>NC_062551.1:47377519-48002519 GCF_016906955.1 Phacochoerus africanus | reverse complement strand
TTGACCCTGCATCCTGGAGCTGAAGAGACACCAGCAGTCCTGCTACACCACAGCAGAAACTCCAATTTTTTTTAAAAAAATTGAAGTATAGTTGATTCACAAAGGTCTGTCAATTTCTACTGTACAGCAAAGGGACCCAGTCATACATACACATCCTTTCAGCTCATTTTCTCGCTCACTTGGACATGTGTTGGGGAGTTCCCACATGCATTGACAGCTTCCTAACTCTTTTTTTTTTTTTTTTTTTTTTTGCTATTTCTTTGGGCCGCTCCCTCGGCACATGGGTTCCCAGGCTAGGGGTCGAATCGGAGCTGTAGCCACCGGCCTACGCCAGAGCCACAGCAACATGGGATCCGAGCTGTGTCTGCAACCTACACCACAGCTCACGGCAACACCGGATCGTTAACCCGCTGAGCAAGGGCAGGGACCGAACCCGCAACCTCATGGTTCCTAGTCGGATTCGTTAACCACTGCGCCACGACGGGAACTCCAACAGCTTCCTAACTCTTGAGCCCATATCTGCTTCTCCATCTGAGGTCTTTCTCCTGTCAGTGTGCAGAACAGACCGGAAGTAACATGACTGATCCCCAGGGCAGTCTTCAACTAATGAGGGTCAGGAGCCTGTGATTAAATACTTTGGCTTCCCTTTTCCTCAGTGGTCGTCCTTTCTTTCTTCCTCCCTTCCTTTTTATTTTATTATTATCATTATTTTTTGGCTGCACCTGCAGCGTGCAGAAATGTAAGATCCCATGCCAGGGGTCAAACCCTTGCCACAGTGACACCAGATTCTTAACCCACTGAACCACCAGGAAACTCCCAATGAGTCATTTCTGAGGTATGTTCCACATGATTCCTCTACTCCTTTGAGGGTCCCCAGCACGAATGAGCTCTGGTTGCTCACAGTGGTTCCCCTTTTGGGGCTGGGACTAGGGTGAGGAAGGCAAGTTCTAGGGTGCAAAGTTTAAGGAGGTGCCCCCCTCAGGTTTGGGCAAGCACCCTAGGTGCCTCCTTTACCTCACTCTAGTCCAGACTCTGCACAATTTGTTGGCTTTTTTTCTCTTCCATTCCCAGTTTTCCTACTCACATTTCCTGGGGGTACCTCCCAGATAAATCACCTGTACTCATACTTTTGGGAGGTCCCAAACCAAGGCATTTATTAGGAGTTGGATTTCTGAATCACAGGGCACACCTGTACTGACCTTGTCTACTCAGCACTATTCCACAGAATTTTCTGCAATTACAGGAGAGGTCTATATCTGTAGTGTCCAATAGAGTAGTTACCAGCCACATCTGGCTGTGGAGTGCTTAAACGTTGGCTAGTGCAATGGGGGAAATGAATTTTCTGTCTTACCTTTTTCTTTTTCTGTTTTTCATGCTTTTTTCCTTTAAGCTTTTTTTGTCTTTTGTCTTTTTAGGCCTGCACCCATGGCATATGAACGTTCCCAGGCTACGGGTCCAATCGGAGCTGTAGCCACCAGCAACCTCATGGTTCCTAGTCGGATTCATTTCCACCATGCCACTACGGAACCGCCTTTTTTTTTTTTTCTTTTGTCTTTTTAGAGCCGCACCTGCAGCATATGGAAGTTCCCAGGCTAGGGTCAAATCACAGCTACAGCTGCCTGCCTACACCACAGCCACAGCAACGCGGGATCCAAGCCTCATCTGCAACCTACACCACAGCTCATGGTAACGCCGGATCCTTAATCCACTGAGCGAGGCCAGGGATTGAATCCACGTCCTCATAGATCCCAGTCAGGTTTGTTACCACTGAGCCAGGATGGGAACTCCTCTTTAATTTAAATCTGATTGCTCTACATGACTGGTGGTTACCATCATGGGCAGTGCAGTTCTAGATACTCATGTATTGTTCTCCCAAATATTTGCACCTGTTTCATTCCCTTCAGATGTGCTCAAGAGATCACAGCCCTGCAGAAGGTGGCCTCCTCCACACCTGGCTCTGGTTAGATGATGAGGCCCCAGACTTTGACTATGAGCCTGATGCAAAATAGATGAGACTTTTGAGGCCAAGGAAAGAGATGAGTGAATTTTGCATGTGGCAGGAATGTAAATATTTTATGGCCAGAGGGCAGATTGTAGTAGTTTTAAAATATGTCTTCAGAAGCTTTGACCCTTTCCCCATCGAGAAGTGGGTCCGTCCTCTTCCTTTCAACCTGGGTTGGCCTTTGCTGGGCTGTGCCCTGCAGGCCTGCAAGTCCTCTACGTGCCCAGCCTCAAGACTGAGAAAGGGCTCAGAGTCAGTGACAGAGACCTCAGTGGTTTAATGGATGGGAGATCCTACCTGTCTGAAGCGTGGTCTTGGAGTGACACCCCACTGTGTGCGGTAGATGGTGGGCAGGACATAGCAGCAGCAGTCTTGGCTACTGGAGACAGGGAGGGGGAGGTTACTAGTTATAGAGGGGAATTGATGCTAGGTTGGCTCACAGGTTACCATGGAAACCAGAAGAGGCTCACACCCCTCACCTGGATAAGCCATCTTGGTGGAGACATTCTGATCTAAAGATTAGAATAATCACTAGCTGGATTGAGGGCAAGTCTTTAGGCATTTCCTGATTAGGCTCTGTGATTAAGAGGGGAGGTCAGTCATGTAGGTAGGGTGTAGCTAAAGCAGGGACTGGTTGAACAGGGGAGGTCCAGAGAGCAAGAGAACAGCTATCTTGGATGGCCTGATCATACAGCCTTAGTGGCTCATGTGTAACCATAGATGCTGCATGACCTCTGGGTCCAAGTCAGAAAAGACTAGGCAGCTTTGGGGAGTTCCCATCATGGTTCAGCTTGTTAAGAATCCAACTAGTATCCAGGAGGATGCAGGTTCAATCCCCAGCCTCAATCAGTGTGTTAAGGATCCGGTGTTGCTGTGAGCTGTGGTGTAGGTCACAGATGCGGCTCAGATCTGGGGTGGCTGTGGCTGTGGTATAAGCTGGCAGCTTTAGCTCCAATTAGACCCCTAGCCTGGGAACCTCCATATGCCATGGGTGCGGCCCTGGAAAAAAAAAAAAAGTAAAGTAATCTGCCTTAGACCACACAGCTCATAGGCGGTGGAGTCAGATTTAAACCCAGGTTTACCTGACTCCCAAGCTCACTTTTGTAACCCTCATGGGGGAGACTCACAAAGCCAGTGGCCTCCTCTCCACAAAGGTGGGTGCCTGTTGACTAGAACTTCACAGTGCGGCAGTCTCTTCAGGTGTGTGGGCCCCTGAGGTGCCCCTGGACCAGGGCCAGACCTGTGGTCCTACCTGTTGGATGGACAGACGGAAGGGGTAAGGACGTGGCAGGGGGAGGGGAGTCAGGGCTGGGCCGTGGATTGGGTGGTTGGATGGATGGATGGGCGGAGGAGGTTGACCAGGGCAGGGAGGTCTGCCTCTCTGAGCTTGGCCTCTAGCTTCTGGCTATGGAAAGAGTCGGGACTTGTCCTCTGTGGGTGTATTTTTCCTGGAGTCTCTGTCTCCCCCACTGGGTGAGTCTGGGCTCAGCTTTTGATTTCTTGGGTCTCAGTCTCAAGTGCTTTGCCGCTGTCAGTTTTCTGGCTCTGGCCTCTATCTTGGTGCCTGCATCTCCATTTCAGTCTGATTCCACACTTTTATCAATATCTCCATGGCTCCTGGGGTCCCAGGGGGCAGCTTTTAGGCTTGCTCAGTGTTTTTAAGCCTCAGCGGCACATTAGAAACACTTGGGGAGTTGATAATAATCATAACAGAAATAGCAAATATTTATTTGGTGCATATCCCATGCCAGGCACTGTTACACTTACATTAACTCATTTAATCCTGACTCTGACTCTATGAGGTCGGTATTACTCCTCCCCCATTTTACAGAAGGGGAAACTGAGACCTGAAGAAGATGCTTCCAAATTTCAGAGTTAATAATAGGTAGAACTGTGAGCTCCCGCTGCGGTTCAATGAGATCAGCAGTGGCTTGGGAGTGCTGGGACGAGGGTTCCATCTGCAGCCTGGCACAATGGATCCAGCATTGCTTTGGCTTAGTTTGAGGCTGTGGCTTGGATCTGTTCCCTGGCCTGGGAGCTCCATATGCCTCAGGGTGGCCAAATAATAATAATAATAATAATAATAATAATAATAATAATAATAGTATAGTAGAACGGGGAGTTCCCTGGTGGTCTGTGGGTTAGGATTTGGTACTTTCACTGCCGTGGCCCAGGTTCAGTGTCTGGTCTGCAAACTGAGATCCCGCACCTACTACTACAAGCTGCAGAAAAAAAAAAAAAAAAAAAGAACTGAGATTGAGCCCTGGACCCGGACCTCCTTAGATTTTAACGTATGTTTGAATCACCTGGGGATTTGTTAAAATGCAGATTTCTTTTTTTTTTTTTTTCTTTTTTAGGGCCACAAGTGTGGCATAGGGAAGTTCCTGGGCTAGGGGTTGAATGTGAGCTGCAGCTGCCAGCCTACGCCACAGCCACAGCAATGTGGGATCTGAGCCGAGTTTGCACCTACGCTGCATCTCACAGCAATGCCGGATCCTTAACCCACTGAGCAAGGCCAGGAATCGAACCCGCATCCTCATGCATGCTAGTTGGGTTCATTCCTGCTGAGCCACGGCAAGAACGCCCAAAATGCAGATTTCTGATTCAGTAGGTTGGGCCTGAGATTCTGCATTTCTCCTGCAGAAATTCTTGCACTCTCACAAGAGGCTATTAGTTGTCTGTGGTTCACACTTTGAGGAGCAAGAGTTTTAACCATTACGTATCTTTTCTTTGTCTTTTTGCCATTTTTTGGGCGGCTCCCTCGGCATATGGAGGTTCCCAGGCTAGGGGTCGAATAGGAGCTGTAGCCACCGGCCTACGCCAGAGCCACAGCAACGCGGGATCCGAGCTGTGTCTGCAACCTACACCACAGCTCCGGCCAAAACCGGATCCTTAACCCACAGAGCAAAGCCAGGGATTGAACCTGCAACCTCATGGTTCCTAGTTGTTAACCACTGCGCCATGACAGGAACTCCAACAATTTCATGTTAACTGCCTCTCTAGAGAGCAGTGGTTCTCAAGGTGTGGTCCTTGGGCCAGCAGCATTAGCTTAACCTGGGAACTTGTTAGACATGCCAGTTCTCTGAGTGACCCTGAATCAGCAATTCTGGGCGTGGGGTCCAGCCATCTATGGTTTAGATAGACCTCCAGCTGGTTCCAAGGCACATTAAAGTTTGAGAACCACTGATTGATAGAATGTGGCAATTTAGGCCAATCAAATCTCTGGGACTGCAGCCCAGACCTTGGTGTCTTTAGAGGTCCCCAAGCGATTGTAAAGCAAGCAAAGGCTGTGAGGCACTGGGTTGGCCGGAGGGACAATCCCGGTTTATGTAAGTAAACAAACACCAGTTGGATTGGAATTTGCTGGCAGGGTTTGGGCAGACCAGGGGAAGCTCAGATGGGCAGAGGCTAGGAGAAGACAAATGGGAAATTAAATTTGGAAGAGTACCAGAAGGGAGGTTAGAACAGGGGGGCTGGAATCCATCAGAGAGACCCGACCAGCAAATCCTTAGAACCCATAGGTTGAGGGGAGGGGAGGAAGTTGCCCTGGGGCCCCCCTATTTCCCCCTTTCAAGGGACACAAAATAAGGAGGTAGATGTTTTTGAAGAAATGGGGGCATAGTGGAGGGCTTTCTTGGAATCTGAGGGGACACATGTAGAGTTTGGGGGGAACCAAACCGAACAAAGGTGATGGGTTTAGAGGCGTTGTCTAACTGACACAGGGACAGCATCTTGGTCTGTGATGAATCCTCAGAACCTAAAACCATGTCTGGCATTTGAGTCATAATTTCAAATTTTATTTCAACAGAGACGAGCAGCTATTTTTTTACTCTCATGTAGACTTTTTTATTTTGTCTTTTTGTGTTTTTAGGGCCACACCCGTGGCATACGGATGTTCCCAGGCTAGGGGTTGAATCAGAGCTGTAGCCAATGGCCTACGCCACAGCCATGTAAGATCCGAGCCGTGTCTATGATCTACACCATAGCTCACAGCAACACCAGATCTTAACCCGCTGAGAGAGGCCAGGGATCAAACCCGCAAACTCATGATTCCTAGTTGGATTTGTTTCTGCTGAGCCACAATGGGAACTCCCCTAATTTTTTATTAGAGTATAGTTGATTTACAGTGTTGTGTCAATTTCTGCTGTACAGCATAGTGACCCAGTCGTACATTTATATACGTACTTTTTCTCATACTATCTTTCATCATGTTCTACCCCAAGAGTTTGAACATAGTTCCCTGTGCTGGACAGTAGGATTCTATTCTTAACATTTTTTTTTTTTTCTTGGCTGCATCCACAGCATGGAGAAGTTCCTAGGGCCAGGGATCAAATCCGAACCACAGCAGCGACCCAAGCTGCTGCAGTGACAATGCTGGATCCTTAACCTGCTGTGCCACAGGGAACTCCCTGAAGGTCATTTGTTTATTATTATTTTGTTTTCATTTTTAAAGTTTTATGGAACTATAGTTAATTTACAATGTTGTGATCATTTATTTCTGCTGTACCACGAAGTGATTCAGTTCAGGTCACTTCTTTTTTTTTTTTTTTTGGTCTTTTTGCTATTTCTTGGGCCGCTCCCACGGCATATGGAGATTCCCAGGCTAGGGGTCTAATCGGAGCCGTAGCCACCAGCCTACACCAGGGCCACAGCAATGCGGGATCCGAGCGGCATCTGCAACCTGCACCACAGCTCACGGCAACGCCGGATCGTTAACCCACTGAGCAAGGGCAGGGACCGAACCCGCAACCTCATGGTTCCTAGTCGGATTCGTTAACCACTGCGCCACGACGGGAACTCCTCAGGTCACTTCTTGATTCAATGTGGCTGCTGGAGCCCAAGCAGAAATTACATGGAAGGAGGAAAGGGCATTGAGGCACCTGCCAGCTGCCTGTTCCCTTCCAGAAACTTCCCTGGAAGCGCAACACTCTGACGTGAGGGGTTTTTGTTTGTTTTAGCTATCCTCTCTTCAAGAGAGGCTGGTAAATATCTTTTAGCCTGCTGCATTGCCACCTGCAATTAAACTGCAGTTCTGCTAGTAAAGAAGTGGAGAATGGATATAGCCTAGCCCGGTAGCAGTCTTTGCCACACAACTATAGCCAGATGGTGAGTGTGCTGGCGTGGAGAATGACAAATGTCAGGTTGACATTAGAATAGGTTGACCACCAGGCTGTTGAAGTTTTGCCGCTGCAAGGATTTTTATGTGTTTATTCATCACTGCTCATGGAGTGCTGAGAACAAGGCCTAACACATGATAGGCACTTGATAAGAATTGAATGGGAGTTCCCATTTTGGCTCAGCAGGTTAAGAACCCCACTAGTATCCATGAGGACGCAAGTTTGATCCCTAGCTTTGCTCATTGGATGAAGCATCCCACCTTGCCACAAGCTGCAGCCTAGGTTGAAATGTGGCTTGGATCTGGTACAGCTGTGGCGTAGGCCAGCAGCTGCAGCTCCAATTCCACCCTTAGCCTGGGAACGTCCACATGCCACAGGTGTGGCCCTAAAAAGAAAAAGTAAAACACAAAAAAACAATCAACAAAAAAGAATGGAATGCATGCACCTCCGGCTAACACTCTAAGGAGCAGGAAAAAAAAAAAGCTCATAATTGTCTGAAATGTGATAGAAGTATTAAAAAATTCTTGTTGACGTGCCACCAATTTTTTTATCTTAAAAATTTCACTCTGGAGTTCCTGTCGTGGCTCAGTGGTTAGTGGATCCGACTAGGAACCACGAGGTTGCAGGTTCCATCCCTGGCCTTGCTCAGCGGGTTAAGGATCCGGCGTTGCCAGGAGCTGTGGTGTAGGTCGCAGACCCAGCTCGGATCGTGCATTGCTGTGGCTCTGGCGTGGGCTGGCGGCTACAGCTCCGATTCAACCCCTAGCCTGGGAACCTCCATATGCCGTGGGAGTGGCCCAAGAAATGACAAAAAAAAACCCCAAAAAACAAAAAAACTTTCACTCTTTCAGAAAGGTTATAAAAGTAAGACAATGAGCACTCACATACCCTTCACCTTGAGTCACCAGTGTTAATATTTTGCCTTCCTTTCTCTCTCCCACTTGAAAGTAAGTTGCATACATCACAATGCTTCCCACCCAGACACTTTCTCTGAAGCTCCCAGAAACAAGGACATTTCTTACATAAATCACAATACTCCACAATTTTAATTTTGTAGTAACAGGATCAGCACTGTATTATCTAATACATACTCCATATTAAAATGTATCCAGTTACACCAGTAATAACTTTGTTCTTGATACATTTTCAAATTCAGGACCCAGTCCAATCGAGGCCTGTCAATTGCATTTATTTATTTACTCTTTTTTCTTTTTCCTTTTTAGGGTGGCACCTGAGGCACATGGAAGTTCCCAGGCTAGGGGTGGAATTGGAGCTGCAGCTGCCAGCCACAGCCACAGCCACAGCAACGCAAGATCGGAGCCACATCTGTGATCTATGCCGCACCTTGTGGCAATGCTCAATCCTTAATCTACCGATCGAGGTCGGAGATCGAATCTGCATTCTCATGGATACTGCTTGGGTTCTTAACCCACTGAGCCACAGTGGGAACTCCTGTGCATTGCATTTATTTGTTGTTTTTTTTTTTAATAATTTTTTAATTTTCCCACTGTATAGCAAGGGGGTCAGGTTATCCTTATATGTATACATTACAATTACATTTTCCCCCCACCCTTTCTTCTGTTGCAACATGAGTATCTAGACAAAGTTCTCAATGCTATTCAGCAGGATCTCCTTGTAAATCTATTCTAAGTTGTGTCTGATAAGCCCAAGCTCCCGATCCCTCCCACTCCCTCCCCCTCCCATCAGGCAGCCACAAGTCTCTTCTCCAAGTCCATGATTTTCTTTTCTGAGGAGATGTTCATTTGTGCTGGATATTAGATTCCAGTTATAAGTGATATCATATGGTATTTGTCTTTGTCTTTCTGGCTCATTTCACTCAGTATGAGATTCTCTAGCTCCATCCATGTTGCTGCAAATGGCATTATGTCATTCTTTTTTATGGCTGAGTAGTATTCCATTGTGTATATATACCACGTCTTCCGAATCCAATCCTCTGTCGATGGACATTTGGGTTGTTTCCATGTCCTGGCTATTGTGAATAGTGCTGCAAAGGCTAGAATATAAGGCCTATTGGCTAGTAGAGTCTCTTTTAAGTAGAGTTTTGTCCGGATAGATGCCCAAGAGTGGGATTGTGGGGTCATATGGCAGTTCTATGTATAGATTTCTAAGGTATCTCCAAACTGTTCTCCATAGTGGCTGTACCAGTTTACATTCCCACCAACAGTGCAGGAGGGTTCCCTTTTCTCCACAGCCCCTCCAGCAGTTGTTATTTGTGGATTTATTAATGATGGCCATTCTGACTGGTGTGAGGTGATATCTCATGGTAGTTTTGATTTGCATTTCTCTTATAATCAGCGATGTTGAGCATTTTTTCATGTGTTTGTTGGCCATCTGTGTATCTTCTTTGGAGAAATGTCTATTCAGGTCTTTTGCCCATTTTTCCATTGATTGATTGGTTTTTTTGCTGTTGGGTTGTATAAGTTGTTTATATATTCTAGAGATTAAGCCCTTGTCAGTTGTGCATTGCATTTAGATGTCACTATCATGTCTTCTTCTGGAGCAGTTCCCATGGCCTTTTTGTTTTGTTTTATCCTTTCATGACACTGACATTTTTGAAGACTTCAAGCTAGTTGTTCTATCGAATATTTTGGCTTGGGTTTGTTTGATTCTTTATTCATGATTTAAATTCAGGTTAAACATTCTGGCCAAGAATCATTCAGAGACGATGTGGTGTCATCAGTGCATCACAACCCAAGGAAACTGATGTCCATTTATATCCTTTTTGGTGAGTGGGTTTAGTTGGTGTCTGCCAAATGTCCCCATGGTAAAGGTTTCTTTCCTTCCTTCTAATAAATAAGTCATCTGTGGGATGATGCTGGAGACTGTGAGTATCCCGTGCTCCAACAACTTTTCATCCAAAGGTGTTAGCATCCATTGATTGTCCTCATCTGAATCAATTATTCCACTGGTGATTACAAAATGCTTTGAAGATTTTGAAATATCAATTTTTGTTCTGGCATAAACAGTACAGATTTTCCATCAAGATGGGAAAATGTTTCAGCAGTATTCTTTGACAACAGCACAAAAATAAACTTTTCTCCCTCTTTTCTCAAAATCTTTTTGTAGCTAGATTCCCCCACAGCCTGAATCTATTTGTCTGTTTGTCTCTGTTTCCCATACTTATTTATTTTTCCCTCTCCTGGTTTAGAATTCCTTGGAAAGACTAGCCAAGAGGCCTTATATTCTAGCCTTTGTGGAGAAATTGTTAAATTTGAGTGGGTGATAAAGTTTCAGGACCAGAGTTCCCATCATGGCACAGTGGTTGACAAATCCGACTAGGAACCATGAGGTTTTGAGCTCAGTCCCTGGTCTTGCTCACTGGGTTAGGGATCCGGCGTTGCCATGAGCTGTGGAGAGGGTTGCAGACGCAGCTCGGATCCCTTATTGCTGTGGCTCTGGCGTAGGCTGGTGGCTACAGCTCTGATTAGACCCCTAGCCTGGGAATCTCCGTATGCCGAGGGAGCGGCCCTAGAAAAGGCAAAAAGACAAAAAAAAAAAAGTTTCAGGACCATGGATAGGTGATGTGGGTGATGATGATGCTAATTAACATTTATTGAGCACAGAGGATGTGCCAAGAATTATTCTATAATTTATATGTATTAAATAACTTCAGATTTTCAATAACCTTAGGAGTGAGGTGTCATTTTTATCCTTAGTTCAGAGGAAAGTGAGGTACAGAGAGGTTAGGTGATTTGATCAAAGGCACACACTACAAAGTGGCAGATCTGGGACCTGAATCCAGTGATCTCACCTGAGATTTATCCATCTGACTTACATCAACTTTAACAAAGAGAGAAAGACTTTGAAGAAGCTAACAAGTATCCTGCGAAAAACTGATACTTACATCAGTCAGGGTTCACTTCTGGAAGAAATAAACCACTCTAGCAATTCTAAACAGAAAGGAGTTTAATAGTAAAAACTAGGCATTTATCGTGATGGTTAATTTTATGTGTCCACTTGGCCAGTCCATGGTATCCAAGTATTTGGTCAAACATCTTCCTTCCTCCCGCCCCCCTCCCCCCCCCCTTTTCTCTTTCTTTCTTTCTTTCTTTCTTTCTTTCTTTCTTTCTTTCTTTCTTTCTTTCTTTCTTTCTTTCTTTCTCTCTCTCTCTTTCTCTCTTTCTTTCTCTCTTCCTTTCTTCCTTCCATCCTCTCTCCCTCTCTCTCTGTCTCTCTCTTTCTTTCTTTCTTTTCTTTCTTCCTTCCTCCCTTCCTTTATGGCCACACTTGAGATATATGGACGTTCCAAGGCTATGGGTCAAGTCAGAGCTGTAGCTGTTGGCCTACAGACCACAGGCCCACAGGCCACCACTACGTCAGATCTGAGCCGCTTCTGGGACCTACACCACAGCTCACAGCAACACCCGATCCTTAATCCACTGAACCCGCAGCCTCATGGATCCGAATCCGGTCTGTTAACCACTGAGCCATGACAGGAACTCCTTCTTTGCCATCTTTGGATTTAAGTTCTGCTAGAGAGAGAAGAAAGGAGTGTAACCGAGGAGGACCCTGGAAAGCCTTCCCGGAATAGACCCCACCCTCTGCCTGCCTCTTGGCTGTAGAAGAACTTTAGTCAGAGTATACATTTAATCAGAGAAGTGAGAAAGTGCAGAAAGGAAAAAAAAAAAAAACAGTCAAGTAAGCCAAATAAAATACTTCAGCTATTAAACACAATCAACCATGGACCTTTAGTTCTTCCTCAAGGACTATAGGTTGTGTTTTTTTTTTTTCTATTTTTGCCTTTTCTAAGGCTGCTTCCACAACCACAGCAACACCAGATCCAAGATGCATCTGCGAGCTGCACCACAGCTCATGGCAACACCGGATCCTTAACCCACTAAGCGAGGTCAGGGATCGAACCCTCAACCTAATGGTTCCTAGTCAGACTCGGTTCCACTGCACCATGACGGGAACTCCCTCTATATAATTCCTTTTTTTTTTTTTTCCCATCATTTTAGGGCCCCACCTGCAGCATATGGAGGTTCCCAGGCTAGGGGTGGAATTGGAGCTGTAGCCACTGGCCTACGCCACAGCCACGGCAACTCGGCATCCGAGCCGCGTCTGTGACCTATGCCACAGCTCACGGCAACGCCGGATCCTTAGCCCGCTGAGAGAGGCCAGGGATCAAACCCACAACCTCATGTTTCCTAGTCGGATTGGTTAACCCCTGCGCCACGACGGGACCTCCAGCTGTAGGTGTTTTGAGACAGGTCTGTGGAGCTGTTTTGCAGAGACGGAAACCCCCACCGGGGGGAAGAAGTGAACTGGACGCTGCTCACAACCCAGTCGACCCCAGACCAGTGGGAACCAGAAGGTCCTAATTCCCTCACCACCCACCAATCAGAGGAATGTCCACGAGTTATCACACACCCCAAACCCCCTCCCTCACCCCGGAAAAACTGGAAAACGAAAAAAAGAAGTGTGTAGGAAGAAGGCGAATGGGACTTCCTGGTGGGGCCAATGAGCCCTCTCAGAGGGAGCGACGATTCTAGTTGGATATCTTTTCAAAAAGTTTTATTGAAGTAGAGGTGATTTGCAATGTCGTGTTAATTTCTGCTGTACAGCAAAGTGACTCAGTTGTGCTGATAGATCTCCATCCCCAGATAGGTTACCACAGATTATTGAGCAGAGTTCCCTGCGTTATAGAGCAGGGCTCCGTTGACCACCACACCACGTGCAAGAGTGTGCAGATGCCAAACCCAAGCTCCCAATCCATCCGTCCCCCGTGATCTAGTTAGATCTTAAAGGAGAAAGAAGACTGTCTGAAACTCCATAAGGACAAGAAAGGGTCTGTCTCATCATCGCTGTAACTCCAGTGACTAGTGCAGGGACAGATGCAACCTCACAAATACTTACATAAAAGAGTAAATGCTGGGGAGTTCCCGTTGTGGCTCAGCTGTTAAGGAATCTGACTGGCATCCAAGAGGACGCAAGGTCATCCTGGCCTCGCTCGGTGGGTTAAGGATCCGGTGTTGCCATGAGCTGTGGCGGAGGTCGCAGACGAGGCTCGGATCCCTCGTGGCTGTGGCTGTGGTGTAGGCTGGAGGCTGTAGCTCCAATTCAACCCCTCGCCTGGCAACCTCCAGATGCCATGAGTACCACCCCAAAACCAAGACCAAAAAAAAAAAAAAAAAAGGACTCTGCTGTTTTCTAGGAGGCTGTTTCCATACAGAAAGCAGGCCCGGGTTCAGTCACCAGGACTCTTGACTGCGAGTTGGCAAGTAACTGAAAACCCTGTGTCCCCTGGGCTTAGCCATTAGGAGAACCTATCTTGTCACAGTTAAGGAGGCTAAATGTGTGTGGTTCTGGAGGGTAGGGAGGACATTTGAGAAGATCAAGGAAGGATGAAGAGCTTAGATTTCTTCCTTCTGTCTGATCTGAGTGTGGAAGGGGATCCCTCCCAGAGCCCCCCAAACCCTCCCACCAGCCACACTTTGACTCAGCCTTGTGAGACCACCGCAGGGGAACTAGCCCCGTCCACCCGGACCTCTGCCCCACAGCACCCTGAGACAAGGAATCTGCGCTGTGTTAAGACACTCCTCTGGCCAGCGATCGTTATGGCAGCAGAACAAAACCAACACACACACACACACACACACACACACACGAGTCCCACACCACAAAGAGCATCTTTTCCTCATTGTTTATTTGCACAATTTTTATAAAAAGTAGAAAAAATAAACACTTTCTTGCAACTGAGTATGAGAATGTACACACATAAATACAAAAATAGTGATTTGGAGGCAATAAATTAAGAAGAGGGGTGCGGAAGCATAAATAACATCCAAGACGCTGGGACAGGGTGCAGGCGGGTGTCTGGGGTCAGACACACAGGTCTCCACTGGCGACACATTTCAGGTCCCGGGTGAGGAGGCGGAAGAGGTTGAACATGACAGAGGCTTCCAGGCAGCTCTGGGGCTCCTGTGGGGAGGGGGTGGCTCGGTGGCTCCGTGTCTGGGCTCCCAGCCGCCCGCCCCCAGGCATCGGCTCTCCCTCCCGGCTCACTCACCTTCTTCTGGGCCTCCTGGAGCCGGTGCAGCCAGTGGTGGAGGCGACCCCGGGGCCGGGGGCCTGCCATGGGCTGAGCTGGGACCTGTGGGCAGAGGAGGGTGGTGAGGGGGTGTGAGGCCGGGCCTGGGGCGAGGGGACACACGGGTGGTCAGAGCCCAGCCGAGGCCCGGGCCCCCCGCCTCCCCGCCGAGCACTCACACAGGCCTGGAGCTGGGCGTGGATGTGGCGTAGCGTGTGAAGGGGCTGGTCCAGGCTGCTGTGCAGGGATGAGTTCGCCAAGGAGCCCAGGACGCTGAGGGTCAGGGCCACCTCGGCCTCCAAGGCCACGGGGCGCTCCCACACCTGAGGAGGAGACAGAAGCCAGGTGAGAGCGGCGCGTGAGAGAGAGCAGGTGCGGAGCGACAGCGGAGGGGGCCAGGGGAAGGGACAGGCAGAGGCGAAAGCCAGCGCCAGGGGGGAGGCAGGGCCAGGGTGGTGCCCTGAGGGGCGGAGGTGGGGGCTCTGTCTGCTGAGGAGGCCGAGGGCCGGCCAGGCGGGGAGGGCCAGAGCCGGAGGGGCGGGGCCGGGGGGCGGGGCCAGGTGAGGGCAGGTGAGGGCAGCGGTGGGGGGCCTGGCTCTCCCAACTCACCTGCAGCTGCTTCAGGTCCCTGCTCCTGGGGAAGATGCGGGAGCTGCAGTTCCAGTCCTCCAAGAGGGACTCTTCCTAGAGGGCAAGGGCAGGTCAGCCCGCAGCAGGGGGGACGACGCAGGGCGGACCCCAGAGAGACTGGAGGCTGGCCAACGACGGCGGGAGGGGAGGTGACTCTCCAAAGGGACAGTGGAGGCAGGTGCGCCCCAGGAGGACAGGAGTCACCCCTGGGGGGAGGGCAGAGCTCGGCCCAGGGACCCCGGGACCCCGCGGGGTCGGGGCAGGAGGGGGTTGTGGGTGGAGGTTAGCCCACCGCAGGGGGGCTTGAGGAGACTCACAAAGGCATCCTTGGCCCTCTTGAAGGCCTGCAGCGCTTGTGGGGACAGAGACTTGAACTGGGCCAAGTGGCAGCCCCTTGCTCCTGGGAGGGCCCTGAGGGCTTCAGGGACAGGCACCGCTCCTGTCCTGGGCAGAGCCACCGTCATCAGCACCAGCACCAGCACCAGCACCAGCACCAGCGAGCCACCCAGGGCCATGTCTGTGCCAGGGAAGGACAGAGAGATGAGGGGATGGAGCCCATCGGGGTGGTCGGGGGGCGGGGGGGGGGGGGTGAGGGCGGGGCCCCAGGGAGCTGAGGGTCCCGCACAATGACTGAAGGCTCACCCAGCTTCCTTCCTCCTACCTGGTGTCTCTGGTCTCTGTCAGCCGGTGGAGGATCACGTGTCCTCTCTGAGGCTGAAGAGAGTCTTGGTAGGGGGCTTCGGTCTTGTCAGGCGTCTCTGACCTCAGCCTCCTGGCCTGGATCTCTGCCCGTCGCTCTGTCTCTGTGTCTCTGAACGCCAGGCTCCGTCGGAGGGCTGAGTCCTGCCTGAGCTCCATGCTGCAGCTTTTAGCCTGTGCCGATGGGCAATCCCAGCTGATGTAGGAAAAGTGAAAACCCAGCCAGAGGCTGCCACTGGCCACCAGGCGAGGCCCCAGGCTGGGAAAGCCCAGAGCAGGGCGGGGCCTGTGAGCCAGGTGAGCCGCTGAGGGAAAGAGAAACTGACAGGGAGCCAGCACAGCTCACCTCCAAGAAACGGAGCTCTGGGGACACAATCGGGGCTGGGGCAGCTTCAGCTCCACAGGTGGAGGGGGCAAGGTGGGTTCTTGTGGGACGCCCAGCCTAGATCTAGGACCGGGGTGGGGAGGGGACAGGGGGACTCCCCGTCTGCAGATACTCCTGGAGGAGGTGCTGCCAGGAAGAACCTGGAACTTTCAGGAGGGAGGCCGTTCAGGGGATGGGGAAGATCCAGGGCTGCTGCTGGGGGTGGAGGAGAGACAGACAAAACACTCACACATTAAGAGAGAAGGAAAAGAAAGAACGAGACTTTCAGGGAGGACACGCCAATGAAAAGTCAAACATTTCCCCTGGTGGCTCGGTTTGGTAAAAACTCAACTACCTAGTCCCTGTGAGGATGCGGGTTCAATCCCGGGCCTCGCTCAGTGGGTTAAGGACCCAGCGTGGCCACAGGCCGTGGCCTAGGTCACAGATGCGGCTCCGATCTGGCGTTGCTGGGACTGTGGTGTAGGGCTCAGCTGCAGCTCTGACTCAGCCCCTGGCCTGGGAATTCCATATGCCGTGAATGGGGCCAAAAGAAAGAAAGAAAGAAAGAAAAGAAACAGAAAGAAAATCCAAACATTTCTTAAAAATTAAATCCATACATCAACCAGTAAAAGAAAGTCAAAAATGAAACTCTATTTTAGGGCCATTACAAAAAAAAAAGAAAGAAAGAGGAGAACACGCGAGTTGTCCCGTCTGCAGATGACATGCTGCACCCAGAAAATCCTGATGCCACTGTCCCCACAGCCACAGAGCTCATCAGTGACTTCAACAAAGTTGCAGGATGCAAAGTCCTCATACAGAAATCTTGTGTTTTTCCACAGGCTGACAATGAACTCTCAGAAAGAGAGAGTCAGGCTACAACTGCATTTCTAATCACATGCAACAGAATAAAATACTTAGGAATACACCTACCTAAGGAGGTAAAAGACCTGCACTCAAAAATGTCTAAGACACCGATGAAAAAAACTGAAAGCAGCACAAACCAATGGCATGATAGTCCATGTTCAAGGATTGGAAAATTAATATCGTTCAAAGGATCTTATTACCCAAGACAATTCCTATCAAAACACCACTGGCATTTTTCACAGAACTAGAAAACAGGTGTTTTAATTTGTCTAGAAACACAAAAGCTGCTGAATAGTTAAAACAGGCTTAAGGAAGAAGAACAGAGCTGGAAGGATCTCGCTCCCTGACCACAGAAAGGGTATGACGTTGGCAAAAGACAGGCACACAGATCAACGGGACAGAACAGAGAGGCCACAAATAAACCCGTGCATTTATGGCCAATTATTCTACAAAAAGGGAGGCAGGGACACACAAGGGAACAAAGACCGTCTCTCCAATAAGTGGGGCTGTGAAAACCAAACGGCTACCTGTGAAAGAACGAACTCAGAACACTTTCTAACACCATCCAGAAACATAAACTCAAAGTGGATTTCTAACTGTTAGACCAGAAACCATAAAATTCCTAGCCGAGAACATAGGCAGAACACTCTGACATGTATTGCAGCAATGTTTTTTTCCCCATCTGTCTCTTAAGGCAAAGGAAACGAAATCAAAAATAAACAAATGGGACTGAATTAAACTTATAAGCTGATGCACAGCAAAGGAAACCATTGATAAA
This sequence comes from Phacochoerus africanus, assembly GCF_016906955.1. Taxonomy (NCBI): domain Eukaryota; kingdom Metazoa; phylum Chordata; class Mammalia; order Artiodactyla; family Suidae; genus Phacochoerus; species Phacochoerus africanus. The sequence goes on along the minus strand of NC_062551.1, from coordinate 47,985,014 downwards.
ATGACAAGACAACCTACTGAATGGGAGAAAATGTTTGCCGATGATGTGACTGATAAAGGGTGACTATCTAAAATATAAAAACAGCTCCTACAACTCAACATCAGAAAAACAACCTGATGAGAAAATGGGCAGAAGAGGAGTTCCTGTCACAGCTCAGTGGGAATGAACCCGAATAGTATCCACGAGGAAGCAGATTTGATCCCTGGCCTTGCTCTGTGGTTTAAGGATCTGGCATTGTGAGCTGTGGTGTAGGTGGCAGTCGTAGCTCAGAAGACAGAATTGGATAGAGAGAAGGAGGCCCTGAATCAGATATTTAGGGGTAGTGATGGCTTGGAGATCAAGCTTTGAAGCTGGACGGTGTGTAGGTTGAACTCCCGTCTCTGCCAATTACTGACTATATATTGTGGAAAAGTCTCTTTACTGTGCCTCAGTTTTCTCATCTGTAAATTGGAGGTAGAGCAATTCCTGCAGTGTTATTTCTTTTGTGCATTAAAGGAGGGGATACATATCAGATACTCACTTTCGAAAGAAGGTGAGAGGATTCAGAAAGAGACAGAGACAAAAACTGGTGACAGAGAATTGGGTTAGAGTCATTGCTGGCACTGTTGCCCAGGAGGGTAAAGTCCTCACAGCCCTGCCTGCCCCCTCTGGGCTGATCAATGGCCAGCAATGACATTGGGAAAGCTTCACCTGCGTGGGGAAGCCCGGCTCTCATCATCCTCAGCTGGGCACTTAAAAGCCACCATGGAGGGTCAGGCACCGCTGTCACAGGTGGACACCACTCCGGACACCACTCAGGACAGTGGAAGGCAGGCCCTGCAGCAGCACGAGGCACCAAAGACACATTGCAGGTGAGAAGTGAGGGGAGAGAGAAGGTGAGGGGAGAAGGGGGGTCCCGGCCCAGCCCGTGTCTCTCCCCCTGCATGTCCTCTGCGCTTGTGCTCGGAGCGTCGGTCCCTCTGGGAGTTTAACCAGAGGCGGGGTGCTTGGGCTTGAGGGCCTTCTCCTTGGGCCCCCTGATGTCCGTCGCCTCTTGTAGGAACAGGGATGGGACCGCGTGGCACAGCCTCGGTGGCTATGGGACTGTGGGTCTTTGTGACGGCGGTCTTGGCGTTGGACCCTGACGACGTGGTGGTGCCTGGTCGCTGTGTCCTCTCTCACTACCGCTCCCTGGACCCTCAGGCGCTGGTGGCCGTCAAGGCGCTGAGGGACCACTATGTGAGTGATGTCCAGACGCCAGACCCCCAGATCCGGGCCCGACGGGTTCAGAGACCACAGTCTTGGTCCCGCGGGCGCTCAAGTCCTAGTGTGCAGCAGGAGAAATTCTCAGGGTCCAGAATAGTGACCACTGTCATCTTCCCGGCCGCCCTGGCCCTCGTGTCACACATGGCCTGGGTGCCTATCACAGAGGGGCGCCCCCTCCAGGTGGACTCGGCTCCACACCGGGGCGCAGGCTCCACCCTGGGAGCACGAGTGTGTTTCACGCCCGGCTCACGCCTTCGGAGAGCTGCCTGGTAGGGACACCTTAAGCACAAACGTCCCGGCCCGTCCTGATCCACGTCGAGCAATCCCCGATGTTCCAGAGCTTCAGGGGCCCTGGCGAGGAGGCCCAGGGTCACCCCGGCCCTTGTCCCTCAGGAGGAAGAGACGTTGAGCTGGAGGCCACGCAACTGCTCGTTCCGCTTGAGGAGGGACCCTCCGCCGCCGTCGGTGAGGCCGGAGGCCCGAGACCAGGGAGGGGTGGGGTTGGGGTGGAGGCAAGTGCAGGGCGCGGCCCCGTCTGACGCCCTCCGGGTCCCCGCAGTCCTGTGCGCGGCTCCGCCTGGTGGCCCGCGGCCTCGCCGACGCCCAGGCGGTGCTGAGCAGCCTGCCGAGCCCCGAGCTGTTCCCCGGCGTCGGCCCGACCCTGGAGCTGCTGGCGGCCGCGCGGCGGGACGTGGCGGCCTGTGTGAGTGAGGCCCTCCCTGGCCCCGCACCCCCGCCGGCTCGCGCTGGACCCTCGAGGCCCCCCACCCTCACCCCCGATTGCCCGTCTGTCCCGCTGAGCCCCGAAACGGGCGCAGGCACGACTCGCCTGGTCTCGGTGTCCCCAGCGCCGGCCTTCGCTCTGCAGCGGGGAGGCTGAGGGGCGGGGGCACGTGGCACGGGGAATCGGTTCTTCGCCTTCTTCATCACCTCGTGTTTCCTCCCCATCCAGCTGGAGCTGGTCCGGCCAGGCTCCGGGAGGAAGTCCCTGCGGCCGCCCAGGAGGCGTCACAGAGCTGTGAGTGGAGCAGGCGCCAAAGCGGTTGGACCGCAGGGGGGCGGCGTGAGGTCGAGAAGGGACGCGAGCGGGTTTGGAGCGTTGAGCGCCTGGAGGAGAATCTCTCTCGGGAAGGAGATTCCTGACCCAGCCGCGCTCTGCCTCCTTCCCGGGCTCCAGGACTCGCCTCGATGCCACGAAGCCACCGTCATCTTCAACCTGCTGCGCCTGCTCGCGTGGGACCTGCGGCTGGTGGCGCATTCGGGGCCTTGTCTGTGACCCCGCCGCGGCTGCGCGGGGACCCGAAGCTCTGAGGATGCCTGGCTGCGGGCGCCGCCCTGCTGCGTTGCCCAGAGGACCAGGCGGATCTTTCAGCCTCCCTGCCTGCACCGGTGCCAGAGGCGCCCTTTTCCCAAGGACCAGAAGGAGTTCCCCTCAAGCAGTGACATTCACGTGGGATGCATTGCCCTACCATCTTCCAGAGCCGGGCCTGGCAGGCAAAGAATGCAGTCCGTGTCTGCCTTGTCACTGACCACCGCTTACCTGGAGCAGTTTCTACTTTTGTGGTTCCAGGAACCCCTTGTCCCATGACAGGTTCCAACCCCAGCTTGGAACCTTCGGTGGCCGCTTTGAGATGCCTTGAATATGGGACGCTTTCCACTGGGGAGGGCTGCATAGTGAAAGGGCCCAAAGTCCTTCTGTTCAGTGGCTTTTGAATTCCGTTACTTGCATGGTATTGTTCTTGTGAAGTTCCTGTGTATATCTGCTATTCTGTCTTCTGATGTTAATTTATTGCCAGTTATTAAATATTTTTTGTATTTGCATTGGTTCTTCCCCTGTGATCATTTTGAGGGGGGCTGTTCAGCACCAAATGCTCAGACAGGGAAATCAGGTGACCTGAGTTTCAGTTTTGCCCCTGCCACTTAATTGTCCCAGATCTGGGCAAATGGCTTCTCTCCCGGCGGGCCTCAGTTTACTCATCTATGGCATGGCATCATTGCCCTTGCCTTGCAGTGAGTAATACACATTGAAGTAGTATTTCTGAAGCTGCCAGCATTCCAGTTACAAAGTGGACTTAGTAAATGGTCTCCATGAAATGATCATACACATAAAAGCACAAACAAGTGCACTTTTAAAATTGTCCGAATCTGTGGATGGCCAATCTTTGGGGCTACCTGCAAAGCCTGTTTTCTCAAGGTCACACAATTAGGAAGTGTCAGAGCCAGGTCTGAACCCCAGAGTCTTTAGCTCTAGATTCCTTGCGCCTAACCAGTTGCCTGCACTTCTTTTGTAAGAGAAACAGAAGGGTATTGAGGGATTTTGAGATAATGGGTCAATTTTCAGGGGTCAATTTTTGCAATGTCTCCTCCCCTGAGGTGAGGCTCCTGCAATTGACAGAAATTGACCAGGACACTGATAGGTGACTTGGGCACATCCCTGCTGTTGGTTTGGAAACATTATGGAAGGGGCTCAAACTGTTCCCAGCTGAGGGCTTCTGTCCACCCTCTTCCAGGAATTATGAATGAGGTAAAGACAGGACGGGGGAATTGTCAAAAAGACCTGGACACCTCCTGTCCAAGAAGCCTGTCAGCTCCAGGTCCAGGAGTTCCAGCTGCACCAAGACGGGAGAGTGTAGCATTTCTTGGTTAGGAGTTCCCCTTGTGGCTCAGCAGGTTAAGAACTCGAGTAGTGTCCATGAGGATACAGGTTCAATCTCTGGCCTCGCTCAGTGGGTTAAAGGGTCTGGCATTGCAGTGAGCTGCAGTGTAGGTCACAGAGGTGGCTCAGATCTGGTGTTGCTGGTAAAACTCGCCTGAAATCCTATTTGCTGTTATTTGCTGTGTGACCTTGGGCAAGTCTCTTAACCTCTCTGAGTCCCTGCAGTTTCCTCTGTACTTGAAATGTAGGCAAAGCTCAGGATGTCCTTGGTGCTATCATTGGTATTCAGAACCACATTGTGGCAAAGCCTCTGAGACAGGGCGAGACAGAGCCACGCTCACAAAGGAGGGGGCTGTCTCTGTTTTCCTTTTGCACTGACTGTTCCCTTTTTGTGGAAGGCTCTCCCTCCGATCTCCCCCTAGCTCCCTCCCTCACTTCCTTTAGGTCTTTCCTCAAATGTCATTTCATTACTTCATTTACTGGAAACCTCCTCTCCCACTTTGTTCTCATCCCTGCTTCCTTTCTTTCATTTTCAGTTACCTGATGTCACACACACCACATGCCTCACTCCCCTGTCCCATGCTATCCGGTTCTCCTCTCCAGTACAAAGCTCCATGAAGGATGGTTTTATGTCTTTTTTTTCCAGTGCTGAGTTTCTGGCACCTTGATGAAGATCTGACCCAAAGTGGGGAGTGAATAAAGCTTTAAAATCAAGTTAGTGGAGTTCCCCCATAGCCTGGAAGTCAGGGGTTAGGGGTTGTTGCTGCTGTGGCTTGGGTTCAGTCCCTGGTCTGGGAGCTTCTGTATGCAGGCAGGAGCTGCCCACTCCCCTGAAAAAAGGTTTCCTCCTCGAGCCTTGCTCATTTCAGTTAAAAAAGTTTTTTAATTTTTTGGGAAAAAAAAAAAAACCTTTTCCCCAGGCATGTGGAAGTTCCTGGCCAGGAACAGAACCGGAGCCACGGCAGTACCCAGAGCCACAGTAATGACAACATTCGATCCTTAACCCACTAGGGTACCAGAGAACTCCAATTCACAAATTTTAAAGGCTAATCTCCTTTGATAATCATCTTGAAATATTGGCTATATTCCTCATGCTGTACAATAGATCCTGTAGCTTCTTTCTTTTATAGCGGTTTGTACCTCTCGATGCCCTACACCTACCTGTCCTTCCCCTCCCTCTCTCCACCAGGAACCACTGCTTTGTTCTCTGTATCTGTGAGTCTGTTTCATTTTTACAAAAATTTTGTTGAAGTACAGTTGATTTACAACGTTGTATTAATTTCTGCTGTATAATTATACATATATTCTTTTTCATATTCTTTTCTCATGGTTTATCACAGGACATTGAATATAGTTCCCAGTTCTTTTTTGTTACATTCACTGGTTTGTTAATTATCTATCTATCTATCTATCTATCTATCTATCTATCTATCTATCTATCTATCATGGCCTCACTCAGAGCTTATGGAAGTTCCCAGGCCAGGGATTGAATCCAAGCTGCTGCCCCAGCTGCCACAACACTGGATCCTTTAACCCACTGCACGGGCTGGGCATCACACTCCAGACTCGGCCTTGACCTTGCTGCAGTAGTCGGATATTAGCCCAGGGTGCCATAGCAGGAACTCCTGTTTTATTTTTGGATTCTATGTATAAGTGATGTCGAAGAGTGATTTTATTACTCTGACTTATTTCACATAGTCTAACATCAGGTCTACCTATTTTACTGCGAATGGCAAAATTTCTATCTTTTTATGGCTGAGTAGTATTCCACTGTGTGTGTGTGTGTGTGTGTATGTACATGCTTTTGTTTTCCTTGGATTTGTATCCAGGAGTAGAATTGCTGGATGATATGGTAGTTCTATTTTTACTTTTTGAAGAACCTCCATGCTGTTCTCCACAGTGGCTGCACCAATTTACATTCCCACCAATAGTGTACCAGGGGTCCCTTTTCTCCACTTCCTCACCAACATTTGTTATCTGTGGTCCTAGGCTAGGGGTCGAATCAGAGCTGCCGCTGCCAGCCTACGCCACAGCCTACGCCACAGCCACAGCCACGTGGGATCCAAGCTTCCGCATTTTTCTGATGATTAGTGACGTGAGTATCTTTTGTACCTGTTGGCCATACATAGGTCTTCTTTGGGAAAATGTCGATTTGGGTTTTCTGCCCATTTTCTCATCAGGTTGTTTTTCTGATGTTGAGTTGTAGGAGCTGTTTTTATATTTTAGATAGTCACCCTTTATCAGTCACATCATCGGCAAACATTTTCTCCCATTCAGTAGGTTGTCTTGTCATTTTATCAATGGTTTCCTTTGCTGTGCATCAGCTTATAAGTTTAATTCAGTCCCATTTGTTTATTTTTGATTTCGTTTCCTTTGCCTTAAGAGACAGATGGGGAAAAAAACATTGCTGCAATACATGTCAGAGTGTTCTGCCTATGTTCTCGGCTAGGAATTTTATGGTTTCTGGTCTAACAGTTAGAAATCCACTTTGAGTTTATGTTTCTGGATGGTGTTAGAAAGTGTTCTGAGTTCGTTCTTTCACAGGTAGCCGTTTGGTTTTCACAGCCCCACTTATTGGAGAGACGGTCTTTGTTCCCTTGTGTGTCCCTGCCTCCCTTTTTGTAGAATAATTGGCCATAAATGCACGGGTTTATTTGTGGCCTCTCTGTTCTGTCCCGTTGATCTGTGTGCCTGTCTTTTGCCAACGTCATACCCTTTCTGTGGTCAGGGAGCGAGATCCTTCCAGCTCTGTTCTTCTTCCTTAAGCCTGTTTTAACTATTCAGCAGCTTTTGTGTTTCTAGACAAATTAAAACACCTGTTTTCTAGTTCTGTGAAAAATGCCAGTGGTGTTTTGATAGGAATTGTCTTGGGTAATAAGATCCTTTGAACGATATTAATTTTCCAATCCTTGAACATGGACTATCATGCCATTGGTTTGTGCTGCTTTCAGTTTTTTTCATCGGTGTCTTAGACATTTTTGAGTGCAGGTCTTTTACCTCCTTAGGTAGGTGTATTCCTAAGTATTTTATTCTGTTGCATGTGATTAGAAATGCAGTTGTAGCCTGACTCTCTCTTTCTGAGAGTTCATTGTCAGCCTGTGGAAAAACACAAGATTTCTGTATGAGGACTTTGCATCCTGCAACTTTGTTGAAGTCACTGATGAGCTCTGTGGCTGTGGGGACAGTGGCATCAGGATTTTCTGGGTGCAGCATGTCATCTGCAGACGGGACAACTCGCGTGTTCTCCTCTTTCTTTCTTTTTTTTTTGTAATGGCCCTAAAATAGAGTTTCATTTTTGACTTTCTTTTACTGGTTGATGTATGGATTTAATTTTTAAGAAATGTTTGGATTTTCTTTCTGTTTCTTTTCTTTCTTTCTTTCTTTCTTTTGGCCCCATTCACGGCATATGGAATTCCCAGGCCAGGGGCTGAGTCAGAGCTGCAGCTGAGCCCTACACCACAGTCCCAGCAACGCCAGATCGGAGCCGCATCTGTGACCTAGGCCACGGCCTGTGGCCACGCTGGGTCCTTAACCCACTGAGCGAGGCCCGGGATTGAACCCGCATCCTCACAGGGACTAGGTAGTTGAGTTTTTACCAAACCGAGCCACCAGGGGAAATGTTTGACTTTTCATTGGCGTGTCCTCCCTGAAAGTCTCGTTCTTTCTTTTCCTTCTCTCTTAATGTGTGAGTGTTTTGTCTGTCTCTCCTCCACCCCCAGCAGCAGCCCTGGATCTTCCCCATCCCCTGAACGGCCTCCCTCCTGAAAGTTCCAGGTTCTTCCTGGCAGCACCTCCTCCAGGAGTATCTGCAGACGGGGAGTCCCCCTGTCCCCTCCCCACCCCGGTCCTAGATCTAGGCTGGGCGTCCCACAAGAACCCACCTTGCCCCCTCCACCTGTGGAGCTGAAGCTGCCCCAGCCCCGATTGTGTCCCCAGAGCTCCGTTTCTTGGAGGTGAGCTGTGCTGGCTCCCTGTCAGTTTCTCTTTCCCTCAGCGGCTCACCTGGCTCACAGGCCCCGCCCTGCTCTGGGCTTTCCCAGCCTGGGGCCTCGCCTGGTGGCCAGTGGCAGCCTCTGGCTGGGTTTTCACTTTTCCTACATCAGCTGGGATTGCCCATCGGCACAGGCTAAAAGCTGCAGCATGGAGCTCAGGCAGGACTCAGCCCTCCGACGGAGCCTGGCGTTCAGAGACACAGAGACAGAGCGACGGGCAGAGATCCAGGCCAGGAGGCTGAGGTCAGAGACGCCTGACAAGACCGAAGCCCCCTACCAAGACTCTCTTCAGCCTCAGAGAGGACACGTGATCCTCCACCGGCTGACAGAGACCAGAGACACCAGGTAGGAGGAAGGAAGCTGGGTGAGCCTTCAGTCATTGTGCGGGACCCTCAGCTCCCTGGGGCCCCGCCCTCACCCCCCCCCCCCGCCCCCCGACCACCCCGATGGGCTCCATCCCCTCATCTCTCTGTCCTTCCCTGGCACAGACATGGCCCTGGGTGGCTCGCTGGTGCTGGTGCTGGTGCTGGTGCTGGTGCTGATGACGGTGGCTCTGCCCAGGACAGGAGCGGTGCCTGTCCCTGAAGCCCTCAGGGCCCTCCCAGGAGCAAGGGGCTGCCACTTGGCCCAGTTCAAGTCTCTGTCCCCACAAGCGCTGCAGGCCTTCAAGAGGGCCAAGGATGCCTTTGTGAGTCTCCTCAAGCCCCCCTGCGGTGGGCTAACCTCCACCCACAACCCCCTCCTGCCCCGACCCCGCGGGGTCCCGGGGTCCCTGGGCCGAGCTCTGCCCTCCCCCCAGGGGTGACTCCTGTCCTCCTGGGGCGCACCTGCCTCCACTGTCCCTTTGGAGAGTCACCTCCCCTCCCGCCGTCGTTGGCCAGCCTCCAGTCTCTCTGGGGTCCGCCCTGCGTCGTCCCCCCTGCTGCGGGCTGACCTGCCCTTGCCCTCTAGGAAGAGTCCCTCTTGGAGGACTGGAACTGCAGCTCCCGCATCTTCCCCAGGAGCAGGGACCTGAAGCAGCTGCAGGTGAGTTGGGAGAGCCAGGCCCCCCACCGCTGCCCTCACCTGCCCTCACCTGGCCCCGCCCCCCGGCCCCGCCCCTCCGGCTCTGGCCCTCCCCGCCTGGCCGGCCCTCGGCCTCCTCAGCAGACAGAGCCCCCACCTCCGCCCCTCAGGGCACCACCCTGGCCCTGCCTCCCCCCTGGCGCTGGCTTTCGCCTCTGCCTGTCCCTTCCCCTGGCCCCCTCCGCTGTCGCTCCGCACCTGCTCTCTCTCACGCGCCGCTCTCACCTGGCTTCTGTCTCCTCCTCAGGTGTGGGAGCGCCCCGTGGCCTTGGAGGCCGAGGTGGCCCTGACCCTCAGCGTCCTGGGCTCCTTGGCGAACTCATCCCTGCACAGCAGCCTGGACCAGCCCCTTCACACGCTACGCCACATCCACGCCCAGCTCCAGGCCTGTGTGAGTGCTCGGCGGGGAGGCGGGGGGCCCGGGCCTCGGCTGGGCTCTGACCACCCGTGTGTCCCCTCGCCCCAGGCCCGGCCTCACACCCCCTCACCACCCTCCTCTGCCCACAGGTCCCAGCTCAGCCCATGGCAGGCCCCCGGCCCCGGGGTCGCCTCCACCACTGGCTGCACCGGCTCCAGGAGGCCCAGAAGAAGGTGAGTGAGCCGGGAGGGAGAGCCGATGCCTGGGGGCGGGCGGCTGGGAGCCCAGACACGGAGCCACCGAGCCACCCCCTCCCCACAGGAGCCCCAGAGCTGCCTGGAAGCCTCTGTCATGTTCAACCTCTTCCGCCTCCTCACCCGGGACCTGAAATGTGTCGCCAGTGGAGACCTGTGTGTCTGACCCCAGACACCCGCCTGCACCCTGTCCCAGCGTCTTGGATGTTATTTATGCTTCCGCACCCCTCTTCTTAATTTATTGCCTCCAAATCACTATTTTTGTATTTATGTGTGTACATTCTCATACTCAGTTGCAAGAAAGTGTTTATTTTTTCTACTTTTTATAAAAATTGTGCAAATAAACAATGAGGAAAAGATGCTCTTTGTGGTGTGGGACTCGTGTGTGTGTGTGTGTGTGTGTGTGTGTGTTGGTTTTGTTCTGCTGCCATAACGATCGCTGGCCAGAGGAGTGTCTTAACACAGCGCAGATTCCTTGTCTCAGGGTGCTGTGGGGCAGAGGTCCGGGTGGACGGGGCTAGTTCCCCTGCGGTGGTCTCACAAGGCTGAGTCAAAGTGTGGCTGGTGGGAGGGTTTGGGGGGCTCTGGGAGGGATCCCCTTCCACACTCAGATCAGACAGAAGGAAGAAATCTAAGCTCTTCATCCTTCCTTGATCTTCTCAAATGTCCTCCCTACCCTCCAGAACCACACACATTTAGCCTCCTTAACTGTGACAAGATAGGTTCTCCTAATGGCTAAGCCCAGGGGACACAGGGTTTTCAGTTACTTGCCAACTCGCAGTCAAGAGTCCTGGTGACTGAACCCGGGCCTGCTTTCTGTATGGAAACAGCCTCCTAGAAAACAGCAGAGTCCTTTTTTTTTTTTTTTTTTTGGTCTTGGTTTTGGGGTGGTACTCATGGCATCTGGAGGTTGCCAGGCGAGGGGTTGAATTGGAGCTACAGCCTCCAGCCTACACCACAGCCACAGCCACGAGGGATCCGAGCCTCGTCTGCGACCTCCGCCACAGCTCATGGCAACACCGGATCCTTAACCCACCGAGCGAGGCCAGGATGACCTTGCGTCCTCTTGGATGCCAGTCAGATTCCTTAACAGCTGAGCCACAACGGGAACTCCCCAGCATTTACTCTTTTATGTAAGTATTTGTGAGGTTGCATCTGTCCCTGCACTAGTCACTGGAGTTACAGCGATGATGAGACAGACCCTTTCTTGTCCTTATGGAGTTTCAGACAGTCTTCTTTCTCCTTTAAGATCTAACTAGATCACGGGGGACGGATGGATTGGGAGCTTGGGTTTGGCATCTGCACACTCTTGCACGTGGTGTGGTGGTCAACGGAGCCCTGCTCTATAACGCAGGGAACTCTGCTCAATAATCTGTGGTAACCTATCTGGGGATGGAGATCTATCAGCACAACTGAGTCACTTTGCTGTACAGCAGAAATTAACACGACATTGCAAATCACCTCTACTTCAATAAAACTTTTTGAAAAGATATCCAACTAGAATCGTCGCTCCCTCTGAGAGGGCTCATTGGCCCCACCAGGAAGTCCCATTCGCCTTCTTCCTACACACTTCTTTTTTTCGTTTTCCAGTTTTTCCGGGGTGAGGGAGGGGGTTTGGGGTGTGTGATAACTCGTGGACATTCCTCTGATTGGTGGGTGGTGAGGGAATTAGGACCTTCTGGTTCCCACTGGTCTGGGGTCGACTGGGTTGTGAGCAGCGTCCAGTTCACTTCTTCCCCCCGGTGGGGGTTTCCGTCTCTGCAAAACAGCTCCACAGACCTGTCTCAAAACACCTACAGCTGGAGGTCCCGTCGTGGCGCAGGGGTTAACCAATCCGACTAGGAAACATGAGGTTGTGGGTTTGATCCCTGGCCTCTCTCAGCGGGCTAAGGATCCGGCGTTGCCGTGAGCTGTGGCATAGGTCACAGACGCGGCTCGGATGCCGAGTTGCCGTGGCTGTGGCGTAGGCCAGTGGCTACAGCTCCAATTCCACCCCTAGCCTGGGAACCTCCATATGCTGCAGGTGGGGCCCTAAAATGATGGGAAAAAAAAAAAAAAGGAATTATATAGAGGGAGTTCCCGTCATGGTGCAGTGGAACCGAGTCTGACTAGGAACCATTAGGTTGAGGGTTCGATCCCTGACCTCGCTTAGTGGGTTAAGGATCCGGTGTTGCCATGAGCTGTGGTGCAGCTCGCAGATGCATCTTGGATCTGGTGTTGCTGTGGTTGTGGTGTATAGGCTGACTGCTGTAGCTCTGATTAGACCCGTAGCCTGGGAACCTCCTTATGCCGGTGTAGCCCCCCCCAAAAAAGAATTATGTAGAAATAGGAGTTCCCATCATGGCTTGGGGAAATGAAACTGACTAGTGTCTATGAGGACGCAGGTTCGATCCCTGGCCTTGCTTAGTGGGTTAAGGATCCTGTGTTGCCATGAGCTGTGGTGCAGATCGCACACTTGGCTTGGATCCTGCTTTGCTGTGGCTGGGGTGTAGGCCGGCAGCTACAGCTCCGATTAGACCCCTAGCCTGGGACCGGCCCCAGAAAAGGCAAGACAAAAAAAAAAAAAAAAAGAATTACGTAGAAATGATCCTCCCCCCAAAAAATGATCCCAGTCAGAAGTGTAATCCTTTCCAGTGATCCAGTGTGCATTTAAATACTGATCTGAATATTTTCCTGTATTTATGCAATAGATTTAGCATTTTCACTTAAATTTTGTGTCACCTATAATGTTATTTATGTTCAGATTCTAGCCTGATTGAGACAATAACTTTTTTTTTCTTCTAGTGGCAGTTTCACATGTGTACCAATCTCCTCTTTTATGGTCTGATGAAAAATGTCAAATCAAGGTGTGAGGTCTAAAAAAAGGATTTTTTTCCTATTGTACAAATCAAAATACATTGGTGGATGGTTTTTAAAAAACCTGCTGTTCTTCCCACTGCATTCCCAGAGTCCTTTGCGATGCCCCTGTTATAACTCTTTTCACATTGTGTTTGAATTAGTGACTTATCATCTGACTTTTCCTCAAGGGCAGGACATTCTTCCATTTGAAAAAAAAAAAAAAAGCAAGGAGATGTTTGTTTTTTGACAGTCTGTCCAGTGTGCCCTATTACTAGTGAGGAAATCCTCTCTGGATGAAGATGCCTGGGGGGGGGGGTCCTTGCCTGGGCGTGGCAGTCGTGCACGTGGGGTTTTGAGATTTCCTGGGTAGGAGGGTGGGAGTGGTCGAGGACTGCGGGTTGTGGGGTTGTGGGGGATGGTGGGTGTGGGATTCTGCTGGGGGGGTGTTGTCTGAGGCCGGGTTCCTCTGGGGCTGTGTATGAAGCACGTGTCCACACTTGATGCGTGCAGTCTTCTAGAATCCACCAACGAGAATTGGTGATTAGCAGTGGTCACCAGTGTCACTGTGTGAAGGGGTGTCCCGACCCCCCCGCCCATGTGTGTGTTCCCGGATTAGGGACTCGGTGCCCATGCCCCGGGTCCCCGTGGGTTCTCTCTGACGCGGGCTTGTGTGCTGTGGCCCAGTGGGTCCTGTGCTCCTGTCCTGGGTCTGCCTCCCTTTCAGGGTCTCCTCATTTCCCAGGTCGCTCACCGTGTGTGAAGCTCACGGCCCTCCTGGGTGGCGGGGGCTCAAGGTGACTGTGGTCCATCCCCGAGTCTGCTGGCCCTGGCAGAGCCGGGAGGGTGGGACTCTGTGTCCCCGAGGTTAAGGTGGCCTGCTGGGAAGTTAGCAGCTGCAGATTAGATTTCACAGGGTCCTGAGAGAAAGGAGGGAGAAGGATCCAGGTGGGGCTGGGGGCGGGGCTGGGCCAGGTCCAGGATCTCAGAATCATTATGAGAATAGAGTTCCCATGGTGGCTCAGCGGAATCCAACCCGACAAGGACCTGTGAAGACGTGGGTTCAATCCCTGGCCTCAATCATTGGGTTACGGATTAGGCATTGCCGTGAGCTGTGGTATAGGTCGCAGATGCGGCTCGGATCCTGCGTTGCTGTGGCTGTGGTGTAGGCCAGCAGTTGCAGCTCCATCTCCACCCCTAGCCTGGGAACCTCCATATGCCGCAGGCGCAGCCCTAAAAAGACAAAAAAAAAAAAAAAAAGAAGTCCTGGAGTTCCAGTCCTGGCTCAGTGGTTAACAAATCCGACTAGGAACTATGAGGTTGCGAGTTCGATCCCTGGGCTCACTCAGCGGGTTAAGGACACGGCGCTGCCGTGAGCCGTGGTGTAGGTCACAGACGTGACTCGGATCTGGCGTTGCTGTGGCTGTGGTGTAGGCCGGCAGTTGTAGCTCCATTTAGACCCCTAGCCTGGGAACCTCCATATGCTGCAGGTGTGGCTGTAAAAAGCAAAAAGCAAAAAAGAAAAGAATTCGTAAGAGCTCCCGTTTATTGAGCACATACCATGTGCCAGGCACTATAAGTCATGCTTTATATTTATACTGTTTTTATATTATATTTTCACTGTTATTTATAAGTATATTTATACCATAGTATTTATCACAATTAACTATATTTATAAATAATTATGTGAATTTTTCCTAATTTTTTTGTCTGTGCCTGTGGCATGCAGAAGTTCTGGGGCCAGGGATCGAACCCGCCCCACAGCAGTAACAATGTTGGATCCTTAACTCACTGAGCCACTAGGGAACTCTGTTCCCAATGTGTTTTAATGATATTCTATTTACATAGTAATTTTATCATGTATACATTACTATTTATTTAGTAATTTTATTATAGTTTTTCTATTGCTATTATCCTTTTCTATTACCCTGTGGAAGGTAGGAGGAAGTTCAGAGAGGTGAGTTCACTTGCCCAAGGTCACTCAGCAAGGGGACAGAGTCAAAATTTGAACCTAGTTCCAAGTGTCTCCAGCCTTTGGCTCACAACAACTGCATGACCCTGGCCAAGGTGGAAGACAGCATGTGGGGGACCAGGAGGGAGGAAGGTGAGCTGAGCGGCTGTGGATAACAGCAAATTGCTGTTGGTGTCTTGTTGTGCTGGTCTATGTTTACTGAGCCCTTACTGTGTGCCAGGCACCATGCTAAGAGCTTTCATGATAATAATGCGGCAAATGCTCATATGGCACTTAGCAAGGGCCCTACTTTAAGTGCTGTTACGTGGGTTGATTCATTTACTCCTTACACTGGCATCCTGAGCTGGATACAGGCGGCCTTAAGGTGGAATCACATGGGAAAGCTTGTGGAGGATCTGGGATCCGGCTCCAGGCGGTTAGGCTCCGAAGGCCTAGTATCCCTATTATTCCTTGGACTCTTCACAACTCTCCTAGAGTGTACGAAGACATTTTACCCATTTTACAGATGAGGAAACTGAGGCCCAGACTTGGAATCACCCACACAGCCACAAACTTGAACCACTGTCTGATTAGCTCATCCACACCTCTGACCCTGTTCTCATTTGGCAGGAGGCCAGGAGCTCCAGAGAGCCTCGGAAGGGCCTTGGCCTGACTCCCAGATGCCAGGGGCCCCATCTCTCCCTTCCCAGTCTCCCTAACCTTCTTGTGCAGTTCCTTAAATTTGCCTTTGGTTTGTACCATTTCTGCCTGCCGATAAGTAAGCACTCATAGCAGTTTACAAGAATGGTCTATTTCCCTCTATGTTAGGTTTTTGTTTGTTCGTTGCTGTAAAAAGGTTTAAGGTTCTTTGGTTGTTTGGGTTTGTTTGTTTGTTTGTTTTTGCCACACCCATAGCTTGCAGAAGTTCCCTGGGCCAGGGAATGAACCCTTGCCACCTGCACCCATCCCTGCAGTGCCAATGCTGGATTCATAGCCCACTGTGCCACAGGAGACCTCCCAAAAGGTTTAAATTTTACACAGTTCCACAGGTTCTTTGTTTAATTCAGAGATGCAAGATTTCCAATCTTGGTGAAGAGAATGTCCCAGGAGTTCCATGGCACAGTGGGTTAAGGATCCCACTGTGAGCCCAGGTCGCAGCTGTGGCTCAGATTCCATCTCTGGCTCAGGAACTTCCATAAGCCTCAGGTGCGGCTGATAAAGAAAAATAAAATATCCCAGCTATTTGGGAGTGGGAATGGGGTGGGGGAGGTTGGCAGCGTCCTCTTTCCTCCGTCTCCGTCTCCTTGGCTTGGTTCTTCTTATGGGGTGGGGGTGGGGGGGTTATTTGACATTTTCTTATCAATCTGTAAGGCTAATTTTACTCTGTCCAAAGTGTTGCAAGTTCTTCCCCAAGCCTTTTGTACATTGCCTTGTGATGTTTTTGTTTGCTGTTTTTTTTTTTTTTTGGTCTTTTTGCTATTTCTTGGGCCACTCCCACGGCATATGGAGGTTCCCAGGCTAGGGGTCAAATCGGAGCTGTAACCACCGGCCTATGCCAGAGCCACAGCAACTCGGGATCCGAGCCGTGTCTGCAACCTACACCACAGCTCACGGCAACGTCGGATCGTTAACCCACTGAGCAAGGGCAGGGATCGAACCTGCGACCTCATGGTTCCTAGTCGGATTTGTTAACCACTGCGCCACAACGGGAACTCCCCTGTTTGCTGTTTTTTAGGGCCTCACCTGTGGCATATGGAAGTTTCCAGGCTAGGGGTCCAATTGAAACTCCAGCTGCTGGCCTACACCACAGCCACAGCAAGGCGGGATCCCAGCAGGTCTGCCACTTATACCAAGCTCACAGGCAACGCAGGATCCCCTGGATCCCAGACTCATTGGGTGAGACTGGGGATCCAACCTGCACCCTCATGAATACTAGTCGGGTTTGTTATAGCCGAGCCACAATGGGAACTCCCTAGGTTTTGCTATGCAAGTACGTCTAATATCTCAGCCTGGCTTAGGACGCTCTCCTCCTGGGGAGGCAGGGCTCCCCCTCTCCATCTCCTCTGCTCCCCTCCCTTCCCTTCCCCTCCAGCGTCTCTATCTCCGATTTTCATTTCACAAGGTCCTGCCTCCGAGGAAGGGGACCTGCCCAGCCCGGAGGCCCAGCACCCTTCCCTCCTTTGGGCCTCTCTGTATTTGGAAGCAGGTGATTCCATTCCTCGTCCATGTTTAAGAGCTCCTCCTATCTGTACCTATTAACCTACGCTACCCTCTGCATTACAAGCCTCTGGTCCCGTTACGTGCCACATGAAGTCCGAAGCTGCTGAGTTTTTACCAATACGTCTGTATTCATCGGTTTGGGTTTCCAACCTAAGTGAGGAAGGGCTCTCGGTTCCTGGGGGAGGGGCGCCCTCCCCACCCCTCCCCAAGCCCGTATCTCGCAGCTTCTCTCTTCCCACGGATCCGGAGCATAAAAGGCGTGGGTGCGCGGCCCCGCAGTATCACCATGTCCCCGCTGAGCCGACTGCTGCTGGCCCTGGCCCTGGCGGCGGTCCCCGGCATCCAAGGCGCCTGCCCCGCGCCCGCCGATCTCAAGAACGAGGACGGGACGCGCACGTGCGCCAAGCTCTACGACAAGAGCGACCCCTACTACGACAACTGCTGCGGCGGCGCCGAGCTGTCGGTACAGCCGGGCACGGACCTGCCCTACTTGCCCTCTGATTGGACGAACGTCATCTCGTCGCTCGTAGTGGCCCAGCGCTGCGAGCTCACCGTGTGGTCCATCCGCGGCAAGGCCGGCAACACCCGCAAGTTCTCGGCCGGCTCCTACCCGCGCCTGGAAGAGTACCGCCGCGGCATCTTCGGCGACTGGTCCAACTCCATCTCCTCGCTCTACTGCAGGTGCCCGCCCGCCCCAGAGCCCGCACATCCTCCTCCCAAGTGCCCAACCCCTGCATCTGAGCCCCAGCCCCACCCCCCAGACCTCTGAGCCTCTGACTGGAAATGGGCGTCCTCAGAACCAGTCCTGGAGTTCCCGTCACGGCGCAGTGGTTAACGAATCCGACTAGGAACCATGAAGTTGCGGGTTCGATCCCTGCCCTTGCTCAGTGGGTTAAGGGTCCCGCGTTGCTGTGGTGTGGGTCGCAGACGCGGCTGGGATCCCGCGTTGCTGTGGCTCTGGCGTAGGCCGGCGGCTGTAGCTCCGATTCGACCCCTAGCCTGGGAACCTCCAAATGCCGCGGGTGCAGCCCTAGGAAAGGCAAAAAAAAAAAACAACAAAAAAAAAAACAAAAAAAAAAACAACAACCAGTCCTGGAGGTACCCCCTTCTCACCCCACCCCCAAGCCCACGCCCCTGGATTCTGGACCCGACCCTGGGATTCTCAGACTCAGAAGCTGATCCATTCCTCTAGCCTCCATCCTGGGAGCGCCCCCTCCAATCTTCCTGAGGTGTCCCCCCCCAGCACAGTGGCACTCTCCAGGGAGGGCAGACTAACTCTGGAGTCCCCGCTTGGGGACGGGGAGCCATCAACCCTCTCATCTTGAAGGCCTCTGGACCAAAGCCAGTCCTCCCACCTTCCCCTAGATCATCAGACCCAAGGCTGGGACTCCCAGATTCTAAACTTGACCTGGACTTCAATACCCCAGACCTAATTCTGGGGACAGCCTATGCATCATACTCCACTCTCCTAGACCCTCTAGATCAGCCTTGGCCTCAGAGTCCCTATTAAGGTCCTGAAGACTCCAAACCCAACTTCGGAGGCCCCTGGGCCCCTGGACTCACATATCCAGGCTCACCAAGCCTGGGGCCCTGGCCAGAGCGCCCTGTAAAGCCAGCCTACCTGCCCCTCCACCCTGAAGAGCCCCAGCTCCCAGGCCAGGACGCCTGAGACCAACCAGAACTTGGAGACCGACCCCAGTCCCCCCAGCCTATCTCGGGCTTCCAGACCCCTCTGCACCTTACATCTCTGAGGCCCTGGCACCTCCGGGGTCATGATTTTTGATTCTGTTGCAGTTGCTACTGATACCCTAGAGGTGCCTCATCTCCATCCTCCACGATGTGCTGAGGCCCGCACCGGGCCTTGTCTGTGGGATCTGCTGAAGGCCCTGAGACCCAGAAAGAGAACTTTCCGCTCGCCCCCACCCTGCCTTCCCTGTAATACAGCCCTTGTAAAAATTGTCCCTGTCTGCCGTCTACTTGTGCTTGGGATTCAAGTCGACACAGATGCAGGTCGGGAGGTAGGAGAGAGCAGGCATGCCTGGGACAATGCCGTGGATGGGGACACATCCATGGACCCTGACTTGGACTTAGGTGTCCACACATGTGCACTCCCAGGACAGGCAATGGTCCTGCTGGCTGATGGGTAAAGGCTGAAATGCTTCCCAGACTTTTTGGTGGAGAGCCTTTCTCTGACTGCCCCTCAGCTGTTCAGCTCGCCAGAGACCTCGGGACTCCCTCAGGTTTCATGCACAGGACAGAAGGAGGACTTCAAGGACGCTGGGTCTGTTTTGTGATCCGGCCAACAGCCCAGGACCTATGGGTTGGTAAATACATTCAATGCTCCCCCTCCCAACACACAGAGAACGCTTTTGTTCTAATTTGCATATTTCTGAAAATTCAAATGTGCAATTTACTTCTCCCAAGGATAAGGGCCCTTGATGGATACCTGAGTTTAGGGGCTTTGGGGGAGCGAGAAGAGAAATGAGGGATCTTGCAGGGAGAGAAGTAGGGAGCCAGCTCCTGGGGATGATAACTGAGGCTTGGAGGAAGGGAACTGGGGAGATTCTGAGAATTAAGAGATGTGGGGAGTTCCTGTTGTGGCTCAGTGATAATGAACTCAACTAGTACCCATGAGGACATGAGTTCAATCCCTGGCCTCAGTCAGTGGGTCGGGGATCCAGGATTGCTGTGAGCTGTGCAGGTCGCAGATGCAGCTTGGATCCTGAGTTGCTGTGGTGTTGGCTTGCAGCTGCATCTCCAATATCACCCCTAGCCTGGGAACTTCCATATGCCATGGGTGCCACCCTATAAAGACACACGCAAAAAGAGAGAGGGAGATGTGGGAGAAGAGGAAAGCAGAGATGCTCTGAGACTATAAATTGGGGCTGCTGTGAAGAGATCAGAGGTGCAGGGAGGTGCACAAGGTTCAGGGCCTGTGAGGTGCTGGAAGATGAAGGATTCAAGGATGTGCGAGTGGGGAATGAACTCGGGGAAGTTCTAAGGCGCAAACACCAGGAAAACAGCATCCTTGAGCACACGTATTTATTCATTCAGTCGACAAAGATTTATTGAGCTCCTACTATCTGTGAAGCACTGACTCAGGAAGAAGTGGCCAATGCCCTCAGGGAGCTCAGAGAGTGCAGGGAAAATGCCAGAGAGTCAGAGAGTCCAAGATGCATGACGATGTCAAAAAGAGAAACCAAAGCCCAGGCAGGCTTAAGGGGTGGGGGAGGTGGTACATGACCCAGGAGCAGCTGAGGGGTCGTGACGGTGTGGAGAGGGCGGGGAGGTGCCAAGAGAACATAGTGGAGCTTAAGGGTCAAGGAGGGGCTCAGGGTCAGGGCCTTCCAGGGTCAGGGAGCTGTTCTGGGGTTGGAGAGATGCTAAGACATCAGAAGTGGCCAAGGAACATGAAGATGCTAAGGGAGGTGTCAAGGGCTGGGTGGATGAGACAAGGGATCAGAACGGGCTGGGATCGGCCAGTCACTCCCGGAATTGCACAGACACAGAAGAGTCGGTCGCCCTGGTCCGCCGCAGCCCACCACGCTCCATCCGGTTCTTGGTCTTGTGCAGGAAGTGGACAAAGCGGACGCCGGGGCCATAGTGGCGGAAGACGTGGGACACCTGGGGCAGCACCGGGAGCAGGAGGAAGACGTCCTTAGCAGGGGCCCATAAACCCTGCCGTCCACCCTCCTCCCTCTGTCTTGGGACAGGAACACACGTGTGGATCGCAGCCAGGATCGGGAGTCTCACCTGGACCCAGCGGCCCGGGGGGCCTCTCCCAGAGGTCCGGGGAGCCACGTGGTGCTGGGCGATGACTGTGCGGCGGTCAGCTGCCAGCAGCCAGACATGCAGCTCATACACACATGTGTCCAGCTGGCTGTCCTCATACCTGGGGGTGGAGACTAGGTCTACAGCCTCGACCGAAGCCCCAGCCTCCTAGGCCCAACCCCTGGCCCATCGCCATTCAACACACCCTCGCTGGCACCTGCTCTGTGCACCAGGGCTGGGTGGTGCTGGCAACACAGCAGTGACCAAAGCAGCCCCACGCCCTGCCCTCATGGGTTTCATGGTCCAGTCGGGAAGGCAGACATGCCACCAGGCAGTGACAACCAGGAACAGTCAGGGCCAGGCTGGGAGAAATACAGGCAATGGAGCAGAATGCATCTGACCCAGCTTGGGGGTGGGGAGGGCTGGGTCCTGCAGAGGCAGGAGGGTCTCGGGGAGGATGAGGTGAGGCGTGCATGTGCGCAACCTGGCTGGGCAGGCGGGTGGGGCGGGGGCACGCACCAGTCCATGACAGTGATGTGTGGCTGCTCATCATCCAGTAGCTCCTCCCACAGGCCCTCGGCCAGAAGGTCCACACACTGCTGCTTCACTGTCCAGCTGCGAGGGAGCGCACAGGGGAGGCGGGGTCTGCCACCTGCTGGGATTCTCCAGCATCCCCCAGGGTGGCCTGCCCCAGGAAGCAGGCCACCCTGATCACTGCGCCCTCCCAGTGATGTCAAGGGCACTGGCCTTTGGGCGCTGAAAGCTCACTCAGAACCTCACAATCTCGGTTCCCCACCAGCTCCTTGGAGGGTGATGCGTTTTGAACCCTGTGTTGCAGACGGGGAAACTGAGGCTCGCCAAGAGAAGTGATGTGCCAAGATCAAGCAGCAAAGAAGTAGCGGAGCTGGGATTCCAGCTGCATGTGACTCCGAGCCCCTAAGTTACGCCATTTCCCCCGCTGTGCAGAAGCAGGGCTTGGTTTAATGGAGGATAGCTGGTGACCTGGCTGACTCTCCCTCCCATGGAAAGAGGCTGAACACAGGAACAATATTAACGGATCTTTATTGACCACCTACTATGTGCCAGCTCCTCCTAGCTAGACCCTATGCCTTGAGTTTTATGGACATTCTCTCTTATGACTAATCCTGTTTACAGTGCAGGAGGCTGAGGTTCAAAGAGGCAAAAGAGTTTTTCTCGGTCCCACAGCAAGGAAAGCCACGCAGGCCCTGGCCACTTACCTGAGGTTCTGTTGGAGCTTCTCAGTCCTAATGTGCCACCCGCGGAAATTGCCTGGCGGGCGGAGGAGCAAAGGATTAGAATGTGGCCCTTCTCCAGGAAAACCCCCTCCTCACCAGGCTGCCACCAAACCCTTACCGAGCGTCTCCAGAGGCTGCTGGGTGGGACCAGTAGGGGGCGCAGGCTCATAAATGTTGATGCCTGAAAGGCGCAGGGAAGGAGAGCCTCAGGCAGGGCAGAAGCTGCCCTCCTTCCTCATGCTCCCCTCTCCCTACCCCCAGAGCTCGACTGGAAGAGCAGGCATCAGTGCCCTGCCTGCCAGGCCAGAGCAGCCTGACACGGATGAGTGAGTCAGGACCCGGGGAGAGCCCTGAGTATGTCCTGAGAGCAGAGGGACAATGCTCAGAGGGGCTTGGCATTGTGGTGATGCAGAGGGACAGAGAGAAGCCCCAAGAGAGGCGAAATATTGGCAGAGGGGGAGAGGGAGAGGCACAGTGTGAGCCAGAGAGACCCGGGGAGAGTAGACAGATACAGACGGAAACAGAGACACAGGAGGGACAGAGACACAAGGAGACAGAGGCACAATGATGGAAAAAGACGGAGAGGGATGTAGAGAAATAAAGAGGCAAAGTCAAGGATGGAGAAATAGAAGAGGGAGACAAGGAAACGGATGGAAAGAAGAGACAGACGGTCTGAGAGCGCGAGCCTAGGGGGAGAAGGCGGAGACGTGGCGAACTCCCGGCGGCTCCTGTCTCGCGAGGACCCCGTCGCGCACCTTCGGGGTTGGGCGAGCGCAGCAGGTTGCGGTACAGCGGCCGCCGGAGGAAGAGCAGCTTCCAAGTGAGGCGCGGGGGCAGCTCCAGGCTCCCGCCCGGCGGCGCCCACTCCTGCAGCAGCAGCTGCCGTGCGTAGGCTTCGGTCGGCTGATCGAGCGTGGGGAGCTCGGGGGTCTCGGGGGCCGCGGGCGCCAGCGGCGACGGGGGTGGCGGCGGCGACGGCGGCTCCTGGGGGCTCGCGGGCTCGTCCGCCTCCATCCCGCCGCCAAGCGCCTGTGGGTCCCGCACCTCCTCCATCCGTCGGGTCTGGGCAACTGTCCCGGCTCCTCCGCCAGGCTCGGGGTTAACCCGGGGCGGGAGAGGGCGGAGCCCGTCGACTGGCATTTCGGAGAGGGGTGTGTTGGGGGACGGATCGGGGCCCCCGGGCCCTCCTCCCTCAGGCCCGGGAGTCCAGGGCCCAGCCCCTCCTTCTCTCTGAAGGCAGGAGTCCAGCCCCGGACCTGTTCCGTTTCCCAAGCCTCCTGCCCCAATTTCCCAGGGCCGCTGAGGATCCAGACACCAGCCCCGGGAGAGGGGTGTGACACAGGCACTAATGCCAGGGCTCTTGCTCTCTAATGAGGCCCATCCACCTCGTTAAGATCCCGCATGGCCGAATTAGAGGTTCATTAATGAAGCCCCCTCTTTCTCCCCACCCCCACTCTCAGCTAGGCGGTGGGGGTGGGAGGAGAAGCTCTGCCTCTGCTACTTCCTTCTCCTCCGCCCTCACCTGGGACCCAACCTTGGGATCCTGATGTTTCCTGTTCCGGAAACCTAGTGGGGAGGGGGAGGGGCAGTGGAGGACAGAGAGAGACCTGGAGCCAGAGATGGGGCCTCGCAGAGATGCCAGACCCCAGGGAGACCCGGAGACAGCATCGGAACAGGAAGCGGCAACCCCACCTGGGTAACAGGGTGCCTGGCGCCCCTTTCTGGGGCTGCCAAAGCCGCCAGCCTCGGAGGTCATAGGGAGTTTGGGGTGAGGGCTGGAGCGATGGTGGGGGCAGGAGGTCGGGGTGCGGTGCAATGGAAATGGTCTGGCGGAGGAACCTGTAGGGCCAGATGCCCATGGCCACATCCTGCCCAGGCCACATCCCACACTCTGCCCAGGTAAGCACAGGCAGAGTTCCACATGGGTTACTGGTAACAAGCACCACAATAAGTGCTTTCTGCTTGCTGGGTCCTGTCCCAAGTGCTTACAGGTTCATTTCATCCGCTAATGGGGTCGGAGGGGTGGTGTGTGGTTTAAGGATGAAGTTGCAGAGTTCCTGTCCTGGTGCAGCATAAACGCATCGGACTAGGAACCATGAGGTTGCAGGTTCAATCCCTGGCCTTGCTCGGCGGGTTATGGCTCTGGTGTGGGTTAGGGTGTGGTGTAGGTCACAGACTTGGGTCGGCTGGCATTGCTGTGGCTCTGGCGTAGGCTGGCAGGTGTAGCTCTGATTCAACTCCTAGCCTGGGAACCTCCATATGCCACAGGTGTGGCCCTAAAAAGCAAAAAAAAAAAAAGACGTGTTGCTACTGTTAAGGACCTTTTTATAGATAAAGGAAAGATAATATTGAATGTGTGTGGAGTTGGGTTCCATCCCCATGAGCTCCAGCACCGGTGTGACTGCACACCAACCCTAAGTGGGGAGCTGCTATTACCTCTAATTCACAGATGAGGAAACACAGGCGCCCCTGGGAGGCCTGGTCTCCTACTATCCCAAATCACCCCATGCACTTCCATGGGCGCTTCCTGCCCCAGATTCCCAAAAGACGCCAGGAGCCGCCTGCTGCAGGCACTGGGAGTTGAACTCACACCCGAAATTGATGCTCCTGTAATTAAGGGCAGCCTGTGTGCTAGGCATTGTTCTAAATTTCTTTAAGTGGCGTAATTAATTCAATCTCCACATCATCTGTAGGAAATAGAGGCTACTGTTATTCCGACTTGGCAGATGAGGAAACTGAAACAGAGAGATCTAGTAACTCACCCAAGGTTGCACAGCTGGCATGTGAGCAGTTGGACACCTAGTCTCCAATGAGGTACGCAGGGCTACAGATTCAAATTGCCCCCCCCCCCCACGGTATGGGGGAGAGTGGCTCACAGAAACCGATAGGGGATAAGGGTACATTTTCTTTTTTCTTTTTTGAGGGCCGCACCTGCAGCATATGGACGTTCCCAGGGGTTGAATCAGAGCTGCAGCTGCTGGCTCACGCCACAGACGTGGCAACTCGAGCTCCTTTAACCCACTGGGCAAGGCCAGGGAGCAAACCCTCATCCACATGGATACTAGGTGGGTTCATAACCTGCTGAGCCACAACAGGAACTCCAGTGGTTACACCTTTTTGAGTGTCTGTCTTTAACTCATTACATCTTACAACCCTGGGAGGGGGGAACCCCATTCACAGGTTGGGAAACTGAGGCAGGAGAGGTGAAGTAAGTAACCTGACCTGGAAAACTTAGGAATTCGCCAGGGGCCTGGGGGGGAAGGAGGACCCATGGGAGGGGGTGAACCAACTAATGCGCAACAGCCCCGCTGCACCTGGAAGCCCCCGGGAGATTCCCAGACAAACACCGGCAGGAGCCCATGACACACACATAACCAGAGGCACTCCTGCAGCCACTGCAGGCACACAGACCCACACCCACGTCTGGCCACCTGCCACCTGTCTTCACTGGAGGAGCAGGAGGAGGAAGGGGCAGCGTCAGGAGGAGAAGTGTCTGTCTAGTGGAGTCAGAGCTGTTCCTGGGTCAGAATCCAGGGCAGGGAGTGGTTCAGAGCCAGAGACCTATACAAAGGAAGCCAGTCTGTAGATGGAGATGGACGCCTGTCCTCTGCCTGTCCCCCCCCCCCCCCTCGCCTGCCACGGTTTCTGCATCATCTCCTTCTTGGGATCCTCACCCCCTTCTCTTACACACACACACAAACTCCTCAGCCAGAGGGGTCTTATGAAAGCTGAAACCCAAGCAGACACTCTCCCACTTAAACTTGCCATGACTCCCCAGTGCCCTTGGGAGGAAAAAAGAAAAGCAGCCAGCTCTTTGCCAGTGTTTGAGGCCCTGGATTGCTGGTCCCTGTTCTCTCTCAGGTCAGGGATTTTGCTCTGGAAGTTGTTTCCACTCAGAATGCCCTGCCCTCCCTCCATGTTCCTGGTTCCTAAACCTTAGAACACATCAGATTCACCCAGGGACTTATTCAAAATGTATATTTTCAAGCCCCACAACTAGGAGTCTAATTCAGTCCCTCTGGGCCCCAGAATCTAAATTTAAGAAGCGCCTACCTCATCGCTCTATACTATGAGAACTGTTTTCACTTAAATCCGAGGGATCCCGTTGTGGTGCAGTGGAAACGAATCTGACTAGGAACCTTTGCCCTTGCTGTTCCCGCCTGAACAAACTGCTCTTTCCTCCTCTTCAGGTCTCTGCTCAAATGTCACCTCCTCTGCGAAGCCCTCCCTGACTACCAGCTAAAACAGGCTTTGCACCCACTCTCCTCTTCCCCGTCATCACAGCCTGTTCTTCACCGTCAAAGAGGTTAGTGCTGCTTGTCAATTAGTTACTTGTTGAATTGGGTTTTTGTTTTTGTTTTTGTCTTTTTGCCATTTCTTGGGCTGCTGCCACGGCATATGGAGGTTCCCAGGCTAGGGGTCGAATTGGAGCTGTAGCTGCCGGACTACACCACAGCTACAGCAACGCCAGATTCTTAACCCACTGAGCAAGGGCAGGGGTCAAACCCGCAACCTCATGGTTCCTAGTCGGATTCGTTAACCGCTGGGCCATGCCAGGAACTCCAGGATTGTCTTCTTATCTCAAGATCCCCAGGAGTTCCCGTCGTGGCGCAGTGGTTAACGAATCCGACTAGGAACCATGAGGTTGCGGGTTCGGTCCCTGCCCTTGCTCAGTGGGTTAACGATCCGGCGTTGCCGTGAGCTGTGGAGTAGGTTGCAGACGAGGCTCAGATCCCGTGTTGCTGTGGCTCTGTCGTAGGCCAGTGGCTGCAGCTCCGATTCGACCCCTAGCCTGGGAACCTCCATATGCCGCGGGAGCGGCCCAAGAAACAAGAAATAGCAACAACAACAAAAAAGACAAAAAAAAAAAAAAAGATCCCCAGCCTAGGCAAGGATCTGACTTGCCTCTGTGGCATTGCAGGTTTGATCCCTGGCCCAGCACAGTGGGTTAAGGATCTGACATTGCTGCATGTGTGACATAGGCTGCAGATGTAGCTTGGATTCAATCCCTGGCTGGGGAACTTACATATGCTTCGGGTGCAGCTGAAAAAAAATAAAAGATTCCCCAACCTAATTATAGCTACAAACACCCTTTTTCCAAGCAAGATGACACTTATAGGTTTCAGGGATTTGGGCAGGTGTGCGCGTACATTTTGGGGGGCATCACCACTCAGCCCAGAGTGAGCAGGGATCCTTCGTAGGGCATGAGAAAAACTTGGGGAGGCAGGAGAGCCCGGCTCAGTGGTTCTCAAATTTTTCCTGGCTCGTTGGAATCCTCTGGAAGGCTGGTTAAAGGCAGGTTGCTGGGCTCCACACCCCCGCGCCCACCCCCAGGTTCTGGTTGGGTAGTTTTGGGGTGTGCCTGACAGATGATGCTGATGCTGCTGGTCTGGGACCCCACACTGAGAACTACTGTCCTAGTGGTAAGGCCGAAGACTGCCTGAGTGCAACGGTCCTTGGGCAAAGGATTCTTCTCCCCAGGCTTCAGTTTCCCAGCCATGAAATGGGGCTACCACCTCCCCACCACGCTGTTGGAGGTGGCCCACACCCTCCTCGCTCACCATGAGTCCCATATTTTTGCTGGTCCTTGACCCTCCAATTTCCTTCCCACCTCAGGACCTTTGCACATGCTGCCCATTCTGCCTACAAGGCCTTGGCCTCCACAGATGCCTCCATCTCCATGCAAATGTCACCTCCTCATAAGGCACACGCCCTTCTTGCTCTACTCTACCTAACAATATGTCATGGTGATTGTTCCCTGTTGATTCATATAAAGCAACCCGGCCCCTCCCCCTCCAAGGTCAGTCTCCCACCCCCTGCTCTTCTGTCACTACACCCTGTTCTTTCTTAAACTCCATGTGATTTGCAAATACCTATGAGTATGTGGGTTTGTTCACTTGGTCATGACCTGTGTCACCCGATGAGAATGTCAGCCTCACCAGGGCAGGACCTTGTGTGGGTTTGTTTATTTTTGGTCCCCAGATCCGGGCTGACACAGACTGATTGCTCTGTTTGTTGAGCAGGGAGGAGGGCAAGAAGGCCGGGTCACCGAACCGCGTCCAACCTGCCCATGTCTAGCTCCCACGGCTCCTGCTGCCAAACCAGTGTCACTCTCAGGAGCATCAGAGCCTCCCCAGGGCCCAATGAGAGGGAAAGGCGGCGTCCTGGAGGGCAGGCGCCAGGGCTTGGAGGAGCACATGGTGGCCTCTCCATCAGGGCTGCAGGGGAGAGGAAAGCCTGGGCAGGCCAGGAGGAGGTTGAGGGTGGGGAAGGGTATTCGAGATCGAGTGAAACATGTCCCAAATATAAATCATTGGGCTCGGGAGTTCCCTCTGTGGCTCAGCAGTTAACGAACCTGACTAGGATGCATGAGGACTCAGGTTCAATCTCTGGCCTCAATCAGTGGGTTAAGGATCTGGCTTTGCCATAAGCTGTGGTGTAGGTCACAGACTCAGATCCGGCGTCGCTGTAGGCCAGTAGCTGTGGCTTGAATTTGACCCCTAGCCCTGCACATGCGGCCCTGAAAAAAAAACAAAAAACATTGGGGCTCTGAGGTGGGGGAGTATGTTGAGTCAGTTTCACCCTGCAGGGGGTGATAGAGAGACAGGGATGAGTTAGAGTGAAGGCGGGAAATGAGAACAGGTAAAGGGAGAGGTGGAGGAGGATGCGGAGGGAGGGAGGAAGGCGAAGCATCATCAAGACAGAGGTGAAGATAAAGAATGAAGGAAAGAGAGGTGCGAGATCTAGAGAGGCCGAAGCAGAAAGACTAAAAGAGAGATGCTTACAGAGACGGGGATGGAGCTGACCAGAGCCAGGGAAGGATCCAGAGGGTCAGAGATACCCAGGACATTAGCTGGAGCAGAGGGCAGGCGCATGTCCAGGATAGGCAGGGGAGGAGGCAAGGCGCATGCATACCAGATAGATCTGCCAAATAGGAAGGACTGCTGAGTTCCCTGGCGGCACAGTGGGTTAAGGCTCTGGCGTTGTCACTGCTGTGGTTCAGGTTGCTACTGTGGCGCAGATTCGATCCCTGGCCTGGGAACTTCTGCGTGCCATGGATGCAACCAAAAAAAAAAAAAAAAAAAAAGAAAAGAAAAAAAAAGGGGAGTTCCTGTCGTGGCGCAGTGGTTAATGAATCCAACTAGGAACCATGAGGTTGTGGGTTCGGTCCCTGCCCTTGCTCAGTGGGTTAACAATCCAGCGTTGCCATGAGCTGTGGTGTAGGTTGCAGACGCGGCTCAGATCCCGAGTTGCTGTGGCTCTGGTGTAGGCCCGCAGCTACAGCTCCTATTCGCCCCCTAGCCTGGGAACCTTCATGTGCCACGGGAGCGGCCCAAGAAATAGCAAAAAAAGACAAAAGAAAAAAAAAAAAAAGGAAGGACGCTTCCATGGCATTGTTTACAATAGCAAACAACCGCAAGCTTCCTGAATGTCCATCAACAGGGGCTGTTTCAGTGAATCATGGTGCATCTGTATCATGGAATACTACCCAGCCGTTAAAAGGAGAGGGGATGCTTTTTATGTACTAACTGGGACTGACCACCAGAATGCACTGTGAGGTCGCAAGAAGCAAGATGTAGAAGGATGCATACATTATGCTAACCTTGCCTCGAAGCAGAACATCTATTAGTGTATGCAAGGAGGTATCTCCTGGCACAGGCATACTCTTGGAAGGAGATATAAGAAACTTGTAGCGAGGTTCCTGTTATGGCGTAGTGGTTAACGAATCCGACTAGGAACCATGAGGTTGCAGGTTCGATCCCTGGCCTTGCTCAGTGAGTTAAGGATCCGGTGTTGTCACTGCTGTGGCTCAGGTTCGATCCCTGGCCCGGGGAACTTCCACATGCACTGGGTGTGGCCAAAAAGAGAGAGAAAAGATTCAAGAGCTTTCACACAATAACAGGAATTTCTTGAGGACGATCAGAACATTTGGCATCGGACCAAATTCCCCAAGGCCAAGGTGCCCTGTGAAGTGAGTACCCTGCAAAGGGGCATGTGTGCGGCCACTTCCCCACTGCCTGATGTCACTTGCCTGGCTTTGGGGCATCAGAATTGGAACCTCCTGAACCGGATATCATGCTCACTGTTGCAGCCCCACCGCCCAGCCCAAGCCTGGTTCAGACAGCCCCAGAGGGACCCAAGACTTCAAGCCCGGCCCTCGTAGGCCTTGTGACCATGGGCAGGCCCTTCCCCTCTGGAACCTCAGTCCAGACATCTGCGAAGTGGGAGACGGCATGAGATGATCCCTGGGCCCTTCTCATCATGGGGCCTGGGCAGAAGGCGGGCATGAAGTTTGAGGCTGCCAGTGACTTACTGTGGCAGACAAACTGCCATTCTCCCGTTCTCAATCCTGGCTGCATGTTAGAATTGCCTGAAAAATTCTCACTTAAAAAAATCATTTATTTGGAGTTCCCATCGTGGCGCAGTGGTTAACGAATCCGACTAGGAACCATGAGGTTGCGGGTTCAGTCCCTGCCCTTGCTCAGTGGGTTAACGATCCGGTGTTGCCGTGAGCTGTGGAGTAGGTTGCAGACGAGGCTCGGATCCCGCGCTGCTGTGGCTCTGGCATAGGCCGGTGGCTACAGCTCCGATTCAACCCCTAGCCTGGGAACCTCCATATGCCGCGGGAGCGGCCCAAGAAATAGCAACAACAACAACAACAACAACAAAAGACAAAAAAAAAAAGAAATAGCAACAACAACAATAACAACAACAACAAGACAAAAAAAATCATTTATTTAATTCTCATTTTATCTTTTTTTTTTTCTCATGGCTGCACCCACAGCATACGGAGGTTCCCAGGCTAGGGGTCAAATTGGAGCGGCAGCTGCTGGCCGGCAGCACAGCCACAGCAATGCCAGATCCAAGTTGTGTCTTCAACCCACACTGCAGCCTCTGGCAATGCTGGGTCCCTAACCCACTAATCAGGGCCAGGGATGGAACCCTCATCCTCATGAATACTAGTCGGGTTTGCTATCACTGAGCCACAGCAGGAACTCCTTAATTCTCATTATAAATACCTGTGACCAGACTCCCAATCCACACCAAAGTGTGTTTTTTTTTAGATTTGCAAAGCAGGTGTTGATTATTTTGACCACATTCATTTAATTTTGTTGTTGTTGTCTCCTTTTTTTGGTCTTTTTAGGGCTGCACCCACAGCATATGGGGGTTCCCAGGCTAGGGGTCTAATTGGAACTACAGCTGCTGGCCTATGCCACAGCCACAGCAACTCAAGATCCGAGCCACTTCTGCGGCCTACACCACAGCTCATGGCAACGCTGGCTCCTTAACCCACTGGGCAAGGCCAAGGATCGAACCTGCAACCTCATGGTTCCTAGTCGGATTCGTTTCCACTGCGCCACAATGGGAACTCCACACCAAAGGGGTTCTGCCCTTTGCTTACAGGACAGGTCTTCACCTTGGCCTTCGAGGCCTTTATTCCTCCTAAGACCCCTCCCTTGTTCATTCATTTCTTTCCTTTTGTCCCCCTCCATTTCCCACCCTCAATGAGCACCAGTCTATTATGTAAATTAATTCCCCCCTCCCGTCCCCCCCCCCCCACCTTGCAAAAGAACTTTTTTGGTTGTTTTTTTTTTTTTTTTGTCTTTTTTGTCATTTAGGGCCGCACATGCGGCATATGCAGGTTCCCAGGCTAGGGGGCCATTTGGAGCTGTAGCCACAGGCCTACGCCACAGACACAGCAACGCGGGATCTGAGCCTTGTCTGCTACCTACATCACAGCTCATGGTAACGCCAGATCCTTAACACACTGAGCGAGGTGAGGGATCGAACCCACGTCCTTATGGATGCTAGTTGGGTTTGTTAACTGCTGAGCCACGACCGGAACTCCAAGAACTCTTCTTTTTTGTCAACAGTTTTTAATGTACACACCTGGCCTGGCTCCCCTTTCCCAAGGGCACACAGGTCCCTGGATCCTGACAGCTACACGGAAGCCGGTGGCTTGCGGCCTCAGCTCCCCGTGTAGATATCGCTGGCCACCACCTCATGGGCCTCCCTCACAGTCTGGAGGGAGGGTTTCTTTGGGAAGTCCCTCAGGAGCAGAATTATTAGATTTGACCCAATAGGACTTTTACATTTTTACCAGGTTCATAGCATTACAATGACAGCTCATTGCTGGGATTTGCTTTTCTCTGATTGCTAATGACCTGTGCACATCCCTGTTGGTCTTTTGGATTTTTTTCTTCCATTGAAAATGGGCGGAGGATATAAAGAGGCAACTTTTCTTTCTTTTGTCTTTTCTCTCTTCCTTCCTCCCTTTCTTTCTTTCCCTCCCTTCCTTCCTTCCTTTTTCAAGAAAAGATGCCATGGGCAAATGTAAAAGGTTTCAGAATGGGAGAAAATATTTACAAAGCCTAACACCTTTAAGATTTTTTTTTGGCTGCATCCACAGGTACATGGAAACTCCCAG
Organism: Phacochoerus africanus; assembly: GCF_016906955.1. Classification (NCBI taxonomy): domain Eukaryota; kingdom Metazoa; phylum Chordata; class Mammalia; order Artiodactyla; family Suidae; genus Phacochoerus; species Phacochoerus africanus. Next base: position 47,952,982 of record NC_062551.1, on the reverse strand, counting down.
GCCAGGGATCAAACCTGAGCCATAGCAGTGACCTGGGCAACAGCAGTAACAATGCAGGATCCTTAACCTGCTGCACAAGAGAACTCTGGAAGCACTTCTCCTTGTTTTAAAAAAATACCTTGGGTTTCTCTTGTGGCACAGTGGATTAAGGACCTGGCATTGTCACTACAGTAGCTGAGGTCACTGCTGTGGTGTAGGTTTAATCCCTGGTCCAGGACCTTCTGAAGGTGCGTGGGTGCAGCCAAAAAAAAAAAAAAAAATCTTAAAGGTGTTAGGCTTTGTAAATATTTTCTCCAATTCTGAAACATATTACATTTGCCTATGAGGTCCTTTCTTGAACAAAAATTTAAAATTTTGGCATAATCAAATTGACTTTTTTCTTCATAATTTGTTCTTGTGGGGTTTTAAGAAATCCTTCTCTGGAGTTCCCGTCGTGGTGCAGCAGAAATGAATCCGACTGGGAATCATGAGGTTGTGGGTTCGATCCCTGGCCTCGCTCAGTGGGTTAAGGATCCGGCATTGCCATGAGCTGTGGTGTAGGTCGCAGACGCGGCTCGGATCTGGCATTGCTCTGGCTGTGGTGTAAGATGGCAGCTGTAGCTCCATTTAGACCCCTAGCCTGGGAACCTCCATATGCCTTGGGTGTGGCCCTAAAAAGCAAAGAAACAAAAAAAAAAGTCCTTCTCTGCCCCTAGGTCATCAAATGTTTTCCTCTATCAATTCGAAGTTTACCTTTCACAGTGATGTTTAATCCAGCTAGAAAAACATTGTCCAACAGAACTGACAGATAATAGAAAGGTTTCCTATCTCTAAGCCTCAGCCACTGGCCCAAAGCAGCAGCTGAGCATGTTGCGATGTGGCTTGTGTAACCAAGGGTCAGAATGCTTCATTTTCTTTTAGTTTAAAAGTAAACAGGCACACATGGCAAGCGGCTCTTGCCCTGCACAGCACTGATCTGGGGTTCCCTTTTGTTATATTTGGTAGCGATTCAGTTTTGTTTTTCTACGTAAAATGAACCAATTTCCTCAACACTATTATTATTATTATTATTTGTCTTTTTGCCTTTTCTTGAGCCGCTCCCGTGGCATATGGCGATTCCCAGGCTAGGGGTCTCATTGGAGCTGTAGCGGCCGGCCTATGCCAGAGCCACAGCAACTCAGGATCTGAGCCGCGTCTGCGACCCGCACCATAGCTCACGGCAATGCCAGATCCTTAACCCCCTGAGCAAGGCCAGGGATCGAACCCGCAACCTCATGGTTCCTAGTCAGATTTGTTAACCACTGCGCCACGACGAGAAGGCCTCCTCAACACTATCATTAAGCCATCTATTTCTCATCGATTTGCTTCTGCATATACTTGGGTCTGCCTCTGGGTGCTCTGGGATGAAGCCTGGACGATCTAGTGAATGGCAGGGATGGAGGATCATGACTCTATAGTCATAGAAATTTAGACACACAGTCCCCGGGGTGAGGACTACATTTCCCAACCTCCCTTGCTGCTGGGTGTGGCCGCGTGACTCAGCTCAGGCCATGGAGGCAATGGCGAAGCCTTTGGGTCGTGTCCTTAAAGAGTGGGGAGTGCCCTCCACTTCACCTGGGAGGGGCAATAACCCTACGGTGGAGGGGAGGCGAGAGGGAAGGCGGCTGGGATCTTGCTGACGGGGCAGGGCTGAACCCCATGCTCCTTGGCCTCTTCCACGAGAGCAGCCCTAGACCTCAGTGCTCCTCAGACCTGAGTGGGCATCAGAATCCCCTGGAGGGCTTGTTAAAATACAGTCTCTGATTCAGCTTGGGGTGGGGCCTAGGGATTTGCATCTCCAGCAAGTTCTCAGGGATGCTGCCTGTCTAGGAACCACACTTTTGAGAACCACCAGTCTGACTTGTTTCAATCACTCCTTTTGGGTTTCTGTAAACACACCTCTGGCCCACAGCCAAAACATCCCTGACTCCCCTTCCTGGGCGTCTGCAGTTTAGACAGCCACCCACAGCACCCCCTGCTGCAGTGGAGGAGACGTTTGGTGCGAGCGCCTCATCTGGACAAAGTGCGTCTTTCAGGCCACAGGGCTGTGTGGCAGGTGTCACCACACTCGGCTTCTAAGAGATCTTGAATTCCGCAGAGGCTGGAAGCCTGAAAACCCTTCTTGTGCGACTCCTTCGCCAGAGGGGATCCCTTAGGTCCTGGCGGTAGGACAGCAGAGGACGGGAAGCAGGGAGAGCCATCCTGCTCTGGAGATGCCAAGACATGAGTGGACCTCCGGGGTTCAGGTTGTGCCACTGACCCCTTTGTTCCTCCAGCCCCAAGCGGTGGCGGCCTCCTGCCTTTCACGACTGCTGGCTGGGTCACTGGCCCTCTGGCTCCTCCAGCCTTCCCGGCGCGGTGGACATCAGCTCCCTGGATTAAACCCCACCTCCCACCCCGGGAAACCACTGGAGGGTTGGACCAGGAACCTCGTCCGCCCACGTGGGCAAGTGCAGCAGGAGGGAGGGAGGGGTCTGGAGGAGGAGGCCCCCGCACCACCCAAAACCATTCTCGAAACTGCAGATGGCAACAGCAGGCAACACGAATAGCAGAATCTCTGTGAAACCAGACAGATGCCCCCCACCATGTAAAGTGACCAGGCAAGTGACTCTGCCCCTGAGCCTTGAGCTGCTCTAGGCACCCCATGAGATCAGGGCACCGAGGCTGGGAGTGGAGCGAGAGCAATGTCCTCTCCAACGCCGGCCTTACCTGGTTCTGGTCTCTTGGGCATCCCAGCCTCCTGAGAGGAGCCGGGCAGCTATCCTAGTTTCTGCCACGACGTGTACAGGGCAGGAATCACCTGACCCAGCCGGCAGAACTCCTCTATAAAAGCATTCAGGCTCAAGGCTGCGTGTGTGTGCTGGGGGGTGGGAGTGGGGGGTGTATTTCAGTCTTGTGTTCTATTTCTCCTTATGCCAGTTTTGGCATTTTTTCCCCAGAGACATATCCACTTCATCTAGGCCTCAAACACTCGTCAGATGCAGCAGCAGCTGCCTGCGCTGGTGAGTCTTAAATCTCTGTGATTGTCCATCTAGGTCATGCATGTACCTGGCCAGGCTGTGGCAGAAATAGTGCCTGATTCTTAGGGGACTCGGGGCCTGTGGGGAATGGGCATGCTGGGGGCAGGTGCTGAGGGTGGGGAGACAGGACCGAGCTGGATTCTTTGGGCCCGGTCCCCACCCCCCCACCTCCCGCTCACAAACCAGGCCCAGGTCCCTGGTGCCACTGCCGCCTGGAGGGCTCTGGGGAGGGGGGTTCACTCCTTGCTCTCGCAGTGTCCCCAGGAGGCTGCTGCTGCCCGACACCTCCCAAGGGGGCTGGGAAGGACACAGGCAAAGGGAATGCAGAAGCAGCGCTGTCACCTGTCAGGCAGCTTCCTGTCCCTCTGAGACCCGCCCAGGCTCAGCCCCGACCTCCCCTCAGCCTGGAGGGAAGGACTCGGCCAATGGAAAGTTCCGGAGGCTGCCAGCTCCAGGTGTGCCCGCCTCAGCTGACCCCCAGGAGCCCATCTGCCGCCTGACCAATTTCCTACCGTCAGCTCGCACAGGATCAGTTCCTACCCACTGAACACACTCCTGACAACCTTAAGTAAGTTTCCAGCAAACCACGAACGGGCCATCCCGGCACATGGGCTGCTTAACTGGCTGCTTCTGGGACTGTGTGTGCGAATCCTGCCACCAGCTTTGTGTGCGAATCCTGCCACCAGCTTACCGGCTGTTTAGAGCTGGAACTCCCGCCCACCCAGACACACGGCCCTGGCCCGGAGAGGGGCTGGGACCCTGGGTTAGCCAGGCCGCCCTCTCCCAAGCCCAGAGCCCCCGCTCCACCAACCCTCCCCCCAAATGGCGGGGGGGGGGGTCTCTACACACACTGCGCGCGCGCGCGCGCGCGCGCGCGCGCACACACACAAAACAAGAAAATGTTTTAATTGTAAAACTAACTTGACGGAGGAGAGGGCGGGGCTGCTCCGAGGGGGCAGGAACCTGATTCTTCAAGCAATATTTCTGTCCCCAGTGCCACCCGGCAGGACAGGGCCCATCTGGCCCCAGATGGGGGCTCGAGTGTTATAAAATGGCAATATAAATAGACTTCTAGAAAAGAGGAAGCTGTCCAGGTGCAGTAGTCATGGTCTACAGAGGCTGGGGGTGGGGGGAGCCCCGACCCCCGTCTCCCCATCCAGCCACGGAAAGGGGCACGGGGCAGAGGGAGAAGGCCGCTCTTCAGACATTCATGATCGACCCCCGCAACGGCTCGGGGCGGGGGCTGCGTGTCAGGGGAGGTCTCGGAGACACCCACGCACAGGCGGGAGGACAGGAGCTGGACCTTCCGCACGCACACACGCATGTGTATACATACACACACACACACACACCTCTTCTGTAGTGTTGTCTCCCCCCCAGCAGCCCCCACTGCAGATTTCCAGTGACGGGAGGGCCGCCTGTCCTCCTGGAGACAGGAAAACACCAGGGCGGGCCTGTCCCAGAGGCGAGGGTTCCTGGGAGCCCCACTTGCTCCCACAAGTCCCTGTGTTTGTTTAAAGTCACAAAACCAAAACTGGAGTTCAGTAGTAGGGTCCCGCACACCCCGCAGCAAGGAGGGCGGTGCCACGCAGAGTGTCTCCCAGGCTGGGAGGAGCAGGGGCAGCTCCCCCGCGGGCCTCTGGCAGGGCGGGGGTGACCCAAGGGGCTCTTTGGTTCAGGGACAGGGCGCTGGGCCTCATCTGGTGCGGTTCTGGCGCATGAGGGGCACGATACTGGCAGGCGGGCCCGCTTTGGCCAGGAACGGGTGCTTGAGCAGCTCAGCCGCCGTGGCCCGCTGTGCCGGGTCACGCACCAGCAGGCGGTCCAGGAAGCCCTTCAGGGAGGGTGACACCTGTTGGAGACAGGGTCAGGGGGTCTGAGTGCCAGCTCCACTGCTCACCTGCTCTGGGGCCTCAGCTTCCTCCTCTGTCAAATGGGCTGATGACATCTACTGCCCAGGGCGGGGGGAAAGAGGCCCCAAGCATTCAGAGCTTGGCCCCAGGGGGTCATCTCATTTTTTTTTTTTTTTCTTTTTAAGCCTGCACCTGCGGCACATGGAGGTTCCCAGGCTAGGGGTCTAATCGGAGCTGTAGCTGCTGGCCTCTGCCACAGCCACAGCAACACGGGATTTGAGCTGCGTCTGCGACCCACACCACAGCTTGCGGCAACGCCAGATCCTTAACCCACTAAACAAGGCCAAGGATCAAGCCCGAGTCCTCATGGCTCTTAGTTGGGTTCGTTACCGCTGAGCCACAATAGGAACGCCTCTTCTCCTCCCCATTTTTGAGTTCGGCAGCAACTGGGAGCAGCTGAGCCCTGGAGGCACCCGGTTCTCACCAGGCGATTCTCCACCAGGAGGGCCCTCCCTGTGTGTGTCCAGGCAGGCAGCCTAAGTGCCGCCTCTGTGGGATGGCGAGGGCACACAGCTTACACAGACGCTTGAGGCCTGGGGGACACGAGGGCAAGCCCAGCACGCGGCAGGCGCCACCTCAGGGGCCACCAATACCCCAGTCCTGTCCGCACCCAGCGTTCTGCCTGTGTCCAGGGATGGCTGGCGTCCGGCCCCCTGCCTGCCTGTGGGTTGTCTCCCTCACCCCCGCCGCCGCAGGAGGTGCCCACCTTGTGCAGATTCTTCAGTCGGGGCGGCAGGTTGTCCCGAATCATCTTCATGGCTTTGAGGGGTGGCTCGTTGAAGTAGGGGGGCTCCCCGTCCACCATCTCGATCACCATCACCCCCAGAGACCAGATGTCCACCTGCAGTGGGGGAGGGGCCGCGGGGCCGAGCTGTGCACGGACGGCCAGGGCTCGGGGGACACCCGCAGAGGGGTGGTCCTGGCTCTCTGCTCCTGGAGTCCTCGCGCCCTGAACACCCTCCGTGCCAGACCCCATGCACGCCTCACCTCTGAAAGGTTCTGCCCACCCTGCACCCAGCCCCTTCTTGGTGCTACCCCACCCCACCCTGGGCTTCCTCTGGGGGACCACCTCCCGCCGACCCCAGTCCATGGAGCATGACCCGGTTGCCTCATCAGCAGAGTAGGGACACAGTAATTGGACCAGGACTGGGCATGTGACCCAAGCTGAGCTCATCACAGTCAACCCTGAGACTTCCACCAAAACAGGGAAACAGCAGTGCTCAGAGGCGGGGAGGGGTGTCTCGGAGCTGCCAGGGTCATTGCTGCTCTGACCAGGTGTGAGGACCACACAGAGAACACCAGAGCCGGGAGCAACAGCGCGCACGGAAAGCTGGGCTGAACTGCCACCTGACCCCCTGCCCCCATCTCCACGGTCCTAGGGACCCACATCTTTCCATTTTGCAGGCAATCCTGACTGCAGTGGCCCCTCCGAATCTCACAGCAGCCTCCCTCCCAGTGTGACCTCACTGCTGCCCGAGGTTCCCCCTGAGGATCCCCCAAGATGGGCTCCCAAGGGCACGTGGGCCAGGCACTGGGTCAAGTCTCGTTGACTGATGTGGAGGAATGAACCCTCAGGGCCACAGGCCACAGCTCAGAGACCCCAGGGCCAGGCAGGTAACAGCAGTGAGTAGTGCAGGCAATAGAGATGGGTAGGGGACTGAGAACAGGACGAAAGTGGCCCTGCCCTTCCTAAAGTGGAGCAGGGAGTTCCTGTCATGGCGCAGTGGTTAACGAATCCAACTAGGAACCATGAGGTTGCGGGTTCGGTCCCTGGCCTCAATCAGTGGGTTAAGGATCCGATGTTGCCATGAGCTGCGGTGTAGGTGGCAGACGTGGCTCGGATCCCCCACTGCTGTGGCTCTGGCGCAGGCCGGTGGCTACAGCTCCGATGAGACCCCTACTCTGGGAACCTCCATATGCCATAGGAGCAGCCCTAAAAAGACAAAAAGATAAATTTAAGTAAATAAATAAAGTGGCGCAGGCCCTCGGCACCCGCTGACTGTCACCATGGGGGAATCTGGCCTCTGTGGGACCAGATCTTTTGATTTCCCAGAAGAATGCAATTCTTATGTGTTTTCTTTAAAACATTCCTTTTGGCCCTGGCATGTAGCTGTGGAAGCACCAAGTCCTAACCACTAGGCCACCAGGGAACTCCTGAGAGCTCTTTTTTTTTTTTTTTGTCTTTCTGCCATTTCTTGGGCCGCTCCCGCGGCATATGGAGGTTCCCAGGCTAGCTAGGGGTCTAATCGGAGCTGAAGCCGCTGGCCTACACCAGGGCCACAGCAACGCTGGATCCGAGCCGCGTCTGCAACCTACACCACAGCTCACGGCAACGCCGGATCGTTAACCCACTGAGCAAGGGCAGGGACCGAACCCGCAACCTCATGGTTCCTAGTCGGATTCGTTAACCACTGCGCCACGATGGGAACTCCTGAGAGTTCTTTTTAGGACGCTTGCAAGAGCACCCTCAGATCACACCAGCTAGTCTGCGGCCTCCGTGCCAGGCTGTGAGGCAGGGCCAGGGCCACTTCTGCTCAGCCTCCTGTTCCCACTGCCAAGCACTGGCCTGGCCCTGAACTAGAACCTGGGCAGTGACGAGGGCACGCTTGTCTACTTCTCCCCCAAACCCATCCCCGGTGACTGAGGCCGCCGCCACCCCCAGCAGCCACAGCATCAACCAGGGCCGACAGCAGGACAGACAGGCTGCCTCCGGCTCACCTCTGGCCCGTAGGGAAGGCGGGAGATGAGCTCCGGGGCCATCCAGTAGGGCGTGCCCACCAGGGACTTCCTCCGCGGCACCTCCTTGCTCACCTGGGCGCAGAACCCAAAGTCCGACAGCTTCACCTAGAACGGGGTGCAGGCAGCGGGGTCAGAGGTACTGGTGGGGGCGGGGTGAGCAGAAGCATCCACCCATTTCATTCCCTGGCCTGGGAGGCGCTGGGTCTCCCCTGGGCCGCCCCGCAATTAGAGCCAGACCACTGGGTAGCTCGGCCATTCCCTGCTGGGGCCTTGTCACCCACCCAAGCTCACACCATCTGGCTCACGGACAGGGTCTCGACTGGGCTCTTTGGGGAAGTGGCCCGAGTTCCCTGGGTACTCAGCTGCCTCCCGCTGCCCTGCAGGAACCGTCTTTAGTCGGCAGGTGGGAGGTGCACAATCCTGCCCAAGGGCGACTGCTGCACCCCGAGAACCAAGAAGTCGCACCTTTTGTCTGCTTGGTGCTGAAACCCTGGATTGATAACCTTCTCCCCCCGCCCCATCTCTGGATGTCCCGTGGCACATGGAGTTCCTGGGCCAGGGATCAGATCCAAGCTACAGTCGCAACATAAGCTGCAGCTGCGGCAACACCAGATCCTCAACCCTGTGTGCCAGGCTGGGGATCCAACGTGAGCCCCAGCGCTCCCAAGATGCTGCTGATCCCGTTGTGCCACGGCAGAGCTCCCGATATACCCTTTTTTTTGAATTGGGGACCCTTTTCAGACTCCTGAGGACGTCTCTGGACCCAACTGCCCCCAGGGAGCGCGCCAGCACAATGCGGGTGCAATTCCACACTCACACGTGTCTTCAGAACACACCTGTAGAAACCTTCAGGTGTTCTTGGACTGACTGAGATGCCCAGAGAAATGGAGCACCTCCCCCCTGCCCCCGCCCTGCACCCTCCTTCCCTGGCCAACTGGCGCTTAACTTTCCCCGGGGGTGGGGGTGGGGGTGGGCAAATCGCCCAACTAGAATTTGGTGAAAGTCAAGGGCCCTCCCAGGAGAAGCATGTCCATTCTTGGAACATAAATGCAGGCTCTGGAGGCAGTGAGGCTCACCCGTGGACTGGGGTCCACGGCTACACTACAGTTCTCAGCGGCCTGGGCTGCTGGCAGGGCCCCCACCAGTCTGAGCCCCCTGACTGAGGAGCAGGGCCGCCCACTCACCTGGACCCCTGACAGCTGTATACAGAACAAATTACCTTACTAGCCCTCAAGGCACATCACTGGGGTCGGAGCCCGCCCACCAGCGGAGGGGGACCTGCCGAGCCACCCGCTCCTCACCCGGCCATCATGGGTCAGCAGGATGGAGTCGCTCTTGATGTCGCGGTGGATGACGCCCTGGGCGTGGAGGACGGACAAGGCCTGCAGCACGGCCAGGCACACGGCGGCAATCTGCTCCTCATTCATCCTGCATGTGGGAGGGCGGGGAGCGACTTGAGGCCGCCGTGGCCCCAGCCCAAGGGGTTGGCAGGGGATCCGCGCCGTCCTGGGGGGCCGGGGGAGACGGCAGGCTGGGGTGGCGGGGTCGGCTGCCTGGCAGTACCTGGTGTGGGTGACGATGTCGGTGAGGGCGCCTCCCTCCAGGAACTCCATCACCACCCAGAGCTCGTCGCCAACCAGGTAGCTGTTGTACATCTCCACCACGTTCTCGTGCTGGTAGTCCCGCATGATCACCACCTGGGCACGGGGGCGGGTCAGCGGGGCGCAGGGAGGACTCCCCCATTGCGCACGGCCGGCGCCCTCCCGCCTCCCTCCCTGGGCCCGGTTCCGCCACACTGCGGGCTCGGTTCTGCCCATCACTCCTGCTCACTGGGGTCACCCTGCACCAACCCAGGGCAGGGGCCAGGCCTTTATCTGAGGGCACCAGGAGGCGCTGCAGAGGGCAGGAAAGGGGGGGTGGCAGCCCTTTGGCGGTGTGGGGAGTGCCCGGCGGGGGCCAGGGCAGCAGAGCGTGAGCTGTGTTGGGGCAGAGCAAGGAGTGACAGGCTCAGGGCTGACGGGCTGGGGTGAGGACAGAGAGGTCCGGGGCTCTGGCCTGGGGACAGGGCTGGTAGGGCCTCTCTGAGACAGGGATCCAGGAGAGGTGGGTTTGGGGGAAACAGTTTGGGGCCCACTTGGGACCTGGTGGGTGTGAGGGGCCTGGAAGGTACGCAGAGGTGGGGTTCAGCAGGCTGAGGGGGCCTGGAGCGGGGGTGGGCTTGGCCAGGAACAGGACAGATGTGGCTGCAGGTGTCCTGGGGACAGACAGGAGCCGGAGCCAGCCCAGGGAGGCTGAGCTGTGAGGAGAGGAGCTGGGCCCGGAGCCCAGCCTGGGGGATCCCCAGCCCCGAAGGGCCTCTGAGCAGCACAGTGGAGGAGCCCCGGCGGGAGGAGCCTGGCGGGGGGTGGGGGGGTGAGCTGGAGGCGGGCGCAGGCCCACCTCGTTGAAGAGCAGCTCGCGCCTCTGCTGCTTGCGCAGGTCCATCTTCTTGACAGCCACCAGCCTGCCCGAGCTGCGCACGGTGGCGATGCACACGATGCCTGTGGAGCCCTCGCCGATCTTGATGAAGTTGTCCAGGTAGGAGCGTGGGTCGCCGGGGTCCACCACCAGCTGCAGGGCGGCCCGGAACTGCTCATGGGACACTCGCTGGGGTTCCCTCTGTGGCGATCGAGGGCCAGGGGGCCCAGGGGCAGGGGGTGCGGCAGGGGCGGCTGGGGTGCGGGCTGGAGGGGCCAGCTGGGGCTCGGAGGCGTGGGGGCCCAGCATGCCAGGGCTGGGGGTGCCGCGGGCTCGGGTTGGGGGCCGGGAGGAGGACTGCGGGACGGCCAGGCCCCCCACCGATGGCCCATTGGGGGCCACGTTGTGAGGCTCCCCCTGCAACAGAAAAGAGAGGTGGCTGTCGGTGGAGGGATCAGGGGGCCAGCTCTGCTCCCTGAGCAGGACAAGGCCCCCGGCTGTGGGACAGACACATGGTGGTCAGGATGGAGATGGACAGTGGGCTGGGCATGGGTGGGAGCTAGTGGGTGGGGCCGGGGAAGCTCTGGGTGAGGGGAAGGGGGGGGTGGTCCTGGAGCAGGGGGATGGGTTACCTGGGCGCCCCGGGGTGGGTGGTCCGTGTCGGCCCGCGGGTACGTGTTAAAGGGCCGGCCAGCCGCCACTTTCGCCCCGCTGGCCAGCCCGGCAGGCTGGTCGGGGGTGCCGACGTCAGGCCCAGAGAGGGGGCGCTTGTCCCGGGAGGACTCCTGGGGGCCCCCTGAGCCCTCCCTGGAAGACTTGAGCCTCTTGTCCGGCCCCGCCCGCCGCCTGTCACCACTGTTGCCACCCGTCTCGCTGCGACCGGCCACCCGGCCTTGGCCACCCGCCTTCTCTGGGCCCCCTCTGGCCATGGCGGCCTGCTCCGCGGGCATCCCGTTTTCCTGGCGGGCACGGGCAGGCGGCGGCGGGCTGTCTCTCCGCAGGGAGTTGGAGCGTGTCACCGACATGTTCTCAAATTCGTCGAGCAGCAGCGTGAGGGCCCCATCCTTGGCACCTTTGCTGCCCCGCACGATGGTCTGGGGTCCGGGGCAAAGGCAGGGCAGGGGCCGGGCAAGGAGGAGGGGGACACAGGACGTGTATCCAACACACAAGGACAGGACGACACAACACACACAGAGACAAGACAGAGACGGAATGAAGAAATGCCATGGGGTGATGATGGGGCGGGGCGGGAGTGGCAGGACTAGGGAGGCCCCGCAGCCCCTCCCGGCACCTGGCCACATGTGGCGGGAGGGCAGCTGCAGGACAACCTCCCCATCCGTCAAGCTGTCACGCCCCCAGGATGGAGGCCTCCCGCACTCTGAGAGGCACCCCCTGCCCTTCCCTTGCTCTTCAGGCTGGGGGGTGGTCCCTGGCCAGGGAGGGGTGGAGGGGAAGGCGGCTGAGGCCACGCCACCCCGTAATCAGCCCCTGAGAGCTGCTAATTACAGGAGGCTGGGGCCAGGGCCCAGCTTGGCACTTCCTCCCCTGCAGCCTACCAGGGCCGCTAATCCCAAAACCAGGGCCGCTAATCCCAAAACCGGCTCTCTGTTCCCCTGGAGGCTCAGGGTGGGGTAAAGGGAGAGTCGGAAAGGTTTAGGCCCAAAGTAGACCCAAAGCAGAGGGCACGAGTGCCCCAGAAGCCAGGCTGGCAAATGAGAATACCCATGGAAAGTGGGTCCCGAATCCACTCTCATCAGGCACGGCCACCCACCCTGATCCAGGTCACAGCCTCCAGGGTTCACCCTGCCCCTCACTCAGCTGCAGGCACACAGGCCTCCTAACTGCTCCTCAAACACACCAGAGGCGCTCCAATCTCAGGGCCTTTGCACTGGCTGTTCCCGCTCCTGGAACACCTTTGCCCAGGGCTCTCCTCCCCAGCCTTCAGGTCTTTGCTGGAAACTCCACTTCTCAGAGGTATGCTTTTGCTGGCTGCCTGTGGTCTACAATGCTGTTCCCCTGTCACGCTCTGTCCTTCTTCCTTTTCTCTGCAGCACTGACAGCCAGCGACTTAGAGCAGGCATACAGCCGTCCGCCGTGCAAAAAGCCATGGTTTTGTTCCTGTTTCTGCTCTGACTACATCAGCGCCTGGTATGCAGAAGGTGCTCAATAAACATGTGCTGAACCTGTGAGTGAGGCAGGCTGGGAGGAGGCTGAGGGGAGCAGAGGCTATGGGCCCCCCAGCCCTGTGCTGTCAATGGGGTCCCAGACGGGGACATGGGCTACCAGACATCCTAAAGCCAGAAACATGGAGCCCACGAAACCCACTTACAGGCCGCCATGGCCCTGTGGGGCCAGCCCCTGCCCCCTGCCTCACCCGGGCCTTGGCTGCCAGCCTAGAAGCCTGGCTCTGCTCAGAGACCTGGTAAAGCAGAGGCCAGACTTGGGTGCTGGAGAAAGACATGGCGAGTCCCTGGGGGTGGGAGAGATTCTGGGAGGACTAGGGAGAGGCCCAGCTGAGGGCAGCAGACACAAGTGCCCACGGGGCCCCAGTCAGGACAGTGCCAGCCCGTGTGGCACTGTGGCACTTCCGTGTGACTTAAGACAAGGTGGCGGACACAGTCCCAGGTAGGGCTCATGGCTGGCAGGCTGAGTGGGGGCTTGATTTTAGGAGGTGCCCGAGTGGGGACAGAACCAGCAGGCAAGCAGCCATGGGCCAGGCAGGGGATGGAACTGAGGTGAGCTGGGTGGGGCCTGCGGGCCCAGGAGGGTCAGCACCCCGCCTGTGCCTGCAGAGGCAGCCGCCCCTCCAGTGGCCCCAGCCAATTCGCCAGAAGCTAGAAATAAAGATTGGGATATGAAGTCACTTGCTTCTTTAAACAGAGGCAGAGATGTCAAAGTATCCAGATGCCCCCTGCACAGGGCGCACGAGCACCTCAGGGGGCTGCCAGATGGAGACGCTGGGGGACAGTGTCCGCACTCCTGTCTCTGCCCACCTTGCCCACCGCCTGGGGCCCACCCCCACCAGGCCCGCACTGGGCACCGGGAGAGGATGAGTCAGCCGTGGGCCTGCCCCTGGGCGCTGAGCCTGCTGCCCGGCACGCCCATCTCCACCCCTCGGAACAACCCTGGCTGCGTTCCCCTGGCCCGCAGCCCTTCCTGGTTCCCGCTGCCCTTTGGATACAGCCCGGGCTCCAAGAAGGCCAGCTTCCAGGCTGGGGGCCGCACCCCCGCCCAGACCAGCCTCACCAGAGGCCGCACCCAGGAGCTTGGACCACAGAGGCAGGAGGTGGGTTAAGAGCATGGGCCTTGGAAGCAGACCTCCACTCAAACCCCGGCGCTGCCCTTTTTGCTCAAGATGGCAAAAACCCCAAAGACACCCCAATGCTGCATGGGGGCTGCTCCCTCCACTAAAGCCCTGTCTGCCTACTGACTGCCTCAGTGACGCCTCCTCATCCTAGGCTGTCAGGGCTCCACTAGGGCGGCCCCTGTTCCAACAGGCCAGCCTGGCCCCCAGGGCTGAGTTAGGCCACCTCTCCAGCATCCCCAGCCCAGCCCTGACCACTTGGCGGGGCAGGGGGGGAACCCGTCTGTCCCACCACCTGCCATAGGAGCCCTGTGAAGGCCCAGGAGGAGCTGGTGGTCTCGGGGACAGGAGCACAGAGCTCAGGGCGTGAGGCTCCAGGTCAGCGTAGGGGGTCAGCGGCGGAAGGTGAGGTGAGGGTGGGGAGTGGGCGATGTCTGTCTGGAGGTCGGCAAGAAGGGGAGGTGCTGGCTGCAGGGTCAGGTGTGGGGTCGTCCCGGGGGTCGGTGTGTGTCGGGAGAGGTGGAGAGTAGGTGCCAGCGTACCTTGGGGGCCCCGGGCTGGATGGAGGTGATGCAGGCGGGGTCGACAAGGGGCTTGGGCCGGCGAGCCGACTCCTCGATCAGGCTCTGCCACTGGCGGGGCAGCCCCGTGAACTTCTGCTCGTTCTGGTCGAAGCCCGTGTGCACACGGTGTTCAAAGTTCGACGGCGCTGAGATCTCAACCCGCTTCTTCTTCTTCCCGAACATGGCGCCAGGCTCCGTGCGACGAGGGCACGAATTTGCGCTCCTAACAGCAGGCCTGCGGGAGAGGGGGGAGCTCACCAGAACCTGCCCTTTCTCCCCCTCCAGTCTGTCCCCACACACAGCCCAAGGAGTCAGGTCCCTTGCTCAGAGCCCTGCCCTATCGCCTCCCCTTCTCGTGCACACTGGCTTCCAAACCTCAGGGCCTTTGCACTGGCTGTTCCCGCTGAGGGGAACACTCTTCCCCGGCATCCACACAGGGCGCTCTCCCTCCCCTCCTCAGGCGTCAGAGCTGTCAGCGACTCCTTCTCTGAACGCCCCACACCCCAGGGTCCTCCCGTCGCATTTCGGAGCGTGTTTAATGTCCGGAAATCCTCTGTTCGGCCCTGTGCTTATTAGTTCAATGTTTTCACCCCCCATCATCAGACCCTCAGGGCCACGGGCCAGGTCCCATCTGCCCAGCTTTCTGGCGTCCCACCCCCATGCCCCCGCACAGAGGGTGTGCTCAGAGGCGGTTCCCAAAGGCCCGCCACCCCCGTCCTGCTTTCCCGCCTGGAATCAGGGCTGCAGACACTACAGACCTTTGGTGACTCATTCAACCAGTGGTTTCTAAGCCCCTGTCCTACGTGTGACATCTAGGTAGCCTCACCGCGACCCTCCCACGTTATGGATGAGGACACTGAGGCTCAGAGGAAGGAAGCGCCTCAGCAAGATCAGCCGGCGGGGAAAGACCCACTTCCTAACGGATGCTTACAGACCACACAGTCCCTGTCTGGCTTTTCGACTGAGCCCGTGGCATGCAGAGAAGTTCCCGGGCCAGGAATCAAACTCACATCATGTCCCAGCAGCGATCTGAGCCGCTGCAGTGACACCACTGGATCCTGGACCCGCTGTGCCACAAGGGAACTCCCAACAGTCCCTGTCTTTAGGGTCTGTGGTCTTCCGTCTGCTCCTCAGTACAGTACCAAGCACGGGGTAAATGTTCCATGAAAGCTGATTTGAGGACGAAAGGGGCCGATGGGGACACATGTGATGGTGGTGTCCCACAGGGGGACCAGAGAAATGACGGGCAGGGGAGCCAGGCGGCCAGGGTGCAAATCTCTCAGCCGCCTACTATGCGTGACCTTGGGCAAGTGACTTAACCTGTCTATGCCTCGGATCAACCCCATAAGGCTGCCAGGAGGATTAATGAGCTCACAGGAGCAGAGCTGGGCGCTGGGCTGGGCACGAACGGAGGGCGTTTGCTCTTCTGATGCTCAGGATTCCTCCGAGAAGTGCCTGAGAGGAGGGACCCTGGGGGCTCCCCCCTGTCCCTGTCCCACACATGGGCCCTGGGGTCTCACAGACCTGGTTAGATGCTGGCTGTGCTAGAAGTGCCCTCGGGCAGGTGACGTCTCTTGTTGGGGCTTCGGGTTACTCATCTGCAAAACGGGAAGAAAACATCATTCCCCCGCTCATGCAGTCACTCGCCCGGTTATAACGCACTCCTCTGTGCCCAGCCTTGCGCTGGTCAGTGCTTGGGACACAACGAGACAACCAACAGCCCAGCGTCCTGGGGCTGGGGGCACAGAACACCAGACTCAGCCTGGAGGGATGGCAGGGTGGGGATAAGGGGGGCTTCCCAGAAGAGGGGCTACAGCAGTGGAGACCCAAAGACCAAAGGGAATGGCACTGGGTGGGGACTTCTGTCTGGTTGGTGGCTGGCTCCCCAGCACCTGGCACAGTGCCCCACGCAGGGTCAGCCCCAAGCGCCATAGGTCTCGTGACCGAGGACGCTCATGAGAGTGTCTGGGACTTGGCCTGCAGCCTGTGGTTTTCCTGCTGGCTCTGTCCCTGCAGGAGCAGCTCTGTGTGGTGAGGATGAGGAGGCCATCCCTAGCCCAGAGGTAGGACCATCCGTGGGCGGCCATCCAGCAGAACCAGTTTGGCAGCCAGACCCAGCAGCCAACCAGTCTCAACTGGCCTGGGCCTCCCGGCCAGCAGGTGGCCAGCCCAGGGCTCTGCCAGGGGTCCAGGTTCCCTGTGGCTGCCTAGATGTGGGGCCGAACAGGCCTGGGGGGGGCCTCTGCCTCCACCCCTTCTCTGACCCCAACCAAGCCAGGAGCCCCTGCAGTGTCCGTCCTCCTTCCAGCCCCCAGAACATGGTCCGGCCTGCCCTCCCAGGGGCCCTCCTTCCAGTGGCCCTGACCTCCCGGCTCTCTCTCCAGGCTCCTCTGTCCGAGGCTCTCCTCCAGTTCAGCTCCCCCGGTCCAGCTCTAGCCTCGCCCCTGCACCGGCCCCTCCCCCATCTTCCCTGCCCCACGTCCCGCCCCCTCCTCACTGTCTTCTCAGGTTTGCCTGCTTGGCCCCCAGCCCGGCCTCGGCCTCGCTCCTCACCTCTCACTGTGCCTGCCCATCCTCCACCCCCAGCCCATGGCCTGCGGGCCCCAAGGCAGCTCCAAGCCCTCTGCAGGAACAGGATTAGCTACATGACCCCTCGTTAAACCCAGGAGAGGGAGGAGCTCAGGACCCAGACAGGGTGGGCAGGAGGCAGCCTGGCAGATAGGGTAGCCAGCCCAGAACCCTCACCCATAAAGCCCCAGACCACCTCTGCACACGGCTGTCGGGCGCCCCCCGCCCCGGCCCCGACTGCAGGGGAAGGGGACAGAGGGGCACACCTCCGGATATTTGCCTGGGGCCACCCCTTCCCTCTGGGCGCTGCTTGGAGGGCAGGACAAACAGAGGAACTGAGCGTGTTTATAGCGATCAGGCGGGAGCCCCACCCAGGGCAGCTATAAGCGCTGCCCACTGCTGCCCAGAGCTCCCTTCCCACCAAGGCCCCAAGCTCCTGACTTGATGTGGGCCACGGAGGGGAGGAAAGGAGCTGCTCCCCATGAGGGGAGGGGCCCGACACAGGGTGGGCACTGGGGGTTCCACCCAGGCCTGGCACTTGGGAGGCAACACTGCCCAGGGCCCAGAGCCCCACTCCGCCACCATGCACTGGGGCCCCTGGTTTGGGACTACAGTGCAGGCCCCTCTTCTCGGCACTCGACCTGGGCTCCCTCATTTAATCTGCACCCCTGACTCTGGAGGAAGGGGCCATTATGGGCTTCATGTAACAGACAAGGCATGAAGAGGGCATCCCACTTGGCTGGGGCACACAGCTTGGGAAACAGGAGACGTGAGACTCCAGGCCTGTCTAAGCCAGAGCCCAGGCCCCACCACTTATCAGCACTAGAAGCAGCAGCAGCATCCTTGCAGCCCTGCTCCGCGCTGTGTCTAATTGCATTCCTTCCTCGCCACCGACCTGTCATACGGGCCCTCTTGCCACCCCCAGTTCACAGATGAGGAGACTGAGTCCCAGTGAGGGGAATCCCTTTGTCTAGGGGCACCTTAACTGAACCCAGACAGTTAAGGACCAAAGTCTAGGCTCTCGCCTGCCTGGCGGCCTGCGGCTGTGCTTTTCTTCTTGTCATCACCACCATCACCACTATCACTGCTACCATCATGGCCAAGGCTGGTCCTGGCCTCCATCCCTTTCCCATCCTCCCCACCCCCGTCCTCTCTGTCCACAGCCAGACCTTGCTCTTCCTCTCCTGCCCTTCACCCTCCTGGGGGGGGGACCTCACCTCCTCTGGCCTGTCCTGGTTCCCCAGGGGTAGTGGGAGGCAGCACCAAGTGGGGCTCCGCGGCCCTCACCCGCCCAGGGTTCCCTGTTCACCTTTCCCACGGCCTTTGGCATGACACTGCACGATGGAGAAGCCCCAGAACCAGCCCCTGCCGGCAAATATGATTTACTGGGGCTCAGCCCCACTACTCACACCATCACCACCACCATGGGGGGACCCTCAACCCTGGACACATGCTAATGCTGAGCACGAGGACTCCCCTCACTTCAATGGAGTGGCTATTCTCACCCCCATTTTGCAGATGTGGAAACTGAGGCTCACAACGGTGAATCTCTTCCTAAGGTCGCCAAGCAGAGGTGAGCCTGGGAGATGGTCCGATTTCCTGCAGAGTCAACATCCTTAAACCCTTTGCTGGCTCCCCAAGACTCTTCCCCACCGCCCACAAGGTCCCGCACCATCTGCCCTTCACCTTTCCTCCCACACGCTCCCTGGCTCACACAGCCCCAGCCAATAAAGTTCTCACTGGTCTTCAAGCCCCAGCCACGCCCCCACCCCAGGGCCTTTGCACTGGCAGTTTGCCCCAGTTTCCATTTCTGTTGGAACTCTTCTCACTGATCTGCACATGGCTTCCCCCCATGGCTCCAATGTCCCTGTTCCTGTCCTGTCACCCTCTACGCCCCTTTCCTTGCTTTATTTCTCCTCACTGCACTCCCCACACACTCTACACGTGTGTGTGTGTGTGTGCGCGCAATTCTTCAGTGTCTGTCTCCACGAGGGCAGGGCCTGTCCTGCGCTTTGCTCCTCACAGTACACCAATGCCATGGACCACAGCAGGCATTCAAGAGCATTTGGTGAACGGACACATCTGTATCCGCCACGCTCACCCCTGCTCGGACACGTCAGACTCTGCCCAGGCAGTATCTGTGAAACTGGCAGAGAAAGGCCTGGAACCCAGAGGCGGAGGGTGAAGCAGTGAACCCAGAGACCAAGGAGGACAGCGTGCAGCCTGTGGCTACCAGCCAGGATGCAGATGCCTCTGAAACTCAGGGTTCGAGCCCCCAAATGCAGGCACATTTCTATCCTACTCTAAAATGTCTATTTCAATTAAAAAAAATTGTTTTTTGCTTTCTTTCTTTCCTTTTTTTTTTTCTTTTTTTAGGGCCACACCTGTGGCATAGGGAAGTTCCCAGGCTAGGGATGCAATCAGAGCTGTAGTTGCCAGCCTACACCACAGCCACTGCAACGAGGGCTCTAAGCTGCTTCCACAACCTGACCTACACCGCAGCTCACGCCAGATCCCTAACCCACTGAGCAAGGCCAGGGATTGGACCTGTGTCCTCATGAATACTAGTCAGGTTCTTAACCTGATGAGCCACAAGGGGAACTAAAAAAAGGACTTTTGATTTGTTTAACACGTGGGATGGGCAGTTTCCGACCTGTCCCAGCAAATCACCACATTTTCCAGTCACCCCCTGCGCTCACGTGTCTACCCTCTGCACTTGTCAGAACACAATGGCACCATCCTGCCTCTCCCCCCACCAAGGAAATTAGTGCAGGTGGAAAAGCCAGGGCTACTAGCATGACAAAGCTGGGTGTGCGTGCAGTGCATGCGTGTGTGTGTGTGTGTGTGTGTGTGTGTGTGTGTCTAGACCACAGCCCTTCCTGCCTCCCACCCGCCCACACAGGCTCTGAATAAAGCTGCCCTGGGGCAGTGAAGGGAGCTGACCCAGCTGAACCCAGGGGCCCAGGGGCAGAGCGGGAGGTGGCAGGGGTCATGGCTGTCCCTTCCCATCCACTGAAAAGACCAGGCAGAAGCGCTCGCTGTCCCCACTCGGCTTCCACCGCTGGCTCCCGCCCTTCTGCTCCAACCCACTCTCCTGCCAGCCAGCCCGCTAGCCCTGAGCCCGGTTCCTCCAAGGAATCCTCCAGCACCTTGTCCCCAGCACCATGCCTGAAGCTTTGGGACTGACATGTCCCCCAGCCCCCTCCTTGGCGACCACCGACTCTACCCACAAAGGACCCGCCACGCTCACTGGCCTGCCTGCCTATCCAATCGCCAGGGTCTGCTGAGGGCGAACTTCTGCCAGGCCTGGGCAGGGCTGACACAGAAGCCAGGACGGCTGGGAATATCCCTGCCCTTGCAGAGCACATGCTCTAGGGGAAAGGAGTAGCTGGGGCAAATCAGAAAAAGAGCTCGTAAGTCAGCTGACAAGTGCAGGGAGAAAAATGCATCAGGGAGCAGGAGAGCGCGGGGTAAGGGCCGGTGTGAGTTTCCCATGACGTGGTCAGGGAGGGCCTCAGGGAGGAGGTGCCGCTAGAGTGGGGACCTGGATGGGGAGAGGAGAGGGAGCCCCGTAGGTAGACAGAGGAGCACCCGGGCCATGCCGATGATCCATGCAAATGTCCTGGGGCAGGATCGTGCTTGATGTGGTCACAGGGCAGCAAGGCGGCTGAGCGGCGGGGCAGGTGAGCGAGGGTGAGGGGGGCGGGCAGACGAGTTGGTGCCTGTGGGCCACAGGGTGGGGTCTGGCTTTTACTTGAGTGAGATGGAGCCACGGGACCCTCTGAGCAGGGGAGGGACCTGGCCCAACTCAGGTGTTCCCTGGCTCCCTCTGGCTGCATGTGGGGACAGACTGGGGGCAGGACAGGGGCAGAGGGACCCGGGAGGGGCAGGAGGACGGTCCAGCAGGAGAGGGTGGACGGGACCACGGAGGCCCGCGGAGGCAGAGGGAATGGACAGGTTCTGGGCGCCTGGTGGAGGTGGAGATGGCAGGGGCTGCCGAGGGCCCGCAGCGCCCCTCCTCACAGCTGGGCGGGCGGACAGTCCTCTCCCCTCCTGGTTCCCAAACTAGGAAACTGACGCCCGGAGAGGGGAAGTCACCGGTCAGGGCACGAAGGCGTCCACTCTGACCAGGGAGAAGGCCTCGTCACCGCCCTCCTGAGGCTCCTGCTTCCCAGAAATCCTGGCTTCAGCCCAAGCTTCTACTCCACACAAGGGACCTCAGAGGGTTAAGGGACAAGAACACGAACAGACAACTCTACTTCCCCCCCCTTTTTCTGGACTGCATCCGTGGCACATGGAAGTTCCTGGGCTGGGGACTGAACCTATGCCCCGATAGCGACCCGGGCTGCTGCAGAGACAAGGCCAGCGGATCCTTAACCAGCTGCGCCACAGCGGGAACTCCAAGACCACTCTACTTCTGAGACCAGAACCAAGGTCAGAGAGGCTGCCCTGGGGAGGAGGGAACCTGAAGAAACGTCACAAGGGCTTCCCAGCCGATGTAACATCCCTGCCACGTCCCTGCCCGGCTCTGGTGAGACCTTGCCTCCTGCCCGTGCCTCCCCCCAGCCACACTGGCCTCCTCCTCCTCAGTCTCGGACACAGCAAGCTTGTTGCAGCCTCCGAGCCTTTGCACCCACTCTTCCCTCTGCCCGGGCTGCGCGGCTCCACCTTTCTCGATACTCAGGTCTTAACGCAAATAAAACCTGCTCTGAGAGGCCTTTCCTGACGTCCTGACAAAACGTGCACCCCGTTTTATGCTTCTCTGTGGCATGCACTACCATGGGCATTACATGTCTGTGGACTGTTGGACCCCCTCTCCCCCGCCCCCCAGGAGAACAGTGGCCTTTTCTTGTTCTTGCCCTACCCCTGGCATCTAGAGCAGGGCCTGGCACACAGCGGGCACCCAGTAAATATCTGTGCAACGAATGAGTGATGCCACTGCCAAAGTGACAGGGCTGGACCCTGAGGAGGAGCAGGGAAGGGTGGTGGGCAAAGCGCAGACGGGAGTCCCCAAGGCCTGTCCACACTGCCTGGAAGTCTGACCCTGAAGCCTGCCAAGGAACCAGGGGCCACGTCATTAGAGACTGAACCTGGCTATTTAGTGAATAACCTGGTGTGTGTTCCAAACACCACGAGAGGCGCCCGGCTCCGAGCCTGCTCCCCCAGGCCCTGCCCAGCCTGAGGCCCCCCTGGCCGCCTGAGGAAGGGCGGTGTATCTGGCTCCAGGCAAGGGGCAGATCGGACCAGGCATCGCCGCCAGAGATCTCTGAGTCCCCAGATGAGCGAAATCTCGTAAAAAGACACAGACTCGGGGGTCACCCTGGCCTTGGGGAGCAGGGCCGAGTCGGCCTCGTGGGGAGGGAGGCGCAGGCCTGCTCTCCGTGTTCTGGCCACGCCAAGTGCCATCCTCCCCCCAGGCAGCCCAGGCTCAGGCGCCCGCTCCACCCCCACCCAGCTGGGTGCCGGTGAGTGAGGGACCGGGCCTCCGTGTCCTCATCTGAGAACAGCGGGTAATGATGGTCCCTACCTCCCCAGGGTGACAGGATCGAACGAGATGACCCAGGCAAGGCGGTGAGAACAGTGCCTGGGGGTCTCCTCATCAGAGACCAGCTGCTGTTATTATTACTGCCACTGCTGTTGTTGCTGCTGTGGAACCAATAAAGGGAAGAGGAGGCTGGCGTCAGTCCTCCCCGGGCCTGAGCAAACGCGCCAGACATACTGCCTCGGCAAAGTCTTTTTCTCCAGGGCCAGGGTGGGAGCATAAAGAGGGCCTGGCTCAGAGGACGCTCTCAGAATGGAAGGGCCGGGAAACCGGGGAGCCCACAGCTGAGACCCCGATACGTCACAGACCCAGGAGCCTCTCCACAGACCCTGTGAAAACCCACTCACCCCAACCTCTCCAGCTGGACTCAAAGGACAGGGCCTGGGGCCATCTCAGTGGCCCTGTGTCCCAAGCCCTGCCCAGCACAGGGCAGAGCAGGGCTCAGAGAGTGTGGCTGAATGAAAAGGCAGTGCTTCCTTTACCCACCGCTGCTGCACTGAGCCCCAGGGAGGCCAGGCGGCTCCCATGGCAGCCCCGGGCTCAGGAGCCCCCCTCCTGCCTGGGCAGGCTCAACAGGGCACAGGCACAAAGGACACTATCGGTGTCCCTCACCCCCCAGGGGCGCCCAGCGTAGGCATGGATGCCACAACAAACCTGAGAGTGTGGGCCAGCCCCCAGGGACCAGGGAAATCAGATTAGACTCCATTCATTCCTCCTCTGAGGCAGGGCCGGAAGGAGGGAGGGGGTGACAGGCAGAAAAGAGGCTCCAGAGCCCTCCCAGGCCCCCCAGCCTAAGCCCTTCTCTGCCATGGAACCCCCCACCCCAACCCCGCAAGGAAAAGTCCCCGAGCAGCCTGAGATGGGGCAGCCACCTGGCCCCCACCCCTGGGTACCAGTTCCCACCTCGGGCGGGAGGGAAGTGTGGGGCGTCAGTGGGAGAAGGTGGGGAGGGGGGCCTGGCTCAGGACGCTCTCAGGACGGAAGGGCCAGGACACTGGACAGCCCATGGCTGGGACCCCAACCAGTCATGGACCCAGGAGCCCCTCCACAAATGCTGTAAAGACTCACATACCCCGGAGATGCAGGGACTCAGGAAAGAGACCCCCCCCCCCACATACAAGGATCCTGGGGGAGCCAAGTGACACAATGATACAGACTTTAGCCACCCCCTAGAAACACAGCCACAGGCGTGCACACGCACCCAACCCCACAGATGCTGGACTCACCTAGGAAGGCAGACCCCAAGACCCCCCATACACCTAGGACCCTCTCGAGACAGACCACGAACCCACACATAGCAGATGATGAGACCCACGGCAGACCCACGACCAACTCCAGAGTTCCCCAGTGACCTTCAGAGCCACCCCCATGCAAACCAGACCCAAAGAGCGTGCTCCCCCAGATGTTCGGGACCTGTACCGAGGCACCGGCCAGCCCAGCAGACACACACCTGCCACCACCACCCACACAGAAAGGCATACCGCGACCCCGCCCCGGCCCCAAGAAAGGTGTGGCCCCTTGCACACGTGCTCACGCTGACTCAAGGTGGCCAGGGGGCGGGACAGCCCTCCCCCACGCCCAGGCGGCCCTCCCTCTCCCCCCTCCTGCCTGAGGCCTGGGCTAGCTCACCT
The DNA here is from genome assembly GCF_016906955.1 of Phacochoerus africanus. Taxonomy (NCBI): domain Eukaryota; kingdom Metazoa; phylum Chordata; class Mammalia; order Artiodactyla; family Suidae; genus Phacochoerus; species Phacochoerus africanus. The sequence continues at coordinate 47,929,227 of NC_062551.1, read as the reverse complement.
CCACCATCCTCTTTCCTCTGTCCTGGGCCACCCGCAGTGGGACAGGCCAGCAGAGAGGCTTCCAGCTGGGAGCTGGGATCAGGGGGTTCTCCCGGCCCTTTCTGTGAGCGCCCACTGAGGAGAGCTGGCTGGGCTCTGCGCCCCAGCCTCCCTGGCAGCGGCTGGTGACGCGGCCCTGCTCTGGCAGGCGTTGAGCTTGGCTGGGGCGGAGGGCGGAGGGCGGAGGGCGGGACAGAGGGAGGCGGGGCTGAGCCTGGAAAGCCTGGGCCACAGGGCCCACAACTGTCCCGCCAGAGGGAGGGGCTGGGCAGGGACACAGGAGCAGGGGATCCATGACAGCCCACGCTTCAGCAGGTCAGCCTCCCACCACACAGGCACACGCACCCCCACTCCCATCTCACTCCCACGCAGGCTGGGGGCCAGGAGCCAGGGGCCAGGGGCCAGGGCAGCCGTGGCTGCACAGCCCGAGGTGGAGCGCCTGAGCGGCTGAAACATTGGCTGGGGCTGCGGGGCAGGACAGAGAGATGGGGGGGTGAGTGGCCTCTCTGATGCAGAGGGTGGCCGGAGGCCTGGGGCTTGCTGTGTTCCCCTCGCCCCCCTTCACTCAGGCTGTGAGTCCAAGGAGAGCTCCAGAGGGTGCAATGAAGGGGGCCTCTCCCCTCCGCCCCACTCACCCTGCAGGATGAACCTGAGACTTGGGGTCTCACCAGGGGGAGATCACAGCGAACCCCCACCATCACCATCTCTGGGTGTGAGAGTGGAGCCGGGAGATGCGGGTGGTGGGAACTGGGGACAGAAAGGCGGGGAGGGCTGGGACTTCCGCATGCCATGCTGGCGGCCTTGCCAGGGTGTAACTGACCCTTCTGAAAAGAAGTGGCCCAACTTCCCGGAGAACTTCCTCTGGGCCAGGTCCTGCTCTGAGCACTGACACGCGGTAGCTCACCACCGCCCTAAAGGGGCAGGTGCTTCATCAGGCCCATTTATACAACAGAGAAAACTGAGGCCCAGAGAGCCTGAGTGGCTTGCACAAGGCACCCAGCAGGGAGGTCAGGGGGCGGGCTTCCTAGGCGGGCCATCACCCCAGTACCTGTGACCTAAAGCAGCCACTCTAAGCATGAGGCCAGCTGGCTCAGAAGCCCCGTTCCAGAACAGGAGGAAAAGCTCAGAGAGAGGGAATGGAGAAGCGAGAAGCGCCTGTGCCGCCGCCCCGCCTCTGCCGCACACCTCCTCCCGTCTCAGATCCGGCCCAGGGCAGAGCTCACTGTGAGAAATGCTTTTCTTTCTGTCTCTCCAAGGACAGGGACTTGGGGGACAGGGGTTGGGGCTGCCTGGCTCCTCCCTCTCCCCCCGCGGCCCCACTTGAGGCCCCTCCCGCACCCCACGCCTGGCTGCCCCTCAGGCCGTCACAGTCTCTGACTTGTCGGCCCCCCACCACCCATGCACACAACTGCTGAGCTCCCGCACAGACCAGGCAAGCCTGTGGGAGGCCTTGGGAATTCAGCTGTGAACAAACAGAGCAAAACTCCCTGCCCCAGGGCTGTCAGCCCAGTAGCACTGCTACCCGACGGGGGTCCTGTGAGGTCCTGTGAGCGGCAGTGACTGAGTTCCAACAGATGCCTGGGACCCGGGCAGGTGCCCCACTGAGAACAGAGTAAGCGGCCTGGGCGGGCAGGTGGACAGAGACACCTGTATCCTCCCACTGCCCCTGGTCTCCCCAGCATGCTGCCCCCACAGCCACCTCCTCCACGACCTCATCACGTGGACCGGGGTGGGGACCGACTGGCTCAGAGGGCCTGGAAATCCCACCTACCACACCCTTCTGTCCACTACCTGCCCCCTGAGCCAGGGGCTTCCAGCCAGGGGTGGGGCCTCAGCAGGGCAGGTCAAGGGGGAGCTCCGGAGGTCCCAGACCCCAGGCTACCCCCTCCCCCATCAAGGTGGAGCACCTGTCAGGCAACCACCCAGAGAGAAGCCAAATGGGGCGGGCTTCCCAAACCAGACAGGCTGGTTTGGGCTCTGGTGGGGGAGGCGATCAGGGCTGGGCAGTTCTGCTCCGCCAGGGAAACTAGGTCCCAAGGTATGGGACCGGGGTGATGGGGGGAGGGGAGATGGGGGGCAGCAGGCAGCGAGCCCCCTCCTCCAGGAGGAAGTCTCCCTGGAAACAAGAGGGCCTCCTGGGGACAGGCCTCAGGGGCAAGGAAAGGTCAGTTCAAGACCCTCTCTTAACGCGACAGAGCTCCGGGATCAAACTTGAAAATACGCCCCAAACAGAGATGAAGCCGATGATGACCTATAAAACCCATCACTCAGATTCTCAACTGTTAACGTGCTGCCACCTGAGGGCTTCATCTGCCCTGCCTCCCTTTCTTTCAGCCTCGTCGCTATAACAGGAACACAGTTAAAAGCCAATGGCACCAAATGGTAAACAGTGACAGCGCGGCCCTGGAGGCGACCTCTACTAGAGGTTTTCTTTCTGTGTGTGTGTGTGTGTGTGTGTGTGTGTGTGTGTGTGTCTACAGAGAGCTTGCACACATTCAAAGAAAAACATAAACGGCAGCACACCACACACACTGCAGTGCACCTCGCTTTTCTTTTTTTTTTTTGCACCTTGCTTTTCTTAACACACTCCTTGGCTCCACCGCGCCGCTGGCCCCGGGAGGAGTCTGGCAGCATCCAGTGGAGGTGAAGACACGCTCAGGAGCTGGCAAGTGCTCTCCTGGGCCCGTTCCCAGGGACGCACGTGGGAAGGTTCTTGCAGCACAGTCTGAGTCGGCGGGAGACTGGAAACAATGCAAATGCTCGTCCACAGGACGCTGATAATGACCTGCGATTGACCAGCTCCCCGGAACAGTACAGGACAGGGAGGGTGAATGCCACATGTGGGCGAGTATCAGATGCCACGTTAAACAGAAGCCGCAGAGCAAAAACCAACACAGCCCAGGACTTGGTTCAGGAAAAGTTCAAAACCAGACGAAACGAAATATGCCGTTTAGAGATGCACAAGAGGAAGCAAACCAAAGAGGAAAGCAAGGCAGCGGCTGCCTCAAAACTCAGGGGAGGGACTGCCTCTGGGGGAAGGAGGTTTTCCGAGAGGCCTGGGGCAGGGGGTGGGGGGCTGTGTCTTCACCTGGAGGGAGGTGACATGGGTCTTCCCTTTGTAGTAATTGGTTGAACTATACATTTATGCTTTATACGCTTCCCAGCATATAGGCTAATAATTTTAAAAGTATGCTAAAGAAAAGAAAAAATAGGAGTTCCCTCTGTGGTACAAGAGGATCAGAGGTGTCTTGGGAGGGCTGGGATGCAGGTTTGACCCCTGGCCCAGCACAGTGGGTTAAGGATCCAGTGCTGCCACAGCTGCAGCTCGGATCTGATCCCTGGCCTGGGAACTCCATGTGCCATGTGCATGGGGCGGCCAAAAAGAGAAAAAGTCCTAGTGATCTTTCCATGCCTCCATCTCTCCAAAGCACAGCCCTGCAGCTTTAGCAGCTGTGTGGAAGAGCCACGATGCCTTGAGCCAGTCCCCACGGGGCCAGGTCAGCGGTGTCCAGGCATTTGCTCTTCCAAATGGTGCAGCAATGATAACCGTGTGCAGGTGTCACTTCACAGGTGTGCAGGCGTGTCTGTGGGCACCTTGCCTCGGAGTGGGATTGCCAGGCAAAGTTCAGCACTGCCAAGCTGGCCGCTCTCAGCCCCTCCCTCGGCCTCACAGCCCAGGCTGCTGTCAAAGTCTCTGATCTTTTTTTTGTTGTTGTTGTTTTTAAAATATATATATATTTTCATCATTTTTTAAAACTTTTATTGAAGTATAGTTGATTTACAACGTTGTGGACAATTTCTGCTACACATCAAAGTGATTCAGTTATCCATGCACACACATCCATTCTCTTTCGGATTCTTCTCCCGCGTAGATGATCACAGAATACTGGGGAGAATCCTGTGCTGTTCAGCAGGTCCCTGCTGGCCAATCATTCCACAGACCTCAGGGTGCACATGCCAATCCCAAACCCCCAGTCCATCCAGCGCCCCCTTCGCCTGTCCCCTTTTCAAAGTCCGTGAGTGTGTTTCCATTCTGCAAATTTCATCTGCAACCTTTTTTAGATTCCACATATAAGTGATATCACATGACGTTTGTCTTTCACTGTCTGACTCACTTCACTTACTATCAGGATCTCTAGGTCCATCCATGTTGCTGCAAAAGCCTGTGATCTTTGCAGGCCAGAGAGGTGAAGTCTGGCCCCTCTCAGCCTGCTTTTCCCATGCAGTTTTCTATTCAGTAACTGCGCCTCCTTTCATATCAAAAACCCCATCAGAATTCCTTTGCTGCTAAATGTGTCTTCAAAATGTTTGCCTACTTTTCTGCGAGGTCAGGAAGACCTTTGTCAACCCACCCCAGCTACTCCCACTTCTCCAGCCTCATCCTCACTCCCCAGCCCTGGCTCCTTCCCACGCCTCTCTCTGGATTCTGTCAACAGAAATGCAATGTGTGTCCACCACCTGCATCCAGGCTGGGGTGGGGGCGCAGCATGGTCCCTGCCCTGGGGGGCTTGTGGTCCAGGATCACAGATGAGAAGCGAAATTCCAGCTGAGACGGGCTGGCTGGAGGGATGAGAGCACGAAGAAGCCAGGCTGGAGGAGGGCAGGAGCCAGGCCATGGAGTAGGTGGGGAGCCCAGGCAGGCATTGGGGACGGACCTCCATTTGGAAGATGTAACTCTGGCTGCCTTGCCGGTGGAGGACGGGATCAAGGAGGCCCCGAGAGGACGTGGGGACAAGTGGAAAGACTAACGTGCTCCAGACAACTGAAGGAGGCGGCACGATGGCTGGACACGGAGAGAGGGGCGCAGACCAGAACTATGTTTGTCAAAAGAAAAAAGCAGCTCCTGCGGATGAGTCAGATACGGGGGCTGAGGGCAAGGCAGGTGCCAAGGGTGACTGTGAAAGCGGGTTAAGCCGCAGTGCCATCTTCCACACAAGGGAGCCTGAGAGGAGCTCCCAAAACGCCACGCCCCAGGCCCCAGAATCTCAACTGTGAAAAAGATGGAAAGTGAGACACCGACAGTAAGGCCCACTGCACTGCTACAGTCATCAGGACATCGGCGGTCAATACCCTGGCCAGTGAACGAATGGAGAACCCAGACACACGCCCACACAGATGCACCCAAGGGGGTCTGAAAACATTGATTTTTTTCATTGTGGTAAAATACACTTAATGCCTGCCATAGTAACCATTTGCGAGGTGTATACTCCAACGGCGTTACATACACTCACAGTGTCGTACAACCACCATCACCGCCTGTACCTCAAACTCCGTCACCACTTCCAACCAAATCCATGTGCCCATTAAACAACAGCACCCCATGCCCTCCTTCCCCATGGCCCCTGGGAACCTCGGGAGGTGGTCAGGACATACTTTCTCTATGAGTTTGCCCACTCTGGGTACCTCATATAAGTGAACTCTTACCATATTTCTCGCATGTCTGGCTTATTTCACTGAGCGTAATGCTGTCAAGGTCCATCCACGCTGCAGCACACATCAACACTCCATTCCTTTTTAATGGCTGAATAATATTCCATTGTGCGGAGGCACCAAATTTTGTTTATCCATTCGTCTGTTGATAGATACTTGGGTTGTTTCCACTTCTGAGCTATTGTGAATAATGCAACTATGAACGGTGGTGTACAAATACCTGTCCAAGTCTCTCCTTTCGATTCTTTTGGCTATGTACCCAGGACTCAAATTGCTGGGTGATACAGTAGTTCTATATGCAACCAAACTGTTTTTCCACAGCGGCTACACGATTTTACATTCCCACCAGCAATGCACAAGGGCTCCAATTTCTCTACATCCTCATCAATACTTGTTATTTCCAATGTTGGGGGGATAACAGCCATCCTGGTAGGGGTGAAGTGATATCTCATTGCGGTAACTTATTTTTGACAATGAAGCATAAGCAATTCAACAGAGGAAAGACAGCGTTCGCAACCAATGGTACTGGAACAACTGGACATCCATGCGCTAAAACAGGAACCTCCATCAAAGCCTCACACTTTGCACAAACCTTAGCTCATGACAGATCACAGACTTCAACGTAAAATGTAAAATTTGAAAACCTTTAGAAAACATGGGATGGAGGGCTAGGTACAGAATTCTTAGACTTGACACCAAAAGCACAACCCCAAAGGAAAATTAATAATGCAGACCACATCAAAATGAAAAACTTCTGCTCTGCTCTGCAGAAGTCCACGTGAAGAGGACAAAAAGCTACCGATGGGGAGAAAATATGTGCAAACCACGTATCTGACAAAGGACTAATATCTAAAAGAGTTAAGGAACTCTCAACTCTCAACAGTAAAAAACCCAAACCATCCAATTAGAAAATGGGCAGCAGACATTTCACCAAAGAGGATACACGGATGGCAGATAAGCTCGTGAAAGGATGCTCAACAGCATCAGCCCCTAGAGAAAAGCAAATTAAAGCCACGATGGGTTATCATGATACGACTATTAGAATAGCTAAACTAAAAAAGAGCGTTAACACCAATTGCTGGTGAGCACGTGGAAAAACGGATCGCTCATACACTGCTGGTGAGAACATAAAACGGTACCGCATTCTGGAAAACAGTTTGGCAGTTTCTTTAAACATGCTTCCCAGCACTTGCACTTGTGGGCATTGAAAATGAAAATTTACATTCCCACAAAAGCCGGTATGAGACTGTAGATGGCAGCATTATTTCTACCAGCCCCAAACGGGAAACGCCCCAGATGTCGCTCGATGGGTGAATGGTTCAATAAACGATGGCACATCCAGTACTCAGCAAGAAAAAGAATGAACTACTGACACAGGCAACAACCTGGATGAATCGCCAGAGAATTATGCTGAGTGAAAAAAAGCCAGCCCCCAAAGGTTACATACAGTGTGATGCCACTTACATTATCACTGCTGAAATGACAGAATTATAAAAATGGGGAACAGATAGGAGTGGTTGCTGGGAGTTAGGGAAGGCCAGGGGTGGCGGGGGGAATGTGGCTGCAAAGTTCAGCAGGAGGATCCCCGACATGGCCTGTTCTCTATCCTGACTGCATCTACGTCAATATCCTGGTTGTGGTCTTGCCCTAGCTGTCATTTTGCAAGATGGTCCCATTGGGGGAAAAGGGTGAAGGGTCCTAGGTCTCTCTCTGTCTTATTTCTTACAACACCCAGTTAATCTACAATGATCTTAAAATGAAAAGCTTAATTTAAAATAGTCACAATTTATTAAAAATGCCAAACCCTTTCTCACCTTAGAATATGCTATTCATTCTCCTTGGCACACATCATCTTCCACACACTAACTCACTCCTAGTTCTCTTAAGAGCGCTCAGAACAGATGTCTCCTCCTCCAGGAAGCCTTCTCTGATTTCCTAGGCTGGAGCCAGAGCTTGCCACAGTCTTCTGGGCTTCCAACCAAAGTCTTGACACTCTGGCCTGTACTTTCCTCCAGGTCACTCTGGGCTGTGTCTGCCTCCCTCACTGGACATGAGCACAGGGCCTCGGGCAGAGAGGGCACCAGCCTGTCCCAGGCATCAGCCAGCACAGGGCTGGACTCAGAAGATGCAACACAGTGGTTATGCACAAAATGAATGAGTGAACGGCAGTACGACAACAATACTGACAGCTAGTACTCGCTAAGAGGTTTCTGTGTGCTAGCTCTCTTTGGCGTGCTTTACCGGGATAAAATAACCTTTGTAACAATCCCATTTTACAAATGGGAGATTGAGGCTAATGGGGTGGGGGGTGGGAGGGGGAGGAGCCACGTGCCTAAGGTCTCCCCGCTAGTAGGTGGCAGAGCTGGGTAGCAAACCCAGGCCTTTGGATCCAAAGCCTTTGACAGTAATCTCTGCCCCACAGGGCCTCTCCGTGAAAGGAGGAGACTGGCTAACAGGAGGGGCAGGGGGGCAGGGGGAGAGGAGACCCTCCTGCCCCAGCCCCCAATCCATTCCCTTCTCCAGGGACAGCTCCTCCATGGAACGGACAGACCTGGGATGGTGCCAGAACCCCTGCATCCCTTACACGTGTCAGGGAAGGCCCCTTACATGTCAAAGGCCTGTACCTGAATCCCATGTCAACCTGGCCAGCAGTGCCCTCCCGGGACAGGAAGTGCCCACCTTCACTTGGGGCAGTGATGCCAAACCCGGCTGGCACTAGAGGCTGTGAGCCGAGAGGAGCCCCAGAGCCCCATAGCCACCACATAGCCCTGAGGCTCCACCAGGGCAGGGCTGCTTTCCTCTGGCTCTGGGAGAAGGTGGTGGGGAGCTCTGACCCACGCTGGGGAGCGCTCCTGTTGGCAGGGGACTCATTTACAATCCTACCCCAGGAAACCTCAAGAGCAAAATATGGAGAGCAAGCTGCAGCTAGCGCTGGTGGCCTGGTCTCATTTACATACAGTTTGAAACCTGCAGAACAACACGGATACTGCTTAGAGAAGCAACAAGGAACCGCAGTAAGGCCTCGGTACCTGCGGGAGGGGACCCAGGGGACTTCAACCGTGGTGAGTGTGTTTTCTCTCTTAGCTGGGCAGGGGCCCAAGGGAGTCCATCAGATGATTCTCTGATCTCCTGGGGGCACCTGACATCTCTCCTAATTCACAAATGAAGAGGCAACAGTTAAAAGGAGGAAAAGAGGGCTGAATTTATTTGGTAACGCTGGAAAGAGTGCAAGGAGGAGGGGGCTCCTAGGGTGCTTATCGTCTTGGTCCTTAGAAGGGCGCGTGCTTTGTAATCACTCACTGAACTGAAAAGGGAGGTTTTACGCACTTTTCTGTACACGTGTCACATTTTACAGGCCCAGGCAGGAAGCACCAGGGGTAGCAATTCCAACAGCTGGACGCTCCCTCCATACCTGCAGGTGCCCGCAGACAGGCAAACTTTTGCTCGCTCTATCACACACACACAGACACAGACACAGACACACCCACCCACCCAAGCCTGTAATTGCGGCTGCGAGCAGCAGCCCTCTTAACAGCTCTTGGCCTGTTTCCTGCAAGGGAGACAAAGGCCTGGAAGCAGCCAGACTCAGACTCAGCCCAACACCCAGGTCTGTTCACATCCCTCACTCCGGGGTCCTGCGTGCCGCACACTCCCCACGGAACCTTTCTGGCCCCAGGAACACATCCATCCACGGAGGCCTTGTCCTGGGGCGCCCCAGCCCGTCACCCAGAGTGGAAGGAGTTCGTTCAGATCTGGCAGGACGGCAGGGGCAGTCCTGGCTCCCTCGTCTGTGCCCTGTGCTGGAAACTCAGGACGCCAGCGAGGCCAGCGACGGAGGCTTTGGTGTGCTCGAGACGAGACAGTGAGCAGAGCTGGCACTGCGAAGACCCCACGTTGCTGAGGAGGAAAGCGAGGCTCACGGGGAGGTGCCAGCCCGAGGTCACACCATGCGTGTCAGAGCCAGGACTCCACGACAGGTCTGACCCAAGCCGGAGTCCACTCGCTCAGCCTCGGTCACGCACTCAACGATCCCTTTTTTTTTTTTGTCTTTTTTTTAGGGCCACACCCGAGCATGTGGAGGTTCCCAGGCTAGGGGTCCTATCGCAGCTGTAACCGCTGGCCTACGCCAGAGCCACAGCAATACCACATCCCAGCCGAGTCTGCAACCTATAGCCCAGCTCACAGCTCAGTGGGTTAAGTGGACCCTTAACCCACTGAGCGAGGCCAGGGATCGGACCCACATCCTCATGGATGCTAGCTGGATCCATTAACAGCTGAGCCATGACAGGAACTCCAAACAATCCTTTATTGTGCACTCAGTGTGTGCCAGGCACTGTTGTAGGCACGGGGGACCCGGCAGTGAAGACAACCCCTCCTTCCTGGAGCCGACAGTCCCCTGAGGGAGACAACATGCAGGTAAACAAGCAGGACAAGTGCGAGGGGGACAGAGAGTGGGGGGCTGGAGGGGGGATCTGGGGGTGGCATTTGAGCAAGACCAGAAGTGAGGGAGCCACACGGCCTCAAGGGAAGAGCATTCAGCGTGGAAGGAACCACCACCGCAAAGGCCCGAGGACTGAAGTCGGCGGGAACATTCCAGAATGTGCATGCACAGTTGAGGTCAAAGCCATCGACACCAAGTGCAGAGGAAGAGCGCCTCCCAGGGCCCAGGCCTCCTGACCACAGCCCTCCCAGGGAGGTGGAGTGCTTCCCGGGGTGGCCTTGCTGGCAGAGCCAAGCCGGCAGGTGCCCCTAAAGCTTAACCACCAGGCCAGGCAGAAGGACGGGGTGGGGGTGGCGGTCAGGGTCAGGGAAGGCTCTCAGCTTGGGGGGGCCTCTGGTCCCAGCAAAGCAGGAGCTCACATCGGGCATTTACGACCGAGGGTCACTGGAAGCCTAGGACTCGCACACAGCCAGTCACTCTGCAGTGCAGTCCTCAGGCCCTCCTGGGCCCACTCTGCTAGATTTGGGAGCAACGAAGAATTTTTTCCCCCAATCTACTCACTTAAAACCCCCCAAAAAACAAACAAAAAACCCCACTTGAATTTATTTTAAAAGTCACCCAGACATGACTGTTGGCCTGATGTTCATACAGAACACCACCTAGGAAAGGTCGGAGAGACCTAAGGCCTAATACACACAGCAAGCACAGGGGACAGAGGAACGCACGAAACTGACACGAGGAGGAGTTCCTGCTGTGGTGCACTGGGTTAAGGATCTGGCACGGCTGCAGCTGTGGTATATGTTGCTGCTCTGGCTCAGATTCGATCCCTGGCCCAGGAAATGTGCCTTGGGTGGGTGCAGCTGAAAAAGAAAGGGGAAAAAAAAAAAGAAAACGGAAAAAAAAAAAAAAGGATGCTCGGCCATATCCTGTGGACAACTCCAGAGGACAGAGGACCTACCGATTGGCTTTTGATAGATCAGTGACCCAACCAGCAAGCAAGGAAAAGAGGTGACGGGAAAACTCTACAGACTACAAAAAACTCAGGGGCCTATTCACCAAATGCAAAGCAGACTTTGTCTGGATTCCAAGTCAAACAAGTTGATAAAAAGGATGATAAGAAAACTGGGGAAATGTGAGGATAATCAGGAAGTACTGGTTCTTTTTCTCCTGTGACAGTGGTAGTGTGTGAGTGTGTGTGTGTGTGTGTGTGTGTGTGTGTGTGTGTGTGTGTCTGTGTGTCTGTGTGTTTATTTATTTATTGGGTGGGGCCCCACCTGTGGCATATGGAAGTTCCCAAACTAGGAGTAGAATTGGAGTGGCAGCTGCCAGCCTGTGCCACAGCCACGGCAACACCAGATCCGAGCAGCTCATGGCAACACGGATCCTTAACCCACTGAGTGAGGCCAGGGATTGAACCCGCATCCTCACGGATACTAGTCGGGTTTTTAACCCGCTGTACCACAACGGGAACTCCCGTGTGTGTTTTTAAAGACTCCTTATCTCTTACCTGCAAACAATCAGAGATATTTATGGCTGCAGTATATGACGTTTGAGAACTGCTTCCAAAGAGTTAGAGAGGTGGGGGTAGGGTATAGCTGAAAAAAACCGCTAAGGCTGCTGACAGGGCTGGGGACGTGGGGAGGGCATCAGACTGTTCTTCTCATGTGTGTGGACACTTCCATTATACAAAGATATTTTGGGTCTGGTTTTGTTTTTGGCTGTGCCCACGGTGTGTGGAAGTGCTGGGGCCAGGAACTGAACCGGTGCCACAGCAGTGACAACGCTGGATTCTTAACCTGCTGAGCTACCAGGAAACTCCTAAAGGTTTTTGTAAAAGGAAATGTGACCTAGTCATAACAACAAGGAATTATGGATTGCGTACCCTTGAGACCTAAATTACTAAATCCGCACTTGTATCCCGCCTCTGATAACTCTAACAGTAACCAGAGCAACAGTAATGACAATGACGTCATGACGGCAGCCCTGTGCTGAGCCCCCCCCCCCCCCCATACACACTGATTCACTTAATCCTCCCAGCCACCCTGGGAACCAGTGCAGAACTCCTGGGGCTCAGCGCCTGGCCCAGGTCCCCAAGGAAGCTGTACAGGAGCCAGGCGGGCCCGTGGGGGAGCTGGGTGCCTGGCCTTTGCCCAGAGGGGATGGTGGGGAGGAGGCCAGGGAGTCCTTGGTGAGCGGGGACGCACAGGGGCACTGGACTCTCAGCGCCCCTCGTTCCCATCAAATAAAAACAGTTCCTGCAATGCAATACTCACAAACCTCTGCTGAAATGAAACCACCAGCCACACCATGGGAGCCTGAAATGGTGACTAGCAACAGATGACAACACCAGATTTGGGGGCCCACAGGATTTGTTAGGGTCCGCCCACCTGGAGAGCCTGCCCCACAAGGTCACGGAGCCCAGTGTCCCGCCAGGGCATCAGTGGGATGTGTGCCCTGCCCCCCACGGCCCCCACTCCAGGTGCCGGGAGCAGCAAGCAGGGTGACACCAGCATCCTTCTTGTCCTCATCCTGGGCCCATTGAAACCAACTCCCCTCTGTAGCTCCAGTGGGATCCTGGTTCTAAACAGGGAAGCAAAGAAGCTTCCACAGGGAGGAGGGAAGCAGAAATTGAAGGAAAGAGGGAGGGAGACAAGAGGCAGAGAGAGAGGGAGGCAGGAGGAAGGGAAGGCGTAGGGAACAGAGAGAAGCTGCCCAGACAAGGGCCTGACAGCCCAAGGATGGGAAGACAGGACAGGGCAGAGGCCACACTGCCAGGCACAGTCGCCTTGTGGGCCTCAGTTCCCTCGTCGTCACAGCATGGGAATAGGTCCTACCTTCTCAAAGCGTGGCTGTGGGGGTAAAATGACTTAATCACACCATTCAGAGGTCTAGAAAGTGCCCCAAAGTGGCAAAAGTTAATATACGATTTCTATCATTTCTGTAGGCCAGTGGCTCTCTGTTGGTTCAGAATCACACCTGAGTCAGCCAGGGAGCTTGAAAAAGCCCACAAACCCCAAAGCTCCGGCCCCGCACCAGAGGTTTGGATTCAGATGGTCTGACCTTGGGCCCCTGCATGTCCGCCTGTACCAGGCAACCCTAACCTGCCGCCACCCGGGGGAGGAGAGGGGGGAAGCAGGACACAGTCCCAGGCTGGAGCCCACCAGGGAGGTGCCGTAAAGTGAGACAGACTGATGGAGGGAGGGGGCAGAAAGGGGAAAGGAGGGGAGACGGCCAGGGTTAAGGCCCAGGAGGCCTCCTCTCTGCCTGCCCACCCTCCCCCACCAGGGGCCACCGGAGTCTGGGGCCTGCTGAGGAATGCAAGGAATGCAGCCAGGCCTGGCACGGCCATCTCTGGGTCCCCTCCCCCTCCCATCCTCAGTCGGGTCCCGGCCAGGTCACCAACCCAGGTCACCAGCCGCCTCTCCCAGAAGGCTCCAGCAACCACTCAGTCCTCCTGGCCTGAACGCCTTCCCCCCGGCCCCCTCCTCCAAGTGCCCGTCCTGAACCCCTTCTCCTCCGGGGCCCCCACACCTCCAATGCTGGACCACAGGGCGCAGCCCAGGCGTCCCAGCACGAAGCCCTTATCGGTGGTGGAGTGAGTGACAATGACAGCCGGCATGTGGCTGGCAGTTTATCACCTGCCCTGGAGGCAGGAGTGGCCTGAGACGGCTTCCCAGAGGTGGTGACCTTTAGGCCAAGATGCAAAGAAAAAAGGCAGTGAGAGCCCTAAACAAAGGCCAGCAGAGCAGCAGGAGGTGGAGGGGGGCAGGGCCTTCCGACCAGAGGCGGGGTCCGGCCCCCTCCCAGGGCAGTGGGAGCCGTGGAGGATTTTAAGGGGGGAAGGGACCCACGTGGACCTCCAGGGCACCAGCTGTCCTCCACCTGGCTCTCTCCCAGGGATGGAGAAGCGGAGCTGGCCCCCCGGGGGGCCGGGGTATCCCAGATCCTGCCCGCCACCGGGTGAGGGCCGGGCCCTGGCTCCTTCCTGCCAGGCCGCGACGAGACCCCAGCAGAGCTGCTTCCTGCATCCCTGAGCCTCTTCCCCGATAATTAAACCGTAAGCTGATTAGTCAAGGAAAACCTTTAATTAGCCCTTGAAATCATTCAGGAAAATTATAACCTCCTCTCTGGGCATCCTGCCGCCCTCTGCCAGGGCCTGGGCGGTGCCGCGAGGAAGCAGAGAGCGGGGGAGGTGGGCTCCTGCCTCTGCTGGGAGAGCCTTACAGGGCCGAGCTGGGCCGGGCCAGGCCTGGGGAAGCGAGGCGCCTCTCGGGGGAGGAGGCCACGTCATGAAGTACTTGGGACTAAGTCCAGCAAGAGGCGGGCACGGCCTGGGCTGGAACAGGAGGCTACTTTGCTGAGACACGTCACAAATAAATGGAGAGACAGACCAGGCTCATGGCCTGGGAGAGGCAATGTCACGTCTGTGTGTGAGGCAAGATGCTCGTCTCATGCCTAAATCGAATTACAAAAAGCCAAGTGGCCAAGACACCCTGGAAGGCTCTCTACAACACTGAGGCTGAGCAACTGGGGAGACAGTGGGGTGCTGATGCAGGAGCAGGCAAAAGGCATGAGGAAAGAGGAGGACACCCAGAAACGGACCCATCACACACACATGGATGTATACATGGATGACTGCGGATCTGGATGGAAAATATGAAACTGGGTGCCTACCTCACCACCCCCAACACCACACACACACACACACACACACACAGGAACTGCGGATCAAAGAAAGACTAAATGTGAAAAACAGACCTACAAAACGACAAAGGAAATGATGAGAAATGTGACTAGGATAAACTAAGTGCTTCTGCTCATCAAAAGACAGAATAAGAAAAGTGAAAAGACAAGGCACAGACCGAGGGCAGGTAGGAGAACCACCTTAGAAACACTCAGGTTCTCGGCCAGATCTGAGATTTAACGCACAGAAATTCAAAATGAAGATGCAGACAGCCCAGAGGAACACCAGGCAAGTGACTTGGATGGGGTGTCACAGAAAGAAGGGTGCCCCGGGGGCAGAGGCTCAGGGAGGTGGGAAAGGCTGCTGGCACCAGCTGGCAGGCCGGGCCCAGCGCTGCCCCCTGGCTCCCCACCCCCCATCTCTGAAATGGGCCGAATCTCTCTAGGAAGGACTGGGCAGAAGCAGGGTGGGGTCCTGTTGGGCACTGGGCCTGGCACAGGCAAACGCTCACTTGGTTCTCCCTAGCAATCAGCCTCGGGAACGCAGACTCCCCAGGCCCAAGGTCACTTCAGATCTGGGAGGTTGGGGTGTGGCCGGAAGGCTGAGAGTCCAAGAGACAGGCTCCAACAGGGTCGTAACTGGGTCTGTTTATCCACCAGTGCGTCCTGCGAGGCCACGAAGGGCCTGGCACGCCACACTATTTATTGAGAACCAAAAAAAGCCAATCACATTCATATTTCTGTGCCAGGCACCAGGATAAGTAGGTTAGCAGCAGAACTTGAGACAGGCCCTAGGGCACCCAGAGTGGCCTCGGTCCTAGAGGGGAAGCAACTGAGACGTGGAGAGGCCCGAGTGGCTGCCACAGCTCAAGTCCAGAGCAGCGGGGAGATCTGAACCCGGCTTCCTTCAGCTCCTCAAAAGCCTCTTGCCTTCTCCTGCCCGGAACCTCTACCCAGGCGGCTCCCTCAGCCCACCAGGTGCTCAGCCTTCAAGTGGCATTTCCTCCTCAGGAAAGCCCAGCCCTCAGCCTCGCCTGCACTGGGGGGCAGCTGGGGGGGCTCCCAACATTCACTCCGGCAGTGCCACTCACCACTTACCACAGCTCATTCATTCAGCCCGCCAGCGTTTATTAAGCGACTACATGATGACACAGCAAGGGACACCGCGAAGGCCCCCCCCCCCCCCCCCCGCTCCGCCCCTTGAGGCTACGTCTTGGGGGATGGGGAGGACATAACCTCCTCACCCACCGTCATGATGGAGCAGAAGCAGTCAAGAAAACCAACAGGGGAAGGGAGGCAAAGAGAGGGACCTTCGCTGCTGTAGACAGGGGCTTGGCAGAGCTGGCCCAGGAGCTTGTGGGGCCTTGGAGGCGTTCCCCCAAAGAGATGAAGCCGCGGGAGGGTCCCCAGCAGACTCGCCCCAGTAGGGCCTCGATGTGATCTGACCCAGGCTCCCTCTGGCTGGGCCTCGGGACAGACTGTTGGGGCAGCTGGGGAGGGGGTGTGAGGAGGCTGCCACAAAGGTCCAGGTAGGAGTTGGGGGTGCCTGGAACTGGGGGGTGATCACAAAGAGAGGGAGGCACCAGGTTCTAATCTAAAGGAGGGCAGCACGTGACAACGTGGATGTGGAGGAAGAGGCCAAGAGGCAGGATGACGCCGGCTTCCCAGCCTGATCCAGAGGTTGGACAGGGTGCTGGGGGGAGAAGGAGGCTTGGGAGTCTGGTCTATTTTGCCTGTCTCCCCGTCACTCTTTGGTCAAGGTCTGGGTCGCCTGCTAGATTGTACTCAGCTGTGTTGACCCCTGGGTCCCGTGGTCCCAGCACAGGGCATATCAAGGAATAAGCACTTGCCTCCCAGGGGCAGGATGGGTAAGAGGTGGCAGGGAGAGGCACCCAGGGAGAGAGGAGCACGCGACAAAAGGTTCACCTTGGTGCATAGGTTACCTCTGCAGAAGAAGAGCAGATAAAATGCTCCAAGGTCAATTAAAAAGTCTGACAGACCCAGGGCTGAGGAGGAGGTGGAGCCGCTGCTGGGTGCTGCAGGTGCCACTTGGACAGTTGTGTGGGGGGGTTCTGATAAAGGTGACGAGACCTGAGCCTCTGACCCGAGCACTGCACCCTGGATGTGGGCCCTGGAGGAGCCCAGCAGATGTGTCAGGGAGCCGTGCACACCCGTGCAGCAGGAGCAGAGACATAAGCTCTGGTTTGTGTGCACAGCAGACACCACACAGCAACGAGGGGGAATGAACGACTCACCTCCCACCGCACAGGGGTGAGGGGGGTGCCTCACAAACTAAGGATGAGAGGACAGACAGACAGAGGATGTGCTGGAAGGGTCCGTGTGCATGAGGTCCCAAAGCAGCCCCGGTGGCGGGCTGTAACTCGGGGGCACACCTGGGAAAACCTCCAGAAAAGCAGGGACCCAGTGACCTCCATGGTCAGGGAAGTGGCTGCTACTGGGGTGGTGATTGAGAGGGCGATGGGGGGCTCTCGGGGTGCTATGTTCTCAGTCTCGTCCAGGTGTGGCGAAGGGCTGTCACCTGAAAGTGACCTGACAAACGGCCATGTGCAACGATGCACTTTGTGTAGGCATGTTATGATGCACAACTCTTTTTTGAAAATTTTTTTTAAATTAAAGAATAGTTGATTTACAATGTCGTGTCAATCTGTTGTGTCAATTTCTGCTGTACGGCAAAAGTGACACACACACATTCTTTTTCACGTTTCTTTAAGGTTTAAAAAGAGGTGGAATTACAAATGTACATAGACAGACACACACACACACACACACAGCATTTCAGAATCAACTAATCCAGGGCCAGGCTGCTGGGAAGATTCTTCAGAAGAAAGGGGGACAGGGCTGTGGCAGAGGCAGCAGAGGAGGGGTCCCAAGGGAGGGGGGCTGGGGGAGGTGCCCTCACCTGGGGGAGGGCAGGAGCCCGGCCTGCTCCCCCATCCCCAGCACCAAGGAGGAGGAGGAGGAGGAGGAGGAGGGCGGGAGGGGCGGGGGAGGCCCAGGCGCGACAGTCTGGTCTGTAGGAGGGGCTGAAACCCGACTGGGGCGAAACTGCCACACAATGCGGCTTTATCAGGAGTTTCCAGGGCCAGGTTGGGGCGCTAGGGGTGGGAGCAGGGAGGGCCCGGGAGGGAGGCCTGTGCCCCTACCTGCCCAGATGGGCCCCTCCGAGCTGTGCCTGGCTGCGCTGGGGAGGCAGGCAGAGAGAGTGGGCCTCGGAGGTCCGGAGCCGGACCAGGCACCAGGGCTCAGATCCCAGCCTGCTGGCTCTGTGACCCCAGGCCAGTCCCCCGGGATTGTCAATGCCCTCTCCTTAAAAAAGAGCTAATGAGAACATCTACATCTTGGGGTTGCTGGGAGTTTGTAATAAACTGGTTCCCTGAAAACACCCAGAGGAGCGCCTGCTAATCCCAAACACTAGAGAGCAACGCCCTGGGGACGAACCCTAGCAGCGAATGGGCTCTGAGCACTTCAGTGCATTCTGCCCGATGAGCAGGCATTCGTGTCCTCAAAACAGCCCCGTGAGGCAGAAGAGTATGCCCCACTTTGTAGATGAGGACACAGAGGCAAGAGAGTTGAAGTGACTTGTCTGGGGTCACACAGCTAAGTGTGACAAAGCTGGCTCCAGAGTCTGTGCCCTTGACCGCTAGGGTGTCAGACAGGTTAAGAGCGCCTGATGGGAGCCAGGCAGGCCTAGGTTCGAGTCCCAGGCTGCCACTCTCTCGCTGTGCCTTGGTTTCCTCTTCTTAGGGAAAGCAAAAATGTCCCGAGTGGACAGGAAAGGAAGCCCGGTGGTTTTCAACAAACACAGAGCTGCTTCTCTTCACTCATATTAAAACTCGAACCATGCTGGGCACCACCCAGCACCTGACTGTCAGAGGTCAAAGCATCAGGTAACACCTGTCCCCAGGGCGAGCACAAGAGCAGACCCCGGTGCCACCAGGCACAGGTTCTCGGGCAGGCTGAGACACTCCCGGCAGAGCTAGCGGGACGCACAGCTGGGAGCCCTGAGCACCCCCAGAGGTACGGGGACACGTCACACCGCTTAACTTCACGCAGCCACGGGAAGCACAAGGAAGCCTCCTACATCCTGACACAGAACTTGAGTGAAAAATGCAGGGGGCAGGACAGAATACAAACATGGGAAGTCCGCTCCATCTGAGCAAAAACAAAAGCGGCGGCCGGGGTGGGGTGGGGGGAGCACGTGCAGAACCAAATGCGTAGGAAGGGAAAGCAAGGGGAGCAAGGCCGCCCCTGGGAAGGGCCGAGCACCGGGTGGGAAAGAGGCCTTACCACGCTCCGCCCTTCTGCGCGGTGCACGGTTGGTTTCTCAACTTCAAATAGGTAACTCATGCAGACGGGGCAAAAATGGGCCTCCCTAAACTGAAAACGCAGGAGAAGAGAAATGAGGTTAATAACACCTTCTCCTTGGGGGCTGGGGCCGAGCCACCACAGGATGCTCCGAACCTCACATCTGGCGCCTGGCGCGGGAGCCGGGGGCGGGTGGGGAGGAGCCTGCAGCCCAGAGGGGACATGGCCCATGAGCTTCCTGTGTGCCAGGCAACATGCTCAGCACTTGGCAGTACGGTCTCCTCCAATCCTCCCAAGAGCCCATTGAACAGGAGAGGGAGGTGAGGCCCGGAGGCTCCGGTTCTTCCCTGGTCCCCGCGCCCACCAGGAGGTCAGGCTGAGGGATGTGTATGGAAGGTGTGGCCCTGGCAGAGAAGTTGCTGTTGTTGGCTGGCGGGGGGCAGTAGGTGACCTGGCACCCTGGGGAAGGGCAGGACCAGAGGGCCCCAAGAGAAGGGCTGCAGTGAGGGGAGGCTTCTGCCGCATCTGTCATAGCTGGCTCCCCAGCGACCTGGGAAAGCGCCCCTTCTGACCCTCGGTGCGCCCCCGCCGCCACCCTCCGTTCCAAGGCAGCGGTCAGATAACAAGCCCCAGCCCCGGATGGGTGGCTGGGGCGGGAAGGGTCCCATTTCCCTGGCCGTGACTTGGAAGGAGTCTGCTTCCTGCTGGCGGCATCTGTGGCCGCCCGGCTTGGGAGATGGGAGAAACAGCTGCTGGGGACACCCCGAGCGGCGTCTGGCCAGGAAGTCTGGCTCACCGTGAGCCAGCACGACGGGGGGCCGGGGGGGGGGGGCGGTGAGGCAACTGGCAAGAAGGGGAAGGGGGCTGTGGGGGGGCCCTGAGGGAGGTCAGGACCCAGTGCTTGCCCGGGTTGAACTGGCCCCCAAAGAGTTTTCCATCTAAAGAGGAGCCCGGGTGAGAACAGGAAAGGGCCTTGTCTTACCCCAATCACTCCCAGATCCTTGCAGGGCCACTGCAACAAGCAGTGACTCTAGAGCCCAAAGTCCTGGCGTTCAAGTCCTTCCTCTGCCATTTGCCTGCTGTGTGACCTTAGGTCAGTCACATACCTCTCGGGTCTCAATTTTCTCATCTCTAACGTGGGGCTGATAATGGCACCTACCTCACAGGCTGTTGGGAAGATCTAATGAGTTCACGCGGGTGAAGCACTCACAACCCCAGCCGGCACACAGGGCTCTCCTGCATCCCTGCCACCCCCTTCTGCGTGGACGATCCCAGCAGCCCACTCATGGGTCCCCCCTGCCGTGATCTGTTCCCCCCATGGCAGCCCAAGCAATCGGTATAAAAGGGAAAGCAGACGTTGCCCAAAGCCCTCTGATGGCTCCCCTCACACACAGTGAAACCCAACTCCTGCCCATCCCACAGCCTCCCCACCTCCTAGACCCCACCGCCTACTCTGCCCACCAGCCTCCGAGACGGGACTAGAGCATCTCAAGCCCATCTGGCCCTCAGGGCTTTGCGCTTTCCATACCCACTACCTGATCTATTCCTTCCACCGAGGCCTGACTCACTCCCTCCATCAGATGTCTCCTTCCCCACAAGGCTCCCCCGCTGGTCAGGTGCCTCCCCATCCCAGCCTGACCATTCTGGGCTGTCACTGTCCGGGGACAGGTCTGTGTCCCTCACTGTACTATAACCCGGTGAGGGCGGGGCTTGGGTTGTGCTGGTCCCCACTGGGACCAAGGGTCAGACACACACGAGTGTGTCAAGGTCAGTACCGTGCCCTTTCCCAAACGCCAGCCCAAGGAAAAGTGGGCCTAAGTTGTACCCACTGCCCTAGATGCCCTAGAGGGCAAAGGTCAAGGCCCTCCCCAGCCTGCCTTCTCTTCTGGGTGTGGGGGCTCAGTAGGTGGCAGGCACCAGCCAAGCCCATCATGTGAACCATCTCCCTGCTTCCAACCAGCTGGGGGGGCAGCGGGTACAAAACCTATCAACTCGGGGCCAAGGACACCATTTCATCAAGGGCCGCCAATGCCAGAAGCAGGATGAGGAGCCACGGGAACCCTCAAGCACCCTGGTACAAAAGCTTAGGGGAGCAATTTGGAAGGTCCAGCATTGCCACTGCGAGGCATATACCCAAGAGAGACTCGCCAGACTACACCAGGAGTCACATTCTAGAGTGTTCATTGCAATGCTGTTTGTTCCAGTCCCAGGGGGAACCACTTATTAAATGGCTCACAAAAGGTGAACGGGCAACTCCTGTGTGCAAAAAGGGAAAACGAATGACCTGCCCTGGACCTACCCATGGCCACGTGGAGAAAGAGCCAAAAGAACAAATAAACACTGTAGACGGAGCAGGCTGTTTACTATGGCACCATTTATCCAATCTGTAAAGTGGGGGGGCGCGACCCTGGGCAGCCATGAGAACCACGTGCTGGGCAATCTGAGCCAGATCCTCCAGGGCACGCCTGGGCAGCAGTATTTTTGAAAGCTCTCCAGGTGACTGCAATACACGGTCAGGGTTTGGCGCTATAGCTCTGTAGCTGTGAATCCACCAGAGGGTAGTAACAGCAGAGGAAGGCTGGACACCCAATCCAGCCCCTGGGCTAGAGTCAGCAGAGAAGGTGGGGAGAGAGGGGGCAGAGAAGAGGGGCCTTTAACTGTATCCACTTGGTGCTCGTCCCAGGTTGGACACTGGAAACGTGGGTGTTTTGCTACAATGAAAGCCCCACTTTTTTCACTGGACTGAAATGTATCACAAGGAAAAAACTGGCAAAGAGAAATCATTTGCCCAAGGTCCCACGGCTGGTAAGTGATGGGGCAGGAACCTGAACATGTGTGTCCAGGGCCAAAGCCCTATCACCACCCCCTTATCTGTGCTGAGCCCTGAGATGCCGAGTGAGCTGGCACCACCAGGCCCCGAGGCTGGCCGGCCTCATAAGGCTGCCTGGCCATGTGCCCACACAGTGACCCTGCCAGAGCCAGGTGGGGGCAGGGTGGCTGCTGGAGCAAGCCGGGAGGCTGATGGAGAGGCTATGCCACCACCTCTGAGACCCTCCCCAGGGAGCTGTAGCAGCGGCAGCCTCAAGACTAGTGGCTAATCCGGAGTTCTGTTGTGGCTTAGCAATAAAGAACCCGATTAGCATCCATGAGGACGCAGGTTTGATCCCTGGCCCTGCTCAGTGGGTTAAGGGTCTGGCATTGCTGTGAGCTGTGGTGTGGGTTGCAGACGCAGCTCGGATCCTGCTGGCATAGGCCAGCAGCTACAGCGCTGATTCGACCCCTAGCTTGGGAACTTCCATATGCCGCAGGTACAGCCATAAAAAGAAAAAAGAAAAAAAAAAATTAGTGCTTACCCAGTTCCTATTTTGTGCCAGGCCCTAGGCCTAGCGTTTATGCTCTGCACCCTCACAGCAGTTCTACAGGGTAGCTACTATCATTATTCCCATTTTGCAGAGAAGGAAACTGAGGCCCAGCCTACAGTCACACAGCCTGTAAGTGATGGAGCTGGGTGTGAGCCAGGCACCCTTGCTCCAGCATCCTCTCGAACTACTCCCTAGTACCACCCCAGAGTGCCACACACGGGGCAGCTACTCATCGGCCCCTGCCCAATGCCCCCACCAGGCTGGGCAGCCTAGGGGTCTCACACAGGCCACACGCTGCCCACAAGCCCCCAACTCTGCATCCCTGGCCTCCACTCACACCTTTCCTCCTGCCTGGCCAACGCTTTCCCATCCCCCTACTCGTCCTTCAGCGCTTGCCCAGGGACAGAGTTCTTGGCCCCGGTTGGACATTCTCCGGGTCCCCGGAACATGTCCTCGCAGGTGGCATCACCACTGGTAGAGATGGAGCCATGTATCACGGGCTAGGGGTCTGGGTCCAGTCTGCTCCCACCGAGGGACACTGAGGGCCCTCAGGGGCCAGGGGCTCTGTGTATTTTGTCCGCTGCTGCAGACTCAGCACCCAGCACCCAGCCCCGTGCCCAACATTCAATCCCCACCGACCAGCATCCTCTGCAGACGAGGCAGTGCTTCAGGTGGAAACTCAGGGAAAGGACAACCTGGAGAAATTCCTGCCCTCAAGGGGCCCAGTAGTGAGATAGAGAACAATAGCGAGATAAGGAGTGTCTGGGGGCAGGCTGGTCAGGCGCAGGTTCCAGATTAGAGGCAACTGGGAAGTCAAAGACCTGGAGGGAGGCATGAGCCCACGGAGCTGAAGAGCAAACAGGCCAGTGTGCTTGGACCTTGGGGAGGGATGGGGAGAGCAGTAGGAAATGGGATGGGCGTGCCTGAAGACCATGATGAGAGCCTGGGGTTTTAAATACAGAGAACACCCGACTCTGTCCAGGGTACCGCCCCAGGACCCCCGCCAGAAGCCTGTCAGACTCCCTCGGACTCTGGGCCACCCACAAACACCCCATCCCACAGGCCCAGGGGAGCCTCTCCTCCCAGGTCACACCCCTCCATGGAGGCCAAAGAGACAGCCCTGCCCAGCCCAGCCCCCTGCTTCCAGGAACAGACCTTCAGCAAGCTACAATGTGGCGACTAGGGCCAGGAGCTCTGGGGTCATTCAAGATTCAGCTTGGAATCTGCTTCTGTCACTCAGTAGAAACTCTTTGAGCCTCACTTTGTCTGTCTGTAAAGTGGGTCCATCTGGTACCCACTTCACAAGATTATGGTATAAGTCCGGGCACACAGGGCGATGAGTACAATGTTAACTCTCATTAAGCATCAACAAACATCATGAGAATCTGAGAGCCTGCGGAGCCTACAACTCTGAACCCCGGGTTCAAATCTGAGCTGCACCACTTACTCATGAGAAGACCCTGGGCAAATCACTTAACCTCTTAATAATGGCACCAAGCCCATAAGGTTGTGTTCACGATCAAAGGTAATGTAAAGCATTTAGAACAGAGCCTGACACACAGTAAGTGCTCTAGGAGTGTTTGCTCTTATTTTCATCATCTGTGGGAGGAGGGCTTTCTCCTCTTCCCCTCTCCCCCACCCCCCACCCCCGCAGGAAGCACCCTTGACCTTGTTCTTGAATGTCCTACCCCTCCTCTTCAGCAACACGTCCCACCTGGGTTTTAACTTCTGACCCCTGAGAACATCACCTGTCGGGCCACCAGGTTCTGATCTTTGCCCCCTTTGGTCAGGCCCCACTTTTGATCCCATACAGATGTCCCCCAACCTAAATCTCATTCATTTGCTCCACCAGCTGCTGCCCTAAACCTCCAACTCTCAGACCCTCGCAGGCATATCCTCCCTTCAAATTGACCCCCATTTTTTTAGACGTTCGCCCCCCTGCCCCTCCAACACGCTCCTACTTCAAATTTCCAATTTTGCGCCCCCTTCGCCACGCCCCCTTCGCTACCACGACCTCTGACCTACTCTACACCTCCCTCCTGTTCAACGTAGACCCGCGACCCACCCCCGACGCGACCCTTTCCTTCGCGAGTCAACTTTGACCCCAGCGGCCCCGCCCCCTATTCCCGTAAACGCTCTCCCGCCGCCATCGCCGGACCCTCGCCACGTCGCCTGGCCAGATCGCTTATCCTACCGGCTCGGCACCGCAGTCGCTCGCGGCCTAGCTGCTCGGCCCGGAACTTGGCGCCCTCACGCCGCCCTCAGCTCTCTTGCGCCGCCGCCACCACGGCCACTGCTGCCGCCATGTTGAATCCCCAACGAACATCCGGGGCTTTCCCCCCTCGCCGCCCACCAGTCCCCATAGCAACGGGGCTGACCGGCCCGGGGCAGGGCCGGCTCAGGGGCGGAGCTGGGTGCCCGGCAGGGTCCGCTCCAGCCTCTGATTGGTGAAGATCGTCCAATCGGAAACCTTAGGGAGGAAAATGCCAAGCCGGGATTGGAAAATTTGGAAAGGGTGCGGGGAGGCTGGCTCCAGCCTGCTGAGATTCTTAAAGGGGAAAATGGCTAGGCGCCTGCAGCAGTCCTTCCCACCTTCTCCCAAAAGCAGTCATGGGGGGCAGAAGGCAGGCATGGGTGATTATGGCCAGAAACAGCTTTTGAACTTTTACTATGTGCCAGACACCCCGTCAAGTGCTTTACTTGCATTATCTTGTTGAATACTCGTCACAACCCTGTTATTAATATCCGTTTTACAGATTAAAAACAGGTTCACGGAGTTCCCGTCGTGGCGCAGTGGTTAACGAATCCGACTAGGAACCATGAGGTTGCGGGTTCGATCCCTGCCCTTGCTCAGTGGGTTAACGATCCGGCGTTGCCGTGAGCTGTGGTGTAGGTTGCAGACGCGGCTCGGATCCTGCGTTGCTGTGACTCTGGCGTAGGCCGGTGGCTACAGCTCCGATTCAACCCCTAGCCTGGGAACCTCCATATGCCCATATGCCGCGGGAGCGGCCCAAGAAATAGCAACAACAACAACAACAGCAAAAAAGACAAAAGACAAAACAAACAAACAAACAAACAAAAAGAACAAAACTGAGGTTCAGCGGGGCGAACTAGCTCGGTTGGGATCATAGTCAATAAATAGTGAGTTTGGACGACCTTTGTCTGTCTGAGTCCGGGAACTTGACCTGGAACCAGGACACAGATTAATCTTAATCTTTTTAATAAGTTTTTTCAAAAGTACTTATTTGATTTGTTGGAGTTCCCGTCGTGGCTCAGTGGTTAACGAATCCGATTAGGAACCCTGAGGTTGCGGGTTCGATCTCTGGCCTTGCTCAGTGGGTTAAGTATCTGGCGTTGCTGTGAGCTGTGCTGTGGGTTACAGTTGCGGTTCGGATCCCACGTTGCTGTGACTCTGGTAGGCCGGCATCTACAGCTCCGATTCGACCCCTAGCCTGGGAACCTCCATATGCCGCGGAGGGCCCCTAGAAATGGAAAAAAGACAAAAAAAAAGTAATTGATTTGTTTAAAAAAAAAAAAAAAAGGAGGGGGGAGGAGGATGGGAAATCCCCGTAAACTAAACATTTTTTTCCTGGATTTCACTCACTGGTCTCCAGCCACTTTGCTAAAAAAAAAAAAAAAAAAAAATCAAGTACTCTTCTGCTTCAAGGTCATTGCATTGACTATTCCTTTTGTTGGGCATAGACTCTCCCCCCCGGGTATCTTCATGGCTCTGTCCCTTCTCTTCTTCAGGGTTTTACTCAAATGTCACCTTATCAGTGGGACTGTTCCTGCCCACCCTGACTAAAGCAGCCAAAGTCCCTCTCACATGCTACTAAACCACTTACCTTCTCTGCTTTTTCTTATTTTTTGTTCCTCTTATCACGTTCTAACAGGCTAGATGATTAGCTAATCATAGTTATTGTTTTTCTCCCGCTGGAATGTCAGCTCCATGAGAGCATGGATTTTTGTCTATTTTGTTCACTGTGGGCTGCCCATTTGTTGAATGGATGGTTGGATGAGGTGTAAAGCCACTTTTTCAGAGATACTCTTAAATGTTTAGTGCATCTCCCCTGCCCTAGCACAGTGTCTAGCACATGGTGGGCATTTAATTAACATCTGTAGCAGCAATGAATGAGTGACTGCGTAATGAGGTTTTTTTGTTTGTTTGTTTGTTTTGGCCACCCAGTGGCATATGGAGTTCTGGAGTTCCAGGGCCAGGGATCAGATCTGAGTCACAGCAACATCGGCTCCTTAACCCACGATGCCAGGCCGGGGATCAAACCTGTGTCTAAGTGCTCCCAAGATGCCCACGATCCCTTTGTGCCATAGTGGGAACTCCAATGAGTTTTTTTTTTAAACCTATACCTTTATCTACTGTTTTTTGTTTGTTTGGTTTTGGTTTTTTTCTCTCTGTTTTGGCCTATCCAAGGCATAAGTAATCTCTGAGCTGGGGATCAGATCCCAGCCTCAGTTGCCTAGGCCACAGCTGCGGCAGTGCCAGACTCTTAACCCACTGTGCTGGACCTGGGATCCAACCTGTGTCCCAGGCTCCAGAAATGCCACCAGATCTTGTTGAGCCACATCAGGAACTCTTATCTAAGGTTTTTTTTAAAAAAACGGGATTGGAAAGACACATTTATAAGGAATTTTGTATCTTTTAAACACAAGATTATAAATATCACCAGTATCTTTCCGTATCATTAAATATTCTCCAAGAACATTCATTTTAATGGCTGCATAAGATGCCATTCTACCAGTGAACAGCAATGTGTTTGAACCATTCTTTCTTGCTGAACATCCAAACGCTGATAAATATTTTGCTGTTATAAATGAGTCACATACACCCCTATCCAAGTGGCTAAATATTTGTGCACATCTCTAATTATTTCCTTTGAACAGATTATCACAAATGGTACAGCTGGGTCAAAGGAAATGTACGTCTTTAAGCTTTAATAATAGTAACGATTCCCAGGCTTCAAACATTTCTATGCACCCATGCATGGTGCTAAGCCGGGTAAGTTAAACAGCAGGGGCTGTGGTTATTCCTGCTTTGCAGAGGAGGAAACTGAGGCTTACAGAAGTAACTTCATTTGCTTAAAATCACACACTGGACTCATCCCCCGCTTCAACGCCCAGGCACGGCGCTCGCTAACTGCCCTCTGCTGCCTCCCCATGGCCTGGGACACACGTTGCTAAATTGCGCGCAGGGATTCGATCAGACTCCTGCCTGCGTGGAGGGAATATGCCCTTTAATGTATCCTCGCTCCAGCATTAAACATTCTTGCTTTTCTGTTCTTTTGAAGTCTTTATGTCTTACCAAGTCTCTGTTTTCAAAAAAGCAAATCTAGTAATTGAGATGACAGCACTTTATTCAGGTGAGGGAGAATGGCCAGGTGCACCCGTTGCCTGTTCCATGCCCTGCACACAATTCAGAACCCATGTTTGGGGAAGCCCTCTCATGACTTAGTTGAGCATCTCAGGCAGAGATCAGAGCCACGGAACAAGTCTAGTTGCAGCCTTACCCCAAGGGCTTCCTCAGGGCCCTGAGAGAGGAGATCAGGCCCCAAAGAGCCTCCTTTTTTATTTTTATATTTTTATTTTTTTTGTCTTTTTAGGGCCACACCTGCGGCATATGGAGGCTCCCAGGCTAGGGCTCAAATCAGAGCTGTAGCCGCCATTCTACACCACAGCTCATGGCAATGCTGGATTCTTAACCCACGGAGTGAGGCCAGGGATCAAACCTGCAACCTCATGGTTCCTAGTCGGATTTGTTTCCACTGCACCACAATGGGAACTCCCAAAGATCCTCCTTCAGAGGGTTTCCTGGAGGGGTTGGTGAAGAGGTAAGAGCCAATGAATGGAAGGTGAGGAGAGTGAGGTGGATTTGGCCTCATAAAAATGATAAATTTCAATACATCAAGGAAAAAAATATCAATATAATAGCAAGCAAAGCTTTTCCGTCCTTTATATGTAAAGAGCATTTACAAATTGATAAGAACATATGATAGAAAAATAGGCAAAGAACAGGAGCCCAAATTTAAAATGCAGACAATGAATAAGAAAGAAACCAGAATTGGAACTCCCATTGTGGCATTGCCCTGAGCTGTGGTGTAGGACGGCAGATGTGGCTCGGATCCTGCGTGTTGCTGTGGCTGTGGTGTAGGACGGCAGCTGTAGCTCTGATTTGACCCTTAGCCTAGGAATTTCCATATGCCAAGAATGTGGCCCTAAAAAGCAAGGAAAAAATTAAAAAAAAAGAAAGAAAGAAAGAAAGAAAAGAAAAGAAAAGAAAAAAAGAATTGGAGTTTCTACTGTGGTGCAATGGATTAAAGGTACAACTCCAGGGAGTTCCTGTTGTGGCTCAGAAAGTTAAGAACTCAACACAGTGTCCGGGAGGATGCAGGTTCAATCCCTGGTCTTGCTCAATGGGTTAAAGATTCAGCCTTGCTGCAAGCTGTGGTATAGGTCGCAGATGCGCCTTGGATCTAATGTTGCGGTAGTATGGTGTAGACTACAGCTCCAGCTCCCATTCGCCCCCTGGCCATATGCTGAAGGTATCGCCTTAAAAGGAAAAGGAAGGGAGTCCTGTCTTGGCTCAGCAGAAACGAATCTAACCAGTATCCTTGAGGATGCAGTTTCCATCCCTGGCCTCGCTCAGTGGGTTAAGGATCTGGCGGCGTTGCCATGAGGTGAGCTGTGGTGTAAGTCACAGATGCGGCTCAGATCTGGTGTTGCTGTGGCTGTGGCATCAGACGGCGGTCACAGCTCGGATCTGACTCCTAGGCTGGGAACTTCCATGTGCTGTATGGGAGGGTGCGGGCCTAAAAAAGACAGAAAAAAAAAAAGGCATTTGTTTTGGTCTCTCAGAAAAATGTTTAGTTAACATTCTAATCAATGCTGATGAGAATGCAAGATATAACACTGCTTTCATATCTAACTTGTCAGGCTGTGATCCTGGGCAGGCTGTTGGCAATATTCATCAAGAGACTTAGTGATGCTGTATACCCTTTGATGAAGCAATTTTACTTCTAGGAATTGTTCAAGGGAAAGAAAAGCTGTAGACAAAGGTGTGTATGTGAAGACATTCGTCATTGGTGTTACTCGAGGAAGACTTTTTTACTCACCACTGTTTTCTAATTGTTGATTTATCACAGTGTACTGAACGATACTGACGACACGCAATTCCTCTATTCTTGCACAATTCGGTCACTTCCAGCTTTTGTTTTGTTTTGCTTTGCTTTTTTAGGGCCGCACTTGGGACACACAGGAGTTTCCAGGCTAGGAGTCGAATCGGAGCTGTAGCTGCTGGCCTACAGCACAGCCCCGGCAACTCAGGATCCAAGCCAAGTCTGCGACCCACACCACAGCTCACAGCAATGCCAGATTGTAACCCACTGAGCGAGGCCAGGGATCGAACCTGCATCCTCATGGATGCTAATCAGATTCGTTTCCGCTGCGCCACGATGGGAACTCCCCCAACTTTCATTAATGTCAGATGCTCTGTAAACATCTCCATGGTCTTTTCTAATCCTCCCCACTTATCTATCTGTTAGATGGGATCCTTAGCCCCATTTAACAGACTGAGGAAACTGAGGCCTGGTAGTCGGGTAGGAAGTGAAACAACGCCGACTAGTATCCATGAGAATGAGGGTTCGATCCCCGACCTTTCTCAGTGGGTCGGGGATCCTGTGTTGCTGTGGCTGTGGTGTAGGCCAGCACCTGGGGCTTCAATGTGACCCCTAGCCTGGGAATTCCACATCCTGCGGGTGCAGCCTAAGAAAGCAAAAAAAAAAAAAAAAAAAGGATAAGATGTCGTGGTATTTGCATAAAGCCTCCACACCTCCCCCCCGTGTGCTTTAAATCATCTCTACATCACTTATAATACCCCATACAGTGTAAATGCTAGGTAGATTTGCGGTTTGCATTTTGGAACTTCCTGGAATTTTTTTCCCTGGATAGTTTCTATCCATGGTTAGTTGAATCAGAGGATGCAGAATTGTAGCTGACTCTATATGGTTTCATTCAGAGCATTTTGGGAAAAGTAAATCTGATCTATAGTGACAGAGAGTAGATGAGTGGCTGCCTAAAGCTGGGAGACGGAGGGAAGGATTTACTGCAAAGGTACGTGCGGGGTTGGGAGGGACCCTTCGGGCTGCTGGGCATGTGTTGCGTCTTAAGAGTGGTGGGGATTTCATGGGAATACGCGTCTGTCAGAACTCATCAAATTGTACACCTTAAGAGGGTACAGTTAACTGTATTAAATTATATCCCAGCAGAGTTATAAAGTGTTTTTTAAATGCAGTAGAATGAAGTATGGGATTTAGCTGAGTTCTCTCTGGGGCTCAGCAGGTTAAGAACCCAACTAGTATCCATGAGGACTCGGGTTCCATCCCCGGCCTCACTCAGTGGGTTAAGATTCCCGAGTTGCCACAAGCTTCGGCAGAGGTTGCAGACACAGCTCGGACCTGGCGTTGCTGTGGTTGTGACTGTGCCTGGCAGCTGCAGCTCTGATTCGCACCCTGGCCCAGGAACTATGTGTGTGGTTATTTATATAATGATATATAAAAAGATCACTATATATGTATGCAATGTTAAAAATTAAGACTAGGACAGCCAGGAGTTCCCTTGCAGCACAGCAGGTTAAGGATCCAATGTTGTCCCTGCAATGGCGTGGGTTGCTGCTGTGGCATGGGTTTAGTCCCTGGCCACATGCCAGATATGGCCAAAAACAAGAAGAAAAAAAAGTATAAGATAGCCAGGAAATTTCCAGTTCTGCTTTATTGTTTTTGTGTGTTTTTGGTTTGTTTTTTCAAGACACACCCATGGCATGTGGACGTTTCCAGGCCAAGGGTTGAACCTGTGCCACAACTGTAACCAGAGCCACAGCAATAACAACTCCAGATCCTTAACCTGCTGAACCACAGGGGAACTTCCATTTTAGACATGGTTTGAATTTTATTTTTTTCTGACAATGAATGTGTTACTTTCTCTCTGGAAGTAAAAGACAGGCATTATTTTATTTTTTTTTGTCTTTTTGCCTTTTCTAGGGCAGCTTCCTGCGTCTGCAACCCACACCACAGCCCACGGCAATGCCAGATCCCCAACCCACTGAGTAAGGCCAGGGATCAAACCTGAAACCTCATGGTTCCTAGTCGGATTCATTTCCGCTGTGCCACAACAGGAACTCCTCACGGCTGTTTCTTAAACTCACAGTTTCAGTCTTGACTCAGGGTCTTTGCACCTGCTGGTTCCTCTGCCAGGATCACTGTTCCAGTCTTTACTTTGACTGACTCCCAGTCCTTTGACTCAAATGTCACCCCTTCAGCGAGGACTTCCCTGGACGCCACATCTAAAGTACCCTTTCCTTTCCCACATTTTAATTCCAGTGTATTTTCTTCACAGGGCTGATCATCACCTGCAATTATCTCACGATGGTATGTTTGTCTTCCAGGTTCCTTCTCTACCTCCCCCAGGCTTCACAAGGGCAGAAACGCCGTCTTGGCCACTGCAGCGTCTCCAGCACGTGGCGCATAGTAGGTGCCTGGTTCTCGAGTGGTTTTTGGTTGCAATTCACAGAAACCACTCCTGGCTGAATTGAGCATCGAAGGACTTCAGTTTGTTGATGAATGCATGCAGACGCCCGAAGCCTCCTCCTTGTCTCTCCACAGCGCCCCCAGCCCTCCTAGGAGCTCCCCAGGCCCTGCTGCCCTTTCTGGGAGCCATTGCCACCCCTCTTCCCACCCACCCTCCCAGCAACACCCCCTCCCCGCCCCCACCTGCCAGGCAGGCATCTGCGTAGCCTCCAAAAGCCTTGCTCAGCTTTGACTGCCTGAAGCCTCAGGGTCTCTGGCTGGCAACCTGTCACTTCCTGTACATGTCACATATCACAGGTGTTGCAATCAGCAGTACGTGCCCGTCTCCTGCACACCCAGCAGTGGAAGCCCCAAGGGCTGGTTCTTAATCTGATTCACCTAAATCACTGTCATTCCTGCTGTTTACCTGCTCCCTCAGCATCAGGTGCTGCGCTAAGCATTTTACCTGTATTTCTCCCGCCTGCCTTCATTTAGTCTACCACTGTTTATTGAGCAGCTACCATGTAATCAGGTGCTGGGGTTAACAGGGGTGAGCGGAACCAGCAGAAACCCCTGCACCCTGGAAGCTCATATTCTGAAGGAGAAGATAGAGAATAAATGATCAGAGAGTTCCCATCGTGGATCAGTGGTAACGAACCCCTCTGGTATCCATGAGGACGCGGGTTTCATCCCTGGCCTCCATCAATGGGTAAGGATCCAGTATTGCTGTGAGCTGTGGTGTAGGCCAGCAGCTGTGCCTCTGATTTGATCCCTAGCCTGGGAACTTCCATATGCTGCAGGTGTGGCAAAGAAAAAAGAAAAAAAAAAGAATAAATAATTGGGAGTTCTCGCCTCAGTGCAGTGGGTTAAGAATCTGACAGCAGTGGCTCAGATCCCCAGACCGAACACAGATTAAAGGATCCAGTGTTGCTGCACCTGTGGCATTGGTCTCAGCTGTGGCTGAAATTCAATCCCTGGCCTGGGAATTTCTCTACATGCTGGGTGTGGCTATAAAAATAAAAAGAATAAATGTTTAAATTTCCATCCAGATAGTAGGTCACAAAGTCGAAGTGCTCTGAGGGAAAATAAAGCAGGGAAAGGGGATGAAGGGGGCTGCTGAGGATGCTGTTTTATTTATTTATTTATTTATTTATTTATATTTTTTGTCTTTTTGCTATTTCTTTGGGCCGCTCCCGCGGCATATGGAAGTTCCCAGGCTAGGGGTCGAATAGGAGCTGTAGCTGCCGGCCTACACCAGAGCCACAGCAACGCGGGATCCGAGCCGCGTCTGCAACCTACACCACAGCTCACGGCAACGCCGGATTGTTAACCCACTGAGCAAGGGCAGGGACCGAACCCGCAACCTCATACTTCCTAGTCGGGTTTGTTAACTGCTGAGCCACAACAGAACTCAAGGATGCTGTTGTGAACAAAGTGGCCAGGGAGGGACCCAAAAGGTGAGATTTGGGAAGAGACCTGAAGGAGGGCAGGGAGGGAGCCATGTAGGTACCTGGGGCCAGTGTCCCAGGCAGAGGGAACAGCCAGTGCGAACGGGGGAAGGTAACTTCATATATTTGAGGCTAGTGAGGCTGGAGCAAAGTGGGCAAGAGGTGAGCAGCAGGAGATGAGGGCAGGGAGGTGATGGGGCAGGTTGTGTGGGGTGAACACACAGATGGAGTCACATGAGGGCTCACTCAGGGGAAGGACATGATTTGACACTGGTGACCACATGTAGGGAATAGACTCTCAGGCGCAGGGTGGCAGGGTGGGGATGGGGAGGGAAGAAAGCAGGCAGGAGGTAAGAGACAAGGTGACAGGACATGGGTGGGGGCCTTGCAGGTGGAAGAAAGAAACAGATCCTAGATAGATTTTATTTTTATTATTATTATTTTTTCTTTTTAGGGCCACACCTGCAACACATGGAAGTTCCCAGGCTAGGGCTTGAAAGAGAGCTGCAGCTGCCGGCCTACACCACAGCCACAGCAACATGCAGGATCCGAGCCACATCTGTGACCTACACTGCATGCAGGTTGCAGCAACGTTGGATCCTTAACCCACTGAATGAGGCCAGGAATCGCACCCTCATCCTCATGGAGACTATGTTGGGTCCTTCACCCGCTGAGCCTCAGTGGGAACTCCTGGATAGGTTTTTAAGTCAAGGCCAACAGCATTTACTACCTAATTAAAAGTGGGACATGAGAAAAAGAGGAGTCAAAGACAACAACCAGGCTTTCAACCTCCTTTAATCCCAAGGATACCCCACAAAGTAGGATCATTCTTTCATTGCAGATGACAAAACAGAGGTTCAAAGAGGAGAGTGGCAGAGCTGCGATTCGAACCCAGTTTCTCCCTGGCTCCCAGTGCTAGGCCTTTGCTGTCTGTGGACCCACTGACCCGGGCCCATTCACAGCCTCACCCGACAGAACGTGCCAGGCCCATACGGGCAGCTCCGTCTTTGGCCGTAGCATGCAGCAAATGGTTCCCCCATGGGTGAGGTGATGGGTTCGGGACGTCCCTCTGTGACATTCCCTTGCAGCTTGTCACCCATATTGGGTAACCGCACTTCCCTGCCTGCCCTTGAGCTCCCACAGGACCTGACTGGCTGATTCATTGCTGTCCCTGTGTTGCCTTCTCAGAGCCTGACACATGGCAGCCTTCTTTAAGGCAGCAAATATGTGTTTATTTATTGAGATTTTTAGGGTCACACCTGCAGCATATGGAGGTTCCCAGGCTAAGGGTCCAATCAGAGCTACAGCTGCCGGTCTACACCTCAGCCACAGCAACACCAGATCAAGCCACATCTGCAACCTACACCATAGCTCACGGCAACGCTGGATCCTTAACCTACTAAGCAAGGCCAGGGATCGAACCTACATCCTCATGAACACGAGTCAGATTCTTAACCCTCTGAGCCACAATGGGAACTCCAACGAACCCTGAACAAGGTAAATCAGTGAGAGATTGGCCAAATTCAAAGGGCCAGGAACAAAGTAAATGAGGGTGGGGCAGAGAGTGATGGTGGTTATTTTATCTGGGTCATCGGGGAAGGTGGAGGTGCCCTGATGCCAAGAAGAGGCAGCCCCGGGATGAGCTGGGGTGGGGGTGGGGCATTCAGAGCATCGGGAGCCAGGGCACTGGCCCCGCAGTGAGAAAGAGCTCGTTGTGCTCAAGAAATTGCCAGGGGCCCGTGGGCCCCGCTGCGTGGAGGGCTGGCTGCAAATAGGACGTGAGGAGCCGAAACCGCACGGTGCCCTGGAGGATCGGCTGTGCCGTCAGCCTGCAGAGCTGGGAACTTTAGGGCTTCCCCATGGAGGCCTGAGCCCCAAGGCCAGAGCCCTGTCTTTGCTTAGGACCTCCTGGAGTCAGATCCTGCCCATCGCCAGCTCAGTGCCCTCCCTCAGCTCCCTCTTGCTCAGGATAAAGGACAGAGTCCTCCCCGAGACCCACAAGACCCCACACCTCTGCCCCGGTCACCTCCCTGCCCGCATCCCTTCTCTTGCTCTCCCTCTCTCTGCCCCCAGGCCACACTGGCCTCCTCTCTGATGCTCCGACAGGGCAGGCGCATTTCTGCCTCAGGGCCTTTGCATTGGCTGTTCCTCCTCCTGGACTGCTCATGTGGCTCCTCCGTCAGACCCCTTCAGACCCAGTGTCACCCTCGGCGAGGTCTCCCTGAGCCTTCACATGAAAAGCACGCTGCCCCCCAACTCTCCACCCCTCCCTGCCTTTTCTGTGCCCTTCTCTCGATCTACCCTGTTGTGTATTTTACTTATTTATCGCGTTCGCTGTCCCACACCCTGGAGAGAACGGCGGCTCCAGGAGGGCAGGCAGCTCTGTGTTGTTCACAGCATGGAGAACGGGTCCTGGCACATGATAAGTGCTCAATAAATAACAGTCGAATACAAGAGAAGAAGAAAAGAAACGGAGGGGAAAAGAAATTGAAAAAGGGAGGAAAACATCAGCTCCGTGAGCTCCTAACTTGTCAGCTGTCCCAGCTGGAAGGTAGGAGTCTTAACACTCCCCCCCCCCGCCCCCGCTCCCAGGATAAGTCACGGTCAAGCTGGGAAACTGAGGCACAAGGGGGACACTGGGTAGCACTCCTTGGGCCACTGGAGCCAGTCCTCTGGTTGGCACTGAGGGCTGGCCAGGAAGAGACAGTCACTGGTGCCACCTGCTGGAGATCGGGGTCATGATGGCTGAGCCCACCCTGCAGAGTTGGGGCTGGGACATGCCTGTGCCCTTTGCTCAGGAGAGGTGGCCCAGCGGGGCATCCCCAGCAGAAGTTCAGAGTCCATGGAGCCACAGCCATAAGCCTCTTTATTCCTGAGGCCCTGTGGGCACGCCGCCCAGGCAGTGCCATGCAGGACAGCAGGGCTGTGTCACCCAAGACTTGTCTTGCTTCGCTCTGCCCCTGCACCTGCTCTCTCAGTGCAGCTAGTCGGGACCCCCACCTCTCTGGGAGGGAAAAGCTGCTCCAGGCTCCTCTGGGCTGCATCCACCCCACGGGGGGCTGAGGGGGGCAAAGGAGTTGAGGCCCGCCCTGTCTCTCCTCCTACGCCTGGGCACCCCAGCCAGGGTAGCCAGGCCCAGGATGCCCGATGAGAGCTGTCCCCCATCCCTAGTGGTACATCATCCGGCCAAGCAGGGGTCTCACCACCCAGATGTCATCGACAATCTTCCCGTCCTGCAAGGAAAAAAAAGAAGGAGACGAGGTAATGGGGGCTGAAAGCCCAGACTCTGGGGCCAGATTGTCTGGATTCAAATCTCAGGTCTGTGAATTCCCATGGAGGCTCAGCAGAAATGAATCTGATTAGCATCCATGAGGATGCAGGTTTGATTCCTGGCCTTACTCAGTGGGTTAAGGATCCTGCGTTGCCATGAGCTGTGGTGGAGGTCACAGACACGGCTTGGAACTGACATTGCTGTGGTGTAGGCCAGCAGCTGTCGCTCCAATTTGACCCCTAGCCTGGGAACCTCTGAATGCTGCAAGGGCGGCCCCAAAAAGAAAATAAAAAATCTCAGCTCTGCCTTTAATAGGCTGTGTGACCTTGGGCAGGTTGCTAGACATCTCTGAGCCTCCAATTTCCTCATCCGAAAAGTGGGGATGTTAGTAAGAGTACTTACTTGATAGAAGTTGTGGGAAATAAATGAATATTGGAAAAGGCTATAAAGGGAGCCTGGAGCCTGGCACATGGCAAAGACTCAGTAAGCATAGGCTATTATCATTAGAGCACAAACCCTGGAGTCAGACATAACTCACTTTATGACCCAGAAAAGCCACTCTCTGTGTGGCCTTCAGCACATGCCCCAACGCTGAGCCTAATTTCCACATTCTATAAAGTGGAAGAACTGAATAGATAATACACACAAGAGCCTGCCCCTGGGGCATGCGCTGCTCAATAAACGGTGATAATTATTATTTTTTTCTTTTTTTGTTTTTCTGGGCCACACCTGTGGTGTATGGAGGTTCCCAGGCTAGGGATCCAATCAGAGCTACAGCTGCTGGCCTATGTCACAGCCACAGCAACTCCAGATCCAAGCCACATCTGTGACCTACACAGCACAGCTCGTGTCAGTGCCAGCTCCTCAACCCACTGAGTGAGGCCAGGGATCAAACCCGCAACCTCATGGTTACTAGTCAGATGTGTCTGCACTGCACCACAAAGGGAACTAATTATTTATCATAAAAGTAATATGGTCTTTGGAGTCAGATCCCAGCTTGGCACCCCTTGGCTATGTGACCCTGGGAAAATTACTTCCCCTCTCTGAGCCTCCATTCTCTTAGCTGCAAAATGGGAAGAATATTTGTCCCATAGGATTGTTGTGGTGATTAAAGAGACTAAATATAAGGCAACTAGCCTCGGGTCTGGTCTGCAATAGATGCTCCATCAGTCACAGCTATTAGCATTATTTAAAAACTATAATAGGAAAAATAAAGATGAGACATGATTATTTGGGTCCATCTAACCTTAAGCCACCCCGACCCCACACCGTTATACTGGTTTCCCTCTCTCTGCCTCCTGCCTTCTACCTCCTTCCCAGCCCCCCAACCCGCTTCATGTTGATAGAATTTACCGTGTTTTAGAAACTGTTCTTAGTACTTTTCATATAAGAAGTCATCCGCGCCCCCCCCCCCCCCGGACAATCCTGTGAGGTAGAAACCGTCAACATCCCCATTTTGCAGATGGGAAAACCGTGCCTCAAAGTTGCTTGAGGTCACCCAGCTGGTAAGTAGCCAAGGCAGGATTTGAGCCTAGGATTTCCAGCTCTCAGGTCCACCTTTTAAACCACTCGGCTCCAGAACATGCTGGGCCTGGTTACCAGGCAGGTGACTGGGCCACCGCTCACTGACCTGGTCGTCAGACACCTGCTGGATGTGGACGTGGGTCCCATTGAGGATGTGCAGCCGCGTGTAGCCATACTCCTTCACGCGCACGGCGCTCCAGGGCCGAGGGAAGAGGGTGAAGGCGGTCAGCCGCTCCTCACAGCCCTGCCGGAGAGAATCACTTAGCCCCAGGGCTGGGGCAGGTGGAACAGAAACCACCTGCCAGCCCCAAGGACAACAAAGTCATTTAAGACTTGACTTCCAGGCTCTTCTACCTGTGTTTTACTCTTCTCTCTCTCTCTCTCTCTCTTTTATTTATTTATTTATTTATTTATTTATTTATTTATTTATTTATTTATTGTCTTTTTAGGGCCGCACCTGCAGCACATGGAGGTTCCCAGGCTAGGGATTGAATCGGAGCTGCAGCTGCCAGCCTACACCACAGCCACAGCAATGCTGGAACCGAGCTGCATCTGCGACCTACACCCCAGCTCACGGCAACGCTGGATCCTTAACCCACTGAGTGAGGCCAGGGATCAAACCTGCAAGCTCATGGTTCCTAGTTGGATTCGTTAACCACTGAGCCACAACGGGAACTCCACACTTTCTTATCTCTTAATAAAACTTGGCTGTGCTTTCTCCACACCTGTCTTCTCTATTTTGTCTCTTTAAATACTTATTCACCTTGCTTAAAAAAAACAAAACAAGGCTTGACCTCCATAATGCTTAAGATTGAGTGGTTTGACCCAGCCAAGCCTCCTGTGCCTCGGGTCTTCGACTTTTAGAACAGTGCCTGGCTGTCCAAGACTGTCCACTGCAGCATTTTCTATAAAAGCCCTGAGTTGGAAGCCAGTCAAATGCTCATCAGTGGGGGTCAGTTAAATAAATTATAGTGTAGCCATCCCAGAGCCGGGCAAAGTAGAAAGACGGCCAATACAATTTTTTTTTTTTTCAGGGCCACACCTGTGGCATATGGAGGTCCCCAGACTAGGGGTCAAATCAGAGCTACAGCTGCCGGCCCACACCACAGCCACAGTAACGCAGGATCTGAGCCGCATCTGTGACCTACACCACAGCTCATGGCAACTCCAGATCCTTAACCCACTGAGCGAGGCCAGGGATCAAACCTCATGGATACTATCGGGGTTGCAGCCCGCTGAGCTACACCGAGAACTCCCAAGACGTATTGCTAAGGGGAAAACACAATTCACAGAATAGAAGAAATCATCAAATCATTGCCTGGGAGAGAGGCAGTGCTCATCCTTGCAGTAGGAAGCCAGGAGATGTGAGCAGAAAGGATAGGAGAGCTCAAAAAAAAAAAAAAAATCACCATTTTGCAGCCATCGTTGTAATAACTGGTTAAAGCAAGAATCGTCAATGCACGATAAAAGCAGTGGCAGAAATTTGAGGAATAACAGAATATTTGCATCGTCTCAAAGTATCTCCAGGAGATACTTATTAATTATAAAGGGGAAAGTTGTAACTATGGAAGAGGCAATGTATAAACTAAGACTTACAGGGGCTAAAGGGATACCAGGCGCCTCCCATAGGAGGCCCTGGGAAGACAGATGGTATTGTTTTGGGTACTCTTACCCCCAATGCGTAATTTCAATCTAATTACCAGCAAACGCCAGACAAACCCAAACTGGAGGGATAGCCTACAAAACAACTTTGCTGTACTCTTCAGATTTTTCAAAGTCATGAAAAATGAAGAAAGAGCAAGGAAATGTTTCCAATTAAAGGGAGAGAGGAGTTCCCGTCATGGCGCAGTGGTTAACGAATCTGACTAGGAACCTCGAGGTTTCGGGTTCGATCCTTGGCCTTGCTCAGCGGGTTAAGGATCCGGCGTTGCTGTGAGCTGTGGTGTAGGTCGCAGATGCAGCTCAGATCTGGTGTTGCTGTGGCTCTGGTGTAGGCTGGCAGCTGTAGCTTCAATTCAACCCCTAGCCTGGGAACCTCCATATGCCATGGGAAGCGGCCCTAGAAAAAAGGCAAAAAGACAAAAAATAAAAAATAAAAAAACAAAAATAAAGGGAGAGAGACAAGACACTAAACAGAAAATACAATCTTGGACCAGATCCTGGACCAGGAAAAAAATCTGTGCTGTAATTTAAAGGACACAGGGAGGGAGTTCCCACTGTGGCTCAGTGGGTTAAGGATACAACTTGGTCACTGTGAGGATGTGGGTTCAATCCCCGGCCTTGCTCAATGGGTTAAGGATCCAGCATTGCCACAAGATGTGGCATAGGGTGAAGCTGCAGCTCTGATTCGACCCCTGGCCCAGGAACTTCCAGGAACTGCAGGTGCAGCCTTAAAAATTAAAATAAAATAAAGGACACAAAGAGGGAGTTCCTGTTGTGGCTCAGCAGTAATGAACCCAATTAGTATCCATGAGGATGTGGGTTCAATCCCTGGTCTCACACACTGTGTTAAGGATCTGGCATTGCCATGAGCTGTGTAGGTTGCAGACGAGCCTCAGAATCCCGCATTGCTGTGGCTGTGGCATAGGTTGGCAGCTACAGCTCCAACTCAACCCCTAGTCTGGGAACTTCCTTGTGCCGCAGGTGCGGCCCTAAAAAGCAAAAATCAAATAAGATAAAAGACACAAGGAGTTCCCCAGTGGTCTGGTGGTTAGGATTCAGTGCTTTTACACGGCATGTGGAAACTCCTGGGCCAGGGATTGAATCTGAGCCGCAGTTGTGACCTATCAACATTGGATCCTTAACCCACTGCATGGGGCCAGGGATTGAACCTGAGCCTTTGCAGTGACCCAAGCCACTGCAGTCAGATTCTTAACCCACTGTGCCACAGCAGGAACTCCAAGATGTTTTTATTTTTTTAAATTTTTTAATTTTTTTGTCTTTTTGCCATTTCTTGGGCCGCTCCCGCAGCATATGGAGGTTCCCAGGCTAGGGGTCCAATCGGAGCTGTAGCCACCCGCTTACGCCAGAGCCACAGCAACGTGGGATCCGAGCCACATCTGCAACCTACACCACAGCTCACGGCAACACCGGATCGTTAACCCACTGAGCAAGAGCAGGGATCGAACCCACAACCTCATGGTTCCTAGTCAGATTCATTAACCACTGCGCCACAACGGGAACTCCATGTTTTTATTTTTATTTTTGCCCATACCTGTGGCATGCAGAAGTTCCTGGACCTGTGCCACAGCAGTGATAATACCAGATCCTTAACCCACTGAGCCATCAGGGACTCCCAAGTTTTATTTTATTTTATTTTATTTATTTTCTCATTTTCAGCCACGCCAAGGCACATGGAAGTTCCCAGGCCAGGGATGGAATGCGAGCTGGAGCTGCAACCTACGCCACAGCAGCAGCAACTTGGGATCATTAACCCACTATGCCACAGCGGGAACTCCCATGCCATTTTTGAAAAATGGGTGATGCAGTAACACATCTTTGTTGAGACAACTACTGATTTGCATAGGGAGAAAATATTCTAAAACGCCACTGAACACATAACCGTCAACAGTGGGACTGAGAAGCATGGGGACTGGTTGGTGTCCTGCCCCTGTACTGTTTGAATTTTTGGTTTTTGGGTTTTTTTTTTTTTTGTCTTTTTGCCATTTCTTGGACTGCTCCCGTGGCATATGGAGGTTCCCAGGCCAGGGGTCGAGTCAGAGCTGTAGCCACTGGCCTACGCCAGAGCCACAGCAACACGGGATGCCAGCTTCCTCCATGACCTACACCACAGCTCACTGCAACGCCGGATCCTTAACCCACTGAGCAAGGTCAGGGATCGAACCCGCAACCTCATGGTTCCTAGTCGGATTCGTTAACCACTGAGCCATGACGGGAACTCCAAGTACTGTTTGAATTTTTATCATGAGAGGTTCTTACTTTGATCTCATTAATTTGTAAGAATCAGCTTAAAAAGTGAGCCCCCTCTTCTTGCGGAAGTGATGGCTTCCAAGGCTGGGGTGGGGGAAGGCAAGATGATCCCAGAGGACCTTAGAGCCCACTAAATGACAGGGACACAAGGAAAGGACACGGGGTCTGATTTGCAGAGTTCCCAGGGGTCAAAGTCAGAGCAATCTGAGCAGCAGCATAAACAGCAGTAGTTTTGGATTACAGCCCACGGAATAAAAGAATTACCCAGGAGTCCATACTGGTATAAACCCATAACTAAATAACCAGATAAATGGGGCAGAAGGGACAACGCTTCCTCGTGGGAGGAGGCTAATTAATAAAGCTCGGCGGGATGAGGGAAAGAGAGGGTCCCCAGCAGAACATCACAGTAACCACTGCTGCAGACTAGCGCCACTGATGGATTCAAAAATCAGCGGGTGATGGGGTTCCTGTTGTGGTTCAGCGGGTTAAGAAACTGACTAGTATCCTTGAGGATGCAGGTTCGATCCCTGGCCTCACTCAGCGGGTTAAGGATCCGGCATTGCCATGAGCTGTGGTGTAGGTCCTGGAGGCAGCTGGGATCCGGTGTTGCCGTGGCTGTGGTGTAGACCTGTGGCCACAGTTCCAATTCAACACCTGGCCTGGGAACTTCCATAAAGAAAGAAAAAGAAAACCAAAAACAGTGGGTGAAAGTTGAGAAGCGGG
Organism: Phacochoerus africanus; assembly: GCF_016906955.1. Lineage (NCBI taxonomy): Eukaryota > Metazoa > Chordata > Mammalia > Artiodactyla > Suidae > Phacochoerus > Phacochoerus africanus. Next base: position 47,886,478 of record NC_062551.1, on the reverse strand, counting down.
ACATTTGCAGGGTCTAGAAGCATCTCCCCTGAGATACTGATTAACTAAAACGGGAAATACAATCCCTTTCTGGTGGGAGAACCCAGCAGACGCTTCCTAAAGTAGGTGATGCAGAGAAGCCCCTCCAGGAATGAGACAGAGTGAGGATGTGTAACCCCTGGTGGGAGGTGCTGAGGACACAGCACCCCTTGCGAATGTCTGGCCCCAAATGCATCATCTGAATCTCAGCATGAGAAAATGTCAGATAAACCCAAATCCAAGGGCATTCTGAAAAAAAAAAAAAACAACTGGCCAGGATGAAAGATAAGGGAGGACAAGTCACAGGAGGAGGAGACTGAGAAGACGCAGTAACTAAATATAGTGCGGGGAGTTCCCCTTGTGGCTCAGCAGTTAACCAACCTGACCTGAATCCATGAGGATGTGGGTTCGATCCCTGGCCTCGCTCAGTGAGTTAAGGATCTGATGTTGCTCTGAGCGGTAGTATAGGTCACAGGTGAGGCTCAGATCTGGTGTTGCTGTGGCTGTGCCGTCGGCTGGCAGCAGTAGCTCCAATTCGACCCCTAGCCTGGGAACTTCCATATGCCGCAGGTCCAGCCCTAAAAAGCAAAATAAATAAATAGGTAAGTAAGTAGGTAAATAAATAAAGGGTGGGATCTGGCAGAGAGAAAGCTGGTGCAATGTGAATAAATGTGAATAGTCTGCAGTCAGTTACAATGATAACAATAGGCCCCCTGCCCTGGATCTAACCAGGAGAGCTGAACATGCGACTTTGAACGAGCCTCCGCTTCCGCATCTGTACAATGGGCACGCCACAAGGTGCACGGAACCCCTCGGGTTGAGAGCTTGGACGTGGCGGCTATATAAAGGACAACTCGGCACCCAACCGGGAGCAAGGCCCACCCTCCATAAACAGCATGAGGAGAGAGGCCCAAGGCGCTTGCTCTACTCACGGCAGATCCGGTGATGATGTGGACAGGGCCCCGAGGGTTGGTGTAGGGCGTCTCTCGGCTGCCGTTAAATACCTGGAGGTGGGACAAAGGGGAGGGGCACGTCACAACAGGCCAGCACCCCCACCCCCCACCGCCGCCCCGGGAGGGGGGAGGTCTGATTGGTGGGGGGTGGGGGGGGTGTCCGGGCCTTAGCCGGCCCTGGGCCTCACCTGGTAGTTGTAAATCGGCCACAGACGTTCATACGAGTGCTCATGAGCCCACAGCTGCAGGTCGACCCCTGAGACACAGCAAGAGCAGGGTCAGGCCCCTGAATCCCCAAGAGGTGGGAGGCGGGGCCGGGGACTCCCTGGGGTCACGCACCGTATTTGTAGAAAAGATCCTCCAATCCATATAATTTGCCCAGGAGGCCTTTGCGAACCTGGGCAGGAAGAGCAAGGAGGTGAGGGGGGACTCGGGCCAACCCCGCACCTGGATTTCAGCACCTTGGGGGGGGGGGTCGGGGGGGTCCTCACCTTGCTTTCATGCCAGGTACAGTCATCCAAATCGGCATTGGAACAGTACATGGGCCGGTGACCCATGGTAATGATCCAGGGCCGGGCTGCCCGGTTCTTATTGGCTTTCTGGAGAGAGGGACCCAGAGTGAGGGGCGGGGCTGGAGAGGGGGAGGGGAGGCAGGTCCAAGGGGGGACCTCCCCTTGCCCCCCTTACCTGGAGGTCCCTCTCCAGCCAGTGAAACTGTCTCTCCACCAGGTGGCGGCCGTAATGAAGGAAGAAATACACCTCGGTGGAGAAGGAGATGATGTGTGCCGGGCCCAGGTCCCAGCTGGAAGGGTCAAAGGGCAGGGGTCAGAGCTGGGGGGGGGGGTTCCTCCTCGGCATCTCCCATCCTCCAGGGGCAGGAGGCCAGTCTCCCAGCCCCACCCCTCCCAGTTTACCTGTACCACAGGCCTTGGTTGTCCCCTGGCATGCTGAAGCGAGCCTTGTAGTTGGAGAAGTTGCTGGAAGAAGGGAAGTAAGAGTGTTTGGCGGGGGTGGGGTGGGCGGGGGTGGGGTTTGGGTGCCACCTGCCCTCCTCCACCTCCCACTGTCAGGCCAGGCCTGGCTCCCTGCTCAGCCCTCATCCCTCATCCTTGTCTCTTCTGCTGCCACAAAATGAGCTGCTGCAGTATGAGAGACTAAGATGAGACACTAAGAAGGACTGTTCGTGTTGCTTGGGCCCTCGCCTGCCCTGAAGCCCTCGGGCCTCACTAGCGTTCTTCGTGATTCCCAGGGCACGTCATGTACGGCAGGCTGGCGGCCACAGGTTCGATGAGCCTCATGAACCTGTCCCCGACGCGGGCGTTGTCCTCATCCATGTTGTAGGCAAAGTCTCCTGGGGGGCAGGGGCGGGGCGGAGGAGGGATTGAAGACCTAGACCCCCTTCTGCTCATGCGAGAACTGAGAGGCCTGGTTGGCCAGGTGTGGGCTGTGCAAGCCCTGGCCCCCGAGCCATCCTAGTTCTCCGATCCCTACCTCACACCCACCGAAGAGGCCCTTGGAAGCGTTTCCTGAACCTCTGGACCCTGAGGCCCCCGCAGAGGCATGCTGGTCTCCTGTGCCCGGATCATACCAGCCCCCAGCTCTGCCCACCATCTCACCCCTTCCCAGAGCAACGACAGCGTTCAGGCTGACATAGTCTGGTATGGGTTTTGTACCAGGCGCGGTTCCAAACGCTTTACATATTTGATCATCTGAATCTTCAAAACACCCTCTGAAGCAGCTATTAGGATGATCCCCACTTCAGACGGGGAAAGAAGTCCAGAGGGGTGAAGTGCTCGTTCAAGGTCACAGAACTGGTTAGTGAAGATCCAGGCATCAAATCCTGGGAGTCTGATTCCAGAGTCTGTGGCCTTGAACTGTATGGGCCCTAATCTCTAGCTCCCATGTGTATCCTGTCCTCTCAAATCACAGCAGCAACGACAAGGACAACGAACACCAACACTTGGGTAGCGCTTACAACATGCCAGGCAATGTCAACTTATTTAGTCATCACAACAGCCCTATGAATTCAGAACTCTGCTCTCAGAACCAGAAAGCAGGGGAGAAAACCAGCACAGGTGTCTCTGTCGGAACTGATTTTCAGGTGGGCAGCCTGTCTCACCACCATCTCCAGGGCCAGCGTCCGAACCACACTAGCTCAGGTCCCCTCCAAGGTCCTGGTGCTGCCTCCCACCCAAGCCCCCTCCCCACCCTGGCCGATGCCTCACCCACATGGAGCACAGCGTCGTACATGCCCTGCTGGGTGTCCCTGCGCAGCCGGGGTAGGGCTTTGGGATTGTCAGCCCCCAGGTCCCCAAACACAGCCAGACGGGGGCTCCAGTGCGGCCCATTCTTCAGCGCCCGGAAGCGGAACCGCCGGCTCCAGCCCTGAGCACTGCCGCAGCGGTAAACTGAGGGCGAGGGAGAAAGTCGCGGTCAGTGGGGGCAGGGGTGGGGTGGGGGTTCCAGGACGTCTGCTTCACCGCATCCATCTTCCACGGGACTGAACGCATCTGACCCAGGGCCCCTTCTGTCACTGCACCCCAGTCCCCAACACCTTCCATTTTCACACCAGCGGCTCGTGCCCTAGGCTTGCAGATAAGCAGAGGGTTAGCGGCCCAGCCTGAGCCACCTGCCAATGGTAGCTTCCAGTCCATATCCCGCCCCTCCTCCCATGCCCTCTCCACGCCTGGGCCCAGGGGCCTTCTCACCGTACTGGACCCCGGGCAGCAGCTTCTGCAGTGTGACCCGGTGTATGTAGAGCTTCCGCCGGAGGATGCCACCATCCACAAAGGGGCTGACGGTGCCCTGAGCCCGGAAGGGCAGGGGCCCCGAGAGCTGCAGCCCAAACTGCACTTCAGAGGGGGTTGGGACCCATGTGGTCCAGGTTACAGTCATGGAGCCCGGCTCCCCTGGAGAGAAAGGAAGAGGGGGCGGGGCCGTGAGGCCCGGGCCTGGGCGGGAGGGGTGTGCAGGGGTGGGGGGGTGTCTCCGAACATTGGGTAGTGAAGGACACAGGTTCTGCATTTCCCAAGTTCCATCCCAGCTCCACCATTTCCAAGTTGGGCTTTTCCTTGGGCAAGTCATTGCATCTCCCTGAGCCTCAGTTTCCACATCTGTAAAATGGGATAATAACAGTATCTACCCTATAGGATTCTCTGAAGCTTAGACAAATAAATAAAAGCAAAGCACTCGATGGAGCTCCTGTTATGGCTCAGCAGGGAAAGGACCCAACTAGCATCCATGAGGATGTGGGTTCAATCCCTGGCCTCGCTCAGTGGGTTAAGGATCTGACATTGTGGCAAGTTTCCAGGAAGGTCACAGATGTGGCTCAGAGCTGGCGTTGCTGTGGCTGTGGTGTAGGCCGGCAGCTGCAGCTCCAATTCGACCTGGGAACTTCCATAGGAAAAAAGAAAAGGAAAAAAAAAAAAAAAAAGGAGAGCTCTGGAAACTGCCTAGTATGGTCGTGGTTATGTGGATGAAAGAAGACTATTATTAGTATTATCAGTGGTGGTGGTGCAGGCCTGTGCCAGACATTTGACACATGACACCATTGAGGGGTTGCAAACTCGGCTGTCTAGAGGCCAGCTAGGTGATAGAAATGGGAACAAGGGGAGTTCCCGTCGTGGCGAAGTGGTTAACGAATCCGACTAGGAACCATGAGGTTGCGGGTTCGGTCCCTGCCCTTGCTCAGTGGGTTAACGATCCAGCGTTGCCGTGAGCTGTGGTGTAGGTTGCAGATGCGGCTCAGATCCCGCGTTGCTGTGGCTCTGGCGTAGGCCACTGGCTACAGCTCCGATTCAACCCCTGGCCTGGGAACCTCCATATGCCGCGGGAGCTGCCCAAGAAATAGCAACAATAACAACAACAACAACAACAAAAGACAAGAAATGGGAACAAGGGCCAGCTGTAAGGAGCAAGGTAGCCAGGAGACGTGGAATGTGTGGCAAACTGAAGAGCCTGCCCTGGCTGAAAGGGGCAGCCATGGTTCAGCCCTGGGAATGCCTGCCGGCAGGAAGCAAACCCACTGCCATCCACCTATCAACTTCCAGAGCAAACCCTTTTTTGGTACCCACAGCAGGTAGAAGTTCCCAAGCTAGGGGTCAAATCAGAGCTGCAGCTGCGGGCCCAAGCCACAGCCACAGCCACATGGGATCCTAGCTGTGTCTGTGACCTATACCACAGCTCGCAGCAACGCTGGATCCTTAACCCACTGAGCGGGGCCAGGGATCAAATCCTTGTCCTCGTGGATACTAGTCAGATTCGTTACCGCTGAGCCACAAAGGGACCTCCCAGAGCAAATCTTTATATGGTGGTTTTTCTATCCCAAGAGCATATATACAGGTAGATATATAAACCTTCAAATTTTTTTCTATTGTATTTCATTTTATTCCACACATTTTTCTCTTGCTAGTTAATACCCACTATTGTTGATTCTTCTCTATTATGGTTTGTTGCAGGATATTGAAGAGAGTTCCCTGTGCTGTACAATGGGACCTTGTTAACGCTGTTGGCCAAGCCCGCAGCATACGGAAGCGCCGCAGCCAGAGATCAAACCCACACCATAGCAGTGACTCAAGCTGCGGCAGTGACAATGCCGGATCTTTAACCCCCTTCTCCACAAGAGAATTCCAAGGTCCTTGTTGTTTATGCATCCTACATATAATGGTTTGTATTTGCTAATCCCAAACTCCCAATCCCTCCCCCCGCCTCCTACCTTGGCAACCACAAGTGTTCTCTTTGTGAGTCGTAAACAAGTTCATTTGTGTCATATTTTAGATTCCACATACAACTTCATGTGATATTTCTTTCTCTTTCTGACTTAACTTCACTCAGTATAATAATCTCTCTCTCTCTCTTTTTTTTTTTTGTCTTTTCTAGGGCTGCTCCCTTGGCATATGGAGGCTCCCAGGCCAGGGGTTGAATCAGAGCTACAGCTGCCAGCCTACACCACAGCCACAGCAACGCGGGATCTGAGCTGCATCTGCGACCTACACCACAACTCATGGTAATGCCAGATCCTTAACCTACTGGCAAGGCCAGGGATCCAACCTGCAATCTCGTGGTTCCTAGTCGGATTCCTTAACCACTGAGCCACGACGGGAACTCCTACCTTTGGTTTTTTGAGGAACCTCCATACTGTTCTCCACAGTGGCTGTGCCAATTTATATTCCCATCGACAGTGAAGGAGACGTCCCTTTTCTCCAGACCCTCCCCAGCATTTATTTGTAGACTTTTTTTTTTTTTTTTTTGCTATTTCTTGGGCCGCTCCCACAGCATATGGAGGTTCCCAGGCTAGGGGTCCAATCGGAGCTGTAGCCACCAGCCTACACCAGAGCCACAGCAACGCAGGATCTGAGCCGAGTCTGCAACCTACACCACAGCTCACGGCAACGCCAGATCGTTAACCCACTAAGCAAGGCCAGGGACCGAACCCGCAACCTAATGGTTCCTAGTCGGATTCGTTAACCACTGCGCCACGACGGGAACTCCTATTTGTAGACTTTTTAATGATGGCCATTCTGACCAATGTGAGGTGGTACCTCGTTGTAGTGTTGATTTGCGTTTCTCTGATAATGAGTGATGCTGAGCATCTTTTCATGTGCCTATTAGCCATCTGTATGTCCTCTTTGGAGCAATGGCTATTTAGATCTTCTAAATTCTCTTCATTTTTTGATTGGGATGTTTTCTGTTATTGAGTTGTACAAGCTGTCTGTAAATATACAAACTATTAAGTGATAGCTCCAAATTCTTAAACATCAGCCACCAAATTAAGGTTTTAAAAATACCATTTGGGAGTTCCCGTTGTGGCGCAGTGGTTAACAAATCCAACTAGGAACCATGAGGTTGCGGGTTCGATCCCTGTCCTTGCTCAGTGGGTCAAGGTTCCGGCGTTGCCGTGAGCTGTGGTGTAGGTCATAGACGCGGCTCGGATCCTGCGTTGCTGTGGCTCTGGCGTAGGCTGGCAGCTACAGCTCCGATTCGACCCCTAGCCCGGGAACCTCCATATGCCGCAGGAGCAGCCCAAGAAATGGCAAAAAGACAAAAAAAAAAAAAAAACCATTTGGGGGAGCTCCTATTGTGGCGCAGTGGAAACGTATCTGACTAGGAACCATGAGGTTGCAGGTTCGGTCCCTGGCCTTGCTCAGTGGGATAAGATCTGGCATTGCTGTGAGCTGTGGTGTAGGTCGCAGACACGACTTGGACCCTGAGTTGCCGTGGCTCTGGCGTAGGCTGGCAGCTGTAGCTCCAATTCGACCCCTAGCCTGGGAACTTCCATATGCCTCAGATTCAGCCCTAAAAAGAAAAAATATATATATCATGTGATATACTCTGATGCTAAGAGCCTGAGTTCTTCCTCCTGCAACATGTGCACAAAATGCACGAGAACAAGTTTATTCATCGCATTGCTGTTTGTAATTGCAAAATATCAGAAACCTCTGACATGCCCACACATAGGCAAGTGACTGAATAAACCATGTAACATCCATACCATGGAGTACTATGCAGCTGCCAAAAAGAAAGAGAATAAGCTCTAGGAGCTGATAGCAAATGACGTCCAGGACACAATGTGGAAAGAAGCACAAGAGTCTATAGTCATATACTCGTCTTGTAAGAAGACAGAAGAAAATACATAGATAATCTGCGCATTTACTTATACAGAAGAAACAGAAGAATACACCCAAAGTTTAGGAGATGGGTTACTTACATAGGGTGGATGGGGAAGGGGTAGAAAAAGGGGGAATGGGAATGGAGTCATTAGTCGGACGCAGAGGGAGAACCCTTCTCTGAGTCTGTCTTTTCCTTATAATCCTGACTCCCAGAGCTCTAATCACGTTTCATATTTCCTTCACTCCCCCCCCCGCCCCGAAATAAGTAAACATTAAAAACCACCCAGCTTGGGAGTTCCCGTCATGGCTTAGCAGAAACAATCTGACTAGTATCCATGAGGACGTGGGTTCGATCCCTGGCCTCGCTCAGTGAGGTAAGGATCCGTGTTTGCCGTGAGCTGTGGTGTGGGTCACAGATGGGGCTTGGACCCTGCATTGCTGTGGCTGTGGTGTAGACTGGCAGCTGTAGCTCTGATTTGACCCCTAGCCTGGGAACTTCCATAGGCCGAGGGTGTGGGCTTAAAAATAAATAAATAAAACCCACCCAGGTTGTGAGAGGGAAGGCACTATGGAATAGAAACACTAACAAATGGCCATAACTCTATTTCAAAAAATCACACCACCACACTGAAGAGGTGGGGAACAAAAGGAACCGTGGGCTAATGCTTAGACGAGGCAGCAAAACTCCAGAGAAAAGGTCGGCACGCATATACCATCACCAAGGGTTTCTCACAGGGGATGCGGGCAGGCCATTCGGCAACCAGGTCATCCTTATGCTAGCATGGACAAGTAAGTCAGTGCTTCCCAGTGCTGGGGAAAGGAGTTACAAGTGAGGAAGAAGGCTAAACTAAGCCCTTCCTGATGGACTGAAATCAGAGGTCTCAGGATGATCTCATGGCATCTTACATATACGTAAACATACATACCTATACACACACACATATATACACACGTACGCATATATACATATAGGGAAATACAGAAAAACGAGCATGTACCTATGCATACCAACATGGGCACATTGTATTTGCCAAGCTCGGTGAGAGGGCCTGGAAGCAGTGACACCTCAGGAGCAAGGAGCACACCTAGGGCTCAGATTTGACTTTCTATTTTTATTTTTCTGCTTTTCAGGGCCGAACCTGCGGCACATGGAGGTTCCCAGGCTAGGGGTGGAAGCAGAACTACAGCTGCTGGCCTACACCACAGCCACAGCAACGTGGGATCCGAGCTGCGTCTGTGACCCACACCACAGCTCATGGCAATGCCGGATCCTTAACCCACTGAGCAAGGCCAGGGATCGAACCTGCATCCTCATGAATCCTAGTCGGGTTCATTAACCGCTGAGCCATGAAGGGAACTCCAGATCTTAGTTTCTAAATACCTCTTCTCTGATGCAAGGAACCAGGGCTCCTTAGAGAAGTAGTTGATTCCAGAGAGGAGGTCGGAAATGTACAAGACTATCCTGGAATGATTAGTGATTCCAGAAAGGGAAGCAGCTCAACGCTTGATTTGGGGGAAGGGTTGTTGAAAGAACACAGAAGCCCATCTGGAGGAATTCCAAAAGACCAAGTCAGGCACAATTGGAGCCACAAAATAAACAGTGACTGGATTAGACTGGATTTAATCCAGGGGATACAATATATATCCATGAGTCCATACTGAAAGAAATAAATAGTTGAATAAATCAATAAATCAATAAGTGGAGAGGGGATGGACAGTCCTTCCTTACAGTAAAATTTCAATGAGACAGAGAGAGGAAATTAGAAAATGTACAAAATCACGAGTAGGCAAACTCCACACTAACAATTGTTGCAGCCAAGATTCACGGACAGATGCTAAACTGAGTGGGTGAAAATTTCAGGAGAAACCTGATTTGCAGAGTCTTAAGTAGTCTCCTGCAAGATATTTATGAACTCCAAAGGAAAGACTCAAAGCCCTACAGGGGAGAGAGCCAGCAGGCACCATTCTAACCACGCGATGAAGGCTAACGTCACCCCCGACAGCAGGGAGCCGCGTCAATGCCAGGAGCCCTCTGGTGCCGCGTACTGAGAAGGATGCTACAGTCCATCTGACACAGTCTTGCCAGAAAAATGCACAATCCAGTACACTTCACTGAGAAACGATCAGATGAGGGCTATCCAACCAAAAACAAACTCAGACAAACAACTGCTCCGTACTTAAACCTGTCAAGATGGTAACACGAGGAGAAACAGGGTGAGGGGGGACATAGGAACTCTCATATTTTTGCGCATTTTCTGTTGAATCTAAAATGAATACAAAATTTGAAGTTGTTTTTTTGTTTCTGTGTGTGTATTTGTCTTTTTAGGGCCGCACCTGGGGCATATAGAGGTTCCCAGGCTCGGGGTCGAATCAGGGCTACAGCTGTCAGTCTACGACACAGCCACAGCAACATGGGATCTGAGCTGCATCTGCAACCTACACCACTACTCACGGCAACGCCAGATCCTTAACCCACTGAGCGAGGCCAGGGATGGAATCTGCATCCTCATGGTTCCTAGCGAGGTTCATTTCCATGGCGCCATGATGGGAACTCCCAAAATTGGAAGTTTTAAAAACAAATACAGCAGGCTCTGGAGCCAGCCTGCCTGGGTTCAAATTCCAGACAGTGTGACCTGGGGTCAGATTCTTCACCTCTGTGACCCTAAGCTGACTCTCTTGTAAAACGGAAGAAACAATAGTACCTGGCGCCCAAGGTCTAATATGAGGTTGAGTGAGTTTTCCTTCTAAAGCACTTATAAAATATCTGCTATTATCATTGTGTGGGCCAAACAAAGGACAGCTATGATCTCACTGGGTTGTCACAGCAGCCCCGTGAGATAGGTTTTATTTTTGTTCCATTTGACAGAGGCCTCCAGGCAAAGGGCCTTGTCCAAAGTCACTGGGCCAGCAAATGCCAAAGCCAGTTCCATGTTGTGGTTTCAGATTCCGCATGGCAACTAACCTTTAAGAAACGACCTGGGGGAGTTCCTGTTGTGTCTCAGTAGGTTAAGAATCCAACTAGTATCCAGGAGGATGCAGGTTCAATCCCTGGCCTCAATCATTGGGTTAAGGATCTAGCGTTGCTGTGGCTGTGGTGTAGGCTGGCAGCTGCAGCTTTGATTCCACACCTGGCCTGGGAACCTCCATATGACACAGGTGCAACCCTAAAAAACAAACAGAAAGAAAGGAAGGAAGGAAGGAAGGAAGGAAGAAAGAAAGAAAGAAAGAAACAAACAAACAAACTACCTTGGAGTTTCCTTGTGGTTCAGTGGGTTAAGTGGGCAATCAATGCCACTCTTCCCACTACATTTCTCTTCTTTTGTCAAGTGTAGTTACTCTTCACAAAAAACGTCATTTACGGAGTTCCTGTCATGGCGCAGTGCTTAACGAACCCAACTAGCATCCATGAGGTTGCGGGTTCGATCCCTGGCCTTGCTGAGTGGGTTAAGGATCTGGCCTTGCCGTGAGCTGTGGTGTAGGTCGCAGATGTAGCTTGGATCCCGCGTGGCTGTGGCTCTGGTGTAGGCTGGCAGCTGCAGCTCTGATTGGACCCCTAATCTGGGAACCTCCATATGCCAGGGGTGCAGCCCTAAAAAAAAGACAAAAAGAAAGTCATTTACCTTGCTGCTGAATGGGTTTATTATTGTTCATTTTAAATGACTTAATGTATATTTTTAAATGTCCCCATTTTCGTTTCTAATGGCAACTATGATGGCTATAACTCGCCTCAGAGAAAGTTCTCTGAGCTCCTATATAATCTTTACTGTGCAAAAGCCTCCTGAGACAAAAACACGTGAGAACCACTGCCGCACGTCAAGATCTGTTTTGCTGCTTCACAGGTAAGATCTCATTGAGTCCTCCCCCTGGTCTCACTAATATTACCCCATTGTCCCGATGAGGAGATTGAGACCAGAGGAGTTAAGTCCCTTGTCCAAAGTCACACAGCAGACAAGTCGCAAAGGTAAGACTAAAACCCAGAAAGTCTGGGTGCAGAGGGTCCAGAGTCCCAGGTCTTAACACTCTGTGCCCTACCCCCCTGCCCCGAGATCAAGGATGAGGAGGCAGCTTTGTGGGAGCAGTCACACGATGAGTAAGGACAATAGCAGCCCCCTTAGGTGAGCGTGGACCAAAGACACCAGAATCATTTCCCCCACACAGCTGCATGCAGTCTGTTTATAATCTGCCCTTAAGAGAACTGGACAATCCAGGCTCAGGAAGGCTAGGGTCCTCCAGCAATCAGTGTAGGATTCCTGAGCGTAGGACCTCGCGGGGAAATGCCTGCAGGAGAGGTCACAGGGTCGCAGACACTTACCTGGGTAGGACAGGTGGACTTGCTCCGGGGCAGCACTAGGATTCAGGGACCCCTGGACTCCCAGGGAGAAAAAGAGGAGCAGACAGCAGCAGGACCAGCAGGGACGAAGGCAGCACATGGTAGAAGGAGGGTGGGGAACCGAGAGGGGAATGGGGAGGGGTCCGGAGGGCTCAGATTCCTTCAGGGACTGCAGGAGGGGCTGGGAGGACAGAGCCTGCAGGTGGATCAGGCAGCGTCTTGGGGAGGGAGGTCTTCACAGGGAGGCTTATCCAGATGCTGGAGGACAAACAAAAATAATGATCACTCCTAGAGGCAAATGCCCTCAGCTTCCCTTTGTGCTACGCACTTTGCATAGATTAACTCACAGGAGCCTCAGGACATTCCTATGTGTGGTGGCCACTGCCACCATCAGCCCCGCATCACGGAGGAGGAGGCTGAGCAACAGGGTGATTCAGCTGCAAGAGCTCAGGTGTGCTGGAGCGGTGATTCAAACCCAGGGGTCCTGGCACCAGAGCCCTCCCTCTTAACTGCAGCTCACTCTCTGTGCAAGAGGTTTGGGATTGGGTGGGGGACCTCGGTGTAGGAAGCGGCCTCTGACAGCCCCATCCCCAGAATTCCACCCTGTCCTCAGAGACCTCATCACTCTCCTCTCCATCCTGCAGCCTTCCAGTTTGGTCTTTGTAATCTCCACAAAGCCCACTCCATCCCTAGATTCCCCCAAGAATTCCATCCCACCTGGAGCCGTGCCATCTCCTCTGCCCCCTCTCCCGCATCCCACCTTGCCTTTAGTGACCCCAATTCTCTGGCATCTCCCCCCTGGCTCTGCACCTGTATTCTCACCCTCTTTCTCCCTAGCCCTTCCCCTCCCCATCCAGTTCTGTCTCCAGCTCATCCAGGACCTTCCTTCCCCCGACAAAAGAGCAGGGCAGAGACCGGCTGAGAGCTGGGGCCGGGGGCTCCCTCCCAGTCCCTGGCTCACCCTCTGGGCGCCAAATGCCTGCATACGCGCGTCTCTGGCCACCAGGGCGACGGCGGTATTTATGAGTTTGCAGGTGCCAAGACATCCTGCCGCCCACAGCTGTTCCAGCCCCGGAAGAGCCTGTCGTCTCGACGTGACAGCCTCCCCAGACAACCAGGGCCCCGGGTCCCACAGGTCCGGCCGGTCCTGGGCGCCCCACGCCCACCCGCTCACCGCCCCCAGGGCGGGGCGAGGGAAAGGGGACCCAGGAAGTTTTGGTCCGTCACAGCCGCCACATCCGAGCTGGCCATCAGTGGGCACCGGGACAGGTAAGGCTGCGCGCGCCCCCCCTGGAGCTCTACCCGCAGCTGCGGAGCTCCCGGGGCACGGCCCCCGGCCCCCCCTCTCCTGGCCCTGCGGGATGCCGCGGTACCCAAGTGTGTTGGCACCAGAGCCTGCGACCGGGGTATTTCCCCATCCCCTCCCACCGCCCCGCTTCCTATTCTTTGCAATTCCTTCCTTCTGCCTTCCTCTCTCCAAGCTTAGCCTACTTTGGCACCTCCCCAGCGGTCCCCCCCTCTCCCCCCGCCCCTCCCAACGTGCTGAAAATGGAAAGTCATAGTCCACCGAAAGACCGTGCTGCTCCTGAGCGGTGCGTCCTAGGCCAGCTACTCGACCTCTCTGGGCCTCCGTTTCTTCACCTGTGAAATGAGGGTGATGAGAGCAGGTGCACAACGGGCTATTGTGAGGACTAAACCAGTTGACCATGAAATTTCTTGTGAGGACTAATCCAGTTGACACATGAAATTTCCTGTGAGAACGGGGGCGGGGGGTGGGCAGTGGGGGAGCCTGACCCAGAGTAAGGGCTAGATAAGAATCAGCTGTTATTTTTACTATTATGAATGCTTGAGTTCCAGAAACCGCCCTGGGGTCAGGGTGGGAACAAGTGAGAATTTTCTCTTGGTAAACCTTTGGTGAGCTGTGTGCAGGTTGTGAGCGCTGGCCGCAGGGCAGCAGAAGTCTGGGGTGGTCCAGGTTTTCAGCTGAGATTCTCCTGCCTGTTTGCTAATAAAATGACTTGACCCTTTGTCTTTGTAAATTCAGGTACAGCAGTGCCTTCGGATTGGGGACGTGGTTTACAGAGACTGACTGAGGGTGGGGATTCAAAATGGGCTTTTGTATTCTTTGGCTTTTTCCCCCGCCTCCGGGGAGTCTCCATTACATTAAAAATGTATTAAAAACAACTTTTAGTCATACTCAAGTACCCTCAAGACCCCACCCACCCTCACCAACTGTAACTTCCCCTTAGTTTTAGTTTTTCTGGTGGTCTTCCAGGAGCTGTGTTTCCGAACTTTTTTTTTAAATATTTATTTATTTATTTTTTACTTTTTAGGGCCACATCCGCGGCATATGGAGGTTCCCAGGCTAGAGATCGAATCAGGGCTTCAGCTGCCGGCCTGTGCCACAGCCACGGCAATGCCAGATCCAAACCATGTCTGTGACCTACACCAGAGCTCACAGCAATGCCAGATCCTTATTCCACTGAGTGAGGCCAGGGATCGAACCCACAACCTCATGCTTCCTAGTTGGATTCGTTTCTGCTGTGCCATGATGGGAATTCCTGAACTTTTTTTTTTTTGCTGAAGTCTCCTGTGGTAGGCTGGCGAAGTCCTCCAAGTCATGTTTTTACCTGCATGAAACGCACACAGGATACAAAGGAAACTGGAGGTATTGAATTACACATACACACATTTTTTTGTGTGTGTGTGTGTACCTAGTACAGGAATAGATGTACTTCTTTATCGATGCATGAAACTTCAAGATCTAGGGACAGGTTCAAATATTATGGTCGTTTAGAAGGTGTGGTGACTGTACAGATGTTTGAGAGTCTCGTGACAACTGCAGTGGGATTGGAAAACATCTGTGATTTCTTCTGGCGATAAAGCCAGAAATCTGCTAACCATGGTGCGACCGGCCCCCCATCCCCCCATGGCAGAAGGACAGGGTAAATTTCAATGGCAGCAGCAGTTCTTAAACTTCACCCTCTTAAACCTCCCTGAGGACCCCAAAGAGCTTTGGTATATGTGGGTTATACCTATTAACATTTTCCATGCAAGAAAAGAAAACTGGGAAGTTTTTATTTATTTTTTGCCTTTTAGGGCTGCACCCACAGCATATGGAGGTTTCCAGACTAGGGGTTGAATCGGAGCTACAGCTGCTGGCCTACACCACAGCCACAGCAACGCATCTGAGCCGAGTCTGTGACCCACACCACAGCTCATGGCAACACCGGATCCTTAACCCACTGAGCAAGGCCAGGGATGGATCCCGCGTCCTCATGGATGCTAGCCGGGTTCGTTTCTGCTGTGCCACGAAGAGAACTCCCTGTGAAGTTTTTAAAACACAAAAATATGCATGCACACATCCCATTAACCAGCACAGCCTTGAAGCCTCTAAAGAGTGACAAGGACAAACACATCTTAGTATTATTATGAAAATAGTTTTGGTTGGTCCCAAACCACATTTTGAGGGCTGTCGAGCTGAAGGACTGTAAAATCAAAATTGTTTTTCCAATCCGAGATCTTGCAGCCTGAATTCCATCTGCCAAGTCAGGTTTAAAAAGACCCCCCCAGAACTGTACCTGTTGATGCCTGATGCAGCACATGGAGGGTCCCAGGCTAGGGGTCCAATCGGAGCTACAGCTGCTGGCCTACGCTACAGTCACAGCAACGACAGATCCGAGCCGTGTCTGCAACCTAAACCACAGCTCATGGCAACACTGGATCCTTAATCTACTGAGAAAGGCCAGGAACCGAACCTGCAACCTCATGGTTCTCAGTCATGTTCGTTTCTGCTGCACCACAATGGGAACTCCAGACCCTTGACTTACAGTCTGCCTAGTTTGTAAGTTACTGCTTTTTTTTTTTTTTTTTTTTTTTTTTGCTTTTTAGGTCTGCCCTCGCGGCACATGGAGGTTCCCAGGCTAAGGGTGGAATCCGAGCTGCAGCTGCCGGCCTACACCACAGCTACAGCCACAGCCATGCAGGGGATGAGCGAGGCTGGGGATTGAACTGAGCAAGGAGGCTGGGGATTGAACCCAAATCCTCATGGATACGAGCCGGATTTGTTTGCACTGCACCACAACGTGAACTCCTGTAAGGTAGCAACTTCTGATGAACCTCCTTTTCTAGGTCTTTCTTTTTTTTTTTTTTTTTGTATTTTTCTAGGGCCGCATCCACAGCATATAGAGGTTCCCAGGCTAGGGGTCCCAACGGAGCTGTAGCCACCGGCCTACACCACATCTCGCGGCAGCGCCGGATCCTTAACCCACTGAGCAAGGCCAGGGCTCAAACCTGCAACCTCATGGTTCCTAGTTGGATTCATTAACCACTGCGCCACAACGGGAGCTCCATCTAGGTCATTTTGAATGGTTTAGGATGGTCCACTTACTGCAAAGGCACTTGTTACCAGCACTCGGGTGAGGACAACAATCCTCCCAGCCTTCTGCACACCTGCCTCCTCCCAGGCTCTGTGTTCTCCCTCCGCGTGACGGTACCCACCTCACTGACTTCTACCCAGTTTAGGTTTAATGTACAGAGCTTCCATTTTGCCCATTTCCCCCATGACATAAACAGAATTATATACAGCCTGAACCCTGCGTCTGGCTTCTTTCTCTCAGCAGTGTGATGGTGCCATTCTTCCAGGTCGTGTGTGTAAGTTCCATCCATTACTTCTCATGGCCAAGTAGTGTCCACGGGTGAAAACACCACCGTTTGTTTATATGCCAAACCGTCGACGGAAATCTGAGTTCTTTCCATTTTTCCCACTCTTGCAAATAGCATTGCGCTTAAATTCTAGCGCATAGTTTGTTCTAGTGCATTCACAACGCTGGGAGAACTCCTCTGCATATTTTTCATGGGTATAAACCCAGGAGTAGAATGGCTGGGTCGTGAGAGAGCTGAGAGATAGGTGCTGCCAAAGAGGGCTCCAAAGTGTTGTAATCATTCCTTCTTCTCCTTCCAGCCGTGATAGGGCACGTCCGGTGCCCCAACACTTGGCCGTGTCAGACGTTTTGTTTTCAGCCATGCTGGTGTATGTGTCATGGTAGCTCAGGGTACTTGTCATTTGCATTTCCCTGATGGGTGATAAAATTGAACACCTCTTCATTTGCATATTGGCCTTTTGGCTATCCTTTTCGAAAGGATAAAGTTCCTGCGAAAGTTCCCAGGTCAGGGATCCAAGCCGAGCCACAGCAGTGACAATGCTGAATCCTTCACCACTGGGCCACCAGGGAACTCCTGGGTTGTTTATTTATTTATTTATTTTTTGCTTTTTAGGACAGCACCCATGGCATATGGACGTTCCCAGCTTAGAGGTTGAATTGGAGCTGTAGCCGCCAGCCTATACCACAGCCACAGCAATGCAGGATCTGAGCTCGTCCTGAACTACACCACAGCTCATGGCAACACCGGATCCTTGACCGACTGAGCAAGGTCAGGGATCGAACCCGAAACTTGATGGTTCCTACTCGGATTCGTTTCCCCTGTGCCACTACAGGAACGCCTTTTTTTTTTTTTTCTTCTCATGGGTTGTCCATTTTTAAAATGGGTTTGCTCTTCATATATTCTGGACACCAGCCATTTGTTAGTTGCATGGACTATGAACATCTTTTTTTTTTTTTTATTTTCCCACTGTACAGCAAGGGGGTCAGGTTATCCTTACATGTATACATTACTGAACATCTTTTCCTAGTCTGTGGCTTGCTTTCTTAACTCTTTCCATGACATCTTTTCATGAATAGAAGGTCTTAACTTTAGCACCATCCAATTTCTCAATTTTTCTTATGGATAATTTTTTTTTCTTGTCTTTTTGCCATTTCTTGGGCCGATCCGCGGCATATGGAAGTTCCCAGGCTAGGGGTCGAATCAGAGCTGTAGCTGCCAGCCTACACCAGAGCCATAGCAACATGGGATCCGAGCCGCGTCTGCGACCTACACCACAGCTCACAGCAACGCCGGATCGTCAACCCACTGAGCAAGGGCAAGGACCGAACCCACAACCTCATGGTTCCTAGTCGGATTCGTTAACCACTGCGCCATGATGGGAACTCCATTCTTATGGATAACTATTTTTACATCTTATTTAGAAAAGATTCCCCGAGATCCCTGGTGGCTCAGTGGGTTACGGATCCGGTGTTGTCACTGCCATGGCATGGATTTGATCCCTGGCCTGGAAACTTCTGCATGTGCAGCCAAAACATAAAAATAAAAATAAAGAAGAAATTAAAAAAGAAACATTCACATGCCTCTAAAACATACTTATATTCTCTTCTTATTTTCCAAAAGCTTTATCATTTTGCATTACATTTAGGTTGCAGTCGATCTGGAACTGATTTTTGTGCATTGGCCTGAGGCGGGGTTTTTAATTATATTAAACTAATACACTTGGCTAATAAAATAAAGATAAATGAGTCTACTTTCTTAAGGAGAATTTTATTATTATTATTATGCAATTAAATCGTCTTTTTTGGGGTGGGGCTTTTTAGGGCCACACCTGCAGCATATGGAAGTTCTCAGGCTAAGGGCAAGGGCCGGGATCAAGCCTGCATCCTCATGGGTACTAGTCGGGTTCTTAGCCCAATGAACCACAACAAGAACTCCAAAAGTAAATCATTTTATTACCAAAAAATAAGTAGAAAGAACTAGAAAGATTTTAACATCTCAGGGAACTGAGAAACCTGGATTTGAATCCTGGTTTTGCCATTTGTTTCTTTCTCTCTTTCTTTTTTTGGCTGCACCTGTGACATGTAGAAGGCAGAAGTTTCCAGGCCAGGGAAACTCACTGAGTCTCAGCAGTGACAAGCCAGATCCTTAACCTGCTGAGTCCCACGGGAACTCCTGGTTTTGCCATTTCTTGGCTAGGTAGCCTTGAGCAAGTCCTGCCCTTCTCTTAGCCTCAGTGTCCTAATCTCTAAAATGGGTTTAGCAGTGGCTACCTCATAAGTGCTTGGAAAGTTATGGCATGTAAAGCCTTTAATACAGGGTGGAGCACAAAGAAACAGCTCAGTTCATGGTAGCTACAATTATTAACCAAGTATTTCATTTAATCACTCAGTGTCCCTTTACCCCTAAGCTACCATTGGTAACAGTGGGTGGTCCTTCTTGGAGCGGTTTTTCGTAGACACTGGATCTGGGCTGAATCGTGATCATCTTATAGGCCAGTGTTATTTTACGGACTCTTCTAAACATTCCTTTCTACCGACTGCATGATATTCTGTTATGATACTTCACCCATTCTGAGGAGAAGAAAAATGAATGGGTGAAAACCAGGTCTTTGGGAGCCAGACGGCCTGGATTGAACCCCAACTTCGACATTTAGCAGCTCTAAGATCCTTTGGCTCTCAGTGCCTCCATGTTCTCATCTGTACAATGGGGACAAGAGGCCAGACTGCATACCTGGCATATTTTAGAGAATTGCTGTGACAGTGAGACCAGTGAATGGATGTAAGAAACTAAAGTATTAGAAAGAGTGCATGGTGTAAACAGAGTCCTTAAAAATCAAAGCAGAAATGTTTCAGGATTTCATTTCTTTGTTTATCTTCTTAGATCCGCACCTGTGGCATATGAAGTTTCCGGGCTAGGGGTTGAATCTGTGCTTCAGCTGTCAGTCTACACCACAGCCACAGGAAAACTGGATCTGAGCTGCATCTGCCACCTACACCACACCTCACGACAACACCAGATCCTTAACCCACTGAGCAAGGTCAGGGATCAAATTTGAGTCCTCAGGGATCCTAGTCAGGTTTGTTACCACTGAGCCACATGGGAACTCCTTTCAGGACTTTGAGATTCATTATAAAAAATAAAACGGATTGATGGGTGGATAGAGGAATCATGGATGTGTGATTTAGCAAATGTAGTAGAACGTGAATGCCAGAGGAGTCCCCGCTGTGGTGCACTAGGGGTTAAGAATCTGACTGCAGTGGCTGGAATCACTTTGAGGGTGTGGGCTGGATCCCTGGCCCGGTGCAGTGGTTTAAAGGATCCAGCATCGCTGCAGCTGTGGCACAGGTCGCAGCTGCAGCTCAAATTCAATCTCTGACTCAGGAACTCCCATATGTCGTGGGTGTGGCCATTAAAAAACATGGGAATGATAGAATCTAGGTGGTGGATATGTGTTCCTTAGAAGTTGTTTTGATTTTCTTGTATGTTTGGAAATTTTCATAGTAAATGTTGGGAAACTATTTGAGGAGATCCATGTGTCTATTGCTGTTAAAGATCTTGATGAAAAACAGAGCAGCAGTTGCTTCCTGAGCGCTGCTGTGTGTATCGGAAATAGTTCATTTAATGGCCCTGACAGTCTGTACGGCAGACTTTAGGAGGCCCATTTTACAGGTAGGGAAACCGAGGTTTGGCCAGGCTTAGCACCTCAGTGGGTGGCCTTCAAGTCACTGACTTGATGGGCAGCAGGGGAGGTGAGTGGTGGAGGGACAGCTCCCTTCCAGGAGAGCGGCCTACCCCTCAGGGGCAGTGACCTGGGCAGACAGGTGTTGGGGTTCCATCTGCGGAGTGATGCTCATTATCTCAGCTGCCTCGTTTGGAGCACTGTCTACGTGCCAGACACCATTCTGAGTGCCTGGCACGAATGGGCTCATTGCTATGGCACCCTGGTTATTAACCCCACTCTACAGATGGAGAAACTGAGGCTGAGAGAAGTCGAGCAACCGAGCTAAGATCACAGAGCCTGTATGTAGTCAAGCTGGGACTAAGATCCTGGTGTCTTTGATGGGAAAGCCTGGGATGTGGACACTGTTAGGAGAGACTTCTTCCCCAGTTAGGATTTTCTCTGTTGAAAAATGCCATCTGCCCCACCCTCACATTTATCCAGAATCTCCTCACTTCCCTCCCTTCCCCAGCATCTGCCCCTCACCTCCTTCCTGGACTATGGCAGCAGCCCCATCCCTCTCCTGTCCGGTCCCCCGCACACTTCCCCACATGCAACCTATGGACCTTGAAACCCCCAAGCCAGATCCCATCCCTACCCTACCCAGAGCACTCCTGTGGCTCCACATCTATTGGCTGTCATCGACAATATGTAACTGCTTTAAAAATTTTTTTTCTATTATTAAAGTATAGTTGATTTATAATGTTGTGCCAATTTCTGCTGTCCAACATGGCAACCCAGCCACCCGCATATATGCATGCCCTTTCCTATGGTATCTTCCATCCTGGTCTATCCCGAGAGACTGGATATAGTTCCCTGTGCTACACAATAGGGCCCTATTGCCTATCCATTCTAAATGTTTGTATCTACTAACCCCAAACTCCTAGTCCATCCCGCTTCCTCTCCCTCCCCCTTGGCAGCCACAAATCTGTTCTCTATGTCTGTGAGTCTGTTTCTGTTCTGTAGATAGGTTCATTTATGCCTTTTTTTGGGGGGGGTCACCCCACAACATATGGAGTTCCCTGGGCCACGGGTCAGATCCAAACACAAGCTCCTGCAGCTGCGGCAACACTGGATCCTTAACCCACTGTGGTGGGCCGGGAATCAAACCTGAGTCCCAGTGTTTCCAAGACACCCTTGATCCTGTTGTGCCACAGGGGCACTCCCATTTGTGCCATATTTTACATTTTATGTATAAGTGATATCATATGGTATTTGTCTTTCTCTGTGTTAATTCACTTAATATGAGAATCTCTAGTTACATCCATGTTGCCGCAAATGGCATCATTTCATGCTTTTTTATGGCTGAGTAGTCTTCCGTCAGACAATAAGTAACTGAATGAGCATAGCTGTGTTCCATAGAAACTTTATCTATGGACACTGAAGTGTGAATTTCATGCAAATTTTGTGTCACAGAATCTCCTGATTTCCTTTTCCTAACCATTAAAAGATGTAAAAATCACGCTTATCTTGGGGATTGTACAAAAACAAATGATGGGCCAGAGTTTACTTGGGGGGCTGCAGTCTTGTGACCCCTGCCCTAAGCCCATCCTGCCCAATATTTTCACACGGCGCTCACCACCTTCTAACAGACCGTCGTGTTTATTCCTGTGTTATGTTTATTGTCTGACTTCATCACTAGATTGTCAGCTTCAGGAAGGCCTGGGGTTTGTCTGACTGGCACACGGTAACACACAATAAAGAGATGTTAAATGATTGAGTACTTGAATGAATTTTAAGAACTAGTGGAAGCATGAACCTCCTCTTTATTTTTTTTAAATTATTTATTTATTTATTTGTCTTTTTGCCATTTCTTGGGTCGCTCCCTCGGCATACGGAGGTTCCCAGGCTAGGGGTCCCACTGGAGCTGTAGCCGCCGGCCCACGCCAGAGCCACAGCAACTCAGGATCCGAGCCGCGTCTGCAACCTACACCACAGCTCACGGCAATGTGGGATCCTCAACCCACTGAGCGAGGCCAGGGATCGAACCTGCAACCTCATGGTTTCCTGTCGTGATTCGTTAACCACTGAGCCACAACGGGAACTCCTGAACCTCCTCTTTATGCCACCATCTTCCTCACTGGGGTTCCCAAGGCCAGTGACCACACCCAAGGCCCCTGCTGCTTTGGAAGGGAACCGGCTAAGGGCTGGGTCCAAGAATTTGAGACTGGGAGTAAGAGGTGACAGAGAACCATTTCCTTTCGTTGGATCTTCAGGCTCCATGATTTCATCCTGACAGTGATGTCACAGGTCAGGGGACCTGTGAGCCACCGGAGGTGAGAGGCGTGCCCAGGGCACAGCTCACCTCCTGGGAGATGCCACCCTACCTCAAATTACAGCAGGAAGGAAGGGTGATTCATGCCCTCCAATGAAGCTTCTTCCAACAGACTCCGGGCAGCCCCTCTGAACACTCCATCCCCCGCCCACCTGAAGCTCCATCCTTGTAACCAGGGCTATGCGTGTGACTGCGTGGATTCCGCCGGGCTCCCCATCCTCCCATTTTCTGGAAAAGGAAACAGAGGCTCAGAGAAGTGAGCTCATTTACCTGAGGTCATGGGTAGAAGGAAGAAGAGCTGGGGTTCATTCCCGGGGCACTCCGCTTCCAGGGCCTCGACCCCTAGACTCTGCTGTTTCGAATCCATCCCTCTGCCCAGAGACATCAACCATCGCATCCTGGATTTCAGGCCTCACCTCAAAGCCAGTGGCATCTCCTCATGCTGTCCCATCATGGGATGGGAGTGATGGTCCCCCAAGACCCAGAACTGAGGCCTGGGACAGATGAACCCTCAGCAAATGGGAGCTCATCAGTATTTGCCCAACTATTTATTGTACTCTTGTTTGGCTACATTTTCCATCAGAATTGCCCTGAGAGGTAGAGGAGGATTTTATCTATTTATTTTTCTTTCTTTTATTTGTTATTTTTTTTCGCCATGCCTCTGGAAGTCCCTGGGCCAGGGACTGGACCTGCCATAGCAGCGACCCCAGCCACGGCAGTGACAATGCCGGATCCTTAACTGGCTGCGCCACATGGGAACTCCAAGGAGGATTTTTAAGTCAATAATAAGAGTTAAAAGCAGGAAGTTCCTGGAATTCCTGTTGTGGCTCAGTGGGTAACGAATCTGACTAGCAGCCAAGAGGGCAGGTTCGATCCCCGGGCTTGCTCAGTGGGTTAAGGATCTAGCATTGCTGTGAGCTGTGGCGTAGGTCGCAGATGCAGCTCGGATCCCGAATGGCTGTGGCTGTGGATGGGCGGGCAGCTACAGCTCCGATTCGACCCCTAGCCTGGGAACCTCCATATGCCTCGGGTGCAGCCCTAAAAAGACAAAAAAAACAAAAACAAAAAAAAACTGAACCATGATCTGGTTCAGAATACCACTGAACATGGCTGGCTTGCATCGAGGATGCATGACAGCTTGCAGGTACGTATTATCGTATACTAGGATAATACTTACCAGAAGAAAAACGTTCATACTATGAGAAGGAAAAACAAAATCATGAAACACATGCTTATTGTGTGAAATAGCCGTTAGGGAGTTGAATTTGTTTGGTAAGGAAGAAAGCAGAACTGAATGCCTGTTACCCAAATATTGTGTTCTCTCTAATACAGCATAGGACAGAATATAAAACCCATACGTACAGCTTAAAGAATAACAATTTAAAAAAACCTGTATGCTGATTCCCTTGGTAAGGAACCACTTCATTACCAGTGCCTTAGCCACACCTGTGTCCCACATCCAAGTCCCCCAGAACCATTATCATGACTTCTGTGTTCATTATTCCCTTGCTTTGCTTTGCTTTTTCTTTTCTTTTATTTTGCTTTTGGGGGCTGCACCTGCGGCACATGGAGGTTCTCCGGCTAGGGGTGGAATGGGAACTACAGCTGCTAGCCTACACCACAGCCACAGCAACTCAGGGTCCCAGCCGCATCTGTGACCTACGCCACAGCTCAGGGCAACGCCAGATCCTTAACCCACTGAGCAAGGCCGGGGATCGAACGGCAACTTCATGGTTCCACGTCGGATTCATTTCCCCTGCGCCACACCGGGAACTCCTCACAGCATCTCAAAGCCAAAACCTTGTAAGCGGAACCATTGTTAAGTCAGGAACTGTCTGTACATGTTAGGAAAATCAGCTTTGTGTATTTTTCCTGTTTTGTGAGTGTTAATTCTGGATCGACCAAGTTTAGACATCAACTACTAGTGCCTCCTTAACGAAAGATGAAGGTTTAGATTTCTTACCCTACCAGCCCCTTCTCCCCTCCCTGTAATTTCCATCATTAGAACCTATAGCGACCACGTGGAAGCCTCTTAACAAACCCGAGCTCCTGACCGGCAAGCTTCTTGGGGAAAGCCAGGATGTTCTCATCACATTTGACAAGGTTGCTGCAAAAGAATCAGAAATTATCAAGACAATTATGTGAAAGGGAGATTTGCATCCACCGCCATCAGTGAAATTTCTGCCCTGAGCAGGTATTATGCTGCAAGATGGGCCAACATTTTGAAACTGGCCACTCCCGTTTTAGAGTATGTTTTTTTTTTTCTTCTCTTTTTTTTCTTTTTAGGGCCACACCCACGGCATATGGAAGATCCAAGGCGAGGTGTTGAATGGAGCTGCAGCTGCCAGGCTACACCACAGCCACAGCACCTCGGGTTCTGAGCCATGTCTGCGACCTACACCACAGCTCACGGCAACCCTTAACACACTGAGCAAGGCCAGGGATGGAACCCACTCCTTCTGGGTAACGGTAGGGTTTGGTTGGTTGGTTGGTTGTTTGTCTTTTTGCCATTTCTTGGGCAGCTCCCGCGGCACATGGAGGTTCCCAGGCTAGGGGTTGAATCGGAGCTGTAGCCACCAGCCTACACCACAGCCACAGCAACTCGGGATCCGAGCCGTGTCTGTGACCTACACCTCAGCTCACGGCAACGCCGGATCCTTAACCCACTGAGCGAGGCCAGGGAGGGCACCCGAATCCGACTAGGAACCATGAGGTTGCAGTTTGGATCCCTGGCCTTGCTCAGTGGGTTAAGGATCCAGCATTGCTGTGAGCTGTGGTGTAGGTTGCAAACACAGATCCTGTGTTGCTGTGACTGTGGTGTAGGCCAGGGATCCAAACTGCAACCTCATGGTTCCTAGTCGGATTCGTTAACCACCAAGCCACAACGCGAACTCCCCAGTAGGGTTCTTCACCCACCGAGCCACAACGGGAACTCCAAGAGTATGTTTTTCAGATTCCTGTGACCATAATTCAGAAACAGCACCAAATTCACATCACAGCCCAGCACACACACAGATCTGTGTGTCTATTATTTAATTGAAAGTTTTCTGTAACTTGTGCAAGATCCTCAAAGCAGCGCTTATCCCCGGCAGTGCTCACGGAAAAGGTCTCTTCTGTTATATTTCACTTTTGAATTTCGGTGCCTGTCCAAATCCACTCGATCGATTTCAAGGCCTTAGCAGATCTCATGCCTCCTTTCTCCAACAGATACATATTTTTAAATTTTACGAAGGATATGTCTAAATTTATGTTTTATTCAACATGAGTGAGGTATAATTTACATTACAATTACAATGAATGCTCTCACTGAAAGTGTGTGGTTTGATGAGTTTTGACAATTGTACCCCACCCCAATCAAGGGAGAGAACATGCCATCATCCAGAAAGTTCTTTTGTGCCCCTTTGCGGTCCATACTCTCACCACCCACCACTCCTGGGTAAATACTCTTCTGATTTTTATCACCACAGATTAGGATTATCATAAATATTTTCTATGCTCCCTTTACTATCCTGAAATGAAATTTTGGGATAATATAACCCACCCACGTACAATTTTTGTTTTGTTTTGTTTTACAGCCGCACCTGTGGCACATGGAAGTTCCCAGGCTGGGGGCTGAATCAGAGCTACAGCTGCTGGGCTACGCCACAGTCACAGCAACAGCAACAGCAACATGGGATCCGAGCCACATCTGCAGCTTACACCACAGCTCACGGCAATGCCAGATCCTTAACCCATTGAGCGAGGCCAGGGATCGAATCCGTGTCCTCATGGATACGAGTTGGGCTCATTACTGCTGAACCACCATGGGCACATTCCCCCCACCAATTTTTTTTTTTTTTTAAATCAGAGTGTCTTAATTGTAACCTACAGGCAGAAGACGAGGAAAATACTGCATAGTGCAAAGCTGAGAGGGTCAGGTCTGATTAAACTTGGAGACATAATGGTGGGGTTAGGGGTCTAC
This sequence comes from Phacochoerus africanus, assembly GCF_016906955.1. Classification (NCBI taxonomy): domain Eukaryota; kingdom Metazoa; phylum Chordata; class Mammalia; order Artiodactyla; family Suidae; genus Phacochoerus; species Phacochoerus africanus. Next base: position 47,859,950 of record NC_062551.1, on the reverse strand, counting down.
ACTAGGGGCAGAATATTCAGGAATGCTGTCTGGAATGAAGACCGACACAGGAACACTCTGTTTGCCATTAAAGAACAGAATGGTGGGCCTCGAACAAACGTCCCTTGTTTTACCCACTTAGGTGCATTCCCAGGAAAATTTTTACCTTTGTTTAAGAATAAAATGGAGCTCAGAACAGGACTTGGGTAATTACAGCAGGTGCTTTACCTCCATGAGTGTCTCATGGGATGTAGGGTGGGGCTGTCCATCTGGGGCACTGTGGGACACCTCCTGGGACATGTAGCATCCTGGTCCCCTCCCAGGATGTGCAGGTGACACCCCCCTCCCTGTAACAAACGCTTCCTCCAGTTTCCCAGACACTCCCAGGTGAGCAGTGGCCACCCCAGGAATTGGGTCTCTATTGCAGGTCTGAAAGCACAGCTTTAGAAAACAGTCTGGAGTTCCTGTCGTGGCTCAATGGTTAATGAATCTGACTAGTATCCATGAGGACTCAGGTATGATCCCTGGCCTCACTGTGGGTTAAGGATCTGGTGTTGCTGTGAGCTGTGGTGTAGGCTGGCGGCTACAGCTCCGATTAGATCCCTAGACTTGGAATCTCCATATGCCTCAGGAGCAGCCCCAAAAATTAAAAAAAAAGAAAGAAAGAAAGAAAGAAAGAAAGAGTCAGGTCAAGGACTTAAGAGCTCCACTCTTTACTAGCTGAGTGGCTTTGGGAACATTTATTTTTCTTTTCTTTTTTTGGTCTTTTTAGGGCCGCACCCACAGCACATGGAGTTTCCCAGGCCAGGGGTCTAATCGGAGCTACACCCGCCAGCCTGCACCACAGCCACAGCAACATGGGATCTGAGCTGCGTCTTCAACATACACCACAGCTCACAGCAATGCCAGATCCTTAACTCACTGAGGGAAGCCAGGGATCGAACCTGCAACCTCATAGTTCCTAGTTGGATTCGTTTCCGCTGCACCACGATGGGAATTCCTGGGCACATTTTTTTAAACCCCTCCTGACCTCCACTTCCTCAAAGGAAAGATGGAGGAGGATGAGCATAGTTGTTCAAAAAAGAGTTAACTCGGGGAGTTCCTGCTGAGGTTCAACGGGTTAAGGACCTGACATGGTCTCTGTGAGGATGCGGGTTCGACCCCTGGCCCTCTCAGTTGGTTAAGGATGCAGTGTTCCTGAGAGCTGTGGTGTCGTTTGGAGATGCAGCTCAGATTCAGTGTTGCCGTGGCTGTGGCGTAGTTGGCAGGTGCAACTCCCTTTCAACCCCTAGCCTGGGAATTTCCAAATACTGCAAGTGTGGCCTTAAAAAGAAAAGAAAAAAAAAAAAAAAAAGAGTTAACTCAGCAGACCTGAGCTACTCAAACCCTGCGCCTTCCCAAGGAGGACGTGCTGTTTCGACTGGCCCTCGGCCAACATCTGGGAATTGTGCTCTTTGAAGGTTCTAGTAAGAGTGCTTTGTCTTTTTTTTTTGCTATTTCTTGGGCCACTCCTGTGGCATATGGAGGTTCCCAGGCTAGGGGTTGAATCGGAGCTGTAGCCACCGGCCTACGCCAGAGCCACAGCAACGCGGGATCCAAGCCGCATCTGCAACCTACACCACAGCTCACGGTAACACTGGATCGTCAACCCACTGAGCAAGGGCAGGGACCGAACCCGCAACCTCATGGTTCCTAGTCGGATTCGTTAACCACTGCGCCACGACGGGAACTCCTACACCTGTAGTCTTGAGCTACACTGTGCCAGTTTGTCTAGTTCGAGCAAATGATGTCATTGGTGGTGGAACAACTGCTTTCCTTCCGGGGGGTCTGGAGCTTCAGTAATGATGACCAATCAAGGAGTTCCCATCATGGCTCAGCGAAAAGGAATCTGATTAGGACCCATGAGGACACAGGTTCAATTCCTGGCCTTGCTCAGTGGGTTAAGGATCCGGCATTGCCGTGAGCTGTAGTATAGGTCACAGATGTGGCTTGGAACCCACGTTGCTGTGGCTGTGGTGTAGGCCAGCAACTACAGCTCCGATTCAACCCCTAGCCTGGGAAACTCCATATGCCACAGGTGCAGCCTTAAATAGCAAAAAAGAAAAAAAAAAAGATGACCAGTCGAGCATGTGTGTCTCCATGACCAAACCCCAATAAGAACACTGGATTCTTAAGCTCAGGCGAGTGTCCCAGATACACAACACTGCACAGGTGTCATCACACATCACTGCTGGAGGGATGCCATGCTTCCGGTGTGACTCCACCAGGAAGAAGAATCTCAGAGTCTTGCACCCAGTTTCCTCCAGATTTCTTTCCCTTTGCTCACATCCTTTCACTATGATGAACTATAGCCCTGCGTACTACACAGCAAAGGGAGCATGCTCAAACGTGTCGTAACAACTTTGAGGACAGGTGGTTCTAGACTTATCACGATGATCATTTCACAATTATGCAAATGTCAAATCAAAGTAGACCTGAAACTAAATATCGTTATGTCAACCGTATTTCAATAAGAATAAATAAATAAAACTGGAGAGAGAAAAAAAAAAAAAACCTCTGAGTATTACAACTTCTGAGTCCTGTGAGTCCTTCCAATGCATCACCGAAGTCGAGGAGGGTCTGCTACCTACACTGCAGTTCACGGCAATGCCGGCTGGATTGCTCAACCCACTGAGTGAAGCCAGGGCTCGAAGCTGCTTCCTCAAGGATACGAGGCAGTTTTGTTACTGCTGAGCTGCAGTGGGAGCTCCCTGTTCTCTCCACTTTTCTGTATGTTTGAAACTTTTTAGTAAAAAGGAATTTTGGCAGAGTTCCCCCTGTGGCTCAGCAGGTTAAGGACCTGACATTTGTCTCTGTGAGGATGTAGATTCGATCCCTGACCTCACTCATTGGGTTAAGGATCTGGTGTTGCTGCAAGCTGCCGTGTGGGTTGCAGATGCAGCTCGGATCTGATGTTGCTGTGGCTGTGGCGTAGGCCAGTGGCTGCAGCTCTGATTAGACCCGTAGCCTGGGAAACTCCATATGGTGCAGGTGTGGCCCTAAAAAGGCAAAGAAAAAGAGTTCCCATCATAGCTCAGCGGAAATGAATCTGACTAGCATCCATGAGGATGCAGGTTCAATTCCTGGCCTCACTCAGTGGTTAAGGATCTGGCATTGCCGTGAGTTGTAGTGTAGGTTGCAGACATGGCTTGGATCTGGTGTTGCTGTAGCTGTGGTGTAGGCCAGCAGCTACAGCTCCAATTAGACCCCTAGCCTGGGAAACTCCATACGCTGCAGGTGTGGCCCTAAAAAGGAAAAGAAAAAAGACAAAGGAAAAAAAATGGAAAGAAGAGTATAATAAACACCTATTACCTCTCTCCAGATGTAATCATTGTTAGTAATTTGCCATGTTTGCTTTTTCAGGACTTTTTTTCTGAACCATTTGAGAGTGAGTTACAAACATAATGATTATTCACTGTATTAAAAAAAGAAGAATGGAGTTCCCGTCGTGGCACAGTGGTTAACGAATCCGACTAGGAACCATGAGGTTGCGGGTTCGGTCCCTGCCCTTGCTCAGTGGGTTAACGATCCGGCGTTGCCGTGAGCTGTGGTGTAGGTTGCAGACGCAGCTCGGACCCCGCGTTGCTGTGGCTCTGGCGTAGGCCGGTGGCTACAGCTCCGATTCAACCCCTAGCCTGGGAACCTCCATATGCCACGGGAGCGGCCCAAGAAATAGCAACAACAACAACAAAAGACAAAAAAAAAAAAAGAAGCAACATGGAGTTCCCATCGTGGCTCAGCAGAAACGAACCTGACTAGCATCCACGAGGACACAGGATTGATCCCTGGTCTTGCTCAGTGGGTTAAGGATCCGGCATTGTCATGAGCCGTGGTGTAGGTTGCTGTGGCTGTGGTGTAGGCCAGCAGCCACAGCTCCGATTCAACTCCTAGCCTGGGAACTTTCAATGCCATGGGGGTGGCCCTAAAAAGACAAAAAAAAAAAAAAAAAGCGACAGGCACCAAATGGGGTCACTTGTGCTAGGCCTCATGTCAGCAAACCAAGGCTTAATAACTAACCTCATTGCAGTTTTCATGCCCTGGAAATGCAGTCTTAACTGGTCAGTCTGGAATTTCCTGGGCAGCACTAGTGAAGTCATCCACCTGATAGCCCCTGTCCATCCCCAGAGAAAGGTGAGACCCTCCCTCTCCCTGTTCCTGCCCGTCTCTGCCTATAAATCCTCCCACTTTGTTCGGCAATTTCAAACTCCTTTCTATTTGCTCGCTGAGATGCCGGCCTGTTCACAAATTGATGAGTAAAGCCAATTTGATTGTTAAACTTAGTTGAATTTTGTTTTGTTTTTTGTCTTTCTTGTCTTTTCTAGGGCTGCACCTGCGGCATATGGAGGTTCCCAGGCTAGGGGTCAAATCTGAGCTGTAGCTGCCGGCCTACACTACAGCCACAGCAATGCCAGATCCGAGCCGCATCTGCAACCTACACCACAGCTCACAGCAACACCGGATCCTTAACCCACTGAGCGAGGCCAGGGATTGAACCCGTAACCTCATGGTTCCTAGTCGGATTCGTTAACCACTGAGCCATGATGGGAACTCCTTGTTTTGTTTTTTTAACAACCTTAAATAATTAAGCTCATGTCTCCTAAGACTCAGGTCCTTCTACTCAACTTCACTGCAATTATTCCAACTAAATCCATAAGATTTTCTACTTGGTCCATCTCGAATTTCCCTACTAATCTCAAGGTTGTCTTTTACAGTGTTTTCCTCCCTCCCGCCTCTTCTCTTCTCATTTTTTCAATTAAGACTCATAGGAATTCCTGCCATGGCTCAGCAGTTAACAAACCTGACTAGGATCCATGAGGATGAGGGTTTGATCCCTGGCCTCACTCAGTGGGTTAGGGATCTGGCCTTGCCATGGGCTGTGGTATAGGTCACAGACATAGCCCGGATCCTGCGTTGTTGTGGCTCTGGTGTAGGTTGGCAGCCTCAGCTCCAATTAGACCCCTATTGGAAGCCTGGGAACCTCCATATGGTGCAGGTGTGGCCCTAAAAAATAAAAAAGAATGAAAGAAGAAAGGACGGTATGGCCGAGAAAGTGACAGGTGAGGCCGTTAAAAAGACAAAAAAAGTCCAGGATGGTTGTTTTTACAGCGTCCCATGTTCTGGATTTGTTTATTCTGATGATTTCCTCATGGGGTCATCTAATTTGTCTCGCTTATGGGTTTCAAGCCCTCAAAGCATTTTATATGCCTTATCTCGCCTAGTTCTCCTAGTACAGGAAATAGGTTTCATTATTAGTCATTTTACAGATGAGGAAGCTGAGGTCAGAGAGATTAGGTAGCTGGTCTGCATCACATGACGAGTATGTGGTGAAGCCTGGATTTGAACCTAGGTCTTTCCCCTGCCGCAGCCCCGCCCCCACCTATGCGAGGGCACTAAGGAATGGGAGTGAAGCACCGCCTGTGCCTCTCCATCCGAGTTTTCCTAAGTCTCAGCTTCTTTTGAATCACGGTCAATGTGATCTCTCTGAAGGCTGCGAACAGAGAGATACGACTGCTTGGTGACAGCCATCAACCTTCACCTTGGCTTGGACACCCAAGCATATGAAGAGGTAACCCTTCATAGGAGAGAAGGGAGACTCTCAGGGCCCAGCCACACAAACGGGGGACCGTCCTCTGCGAGGAAAACAGTGCTGCGTTTCTCTAAGGTCAAGTTTACCAAACTTCAGGGGCCCAGGTACCACTTGATTTTTAGCCATCTTTGAAGACTTCTGGAACTAGGATTTAGTCAACATTTTTTCTTTAAACATTTGTAGACCTCACTGAGCTTGAAAGGTAACTTTATGTTAACACTATAAAGGGAAAACTAGCAGCACTTATTATTATTATTTTTTAGGGCTGCACCCACGCATATGGAAATTCCCAGCCTAGGGATCGAATTGGAGCTGCCGCTGCTGGCCTACGCCACAGCCACAGCAATGCAGGATCTGAGCCGCGTCTGCAACCTACACTGCAGCTCATGGCAACACCGGATCCTTAACCCACTGATCGGGGCCACATCCTCATGGGTGTTCGGCAGGTTCATTACCACTGAGCCACAATAAGAACTCCCTTAATTTGTTTTCAAAGACAATAAGGAGCTATTATACAGAACAAAGGTTTTTTTTTGTCCACCTAAAATCTTCACCAGCGTCTTCCACTCTTTGGGAAGTGCTGCTCTGAGAGGAAATCAGTGGAATTCCTGTTGTGGCTCAGTGGGTTAAGAACCTGATTAGCATCCATGAGGATGTGGGTTCGATTCCTGGGTTAAGGATCCGGCATTGCCGTGAGCTGTGGTGTAGGTCGCAGGTTCAGTGTGGATCTGGCGTTGCTGTGGCTTTGGCGTAGGCCGAGGTTACAGGTCTGATTCAGCCTCTAGCCTGGGAACCTCCATATGCTGTGAGTACAGCCTTAAAAAAGAGAAAGAAGAAAGGATGATATGGCTGAGAAAGTGACATTTGAGCTGAGTCAAAGGAGGAGAGGGAGCCACAGGGACACCGGGGGAAGAGTGTTCCCCCAGGGGAAGAGCAGCCAGTGCGAAGCCCCCGCAGGAGAGGATGCTGATGCTTGATGTGGTCGCAGCAAAGCAAGGAGGTCTGAGCGGCTGGGTGAGCAAGGGGGCTGGTGGGAGGTATGGGGGCAGAGCAGCGATGGGGCAGATCAGGGACCACAGTAAGGACTTTGGCCTTTTCTCAGAGGGAGATTGTGGTCCAGGCGGGAGATGAGTGTAGACAGGACCCGGTGGCGGCCATGGTGGGGGCAGAAGGGAGTGGGGCCCAGATAGATTTTGTGAATTTGGAGGTAGAAGCCTTTGCTGAGAGGTTGGATGTGGGCAAGGGAGAATGCCAAGTGAGACATGGGGCCCAGGCGCCTGGCAGGCCTGGGGCACAGTCCACAGTGAGGTCACTGGAGCCAGCAGCAGGGGATCATGCTTCCTGTGGGGGTGCATCGGCCCACAATGGGCTGTTTCTGGATGGCCCAGGCAGAGTGACACCTTCCTTGGAGAGCCTCTCCCATGGGTCCTGGTTTGGGGCCCTGCAGGGCTAGTGTCACCTGGACTGCATGGGGCTGGGGCCAGCTGGGTCTGAGCAATGCACATAAATAGCTGGAATTAGCCCCGGGGCCCCTAGGGTGGTAGAGATGAGACCCTTCTGCTTCCTGATTCCTGGGGGAGGAAGCCTCAGGGAAAGCCTGACCCAGGATGGAAGGGGAGAAATGGCTGTGCCAGCAGACACACGTGAGCTTGGACTCCAGACTGACTAATCTCTGCCGCCTCCGCAGTCTAAGGCCTGTGCAAGGGCTTTCTGAGCTGCCTCTTATTCCTCCTAAAACAGGATCAGGGAGTTCCCTGGTAGCTCGGTAGGTTAGGGATCCAGTGTTGTCACTGCTGTGGCTCGAGTTCAATCGCTAACCCCAGAACTTCCTCATGTATTGAAAGTTTAAAAAGTAAGAGGGCATTCCCATTGTGGCTTCATGGGTTAAGATCCCGACTTATATCCATGAGGATGTGGGTTTGATCCCTGGCCTCACTCAGTGGGTTAAGGATCCGGCATTGCCACAAGCCGCCGTGTAGGTCTCAGATGTGGCTTGGATCTGGCATTGCTGTGGCTGTGGTGTAGGCCATAAGCTGTAGCTCCAATTTGACCCCTAGCCTGGGAACCTCTGTATGCCGCAGGTGCAGCCCTATAAAGAAAAGAAAATTATTTAAAAAAAGAAGGATCAGAATGTCCATTGTTGGGAAGAGTCAATGGGATTGTTTACAAAACGTTCAGCCCTAGGCCTGGGACATCAGAAATGCTTGAATGTGGTCCTTCACTTGGGGTTGGGGTAGGCGGTGTCCCCTGGGGGCTGTGGGACCAATCGGGTTCACAGTCTTCCCCTGCACCTTTGGACTTGACTTTCCTGAGCCTCAGCTTCCTTCATCTCAAGTCCCGATTCCTCACCCTCTCCCACCAGCTTCTTCCCCATACTTCCTACCTCGGTTAATGGCCGAGAAAATCTCTATTGTTCTTGGACCGGAAACCTTGGTGCCCACGTGACTCTCTCACGCCCCATTAGGTGTATCCTTATACCAGGGGGTGGGCCCTGCCTTCTGGACCACTTTCCTGGAAGTTCTCTAAACCAGGATGGCAGGGCTGTCGGGGTAGGGCCCCCTGACTTTTTATTTTTCCTTTTAGGGCCGCACCTGCGACATATGAAAGTTCCCTGGCGAGGGGTTGAATCGGAGCTGCAGCTGCCAGCCTACACCACAGCCACAGCCAAACCAGATCCGAGCCACATCTGCGACCTACACCACAGCTCACAGCAACGCCACTTAACCCACTGAGCGAGGCCAGGGATCGAACCCACATCCTCATGGTTGCTAGTCGGGTTCGTTAACCACTGCGCCACAACGGGAACTCCTGGTTGCCTTTTTTGTGTGTGATGAGGGCTATTAAATTAGTCAGAAATGACACATATGGCAATAAAGAACATGAAGAGAAGGTATTTGGACACCCTGAAGAATCTCACTGGCTGGGGTTGAAACATAACCAAATACCTAAGGATCTCTCTCTCTCTCTAGCTGCACCAGAGGCATGCAAAAATTTCTAGGCCAGGGGGTTCCCATCATGGCACAGTGGAAACAATCCAACTAGGAACCATGAGGTTGTGGGTTCAATCCCTGACCTTGCTCAGTGGGTTAAGGATCTGGTGTTGCTGTGAGCTGTGGTGTAGGTCGGCAGCTGTAGGTCCGATTTGACCCCTAGCCTGGGAACCTCCATGTGCCATGGGTACGGCCCTAAAAAAGGACAAAAAGACAAAAAAAAAAATTCCAGGCCAGGGATCAAAACTTTGTCACAGCTGGGACAACAGCAGATCCTTAACCTACTGAGCCACAAGGGAATTCACAGAACACACCTTTTCAATGAAATCATTTCCTTCTTTCTTTCTTTTTATTTTATTTTTTGCTTTTTTTAGGGCCGCACGTGTAGCCTATGGAAGTTCCCAGGCTAGGGGTCAAATCTGAGCTGTCGCTTCTGGCCTACACCACAGCCACAGCAACACAGGATCTGAGCTGCATCTGCAACCTACACCGCAGCTCACAGCAATGCTGGATCCTTTACCCACTGAGCAAGGCCAGGAGATGAACGAGAGTTCTCATAGACACTATGTTGGGTTCTTTATCTGCTGAGCCACAATAGCAACTCCCCCTTTTTTTTAACGGCCACACTCAAGGCATATGGAAGTTCCTGGGCCCGGGACTGAGTCTAACCCGCAGCTGTAGCTTAGACTTACGCTGCAGCTGGGGCAATGCCAGTTCCTTTAGCCCACTGCACTGGCCGGGGACCAAACCTACACCTCTGCAGTGACCCAAGCCTCTGCAGTCGGATCCTTAACCCACTGCCCCACAGTGAGAACTCCCTGAAATCATTTCTAAAAACAAAGACTCCACAGGAAAAAATAGTTGCCTGAAGGCCCACACATCCTCCGTGTGGCTCTGCAGCCCACGCCCAATTCTCCACAAATCCGGTCAGCTCCACTTTACAGCTCTATCCAGAACCCATGGGTTTGTCCCTTCTGCAGTGGCCCTGCCCTGGTCTAGCCCACCCTCCTCCCTGACAACTCTATCATTCAGCATCCTTCTTCCTCTGCTTCCTCCTCCTCCAGCCCCAAGGTCTGTTCCCACAAGCAGCAGGGGGCGCCCGTGAGCAGCTAAGTCCAGGGGCATCCCTTCCCTGCTCAGAGCCCTCTCCTGGCGCCCTCTTCACAGTGTGGAAAGGGCAAAGTCTGTGAGATAAGGACTCCCTAAGGGGAAAAGTTAAGGGCCCCACAGGCCACGCCCATCACCTCTCCGAGTATGTGCTTATCATCTCCCACTTGCTCCATGTGCTCCAGCCACACAGTCCTTCTTGCTCCTTTCTCCTGCCGCTGGGCCTTTGCACTTGCTGTGCCCCCTTCCAGGAGTGTTCCTCCCCCAGACAGTGATATGATTCAATTTCTTATTCCCCTCTGACTTCAGCTCAAATAGCAACTTCTCCATCAGGCCCCTGACTGCCCCGCCCGGAACTGCAACCTCTGCTTTCCATCCTTGCTTCCCCCTCTACAATCTATTTATTTACAGCTTTAAAAAAAATTATTCCAAACCAAAAAACAAACAAACAAACAACAACAAAAAAAACCCCTGCTTTCAATTCTTTTGGAATATATACCCAGAAATAGAATTGCTGGATCATATATGGAATTTAAATTTTCTTTAACTTTGAACTTTCACACACACACACACACACACACAAAAGCAGAGAAAATAGCATAATAAAACCTCACATCCCCACGGCCCAAGTTCAACAGTTATCAACTAAGGGCCACTCTCAATTTCTGTATAAACTTTTTTTTGCAATGAAATTAGTTTTTCATCTGTTTCTTCGGGTTTTTTTGTTTGTTTTTTGTCTTTTTAGGGCCTCGCCCTTGGCATATGGATGTTCCCAGGCTAGGGGTCCAATCAGAGCTCCAGCTGCCAGCCTACACCACAGCCACAGCAACGCCAGATCCTTAACCCACTGAGCAAGGCCAAGGATCGAACTTGCATCCTCGCGGATACTAGCCGGGTCCTTAAACCGTTGAGCCACAATGGGAACTTCAAGAAAGGGATTTTTTTTCTTTTTTTTCCTTTCTTTTTCGACCACCCCCACAGTAAATGGAAGTTCTCAGGCCGGGGATCAAATCTGAGCCATAGCTATGCCCAAGCTGCAGCAATGCTGGATCCTTAACCACTGTACCTGGGCTGGGGATGGAACCAGCGCCTCCACAGAGACAAGCCAGATCATTAACGCACTATACCACAGTGGAAACTCCTGGAACGGGATTTGATTTGAGCCTGCTTAAAGTGTTTTAACTTTTTATTTTTCTTCCTCCTTTTTTAGGGCTCTGCCCATGGCATATGAAAGTTCCCAGGCTAGGAGTTCCCGTCGTGGCGCAGTGGTTAACGAATCCGACTAGGAACCATAAGGTTGCTGGTTCGGTCCCTGCCCTTGCTCAGTGGGTTAAAGATCCAGTGTTGCCGTGAGCTGTGGTGTAGGTTGCAGACGCGGCTCGGATCCCGCATTGCTGTGGCTCTGGCATAGGCCGGTGGCTACAGCTCTGATTCAACCCCTGGCCTGGGAACCTCCATATGCCACGGGAGCGGCCCAAGAAATAGCAACAACAACAACAACAACAAAAAAGACAAAAAGACAAAAGACAAAAAAAAAAAAAAAGAAAAGAAAGTTCCCAGGCTAGAATTGGAGCTACAGCTGGGGCCTGCACCACAGCCACAGCAACTTAGGATGTGAGCTGCATATGAGCTACGTCATAGCCCACAGCAACGCCAGATCACTGACCCGCTGAGAAGGCCAGAGATGGAACCGCATCCTCATGGATACTGGTCAGATTTGTTCCTGCTGCACCAGCCATAATGGGAGCTCCCTTAACTCTTTTTTAAACCATTTTTTAAGCACATGATTGGATCATGATCAGTTTTCATAATCTCATTATCAAAAAGACTCCCTCCCACAGCTTAGAGATGACATCAAGAAATATACGTCTTAGGAGGGACAGAAGGGCGTGAGTTCTCAGATGTGCTTCCAGGTGTCTGGGCAAGTGGGTGGGAGCCAAGAGGAACCCAGCTCGGTCAGGAGCAAACTGTTGGAGCCGGTGCACCATACCCTGTGCCACTTTGGGATCTGCTTGAAAACCTTAATAGTAAACATTTTCTTGAAAACGTACACATTGAGGCATTCCCACTGTGGCACAGTAAGTTAATGACCCTGCTTGTCTCTACAGAGGGACGGTTTGATCCCTGGCCTGTCACATTGGACCTGGGCGTTGCTGCAGCTGTGGCATAGGTCTTGGCTCCGGCTCAGACTATATCTCTGTCCGGGGGAGCTTCCATATGCCAGGGGAGGCCAGGGGTGGGGTGGGGGGTATGCATATTGACAAGACATTAGGCGCATATTATAGTTAATCCATCTCCCGGAATTCGGGGTCTGCCACCCAAGCTGCTTTGGCCCATCCCACTGCTCTGCTGTTTTCCCAGAGCATTGACCACCTAACACGACATAACTCACATGTCCCAAGTCACTGCTCATCATGGCCCATGGGAATTACCATCTGATTGAATGCTGTTTTATTCTTTGCCCCATTCGTGGAGAAGATTTTGGGGGGTTGGTAGCTTTTTTGGTTTTTACTTTTTCAGCCACCCCCACGGCACATGGAGGTTCCCAAATTGGAGACTGGAGATCAAATCCAAATTGGAGCTGCAACCTAAGCCACGGCCGTAGCAACCCTGGATCGGGTTGCAACCTGCTGCGGCTCCTGTGTTGGGCTGGGGATCAAACAGACACTTCCAGAGAGACAAATCAGACCATTAACTTACTGCTCCACAGAAGGAATTCCCAGGATATTTTCTTTTTAATGATTTCCCCAACAGGATCTAATTTGCTTCTTCTGTCTCCTGCTCCCCCCATCACTCTCCCTTAGAAGGTAAGTTCCATGTGGTCAAGAACCTGTGTCTAGTTTTGCTTGCTGATTTTGTTTTTTTGTGGGGTTTTTTTTTTTGTCTTTTTGCTATTTCTTGAGCCCCTCCCGCGGCATATGGTTCCCAGGCTAGGGGTCTAATCGGAGCTGTAGCCGCCGGCCTACACCACAGCCACAGCAACTCGGGATCCGAGCCGCATCTGCAACCTACACCACAGCTCACGGCAACGCCGGATCGTCAACCCACTGAGCAAGGGCAGGGACTGAACCTGCAACCTCATGGTTCCTAGTCGGATTCGTTAACCACTGTGCCACGACGGGAACTCCCGCTTGCTGATATTTTAAAATGAAATGTGTGGGTAGTTCCCCGGTGGTACAGTGGGTTGGATCCCCAGCCCAGCAGCAGTGGGTTTAAAGGATTTGGTGTTGCTGCAGCTGCGACTTATGTGGCTTGGATTGGATCCCTTCCACAGGCCACAGGTGCAGCCGTTAAAAAAAAAGAAACAAAATGATGGGAATTTTCCAGGACCTAATGGATATGAGGCCTCCCACCCAGATATCTGACCAAAATAACAGCGGTGGTTCAGCAACCTGATTAGAGACATGACAAAGAGCCACGAATGTGGACCACGAGTGACAGACTCTGGATCTGTCAGCCATCCCCTCCCCCTTCTGAGGCCTCAGATGATGTTGGGTCCAAAAGAGCCAGAAGGCGTGGATGCCTCGAGAATAGGGGTGGGGCTAGGCTGGGAGGGGCCGGCTTGTAAAAGAGGCAGGGTGGGGAGGGAGGGGCAGCTGGGCAGGTCTGAAAGGGAGGAGGGTGGAGCAGGTCTAAAGCATTAACAGGGGAGGGGCAGGTGGATAAAAAAAGTCAGAGAGGAGATGGGGGGGGCACGTGACACACGGTGAGGGGCTGCCTGCCAGGAGCACGGGCTGAGATGCCCGGTAGGACTGGTGGCAGGAAGGGCATCAGAGGGTGGGGGCAGCCCATGAGGCCACGGAGGGGATTGGCTGCATGTGCAGTGGTGCCCATGGTGGTGAGGGGTGAGCTGGGAGGCTGGCGAGGGTGGGTCAGGAGTCTGTGGGCTTGAGGAGGGGGGCTGGGGGTGGAGAGGATGAGGAGGCGCTGATTGGGTTTAGGGACTGATAGTCTTAGGGTACAGCTGACAGGGGTGGACATGGCTTCAGGTCCCTGACCTCTTTTTCTTTTTGCTTTCTTTTCTTTTTTTTTTTTTTTTTTTTGTCTTTTTGCCATTTCTTGGGCTGCTTCCGTGGCATATGGAGGTTCCCAGGCTAGGGGTCGAATCGGAGCTGTAGACACCGGCCTACGCCAGAGCCACAGCAACGCAAGATCCAAGCCGAGTCTGCAACCTACACCACAGCTCACGGCAACGCTGGATCATTAACCCACTGAGCAAGGGCAGGGATCGAATCCGCAACCTCATGGTTCCTAGTCGGAATCATTAACCACTGCCTGCGCCACGACGGGGACTCCTGCTTTCTTTTTTTTTTGGGGGGGTTTTTGTTTTTGCTTTTGCTTTTTAGGGCCGCACCCACAGCATATGGAGGTTCCCAGTCTAGGGGTTGAATCGGAGGTAACAGCTGCCGGCTTACACCACAGCCACAGTTACGCCAGATCTGAGCCTCAACTGCCACCTACACTACCCGCTCAGGGCAATGCCGGATCCTTAACCCACTGAGGGAGGCCAGGGATCGAACCCCCAATCTCATGGTTCCTAGTCGAGTTCAGCGCCACAACAGGTACCCAGGTCCCTGACACCTTGACACTGCCTCTCTTGCAGTGGCAACTGGGCCTTGTGAGACCATGGACCACTTGGCCTCCCTGGGCCAGCCCCGTTGGTGTCCCTGTGCCAGAGCTGGAAGCAGAGGAGGCTCTGGGCCTGAACCAACTGCCATCGGAGCTGCTCCTGATGCTGCTGAGCCACGTGCCCCCACGCACGCTAATCCGACACTGCCACCAGGTGTGCTGGCGCAGGCACGCCCTGGTAGACTGCCAGGCCCTGTGGCTGATCATCCTGGCCTGGGACCACCGCGGCCTGTGGCCCATCCTCCAAACCTGCCTGCCGCCTGCCGAGGACACCTAGCCCTCCGTCCTGGGCCGCTTCTGCATTTGCAGACCTGTAGGACGAAACCTGATGAGTAGTAACCCAGAGGTTGAGGTGGGATCCTGGGAAGGGGTCCTCCAGGGAACCTATGGGAGAGTCTGGAAGGGCCTGACCTCAGGGGACATGCAAGGGACCTCTCCGTGGGCGGCTGGCGAGGAATTTGATCACAAATCTTTGTCATTTAACAGAATGCTTCCTGAAACCCGTGGTGCATGGTTGGGAAGCCCAGGCTGTGGAGGGAAACCTGGAGGTCATGCCCAAGGTCCATCTGCAGATCTGCTTCCTGTCTGCCTCCAGATGAATGCCCTGTACACCAGGGCCGGGGCAGTGGTGAGTGCTCGCTGGGGCTTTTTTTTTTTTTAGGGACATACCTGCGGCATATGGAGGCTCCCAGGCTAGGGGTCTAATCGGAGCTGTTGCTGCCGGCCTACGCCAGAGCCACAGCAACACAGGATCCGAGCTGCATCTGCAACCTACACCACAGCTCAAGGCAACGCCGGATCGTTAACCCACTGAGAGAGGCCAGGGATCAAACCCGCCACCTCATGATTCCTAGTCAGATTCATTTCTGCTGTGCCACAGTGGGGACTCCTCGCCAGATCTCTTGACCTTTCTCCCTCTTTCCTAGGTGGCATCACAAAGAAAAATAAATCTTGGACCTTCAGGAGGAGGGTCTGTGGCCAGAGCTTCTGGATAGCGGCAAGTTGGAGATTTGCGTCTCTGACTGGTGAGTGTGATGAGAAAATCAGCCCTTTTTGCTAAGGGCTGACCCTTTGCATGCTGACTTCATTGAGGCCCCCTAACAAGCCCCTAGGGTAGAGCAGGTGGGAAGTGACTGGACCCCCACCATAGCTCTGGTACTCAGCAGAGCACACCCCTCAGACCCCCTCACCTCACCCCCACAGGGACCTACCTGGATCGGAAGATGCCAGGTTGGCGCCAACCCAGAGCCCTTGGGCCCAAACCAGTCCTTGTGAGTGAGGGGCCAGAGGGAGCTGCTCTGGAGCCACCCCTCCCAGGTTCCCATCCTGGCTTCCCAGCTTTGTGGCCTTGGGCACATCAGAGGGTGTCTCTGTTTCCCTGTCTTTTATAAGTCAGGGTTCAAGGCCAAGCACGTAGCCAGTGCTTTGAAGTGTGAGCTGTCTGAGTATCCTTCGCGATCCTTGCTCCTGGGGGAAGAAAGTGTCTTTTGCCACCCCAACCTGAGAAGTTGAGAAAGGGGAGGTGACATCCCCTGGTGGCACAGCTGGGGCTTGGCGGGACCTGGCACAAGGCTCCTACTTGTGTGACTCCCTAGCTTGTGCTCCGCAGTGATGGTCCTGAAACTGGGGTCCCTGAGGCCCTTCCAAGGGAAACGGGACCCAGATGAGTTTAAGGGAGGCACATTCCAAATCCTCTGCTTATTTATGCTCCCTGTTCTCCAAGGGATCAGCGGGAGATCACATCTATGGTGGGAGCAGCCTAGCCTTGGTTACACTTGCCAATTCCCATCTCACAGTCCTTCAGTTTCACAAAAATATCCTCTCGCTATGGTGTATGGTCCCCAGAGGAAAAGAGCTCTGGGGAGACTGGCAAAGTGATCATTTGAAATTGTAGGCTTAGGGAGTTCCTGTCATGGCTCAGTGGTTAACAAACCCGACTGGCATCCATGAGGACACAGGTTTGATCCCTGGCCTCGCTCAGTGGGTTAAGGATCCGGCGTTGCTGTGAGCTGGGGTGTAGGTCGCAGATGGGGCTCGGATCCCGTGTTGCTGTGGCTCTGGTGTAGGCTGGTGGCTATGGCTCCGATTCAACCCCTAGCCTGGGAACCTCTCTGTGCTGCGGGAGCAGCCCAAGAAATGGCAAAAGGACAAAAAAAAAAAAAAAAAATACTCCTATAAGATGTAAGATTCCAAGGGTCCAGAGATTACCTCCTAGAACCAGAGGATAAGACCATACATTTGGACAAGCTATGGGAAGACGTACCTTGAAGAGCAGTCCTCTGGGTCACAGCAGACCAGGTGGGTAGTTTGTTTGGTGCAGATGAAGCCATCGAGTATGCATAGGGTCCAAGCTCCCAGGTCACACCGATCCATGCTTGTCCCTGGAACAACATTTGGGATTTGCCTACATGCAGAGGGCATTCAGGTGGAGCCAGGTCCCCAAGGCAATGGGAAGGCAAATACACCCTTCAAGGCCTCCATCCTCCTGCAGGTGGAATGGCCAACAAGGCACTGATGATCTGTACCATCTAATTGTCCAACTTCCAGACACCAACCACTCCATTGTGGGTCATTTCTCTTCTATACCTTTTCCCATCCAACAGCGGAGAAACCGTGTCTCCTTTGAGGTGAGTCTCTGACAGCGGCGTGAGGAAAGGACGGTGGAGGCTGTGATGGACTCTCTGCTGCATAGCAAGTCACCCCCACATTTTGTAGCTTGATATCAACAGCAGGGACGTTTATCCCCTTTCTTGGTTGCTGTGAGTAGGGCTCTGTTGGGAGCTTCTGGCTCCAGTGTCTCATGTAGTTGCATTCAGACCCGGGCTGGAGCTAAAGGGCAGGGTAGGATGTGAGTGGTACCCAGCAAGGAGGCAGCGGCTGGCAAGCAACTCCTGATTTAGTCTCAGAGCTTGGCCATGCCATCTCTCTGCTTGGTCGAGTGTGGGCTTCCCCACAGCATGGTGGCTTCTGGGCACTCAGGCTGCTTCCTGGTGGCTCAGGGCTCCAACCACGAGCGTTCTGGAGAAGCCAGCCATGGATGAGGAAGGGCATGACTCTAGAAGTACATATGGAACTGGGGACAGTATTGTGGCACCCATCTATGAAAGTGCCACCTGCCAAAGGCCCCACCTCTACTTTTGAGAGGAAGGGACACAATGGGATGTACCTCTTTTTCTGCCTACAGGCCAGCCATGTGTTCTCCAGCTTCAAGAAGGGTGTCCACTTTGTGTCTCTTGAACACTGGGTCCGGAATCTGTCCTTGTCTGAGCGGTATCAGGTCTACCTGTCCAACTCCAGTGCGATTGTGCGGGTCCGTCCATCCTCGTCGAGGCCTGTCTTTGCAAAACAACCTGACCCCGCCTTCTAGAAGCTCCAATGAGGAGTTCCTGTCGTGGCGCAGTGGTTAACGAATCCAACTAGGAACCATGAGGTTGCGGGTTCAGTCCCTGCCCTTGCTCAGTGGGTTAACGATCTGGCGTTGCCGTGAGCTGTGGTGTAGGTTGCAGACGTGGCTCAGATCCTGCGTTGCTGTGGCTCTGGCGTAGGGCGGTGGCTACAGCTCCGATTAGACCCCTAGCCTGGGAACCTCCATATGCCGCGGGAGTGGCCCTAGAAATGACAAAAAGACAAAAAAATAAATAAATAGAAGCTCGAACGATTGGCTGGGCCATCTCGTTAATCAAGGGTTCTTAGATCCCTGGCAGCCCGGGATCTCTTAGGTCCAGTGGAAGGTCCTATTGGTCCCTGTCTTTGGGTTCTTGAAGCTTCTAGAAGAAAGGTCCTCCATCAGATTGACCTGCTTCTGCTGCTCTAAGGCAGCCATCGTTCTGCTGAGCGGAGAGCCGTGGGTGAGCACAGGGAAATGCGCTCGTCTCTTCTGGTTTCTGCTTCGGAGGCTCTATCGATCCCTTCTGGGAAGTCCCTCTCCTCAGGTCTGAACTAGAACCTCCTCCCTGTGGCTGAGCAGACTCCAGCCCACATTGGATGGTGAACTTAACCTCCTGAGGTTTCAAGACTGGGATCAGGACTCGCAGCTAAAAGTTGAGTCGCTCAAAACACGTTTGGAGACAGAGGGTTCTGCCCACCCAGTGAGAAACGAAATGTCCCCTGAGCCCAGCCCTACCCTGAATGGTATGGTGTATAAAATTATTTTGTCATTTGGAGTTCCCATCGTGGCTCATTGGAAAGGAATCTGACTAGCATCTATGAAGATGCAGGTTCAATCCCTGGGTCTCGCTTAGTGGGTTAAGGATCCAGCGTTGCCGTCAGCTGTGGTGTAGATCGACAGACACGCTCGGATCTGGCGTTGTGGTGGCTGTGGTGTAGGCCGGCGGCTACAGCTCTGATTCGACCCCCAGCCTGGGAACCTCCATATGCCATGGGTGTGGCCCTAAAAATATACACACAAAATTATTTTGTTATGTTGAAATTCTTCTGAAACAGGAGAAGAATAAATCTGGAATATATCTGTCATTTGTTTGTAATAAATGAATTTTGACAAACGTGTCTCAGGTCTTTTTTATTTATTTATTTATTTATTTATTTGGTCTTTTTGCCATTTCTTGGGCCACTCCCGAGGCATATGGAGGTTCCCAGGCTAGGGGTCTAATCGGAGCTGTTGCTGCCAGCCAATTCCACAGCCACAGCAACGCCAGATCTGAGCCATGTCTGCGACCTACACCACAGCTCACGGCAACGCAGGTTCCTTAACCCACTGAGCGAGGCCAGGGATCGAACCCGCAACCTCATGGTTCCTAGCCGGATTCGTTAACCACTGCGCCACAATGGGAACTCCGTTTATTTCTGTTTAAAATGACAACTCTTTTTACTTATTTCTTCGTTCCTTTTGGCTCTGCAGTGCTCTGCGGTTAGATGTGGGACCTCGGTTCCCAGACCAGGGATTGAACGCAAGTAGCAGCAGCCAAAGCACCAAGTCCTAACCACTAAACCACCAGGGAACTCCCCACCCACTTTAAAATTTGATAGCAAGGCAGATGTTTGATAAATAGGACGATTGAACTGGTGGGATGGGTCTTACAGGCCTGGTCCAAGCTTTTGTGTCTGTTGTTTGCTACTGTTGTCTTTTTCTCAACCTAGCTTGATGATGCTTGTCTTAGTTGAAACCAGGTGGTAGACAGTAGGCAAAGTCCCTTCGGGTAGGCAGGCCTTTTTAAAACGAGATCCCTGGCCTCGCTCAGTGGGTTGAGGATCTGGCATTGCCGTGAGCTGTGGTGTAGGTTGCAGACACGGCTCGGATCCCACGTTGCTGTGGCTCTGATGTCGGCCGGCAGCTATAGCTCCAATTCGACCCCTAGCCTGGGACCTCCATGTGCCATGGGTGCAGCCCTTAAAAAAAAAAAAAATGTGAATCCATGAATTAATATCTCTCAGTTTGGCTGTACATGGATTAGTTAAGAGCTGATAAGTTTCTTTCCATCGTGGCTGTAAAGACTCTTTTATTTGATGTCCTTTCCAATAAGCAGAATCTTTGCAATGTAACCCATGATCCTTTTCATCCCCTCAGAGCTGTTGTGAAAGTAGTTACCAATTTTTTAAAAAAATATTTCAATAAGACCTTGCCAATAATGTAATATATTTCCTTTGAACCATAGTGGGTAAAAGATTCCAAAATATTGTTTTCACCATAAAACTGTTTTTTCAGATGCCCAATGGGTTGAAAACTATACATGCTGGAGTACTGGTAATTTAGTTTCTTTTTTTGTTTTTTTCTGCTTTTTAGGGCTGCACCCACATATGGACAGTCCCTGGCTAGGGGTCGAATGGAAACTGCAGCTGCCGGTCTACACCACAGCCGCAGCAACACAGGATCCTTAACCCACTGAGCAAGGCCAGGGATCAAACCCACATCCTCATGGATACTGGTTGGGTTCATAACCTGCTGAGCCACAATGGGAACTTCGGTAACTGATTTCAATAGATACTGTAAGTTTTGTTTCGTTTTATCAGCTTTAAACCATATTTGGGTGCTGGGTCAAAATTCCCCTTTTTTAGCGGAGATTTCTTGAGTCTGCAGAGAGACATCTTTTATTGGGTTAACAGGATTGATGGAGAGCAGTGGACATTTTTGAGGCTGTACAGGATGAATACTTAAAGCCACAGGTTTGGAGTTCCCATCGTGGCTCAGTGGTTAACGCATCCGACTAGGAACCGTGAGGTTGTGGGTTGGATCCCTGGCCTTGCTCAGTGGGTTAAGGATCTGGCGTTGCTATGAGCTGTAGTGTAGGTCACAGACTCGGCTCGGATCCAGTGTTACTGTGGCTATGGTATAGGCTGGCAGCTGTAGTTCTGATTTGATCCCTAGCCTGGGAACCTCCATATGTGGTGGGAGTGGCCCTAGAAATGGCAAAAAAAAAAAAGACCAAAAAAGTAAAAGTGTTCCCTGGAATTCCCATCGTGGCTCAGTGGTTAGCGAACCCGACTGGCATCCATGAGAACTCGGGTTCAATCCCTGGCCTCACTTAGTGGGTTAAGGATCTGACGTTGCTGTGAGCTGTGGTGTAGGTCGAAAACTTGGCTTGGATCCTGCATTGCTGTGGGTGTGTTGTAGGCCAGTGGCTACAGCTCCATTTGGACCCCTAGTCCGGGAACCTCCATATGCCTCAGATGCGGCCCTAAAAAGACGAAAGACAAGAAAAAAAAAAAAAGTAAAGGAGTTCCAATTGTGGCTCAGTGGTAACAAACCTGACTAGTATCCATGAGGATGTGAGTTTGATCCCTGGCCTCGCTCAGTGGGTTGAGGATCCCGTGTTGCCATGAGCTGCGGTGTAGGTCACAGACGTGGCTTGGATCCCACGTCGCTGTGGCTGTGGCATAGGCCGGCCGTTTTGACCCCTAGCCTGGGAACTTCCATGAGCTGTGGGTGCGGCCCTAAAAAAAAGTAAAAATAAAAACCTCATTATTTTCATGGCATTCCAAAGTTGTATACCACTCCTAAAACAGCGACTGTCGTGTAAATATCCCTTAGCTGGGCTTTAGCTGATTGACAAGCTAGAGTCAAGGCAAAGCTTTCAATTACCTCCGCTCTGGGGACCAGAGTACATCTAGTTTGGTGATGTCCGGCTCATCTCTTATGTAGGACCCATCTGTAAATCTAATTACATCAGCCTTATCAATGGGGACCTCTTATAAGTCATTCCTGGGAGCAAGAAGATCCGCTGTTAGCAAAATGCAGTCGTGGTTGTCTTCTTCCTGTGATGCTGGAAGCAAAGTTGCAAGATTAATGTTATTACATTAAAGCAGGGTGGTATTCAGTGCAGAGAGCAGCAATACTTAAGAAGGTGTTTGGCTTACAAAATTGAGCTGAGGGTGGTGAGAGTTTAGAAGAGACTCAACTGACTGTGGGACCTAAATAGTTAAAGGGGAGCTTATTATAACTTCTTCAGTAGCTTTCCATCAGAGAGCCCTTGCTGAATGAAACCACATCACAGGATCTGAGCCGCATCTGCAACCTACATCACAGTTCATGCAATGCCGGATCCTTAACCCACTGAGCGAGGCCAGGGATCGAACCTGCTTCTTCATGGATCCTAGTTGGGTTCGCTGAGTCACAAAGGGAACTTGTGACATACAACATTTTAAGATAGTAACTAGAATTAAGACTGATGGACTACCAGGATATTTCATCCTTTAGGGACTTCATGCAGTTTCTAGAACACTTACATTGTGAATATCTGATGGAAGAGGTGGGATTTGGTTCCGTATTAACCCCTCAGTCTGAAGACAGCCTCAGGGAGGGAGTGTCTAGAGCGGGGGGTGGGGTGGGGGGTGGGGGGGGCAGGCAAGCCGGGGAGTCAGAGGGAGGGTGGGGCTGGGGGGGTGAGGGCGGGGCTGGGTATTAAGAAGGGAGGAGCCCTGAATATAAAGGGCAGACATGGGGCTGGGAGCCAGTAAGCAAGGTGAAGGGCTGCCTGTCAGGAGCACTGGCTGAGATGCCTGGTAGGCAGGGGTGCCCATGGTGGTGAGGGATGAGCCGGGAGGCTGGCAAGGATGGGTCAGGGGTCTGTGGACCTGACCCCCAGGCCTGGGGGTGGAGAGGATGAGGAGGGGCTGACTGGGCTTGGGGACAGACAGTCTTAGGGTACAGCTGGCAGGGGCGGGTTGTTCATGGCTGCAGGTCCCTGACATCTTAACACCGACTCCCCCGCAGCATCAGCTGGGCCGAGTGAGGAGACCACGAACAGCTCGGTGACCAGGGCCCAGCCTGTCGGGGTCGCTCTCCCAGAGCCAGAACCTGAGGAGGCTCTGGGTCTGAGTCGCCTGCCTCCGGAGCTGCTCCTGATGCTGCTGAGCCACGTGCCCCCACGCACGCTAATCCGACACTGCCGCCGGGTGTGCCGGCGCTGGCGCGCCCTGGTGGACTGCCAGGCCCTGTGGCTGATCATCCTGGCCCGGGACCACCGCGCCCTGTGGCCTATCACCCAAAGCTGGCTGCCATCCGCCCGCAACGATGCCAATCCCTGCATCCTGGGCCGCTTCTGTGAGTGCAGACCGATAGGACGCAACCTCATCCAGAACCCAAAGGGGGAAGGTAGGGAGCCCAGGAAGGGGGACCTCGCCAAGGGAGACCCTGCGAGCAGCCTGAGGGGCGGCCTTCCAGGGACTTGGTGGGCGGGGCAGGAGCTGGAGACACAGGACCCCACGGGAAACCGGGAGTAGGGTAGACATGGACGTATCCCTGGGCTGGCGGGGCTGGCGGGGCTGGCGGGGCTGGCGGGGCTGGCGGGGCTGGCGGGGCTGGCGGGGCTGGCGGGGCTGGCGGGGCTGGCGGGGCTGGCGGGGCTGGCGGGGCTGGCGGGGCTGGCGGGGAACTTGTGCACAAACCTCTTTTTTTGTTTTTCTTTTTCTCCACGTGTTTGTGTTTTTTGCAGTTTTTTTCTTGTTGATTTCCAGTCATATAGCGTTGTGGTCGGAAAAGATGCTTGATATGATTTCAATTTTTTTTAAAGTTACCCAGGTTGGATTTGTAGCCCAGGACATGATCAATCTTAGAGAATGTTCCATGTGCACTTGAGAAGACTGTGTATTCTGTTGCTTTTGGATGAAATGTCCTATAAATATCTATTAAGTCCATCTGGTTTAATGCGTCATTCAGGGTCTGTGTTTCCTTATTGATTTTCTGTCTGGTTGATCTGCCCATTGCTGTAAGTGGGGTGTTCAAGTCCCCCACTATTATTGTGTTATTGTCAATTTCTCCTTTTAAGGTTGTTAACAGTTGCCTTACACATTGTGGTGAACCTGTGCTGGGTGCGTAGATATTTAAAATTGTTGTATCATCTTCTTGGATTGATCCTTTGATCATTATGTAATGTCCTTCTTTGTCCCTTAAAATATTCTTCGTTTTAAAGTCTATTTTGTCTGATATGAGTATTGCTACTCCAGCTTTCTTTTGATCCCCGTTTGCATGAAATATTTTCTTCCACCCTCTCACTTTCAATTTGTATGTGTCCCTAGAAGTGAAGTGGGTCTCTTGAAGACAGCATATATATGGGTCTTGTTTTTGTATCCATTCAGCCAGTCTGTGTCTTTTGGTTGGGGCATTTAGCCCATTAACATTTAAGGTAATTATTGATGTGTATATTCTTATTGCCATTTTATTAATCATTTTGGATTTGTTTTTGCTGCTCTTTTTTCTTTCTTTCTTCTCTTGTTCTTTTCTGCCTATAGAAGTTCCTTTAGTATTTGTTGTAAGGCTGGTTTAGTGTTGCTGAATTCTGTCAGCTTTTGCTTATCTGTGAAGGTTTTGATTTCTCCTTCAAATCTGAACGAGAGCCTTGCTGGGTAGAATAATCTTGATTGGAGGTTTTTTCCTTTCATCACGTTAAGTATATCATGCCACTCCCTTCTGGCCTGCAGAGTTTCTGTTGAAAAATATACCAATAACCTTATTGGGGTTCCCTTGTATGTTATTTGTTTCTTTTCCCTAGCTGCTTTCAAGATTTTCTCTTTGTCTTTAATTTTGGTCAGTTTGATTAGTATGTGTCTCCCGGGGTGTTCCTCCTTGGGTTTATTTTATATGGTACTCGTTGTGCTTCCTGGTTTTGAGTGAGTGATTCCTTCCCCATGTTAGAGAAGTTTTCGGCTATTATCTCTTGGAATATTTTTTCTGTCTCCTTCTCTCTCTCTTCTCCTTCTGGCACCCCTATAATATGGATGTTGGTGCATTTTACATTGCTGCAGAGTTCTCTGAGACTCTCTTCATTTGTTTTCAATCTTTTTTCCTTTTCTGTTCTGCATCTGCAGTTTCCACTAATCTGTCCTCCACCTCGCTTATTCATTCTTCTGCCTCCTGTGTTCTGCTGTTAGCTGCTTCTAGTGAATTTTTTATTTCAGTTATTGTATTTTGCATCTCTTTTTAAGTTTTCTATCTTGTATCTCTTTGCTCAGTGTTTCCTGTAAGTTATCCATCTTTGCCTCCAGTTTATTTCCAACATCTTGCATCATCTTCAGCATCAACAGTCTAAAATCTTTTTCTTGGAGGCTGAGAATCTCCTCCTTGCTTAGCTGATTTTCTGGGGTTTTTCCTTTCTCCCTCATCTGAGTTATAGTTCTCTGTCTTTTCATTTTTATAGGTTTTTGGTGTGGTGACCTTCTTATAGGTAATAGGGTTGTAGCCTCTCTTACTTCTGGTGTCTGCCCCCCTTGTGGCTGAAGTCCATGGGGGCTGTAGGCTTCCTGATGGGAGGGGCTGATGCCTGTCCCCTGGTAGGTGGAGCTGATTCTAATCCCTCTGGTGGGTGGGGCTTAGTCTTTGGATGGGATTAGAGGCAGCTGTGTGCCTGAGGGGTCTTTAGGTAGCCTGTTTACTGAGGGGTGGGGCTGTGATCCCACCTGGGTTGTTGTTTGCCCTGGGGCTTCTCAGCAGCTGACTGACTTGGGTGGGGCCAGATTTTCCCAAAATGGCCCCCTCCAGAGAAAGGCAGCTGCTGAATATTCCGGAGAGCTTTGCTTTCAATTTCCTTCCCTCACAATAAGCCACAGTCACCCCTGTTTTCCCAGGATGTCCTCCAAGAACTGCAGTCAGATTTGATCCAGATTCCCTTGGAGACTTTGCTTTGTCCTGGGACTCAGTGCACGTGAAAGTTTGTGTGCCCCTTTTAAGAATGGGGTCTCCCTCTCCCCCAGTCCCATGGAGCTTCTGCACACAAGCCCCACTGGCCTTCAATGCCAGATGCTCCAGGGCTCTTTCTCCCTGTGCCAGATCCCCACACGTGAGAGTTTGATGTGTGGCTCAGAGTTCTTACTCCTGTAGATGAGTCTCTGTGAACCACTTAGTTTTCAATCTGTGGAGCTTCCCACCTGGGAGGTATGGGGTTGTTTATACCATGAAATCGCCCCTCCTACCTCTTGATGTGGCCTCCTCTTTTTCTTCTGGAGTAGGATAGCTTTTTTAAAGTTTCTGGTCCATTTGGGTGAAGAGTGCTCAGTCTTTAGTTGTGAATTTTGTTGTTTTTAGGAGAGAAGTTGAGCTCCAGTCCTTCTATTCTGCCATCTTAATCCCCTAAAAAACTGTTTTTCTTTTTCTTTTCTTTTTTTTTTTTTTTTTTTGGTCTTTTTAGGCCCTCACCCAGAGCATAGGGAGGTTCCCAGGCTAAGGGTCAAATCAGAGCTGCAGCTGCCTGCCTGCACCGCAGCCACAGCAGTGCAGGATCTGAGCTGCATCTGTGACCTACACTCCAGCTCACGGCAGCTGAGCAAGGCCAAGGACCGAACCTGAATCCTCATGGATGCTAGTTGGGTTCATTGCCGCTGAGCCACAATAGGATCTCCACAGATTTTTTTTTTTTTTAACAGAAGGCTTCCTGAAATGGACAGTGCTGAGCAGTGAGGATGGCTGGGCAGAGGAGGATGAAGACTTGAAGCTCATACCTAGGGGCTGTATGCTGACCAGCTTCCAGTCTGCCTACTGGTGAGTGCCCTGTCCCCAAGGGCAAGGGCCGGGGTGAGCGCTTGCTGGTTCTCATGGACCTTCCTCCCTCTTTCCTAGGTGGTATCACAAGAAGCAAGTGGTGGACCTGGAGGAGGAGGGTCTGTGGCCAGAGCTCCTGGATAGCGGCAAGTTGGAGATTTGTATCTCTGACTGGTGAGTGTGATGAAAATCAGCCCTTTTGCAAAGGGCTGGACATTTGCGCTTCCTTGACTCAATAACATGTTTGTAAATTCATCCATAATTGTATGTAGCTGCAGTTAGTTTACTTTCATGGTGGTATAATATTCCATGCCGTGAATATTCATAATTTATCCATTTACCATTGATGGACATTAGATGCTGTTTCTTTGAATGTTTTGGGGTATCCCATCACCATATTTATTTAGATTCCCCTGGATCCTTTGAAATGACTGATAAGAAAATCAAATATTGGAGTTCCTTCTGTGGCCCAGTGAGTTAAGAATCCAACTGCAGCAGAGGTGGGGCTTTGACCCCTGGCCAGTGGGTCAAAGGATCCAGCATTGTTGTAGCTGATGCTTAGGTCACAGCTGCAGCTTGGATTCAATCCCTGACTAGGGAACTTCCATATGCTGTGGGTGTGGCCATAAATTTTAAAAAGATTGAGGTGGTCTCGTTGTAGCTCAGCAGTAATGAACCTGACTAGCATCCATGAGGACATGGGTTTAGTCCCTGGTCTCCATCAGGGGGTTAAGGATCCGTGCTGCTGTGAGCTGTGGTGTAGGTCACAGACCAGCTCAGATCCCGAGTGGCTCTGGCTATGGCACAGGGCAGCAGGTGTAGCTCTGATTCAACCCTGAGTCTGGGAACTTCCATATGCCACAGGTGTGGCCCCAAAAAGCGAAAAAAAAAAAAGGTTGACTTTTAAAACGTGAACATTGTACACAATGGAAATGACACTTTTGCCCCCACAGAGGCAGAGAATGGGACATAATACGGAAAGAGGTACCTGGAAGAGCCCTGCTCTAGGTCATTGTGTGTGACGTGAGTTGCACACAGACCAGCAGGGGACCTTGTTTAGTGCAGGTGGATCTGCTGGGTATGCGGTGGGGCCAGGCTCCCAAGGGACACTGACGGTGCTTGTCCTGGGGACCGCAGCGCCATTCTGCATTTGTGCACACGACGAGGCCATTCAAGGGGAGTGGGCAGCCCCCAAAGAGATGGGGAGGCAAGTTCAGCCTTCAAGGTCTCTCTTCTCCCATAGGCGGAATGACCAACAAGGCACTGACTGTATATATCAGCTACGTGTCCAGCTTCTAGATGCCGAAAAAGCCATTCTGGATCATTTCTCTCCTGTGCCTTTTCCCATCCTGAAATGGATAAACAGTGTCTCCTCTCAGGTGAGTCTCTGGCAGGGGTGTGGGGAGTGGACAGTGGGATCTGGGGTGGTGTATGGCTGCATAACAAATTGTCCCCAACTTTCATGGTTTGGTGTCAACAGCAGTGATTTTATCACCTCTCTGGGTTGCTGTGAATAGAGAGCTCCCCGGACCTTCGGGCTCCCGTGTCTCATGTAGTTCCATTCAGGCCCTGGCTGGAGCTGAAGTGCAGGATCAGGTGTGAGTGTGTATACATCAGGTGCAGCCGGCCAAGCAGCTCCTGATTTAGTGTCAGAGCTTGGCCGTGGCGTCTCTCTGCTTGGTCTAGTGTGGGCTTCCCCACAGCATGGCAGCTTCAGGGCGCTCAGGCTGCCTCCTGGCGGCTCAGGGCTCCACCACCGTGAGGGTTCTGGAGAAGCCAGCAGAGGTCTGCACGGCCTTCCTGACCCGGCCTTCCTTGGGCGTTTCTGGCAACCATCACTCAGCATCACTCCCGCCAGCCATACTCTTGGTAACAAGGAAACCTGCCCAGATTCCGGGGACAGGAATTAGACTCCGTGCCCGGATGAGGAATGGCCTGGCTCTAGAAGTACGTGTGGAACTGGGGACATTGTTTGCAGCAGCCACTTATGGGAAAGACTCTCCTTCCAGAAGGCCCCCACGTCAGCTTTTAACGGGAAAGGCCACGGCCCGATGGGACTCACCCCTTTCTCTGCCTACAGGTCAGTCATGTGTTCTCCAACCTCAAGAAGGGCGTCCGCTTCGTGTCCTTTGAACAGTGGGTCTGGAACTTGGAATTAGGGAAGGAGCAACATGGACTCTCTCTGACCAACTCCAGTGTGATCGTGCGGGTCCGTCCATCCTAGTCAAGGCGTGTCCTTGCAAAACAGCCTTGCTGTGCCTCTGGGAGCCGGGCCATCACATTGATCAAGGACTGGTAGTTCCCTGGCATCTTGGGATCTCCTGGGTCCAGTGGAAGGGACCACGAGGCCCAGTCTTCAGATTCTGGAAGCTTCTAGAAGAAAGGTCCTCCATCAGATTGACCTGCTTCTGCTGCTCTAAGGCAGCCCCTGCCCTACTGAGCAGAGATCCATGGGTGAGCACAGGGAAATTCGGGATCAGAAGAGGGCCTCTCACGCTCACCCTGACCCTCTGGTTCAGCCCAGTCCCCTCTGCCCTTGTCTCCTCCTGTTTCTGCTTCAGAGGCTTTATTGGTCCCTTCTGGAAAGACCTCACCTCAAGTCTAAACTACAGTGTCACCCTACGGCTGAGAAAATTCCAGCCCATAGTGGGTGGTGAACTTAACCTCCTGAGGTTTGAAGATTGGGATCAGGACTCACAGCTGAAAGTCAACTCGCTCAAAAATATGGGAGACATTGGGACTTCCCGTCATGGCCCAGTGGTTAATGAATCCGACTAGGAACCATGAGGTTGTGGGTTTGATCCCTGGCCTTGCTCAGTGGGTTAAGGATCTGGCGTTGCCATGAGCTGTGGTGTAGGTCACAGATGTGGCTCGGATCCCACGTTGCAGTGGTTGTAGTGTAGACCAGTGGCTACCGCCCCAATTAGACCCCTAGGCTGGGAACTTCCATATGCCACATGTGCGGCCCTAGAAAAAGGTTAAAAAAAAATGGGAGACATGGAGTTCCTGTTGTGACTTAGTGGTAATGAGCCTGACTAGATTCATGAGGACTTGGGTTCGATCCCTGGCCTTCGCTTAGCAGGTTAAGGATCTGGCATTGCCATGAGCTATGGTGTAGGTTGGCTCGGATCTGGTGTTGCTGTGGCTTGGCCTATGCTGGTGGCTGCAGCTCTTATTCAACCTCTAGCCCAAAAACTCCCATATGCTGAGGGTGCAGGCCTAAAAAATATATATATGTGTATAGACACATATATATATGTGAACAGACACACAGCTCTGTTCACTCTGTGCAAAACAAAGTGATCCCCTGAGCCCGATCTTGCCCTGAATTGTATGATGTATAAAATTTTGTTATTTTAAAATTCTTTCAAAACACGGGGAGTATGCATCAGAAGTATTACTGCCAATCATGGGTAATAAATGAATTATTCTGTCAAACGTGTCTCGGGTCCTTGAGACACACAGTCTTATACGTTCAGTGGTACTGCCTTCGGAAGAGTGTGAACTTAAACTGTTTTAGGAGTTCCCACTGTGGTCCAGTGGGATTGGCTGCATCTCTGCAGTGCCAGGACACAGGTTCGATCCCTGGCCTGGCACAGTTGGTTAACAAGTGCAGCACTGATCCAATTTCTGACTCAAGAATGCCGTAGCTGCGGGGCAACCAAACAAAAAAACAAGATAAAACAAAAATGAAACTATAGTTTTACAGGGTTACTGCAACGGTGTTGGGCGCATAGTGAAGATTTTTGTGCTCACTGATTTTGCTTATCTGAATTTTTCATTTTCTCTGTGTGTGTGTGTGTATAAGAATACGGTATTCTAGACAAATATAAAGCATTTTCTAAGGCAAACATCCTTTCCAGAAATAACCACATTTATTTATTCATTTATTTATTTACTGGTCTTTTTCAGGTCTGCACCTGTGGCATATGGAGGTTCCCAGGCTAGGGGTCGATTTGGAACCGTAGCTGCTGGCTTATATCACAGCCACAGCAGTGCAGGATCCAACCCGAATCTGTGACCTACACCACAGCTCACAGCAATGCCGGATCCTTAACTCATGAGCGAGGCCAGGGATCGAACCTGCGTCCTCATGGATGCTAGTCAGATTCGTTTCCACTGAGCCACAATGGGACCTCCAGAAATAACCACATTTAAAAGGCATCTTTGCTGACAGAGGTTTTTATGTTGTTATAGAAAATTTTAAATATAAACAAATGTAGAGAGAAGAGTATTGTAACCTGTGTATCTATTACCCAGAAACAATTATCAACTTGTGGTCAGTCTCCAATCCACACCTCTGTCAGTTCTCCCCTTTTCTATATATTTTTAAATATATTTTTATTCTGACACAATCTCAAAGAAAAGCTGTAGGTATGGCACACAGAGCTTTTTTCCTAAAACATTTACTTCGTACATTTCCAACTTGATGCACCACAAACATCACTGCAGAATCCTCTGGTGTGTATTTTCTACAAACACGGTCATTCTCCTACATAACTCCAATTCAACCATTGGACTCAATACTGATTAAATCACTGCCTGATGGGAGTTCTCGTTGTGGCTCAGCAGGTTACAAACCCGACTAGTATCCATGAGGTTGCAGG
Source organism: Phacochoerus africanus (assembly GCF_016906955.1). NCBI lineage: Eukaryota > Metazoa > Chordata > Mammalia > Artiodactyla > Suidae > Phacochoerus > Phacochoerus africanus. The sequence goes on along the minus strand of NC_062551.1, from coordinate 47,829,086 downwards.
TTCGATCCCTGGCCTCACTCAGTGGGTTCAGGATCCAGCATTGCCCTTAGCTGTGGTGTCGTCCCAGACAAGGCTCAGATCCCATGTTGCTGTGGCTGTGGTGGAGGCCGGCAGCTGCAGCTCTGATTAGACCCCTAGCCTGGGAACTTCCATGTGCCACGCGTGTGGCCCTAAAAAGAAAAAGAAAAAAAAGAGTAAGAGAACCAAGCCAGGTTCCCAAGTTGGTGGAGCTTCTCATGTCTTTGGAATTATTTGTGCAGCCTGCTTCCCAGTGCTCCAAGGTTCAGAAATGTTCTTCTCCAAACTGGACTGGTAGGTTTTTCTCCCAACTTCCCAACCACACCTCTGGGTGAGAGATGCACCCACATCCCCACGACACTTCCCTGGCCAACCTTGTGGCTTCACGCTGTCAGAGCCAACCCTCCCCCCTCCACCGGTCCGTAGTAAATAACTTTCCATGCAGCCTTTATCATCCTGAAATGAAGTATTTAAATAATGAAATGTAATTCCACCGAGAATTCTGAAATATTAATAAAATTATGTAACAGTTTCAAGATGGAATAACAGGAGAGAAATTTATAAGTAGAAGAGAAGGTGTTTGAACATTCACATGATGCTTGGCCTCCATCCCAAGAAAAGTCAGCTTCTCAAAGGGTGGTCCATGGAGTACAGCCAACAGCCATCAGCCTCCCTTGGGAATTGTTCCCATGCAGACCTGGCTGAGTGTCCAGGTTTTTACTCTCTCCCGAGGGACTCTGAGAAATCCCCAGGATGTTCAGACCTCTTGCAGATCCCTTTAGCTCCATAAGACTCTCTGCTGGCCCTGCCTTGCTGAAGCCATCTTGAGCTTTTCTGAATTGGAGCATAGCTACTCAAGCACCCACAGAGCCAAGAACCATCTTCCAACTGGCCCGGTAATCACATTCCTGCCCGTTCCGGGTCTGTACACCTTACACTTACAAACTCCAACTGGGTTCTAGGCTCAGATGAACAGGCTTTCCTCTTCCAGGAAAACACGCAGAACTTTATCCTTTTGCAGCGCAGCGGGTTAAGGATCTGGCCTTGTCACTGCAGGGGCTCGGGTCGCGGCTGTGGGACAGGTTCGATCCCTGGCCCAGGAACTTCCACATGCCCAGGGGGCAGCCCCAAAAACCCCAACCGCTCATGACATGGACGAGGTGGGAGGGTCCAGGACAGCCCTCCGCTGGTCGGCCCTGTCCTGTGCTCAGCTTCCCAATGGCACCCCCACGACTGTGACGCCAAAATGCACCGTGACTTTCCCAAGAGGCCCCTGGGAGCTTTGTAATCCCCTCTCCTGGGAGACTTTACTCTCTAATTCCTTTCTTCTAGGCAGTAAGCCCTTTAGGAACCCAATTATATTTTTTCTTTTCAATCAGATTATAGGAGGGGAGGTAATTCCAAAAATTATCAGAGGTTGTCTCTGAGAAGGAAACTGAAGAATGGAAAAGAAGACCCTTGTCTGTAGCTGCCCTGTGATCCTATTTGAAGTGTTTTCACTTTTTTAAACTCTTTTTGGAACATATGATTGGATCAAACACAATTTCCATAATTTCATTATCAAAAGGATTCCACAGCTTAGAAATGACATTAAAAAATAAATGTCTTAGGAGGGACAGAAGGGCGTGAGTTCTCAGATGTGCTTCCAGGTGTCTGGGGGGGCAAGTGGGTGGGAGCCAACAGGAACCCAGCTCCGTCATCAGCAAACTTTTGGAGCCGGTGCACCGTACCCTATGCTCTGCCACTTTGGGATCTGCTTGAAAACCTCATTTTATTGAAAATGTACATATTGAAAAGAAATTAACCACATATACTAGTCAATCCATCTCAGGATTCAGGGTCTGCGCATCCAGACCGCTTTGGCCCATTCCCCTTTGCTGCTTTTTTCACAGAGCATCAGTCACCTTCTGACACACGATGTAACTCACATGCCACGGCGCTGCTCATCACGGCCCATGGGAATTACAGTCTGATTTAACGCTTATTCAATAATAAAACTTTTTTGGAGTTCCCGGTCATGGCTCAGGGGAACAGAATCTGCTTAGTGTCTATGAGGATGAGGGTTCGATCCCTGGCCTTGCTCAGTGGGTTAAGGGTCCAGCGTTGCTGTGAGCTGTGGTGTAGGCCACAGACGAAACCCAGATCCTGCGTTGCTGTGGCTGAGTCGTAGGCCGGCAACTGTAGCTCCGACTGGACCCCTGGCCTGGGAATCTCCATATGCCGTGGGCGCAGCCCTAAAAAAGGGCCAAAGGAAAAACCCCTTTTATTCTTTTCCACGTTTGTTGAGAGGGTTTGGGGGGGTTGGCAGGAGATTTTCTTTTGATTTATTTTTTTGTCTTTTTAGGGCCACGCCTGCGGCATATGGAAGTTCCCAGGCGAGGGGTCAGGTTGCAGATTTTTTTAAATGATTTCCCCAGCAGCATCTAATTTACTTCTTCTGTCTCCTGTTCACCATGTCTCTCTCCCTTAGAGAGTAAGGTCCATGTGGGTAAGAGTCCCTGCTGGTTTCACTTGCTATTTACCATCGTATGTGGAGGGCACGTTTCATTGTTATTGGCTAGAGTTGGGATAGAGGCTGAAAGCAAGGATTCTCAAGCCAGCCTGGCTAGGCTCAAACTCCAGGTCTGTTCCCTACTAGCCAGGTGAGCTTGGGCAGGACACTCGGCCTCGGTATTCTCACCTGCGTGGTGGGGACATAGCAATACCTACCTTCGGGGGCTGCTGTCCTGCCTGGCAGTGAAAGGCTCCATGAAGGCTGGCTCAGGCCAGCATTGGTTAGAGCACCATTTAGAGAGCCAAATAGAAATGCACTTGGCGGAGTGCCCGTTGTGGCTCAGCGGAAACAAATTCGACTAGGAACCATGAGGTGGCGGGTTCGATCCCTGGCCTCGCTCAGTTCATTAAGGATCCGGCGTTGCCTTGAGCTGTGGTGTAGGTCGCAAACACAGATCCTGCGTTGCTGTGGCGTAGGCCGACAGCTGTAGTTCTGATTGGCTCCCTAGCCTGGGAACCTCCATACGGCCCTAGAAAGCAAAAAAAAAAAAAAAAAAAAAAAAAAAGAAATGCATTTGGCTCCTTCTGGAGCCTGTGTTCTCCTATGAAATGATCTCCAGGAGAGTGATGCCTGCGGCCCTTCAAGGCTGCGGCCCTTCAAGGTGATGAGAACCGTTACAGGAGCTAAGGGATGGGAGGCCTCCCGCATTACCAGCAGCAGTTCCGCACCAAGTCCTCATAGCCTGGCTACCGACACTCCGAGGGGTCACTGGAGCGGAGGATGAGTGACAGACTCTGGATCCCCCGGACCCCGCCTGCTGTGCAGATTCTGTTTGATGGTTACCCCACAGGTCAGAATAAAGCCCAAAGGCACAGGAATGTAAGAGAACGGGGGCGGGGCTGGGAGGGGAAAGACAGAGGGAGGAGGGGGCGAAGATGTGAGAAGGGAGGGGCCGGAAGAGAAGATAGACTCAGAAACAGGGTGGGGCTGGGGTGGGGCTGGGGTGGGGCTGGGGTGGGGGCGGGGGCGGGGGGTGGTGGTGTAGGGTATTAAGAAGGGAGGGGTACCGCCTATATAAAGGACAGACTTGAAGATGGGGTCTTTTGAAGACAGGTGAAGGTCGGCCTGCAAGGAGCATATGGCTGAGATGCAGGGTAGGACTCTGGGTCCGCGTGGCTGTGGGGGCGATGGTGCCTCTTGGGGAGAAGGGATCCGCTGGGAGGTTGGGAGGCTGGGAGGCTAGGAGGCTGGGATACTTGGGAGGCTGGGAGGCTGGCAAGTGTGAGTCTGCAGACCTGAGGACAGGACTGGGTACGGAGGTGACAGGGGAGCATTGGGATTTGGGGGCTGATGGTCTTAGGGTGAGGCTGGCAGGGGCGGGCTCTTGGTGGCTGCAGGTCCCTGACGTCATGACACTCCCTCTCCTGCAGTGGCATCGGAGCCCTGTGAGCCGACCAGATGTGCCTTGGCCTTCGAGGGCTGCTTCGCCGCCGCCGAGGAGCGGAAACCCCAGGACACCCTGGACTTGAGCCAACTGCCACCAGAGCTGCTCATGATGCTGCTGAGCCACGTGCCCCCACGCGTGCTGCTCCGGCGCTGCCGCCAGGTGTGCCGGTGCTGGGACGCCCTGGTGGACTGCCCTACCCTGTGGCTGATCATCCTGGCCCGGGACCACCGCGCCCTGTGGCCCATTCTCCAAACCTGCCTGCCGCCTGCCTCGGACGCCAGGCCCTCCATCCTGAGCCGCTTCTGCGAGCGCAGACCCATAGGGCAGAACCTCATCCAGAACCTTAAGGGCAAAGGTAAGGAGCCCAGGAAAGGGCTCCTCAGGGAGACCCTGGGAGCAGCCCAAGGGGCGGGAGAGCCCAGAGATCCGTGGTCCTGGGAGAGTCGATGGGCAAAGATGTTGGAAACAAACGTTTTTTATTTAACAGAAGCCTTCTTGGATTGGTTAGTGTTGAGGGAAGAAGCAGCGCTGGTGCTGGAGGAAAACTGGAGGGTCACCCTCAACCGTAGTGTCCACTGGCAAGACTGCTTCCTGTCTGCCTACAGGTGAGTGCCCTGTCGCCAAGGGCAAGGGCCGGGGTGAGCGCTGGCTGGTTCTCATGGACTTTCCTCCCTCTTTCCTAGGTGGCATCACAAGAAGAAAGTGGTGGACCTGGAGGAGGAGGGTCTGTGGCCAGAGCTCCTGGATAGCGGCAAGTTGGAGATTTGTGTCTCTGACTGGTGAGTGTGATGAGAAAATCAGCCCTTTTTGCTAAGGGCTGACCCTTTGCATGCTGACTTCATTGAGGCCCCCTAACAAGCCCCTAGGGTAGAGCAGGTGGGAAGTGACTGGACCCCCACCATAGCTCTGGTACTCAGCAGAGCACACCCCTCAGACCCCCTCGCCTCACCCCCACAGGGACCTACCTGGATCGGAAGATGCCGGGTTGGCGCCAACCCAGAGCCCTTGGGCCCAAACCAGTCCTCGTGAGTGAGGGGCCAGAGGGAGCTGCTCTGGAGCCACCCCTCCCAGGTTCCCATCCTGGCTTCCCAGCTTTGTGGCCTTGGGCACATCAGAGGGTGTCTCTGTTTCCCTGTCTTTTATAAGTCAGGGTTCAAGGCCAAGCACGTAGCCAGTGCTTTGAAGTGTGAGCTGTCTGAGTATCCTTCGCGATCCTTGCTCCTGGGGGAAGAAAGTGTCTTTTGCCACCCCAACCTGAGAAGTTGAGAAAGGGGAGGTGACATCCCCTGGTGGCACAGCTGGGGCTTGGCGGGACCTGGCACAAGGCTCCTACTTGTGTGACTCCCTAGCTTGTGCTCCGCAGTGATGGTCCTGAAACTGGGGTCCCTGAGGCCCTTCCAAGGGAAACGGGACCCAGATGAGTTTAAGGGAGGCACATTCCAAATCCTCTGCTTATTTATGCTCCCTGTTCTCCAAGGGATCAGCGGGAGATCACATCTATGGTGGGAGCAGCCTAGCCTTGGTTACACTTGCCAATTCCCATCTCACAGTCCTTCAGTTTCACAGCAAAAGAAAGCCCTTCACTGTGTCTATGGTCTCCAGCGTGTCAGGAGGACCAGAGAGACAAGCACAGCGGCAAAGCAGCCTCTCGAAATTTTGGCCTGATCAAAAACCAAACAAAAAGCAACCTCCTGTTTTTTTGTGGTGCAGTGGGTTAAGGATCTGGCATTGCCACTGCTGTGGTGTAGGTTGAACTTCCAGCTCTGATTTAATCCCTGCCCGGGGATCTTCCATATGTTGTGAGTGGATGGATAAAGGCGGGAAAAAGTTTCAAGGCACCATAAACATCCCCCCTCCTCTGAAAACCTCCTGGGTAGGAGATGTACTTACAACCTCTATTTGTAACCTAATCATGTATCAAATTATGGTAGTGTATCTGTTTTGAGCAATGCTGTAACGATTGTGATAATCAGTGACTCCTAAATTTTGCCATACATCACCCAGACATATTTAAAACTCCCTGATTCATACTCCCGACGTGTCTGAGAAGAGAGAACCAGGTGTTAAATCTGAGAAATTCAGAGCCAAGTACAAGTTACAGGGCATTATCCCAACACTACCTTCCGATGGCCAGTTAGGGGATTCCTGGGATTCCTAAGCACATCCTCAGGCTCAGAAACTCACTAGAAAGACTGAGCCACTGAGAACTATTATATGGGGGGAAGACAGATTAAAATTAGCCAGGGGGAAGGTCACAGGGCAGCCTCCAGGGCGTATTATCGAATGCCTGAATTCCATTGCCCTCTCCCAGTGGAGTCAGGGCACTGACACCTGGCATCCCTGGGTGACAGTGTGATGGACTGTTGCCAACCTGGGCTCTCCTGAGTTCTTATTGGGGCTTTATCATGTGTTTCGTCTCAGCCTCTAGGACAGCTGATGTTAGTGCAGCCGAAGTCAAACTTTATTGGCCTTCCTGGAGCCGCTGGCCTCTGTTACGAGGCCTGATGGACACTGGATGTTCCTTTTTTTTTTTTTTTTTTTCCGGTCTTTCATCTTTTCAGGGCCGCACCTGCAGCATATGGAAGTTCCCAGGCTAGGGGTCCAATCAGAGCTGTAGCAGCCGGCGTACACCACAGCCACGCCAGATCTGAGCCGCGTCTGTATCTTAAAACCTGAACATTGTATGCAATGGAAATGACACCTTTGCCCCCATAGAAACAGAATGGGACATAATACGGGAGGAGGTACCTGGGAGAGCCCTGCTCTAGGTCATCGTGTGTGACGTGAGTTGCACACAGACCAGCAGGGGACCTTGTTTAGTGCAGGTGGATCTGCTGGGTATGCGGTGGGGCCAGGCTCCCAAGGGACACTGACGGTGCTTGTCCTGGGGACCGCAGCGCCATTCTGCATTTGTGCACACGACGAGGCCATTCAGGGGGAGTGGGCAGCCCCCAAAGAGATGGGGATGGGATGACAAGTCCAGCCTTCAATGTCTCCTTTCTCCCTCAGGTGGACAGACAAGCAATGCACTGACTGTTTATATTGCCTGACTGTCCAGCTTCTAGATGCCAACCAGGGTGTCCTGCATCAATTCGCTCCTTTGCCTTTTCCCAGAGAGCAACGCAAATACCGTGTCTTCTTTAAGGTGAGTCTCTGGCAGGGGTGTGGGGAGTGGACAGTGGGATCTGGGGTGGTGTATGGCTGCATAACAAATTGTCCCCAACTTTCATGGTTTGGTGTCAACAGCAGTGATTTTATCACCTCTCTGGGTTGCTGTGAATAGAGAGCTCCCCGGACCTTCGGGCTCCCGTGTCTCATGTAGTTCCATTCAGGCCCTGGCTGGAGCTGAAGTGCAGGATCAGGTGTGAGTGTGTATACATCAGGTGCAGCCGGCCAAGCAGCTCCTGATTTAGTGTCAGAGCTTGGCCGTGGCGTCTCTCTGCTTGGTCTAGTGTGGGCTTCCCCACAGCATGGCAGCTTCAGGGCGCTCAGGCTGCCTCCTGGCGGCTCAGGGCTCCACCACCGTGAGGGTTCTGGAGAAGCCAGCAGAGGTCTGCACGGCCTTCCTGACCCGGCCTTCCTTGGGCGTTTCTGGCAACCATCACTCAGCATCACTCCCGCCAGCCATACTCTTGGTAACAAGGAAACCTGCCCAGATTCCGGGGACAGGAATTAGACTCCGTGCCCGGATGAGGAATGGCCTGGCTCTAGAAGTACGTGTGGAACTGGGGACATTGTTTGCAGCAGCCACTTATGGGAAAGACTCTCCTTCCAGAAGGCCCCCACGTCAGCTTTTAACGGGAAAGGCCACGGCCCGATGGGACTCACCCCTTTCTCTGCCTACAGGTCAGTCATGTGTTCTCCAACCTCAAGAAGGGCGTCCGCTTCGTGTCTCTTGAACACTGGATCCGGGACATGAGGTTCTTGTCTGAGCAATACGGAGTCTATCTGTGCAACTCCAGTGTGATCGTGCGGGTCCGTCCGTCCTAGTCAAGGCGTGTCCTTGCAAAACAGCCTTGCTGTGCCTCCGGGAGCCGGGCCATCGCATTGATCGAGGACTAGTAGTTCCCTGGCATCTTGGGATCTCCTGGGTCCAGTGGAAGGGACCACGAGGCCCAGTCTTCAGATTCTAGAAGCTTCTAGAAGAAAGGTCCTCCATCAGATTGACCTGCTTCTGCTGCTCTAAGGCAGCCATCGTTCTGCTGAGCGGAGAGCCGTGGGTGAGCACAGGGAAATGCGCTCGTCTCTTCTGGTTTCTGCTTCGGAGGCTCTATCGATCCCTTCTGGGAAGTCCCTCTCCTCAGGTCTGAACTAGAACCTCCTCCCTGTGGCTGAGCAGACTCCAGCCCACATTGGATGGTGAACTTAACCTCCTGAGGTTTCAAGACTGGGATCAGGACTCGCAGCTAAAAGTCGAGTCGCTCAAAACACATTTGGAGACAGAGGGTTCTGCCCACCCAGTGAGAAACGAAATGTCCCCTGAGCCCAGCCCTACCCTGAATTGTATAGTATGTAAAAATGGTTATTTTAAAATTCTTTTGAAACACAGAGAATAAAGCAGGAGTATGATCTGCCAATCATAGGTGATACATTTTTGCCAAAAAGTGTCTCAGGTCTTTTTAATAGAAATACAATGTTCCTGCTCTGATGACTACTTGGTTCCGGGTAAGGAGTTGTCCCAGTTGAGGGACAACTGTCCGGGAGAAAACACCAATGGCAGGTGTTCTCCAGTAGGAAGAATGGGAGGCTTAGAACCCTATTCCCGGAGTTCCCGCTGTGGCCCAGTGGTTAACGAGTCTGACAAGGAACCATGCGGTTATGGGTTCGATCCCTGGCCTCGCTCAGTGGGTTAAAGGTCTGGTGTGGCTGTGGCTGTGGCTCAGGCCAGCAGCTGTAGCTCTGATTAGACCGACAGCAGGCAGCTATAGGTTTGACCCCGAGCCTGGGAACCTCCATATGCCCCACAACTCTCAAAAAAAAAAAAGCCTGTTTGTAGCCTATCAAACATACCTTGTACATCTGCTTAAATATTAAAGAAAATGGTGCACTGACCAGAAGAATATCCACATTAAAAGTAAGGATGAAATGCCTCCCTTCTTGACACCAATGCTGGGTACTTCTTCCCAGGGGCCAAGGCCATGCTCACTGTATACATGCTCACATTTTCTATTTTTTTCCCCTTTTTTTTTGAAATCTTTAATGAATCCCTGATTTGTTTGCGATTCTTCGTTTTAACAAGTTACAAAACGGTGTTGAAAACCATGCTTCTCTGGAGCAGCTCCTCAGAGTTATCGGAGAGGCCAGATCCTGAGCTATATTCCTCAGTTTGGCTCAAATAAAATTCTTTTCTATGCCTATTATAGTTTATTGATTGTTGTTGTTTTGTTTTTTGGCTTTTTAGGGCCACACCAGAGGCATATGGAGGTTCCCAGGCCAGGGGTCGAATCGGAGCTGTAGCCCCTGGCTTACGCCACAGCCACAGCAATGTGGGACCTGAGCCTCATCTGCAATCCACACCACAGCTCACAGTAGTGCGGTATCTTTAACCTGTTGAGCAAGGCCAGGGATCGAACCTGCACCCTCATGGTTCCTAGTCCGATTCGTTAACCACTAAGCTATGACGGGAACTCCTGGAGACAGAGTTTTGAGTGAAGAACAGCTTTTATTGCTTGCCAGGCAGAGGAGGCCACGGCAGGCCAACGCCCTCAAAACTGTGTCTGTCCCTTTGATAGGGATGGAGTAGGATAGTTATACAGGTAGTTGTAGAAGTCCCAATAAGGGGACCGGGGGTGGTGGGGGGGTGTCCCTTCGTGCCTCAGTGGTTGACAAATCTGACTAGGAACCATGACGTTGCAGGTTCGATCCCTGGCCTTGCTCAGTGGGTTAAGGATCTGGTGTTGCCATGAGCTGTGGTGTGGGTCGCAGACATGGCTCGGATCCCACGTTGCAGTGGCTCTGGTGTAGGCTGGCAGCTACAGCTCTGATGAGACCCCTAGCCTGGGACTCTCCATGTGCCGTGGGTGCAGCCCCAGAAAAGGCAAAAAGACAAAAGTCCCAATAAGGGACCGTGGAGAGGGAAACCTAGGAAACTGCGGAGACCACTGTAAGTTAATACTTGCTCAAGAAAGCCGTCAGAAAGAGGCAGGCTTGCTTGACTAACGGAAGCACGAGATATGCCTCAGGTCATTGGCTGGGGGGTAGGATGAGGCCTGCATTCAGATTCAGACCAAGGGCAGGAGTTTAAGGACCTCCCTTCCGCTCTTTTGAAAAAGCACCTGACAGTCCGAGTTTGACCTTTTAGGGTCAAATACTCTTACCAGAAACGAAGGAGGAGGGGGAAGAGGCAGTCTTTTCCCACCCACACTCCCCTTGGATGATAAAAATGTAGCCCACCTGTTCCTGGGGGCAGAGCCTTCTTGCCTGCCCGCTGGTGTCTTTCACAAGCGTCCTATCTTCCTATCTTAATAGACCCACTTCTCGCCGAATTCTTTCTGTGCAGAGCCATGAAGAACCGGACCTCAGTAAGTTCAGACACCCGGTAAGTGATCCTAATTTAAAACCCGCGGGTTCCAGTCCCAGCACATGGGTTCCAGTCCTGGTCTGGGTTCCGGCTAGGGTTCAGGCCATTAGTGCTGTCCATTTCATCCTGAGAGGGGATAGCAAGGGGTTTTACAGGTTTCGCTTGAAAAGGGCTGTTGATAAGAATTATTAGGGTGCCTGGAGCCTTCTTCCTCCCTAGAGCGTTTCAAAGTCATCAAGGTCAGGTCCAGTGACAGTTTCTTGCCATCTCTGGGGTTATCACACCTTGACCTTCTCTCTGCCGTGAAGACTGCTCACAAAAGGGGGATTAGAGTGTTTCTTTTTTTTTTTGTCTTTTTGCTATTTCTTGGGCCGCCCCTGCGGCATATGGAGGTTCCCAGGCTAGGGGTCGAATCAGAGCTGTAGCCACCGGCCTATGCCAGAGCCACAGCAACACGGGATCCGAGCCGCATCTGCAACCTACACCACAGCTCACGGCAACGCCAGATCGTTAACCCACTGAGCAAGGGCAGGGACCGAACCCGCAACCTCATGGTTCCTAGTCCGATTCATTAACCACTGCGCCACGACGGGAACTCCCGGATTAGAGTGTTTCAAGGGAAAACACTAGGGGTGAAATGTAACACTAACTGGAAAGAAGTAATCGTTAGTAAAAGAAAGCAGTTAAGGAGGAAATGGTTTGTGAAAAGCCAGCTAGAGCGTCAGTGGCCCAGGCAGTGCATAACATCACTGGGAGGCTGTTTTAACTGGTTTTAGCTGTAACAGTGTTTCCTAATTAACTCTTGAGTCAGCCCTTTGAGACAGGGGAGACCTGGGAGGCTAAAGGAAAAGCCTTTTGATTCAAAACACAAGGACATAGAGGCTTATGCATGGTGTCATTATCCTAGGACTTGAAGAGATAAGGGGGTGACAGTATATTTCCTGGATGAAGAAGACAGAGGCGGGAAGTTCCCATCGTGGCTCAGCGGTTACGAATCCAACTAGTATCCATGAGGATGCGGGTTCGATCCCTGGCCTCGCTCAGTGGGTTAAGGATCGGGCATTGCCGGGAGCTGTGGTGTAGGTCTCGGATGCAGCTCGGGTCTTGGAGTTGCTGTGGCTGTGGTGTAGGCTGGCAGCTATAACTCCAATTGGACCCCTAGCCTGGGAACTTCCATATGCCACAGGTGCGGCCCTAAAAAAAAAACAAAACTTTTCAAAATCCTAACCCTAAGGGGAAAAGTGCTCCAAGGCGAAAACTTGGAGTTAGAACTCTCATCATATCCTTGAAATGCAAACACAGCCTACATTGCCTGAGGGACTACAGCCTGGGGTTAATTAGTAGAACCTAAAACTGAAGAAAAAAAAAGATAAAGGAGTTTCTGCCGTGGCATGATGGGGTCCGCTGTCTCTGGAGCCCTGGGATGCACCCCGCACCATGGGTTAAGAATCCGGCATTGCTGCAGGTGCTGCATGGTTCAAGACTGCAACTCAGACCCCTGGCCTGGGAATTCCATACACTGCGGGGTGGCCAGAAAGGAAAAAAAAGTGGGGAAGAAAGAGGATAGAAGAGAATAGCTTTTCAAACTCAAGCAGGAAACTCATGCGATCTCTCTGTGTCTATCTGGTCTCTGTACATCTGTGTGTGTGTTATGAATATGTTTCTACCTCCAGCTAATATTATCAAAGTACATTTGTAAAAGAGATCTATTTTACACTTAAAAAGTAATTCTTGGAGTTCCCGTCGTGGCGCAGTGGTTAATGAATCGGACTAGGAACCATGAGGTTGCGGGTTCGGTCCCTGCCCTTGCTCAGTGGGTTAACGATCCGGCGTTGCCGTGAGCTGTGGTGTAGGTTGCAGACGCGGCTCGGATCCCGTGTTGCTGTGGCTCTGGCGTAGGCCGGTGGCTACAGCTCCGATTCAACCCCTAGCCTGGGAATCTCCATATGCCGCGGGAGCGGCCCAAGAAATAGCAACAACAACAACAACAGACAAAAGACAAAAAGACCAAAAAAAAGTAATTCTTGAGAGTTTCTGTTGTGGCACAGGGGAAACAATCCGACTAGCATCCATGAGGATTCGGTTTCAATCCCTGACCTCACTAAGTGGGTTAAGGATCTGTCCTCACCATGAGCTGTAGTGTAGGTCACAGACACAACCTGGATCCCACGTTGCTGTGGCTGTGCCATAGGCCGGCAGCTGCAGCTCCAGGTCAAACCCTAGCCTGAGAACTTACATGTGCTGCAGGTGCAGCCCAAAAAAAACCAAAAAAAAGTAGTTCTTACAAACAAAATATTTCTAGGAGTTCGCATTGTGGCACCGCAGAAACAAATCCAACTAGGAACTATGAGGTTGCGGGTTGGATCCCTGGCCTGGCTCAGTAGGTTAAGGATCTGGCATTGCCATGAGCTGTGGTGTAGGTCGCAGACGCGGCTCGGATCCCGCGTTGCTGTGGCTCTGGCGTAGGCCGGTGGCTACTGCTCCGATTCGACCCCTAGCCTGGGAAGCTCCATATGCCACAGGTGTGGCCCTAAAAAGACTAAAGAAAAAGAAAATCAGGGAGAGCCAACCTGGAGCTCATGACCGTGTCTATTTTTATAGCCCAGGGAGAGAGGCGAGGTCTTATACTTGCTGACCTGCTGATTGGTTGGGAATAGAGAGGTCTTATGAGGCGCTTGCTGGTTGGTTGGCGGTATATAATGCCCTATGGGGCGGGATGCGGAGTGGGCCCCATAACTTGCGTCGTAGCAGAGGGTAGGAAGGTGTACGAGGTGGGGGAGGGGCGCTACAATGAGAAGGGTGGGACGATGATAAGGGTCTGGTAATTCTTGGCTTAGCCAGAGGCTTTGCCTCCGTCTCCCAGAAGCGGGCTTGAAGTTCCAGGACGCAGACATGTCTTCGAAATCATCAATATAAAATGAAATACCTTTATTTGGTACCGTGAAATGAAGATTGGCACTTGCCACCTGCCTTTGCACGGATTGAATCATGAGCCACTGCAGCTGCTCAACACCCACGAAAGGAGCTCAGGAGGGAGCTCAGGAAAACTGGCAGAACAGTTCTTCAGACGGTTAGGTGTTTTCAAGGAGAAGGTTTTATGAGCCCAATTCTTGCATCTCCTCATACCTAGAAATGTGATGACACCTGCTCCTCGTGACTGGCAGTCACTTTCACGAGACTAGCAACAACCTCCTGCAAAATGCGTCATTTTTATTTTTTTTATTTTATTTTTTTGCTTTTTAGGGCTGCAGGTGGGGCATATGGAGGTTCCCAGGCGAGGGGTTGAATCAGAGTTACAGCTACAGCTGCCGGCCTCCACAACAGACACAGCAACGTGGGATCCGAGCTGTGTCTGTGACCTACACCACAGCTCATGGCAATGCGAGATCATTAACCCACTGAGCAAGGCCAGGGCTCGAACCCACGTCCTCATGGATGCTAGTCTCGTTTGTTCCCACTGCACCACAATGGGAACTCCTGCAAAATGTGTTCTTGACTGCATGTACCTCCCCCTTCACCAGAGTCACATGGATACTGACCTGTGCACCTGCTTCTTCGGAGCAGCTTCTCAGAGCCGGCCGAGGTGCCGCCCCCACACTATAGTTATTGTGCTGCCAAAACTCTGTGCTGAAGAGAAACACGGAGACAGTTTGGGGTGAAGGAGGGAAAAACAGCTTTTATTGCTTTGCCAGGCAAAGGAGGCCACAGCAACCTAATGCCTTAAAGACCATGTCCTCCCTTGGGGAAGAATTACAGGGAGTTTTATAATATAGAGGAGAAAAACAGGGTTCCAGATAAGAATCAGAGTTGGCAAAAATGCGTTCATCTTTCTTGGGGGGGGGGGCTCCATCGTCACCGAAGTTGGGGTCATGAGATCTCAGCGTAAGCCTGGTAGTCTTCCGCATTATCCTATCTCAATTTCTCCTAAAATAGAAATATTTGCAAAAAGGGCATGTTGATCAGAGATTAGAGCAATCCAGGAAAGTCTCTTAAAAAACGTCATGTGCTTATAATCTTTGACCCGCAGGTGGCTGTGCTCAGGGTGCCTAATCTATAGCTCACAGGTGATTATGCTTAGGGTGCAGTTAAGCCAGGGGAACACAAGGGGGCCCTTCTGCTATTCAATTGCAAACTGGTCATTTCTTTTCTTTTTTTTTTTTTTGTCTTTTTTAGGGCCACACTAGCAGCATATGGAGTTTCCCAGGCTGGGGGTCCAATCGGAGCTACAGCTGCCAGCCTACACCACAGCCACATCAAATCCAGGCCGCGGTCAGTGATCTACACCACAGCTCACAGCAACACCAGATCCTTAACCTCACTGAGCAGGGCCAGGGATCAAACCCACAACCTCATGGCTCCTATTCGGATCCGTTTCTGCTGTGCCACGACGGGAACTCCTTAAACTAGTCATTTCTAAAAGAAGCACAAGGAGGGGAGTTCCCTTGGGTTGTGCACCTGCTGAGCATCCATGAGGACACAGATGAGATCCCTGGCCCCGCTCAGTGGCTGGGGGATCCGACATTGCCCTGAGCTGTGGTGTAGGATGGCAGCTGCAGCTCCAATTTGACCCCTAGCCTGGGAACTTCCATATGCCCACCCCCACAAAGAAAGAAAGAAGTAAGGAAATAAATAAAATAGCCTTTTCTTTTAGAGTAGTTTTAGGTTGACAGTAACACCGAGTGGAAAACACAGATCCAGTATACCCCCTCCGTACACACAGGCACAGCCTCTCCCACTATCAACACCCCTCACGAGACAGGGACACCTGCTACAGCCCGAGACTCTGCGTCGATGCATCGTTATGACCCAGAGTCCACAGTTTACTTTAGGGTTCATTCCCAGTGTCATACATTGTATGGATTTGGACAAATGCGTAATGGCCTGGATCCACCCTTACGGTATCATACGGGATACTTTGAGTGCCCTAAAAATCTCCAATGACTCTTTTGTACCCATTAAACCGTAACTCCTCATTCCCCCTCCCCTCAGCCCCTGGTAACCTCTATTCTACCTTCTGTCTCTGGAAAGTTGCCTCTTCCGGGCACCACATGTGAGTGAAAATCTTACAACATTTGTCCTTTTGTGTCTGATCTAATCCATTTATCTTAACTGCTCCATGGCAGACGTAGCACCTGTCTCCTTGTTGAGGTCATCTTTGTCATCCTTTCATGAAGTCGCATAATTTATTCCCACATGAACCGGAACACCTTTATTTGACTGTTGGGGATACACTTTACTTTTTTGGTGTGTGTGTGGTGTAGGAGGATGGGATTTTTTAAAGCATTGCATTTTCTTTTTTTCTTTTTTTTGGTCTTTCTAGGGCTGCACCTGTGGCATATGGAGGTTCCCAGGCTAGGGATTGAATCGGAGCTGCAGCTGCCAGCCTACACCACAGCCACAGCCACAGCCACAGCAGATTCGAGTAGCGTCTTCCACCTACACCACAGCTCACGGCCATGCTAGATCCTTAACCCACTGAGCCAGGGATCAAACCTGCAACCTCGTGGTTCCTAGTTGGATTCATTTCTGCTGCGCCAGGATGGGAACTCCTTTTTTATTTTATTTTATTTATGGCCATACCCATGGCACATGGAAGTTCCTGGGCCAGGGGTTGAACCCTAGCGGAAGATGCAACATATGTTGCACCTGTGGTAACACCAGATCCTTTAACACCTGTGGTAATACCAGATCCTTTAACCCACTGTGCCAGGCTGGGGATCAAACCCATGCCTCCACAAGGACCCCAGCCAACGCAGTCAGATTCTTAACCTACTGCACCACGGCAGAAACTCTCAGAATTATGTTTTCTAATTGGTTATTGCTGTTATTATAGAGGTGCTATTGATATTTTTGTATGTTAATCTTTAATCCTGTAGATGGCTGAAATTTCATTTCGTTCTCTACAGGGAATTTTTCTACTTATCTTGAATATTTTTAAGGTTTCCAGTGGGCTTATATCATGCTGATGTTCCCTTTTATCTCTAGTTGGCCACAAAAGTTTTGTTATAAATGAGTGTTGAACTCCACCCAATGCCATTTCTCCTTTAATTAGATAGTATCTCCTTTAATTAGATAATGTTTTAATATAGATAATTAAAATAATCTTTTTTAATAAGATTTAAAAAATTTAAGTCCCCGGTGGCACAGTGGGTTAAGGAGCTGGCATTGTCACTGCTGTGGCTCAGGTTGCTGCTGTGGTATGTGTTCCACCCCTAGCCTTGGAACTTTCGCATGCCATGGGTGCAACCAAAAAAATAAAAAATAAATTAAAAAAAATTTTTTTTTTTTGTCTTTTTAGGGCTGCGCCCACAGCATATAAAAGTTCCCATGCTAGGGGTCGAATTGGAGCTGAAGCTGCTGGCCTGTGCCACAGCCACAACAGCAGCAATGCCAGATCCAAGCCGCATTTGTGAGCTACACCACAGCTCTGGTCAATGCCAGATTCTTATCCCACTGAGTGAGGCCGGGGCTTGAACCCACGTCCTCATGGATACTGGTCGATTGGTTTCATTACTGCTGAGCCACAGTGGGAACTACTAAAAATTTTTTGATGTGAAATTGTCATAGGCAGGAAAGTGGACTGATTGCTATAATATGCCACCCAGACTCCCTCTTCAGGTTGGAAGCCGTATTTAACCAGCTGTCAGGAGCGTTGGCAGCTGGGCTTAGAGCTGAGCCTCTGCCTGGGCAATGCTTTCCGCTGCAGGGAACCATTTTGCTTGTGTCCCTTTCAGAGGCACAGCCCACATTCCATGTCTGGTCAATAGGGGGACAAAAGCCTGACTCTGTGTCTCAATTAGGGACAACCCAGAAAGCCATCCCACCCCAGGTTCCCTGCAGGAGGGACTGAAGCTTTTGCTGCAGCCATATCAACTTCTGCCTGTGTCCTTCCTGCCTCTTCTCTTCTTTATAAACCTGGCCCCAGAGGACTCTTCCCAGATACCAGCTACATGTGCTGCAAATCTCTCGCTCAGAGTCTGTTTCCCAGGAAACCCCACATATAAAAAGGTGTGTGTTATGTGTGTTTATTTTTACCTTTATTTTTTGTCTTTTTAGGCCGCACCTGCGGCATATGGAGGTTCCCAGGCCGGGGGTCAAATCGGAGCAGCAGCTGCCGGCCTACCCTATGCCAGAGCCACAGCAACATGGGATCTGAGCCTCATCTGCAACCTGCACCACAGCTCGCAGCAACGCTGGACCCTTAACCCACTGAGTGAGGCCAGGGATTGACCCTACATCCTCATGGATACTAGTCAGATTCATTTCTGCCGAGCCACGATGGAACTCTTATGTGTGTTTATTTTTAAACAAAAATAAAATAAATACTTACGTATCCACCAATGAAGTTCGGGAATAGAGCATTACCAGGGCCTGAGAAGCCACTGTGGGTCCTTCCCTTTGCAACCTATACGGAGGTCATTGACTTCGTGATTTTTGGTGATCATCTCTTGGTGTGTGGGGGGGTGTTTATCTAGTGTTTTGTATCATATAGATCATATGCATATCTTTGTTTTTGAATTATACAACCTGTATCCGTGACCTGCTTCTTTCATTCAACCTTAATATGAGATTCATCCATTTTTTTTTTGTATTTTTTTTTCTTTTTTGCCACACAAGCAGCATGTGGAAGTTTCTGGGCCAGGAGTCAAACCTGCGCTACAACAACCAGAGCCACAGAAGTGAGAACACAGGAGCCTCAACCTGCTAGGCCATCAGAGACCTTTGGAGAGTCTTCCATTTAAAGGAAAATCGCTATTGCTTGTTAATTTTTTTTTTTTTTGTCTTTTTTGCCTTTTCTAGGGCCGCTCCCGCGGCATATGGAAGTTCCCAGGCTAGGGGTCGAATCAGAGCTGTAGCCACCAGCCTACACCACAGCCACAGCAACTCGGGATCTGAGCAGTGTCTGCAACGTACACCACAGCTCACGGCAACGCTGGATCCTTAACCCACTGAACAAGGCCAGGGACCGAACCCACAACCTCATGGTTCCTTGTCGGATTCATTAACCACTGCGCCAGGATGGGAACTCCTATTGCTTGTTAATTTTATGAATAAACTACAATATGTGCATCTGTTCCACCCTTGAGGGACATGTGTGCTGTGTCCAGTTAGGGGGACTATTACTCACTGCTGCAGTGACTGTTCTCATACTTGCCTCTGGGGTCATGGACACAAGTGTCTCTGGGGCAGGGTTTCTCAACCTCAGCACTACTGACATTTTGGCCTGGATAATCCTGTAAGGGGCTGTCCTGAGAGTTGTAGACCACTCAGCAAAATCCCTGGCCTCCACCCACCAAATTGTGACAATCAAAAGTGTCTCCAGGAGTTCCTGTCATGGCTCAGCTGTAATGAACCTGACTAATAACCCATAAGGATGTGGGTTAGATCCCTGACCCTGCTCAGTGGGTGAAGGATCCAGCATTGCTGTGAGCTGTGGTGTAGGCCAGCAGCTGCAGCTCCGATTTGATACCTAGCCCGGGAACTTCCACATGCCACATGTGCGGCCCTAAAAAGCAAAAAAAAAAAAAAAAAGTGTCTTGAGCTGCTTCCAAATGTGTGCCCTGCGAGGGCGAAGTGGCCTGGGTTGAGAACCACTGCCCTAGCTTCCTCCTCTACATAAGGATGCCAATCACAGTACCTATGTTAAATCTTCACTCTGCACCACATCTACCTACAAAACAATACACACCTGCATATTAGGCTGTGTGTTAATATGTGTGATATGCTTAGAACAAGGCCTGGGGAGTTCCCACCATGGCTCAGTGGTTAACAAATTTGACTAAGAACTATGAGGTTGTGGGTTCGATCCCTGGCCTTGCTTGGTGGGTTAAGGATCCGGCGTTGCCGTGAGCTGGGGTGTAGGTTGCCGATGCAGCTTGGATCTGGCGTTGCTCTGGCTGTGCTATTGGCCGGCGGCTACAGCTCTGATTAGACCCCTAGCCTGGGAACCTCCGTATGCCGTGGGTGCGGCCCTAGAAAAGGCAAAAAGCAAAAAGAACAAGGCCTGTCACAGAGGGACAGCTGTTAGATTATTGTAATTATTTATTATTATTATCATATGTAACGAGAGGCACACCCTTAGCACTCGGAAGTTGCACAACTCCTCTCAGTCATCCTGGATTAGTTTCCATCTCCAAGCCTGTTTCCTCATGAGCAAGATCTTCTGCTTTCTTTTTATTTTATTTTATTTTATTTTACCTTTTGTCTTTTTAGGGCCCCACCCACGGCATATGGAGGTTCCCAAGCTAGGAGTCGAATTGGAGCTACAGCTGCTGGCCTACCCTAGAGCCACAGCAACTCAGGATCCCAGCTGCGTCTGCAACCTACACCACGTCTCACGGCAACGCTGGATCCTTAACCCACTGAGCAAGGCCAGGGATCGAACCTGCAACCTCATGGTTCCTAGTCGGATTCGTTTCCGCTGTACCACGATGGGAACTCCAAGATGTTCTGCGTTCTTGAGCATCCCTGGGGGATCCCAGAGCAAACAGGGGAAGGGGCTGGGCTCTCCACTGACTGCATGGGGTTCTGGAGCAGGGCCCCTGTCAGTCAAATGAGTCCGTTAGTTAGTTAGTGTCTTTTTAGGGCTGCTCCCATGGCATATGGAGGTTCCCAGGCTAGGGGTCGAATCGGAGCTACAGCTGCCAGCCTACGCCACAGCCAGATCTGAGCCATGTCTGTGACCACCACAGCTCATGGCAACACCGGATCCTTAACCCACTGAGCAGGGCCAGGGATCAAACCCACGCCCTCGTGGTTCCTAGTCTGATTCGTTACCACTAAGCCACTAAGGGAACTCCCCCATGCCACTCTTAAAGAGAACAGATGCCACCCCAGTGGCATCTTGGAGGATAAACGCCAACATGCTGAGGATGGAGAAACAGCCAGGCTCCTTACGGAGCTTCTGGAACCACCCTGGGGCTCAGGGAAAGGGGGATGGGGGCATTCACAGCAAGTCACAGAGCAGGTGCCAGATGCTGATGCAGTGAGGGCTCTCTTCCCCCTGTTTCCACCATGCCCCAGATCTAGGCCAGCCTCTGCAGGAGGTGGGATAAGAGAGGTGCCTGCCCCCAGCTATCTCTCAGCCTACTCACCCCTGCCCCATGCTCACACACCCTTGCTGCCCCACAGTTCCTGTCCCAGCCACTTCCCCACGATGGCTCAGCAGCCTTGAACTCTTCCCCAGTAGCACAAGCATTCCTGAAGGGATGCTTGGGAGTCTCAGGTGCCACCTCCCACCAGCCATCACCATCTCCCCCTCCAGTCACCTGAGCCATCCCTGACTGTCCCCAGATCAGCCCCACCCAGGGTCCCTGGTTTCCCCAGGGCAGCCAAGGTTTGAGGAGGTGGAACCCAGAACAGTGATTTTCAAATTTCAGGCCCTAACTCTGACCAGTCACGTTAGCACCTTTTTAAAAAATGAAATACACACACACACAAAAGAAATACAATAAAAAATTGATTTATCAAAGTGTATTGCACAAAAGAAGGGTAAATATTGCTGTAAGAAATTTTGTGTACTGGGAGTTCCCATTGTGGCTTAGTGGGTTAAGAACCCAACTAGTATCCATGAAGATGAGAGTTCAATCCCTGACCTCGCTCAGTGGGTTAAGGATCCGGCATTGCTGTGAGCTGTGGTGTAGGTCATAGACGTGGCTCAGATCCCACATTGCCGTGGCTGTAGGCCAGCCGCTACAGCTCCACTTCAACCCCTAGCCTGGGAACTTTCATATGCTGTGGGTGCGGCCCTAAAAAGCAAAAAAAGAAAAAAAGGAAATTAAGAAATTCTGTGTACAACTATGTGTACTGATTGTTATGGAAAATATGTTTTATACTAATGGTTGCAACATTTAGAAAGATACTGTGCCTTGAAGTTTCCAGCGCATGCCCAGAAAGCACGGATCCCGTGCCCTGAGGCCTCTTCCTGAGGCTGTCTTGGGGAAAATGCCCCTTTGTTTAGCCAGTCACTCAGATTCAAGACCCTGGTCTCATCCTAAACCCCTCTCGCTCTGTCTCTCCAGCCAGTCCCACAGCAAATCCTGCTTCTGTTCTTCCCTTCAAAATACATGCAGGGTCTGCGCCACCTCTGCCCCACACCTGGTTCTAGTCCTGGCCAGGTTACCTCTCACCTTGATTATGGTTCATCTAGTTCTGAGTCAACAGGACCCAGGAAGGGCACTCTGCACATAGTAGGTGCTGCACACAGTAGGTGTGCATCTCTGGGCTGACTGAAGTGTCTCCTCGTCCCCTCTCAGCAGGGGTAGAAGGAACAGGGCTGGGCTATGAAGTCCCTTGGCCGGCCTTTGCTGTCCTCCAGCCCCACTTGTGATCTGATCTCCCTCCACATGGGCCCCTTGCAGCCCCTCCTCCAGACCACGGGGCCTTGGGGTTTTTAAGAATTTGAGCCCAGTTGCTTCCCTGCCACCACTCCCCCTGCCCGCCCACCAGCTCCCACGCACCCAGGCTGGTCCATTTCACGTGCACCCTCCCTGCAGTCCCATCCGTTGACACAATAGCTCGAGTTGATCCATCTCAGGGACAACCTCCAAGTCCAGGCTCTCCTGTCCCTGGGGGAACTTGTAAGACATCCCATGTTCATCTCTGGGTCACAACCCTGGCCAGGAGCGGAGCCAGGCAAAAAGACGCCAAGCGATGCCTTTAACACACTACACACATGTTTCTCTCTCCCCAGGGGCTGAGGCCAAGCCCAACAGTGAGACTCAGGAAAGATGACAGCAGAACTGGGCAGGTACAGACCAGATGACGCCAGTCAGGCTGTGAGCAAACGGGGTAGCGCCACAGGCTTCCTCTGATGTCACTGGCTGTGCAGTGGTGCACACGAGAGGCAGCGGTACGTCCCAGCCCGGGATGCAGGCCAGGCAACCAGAACTTGGTAGCCTGTGAAGCTGTTTTGTTTGGGTAACTATTTTAAAAGAGCCCAATGGGGTTTTTCTGTAACCAGCAAGTCAGTGCTCCAGTCCCATACTTCCTGCCAAGAATCAACCTCACCTCACTAGAAAATTGTCCTACTGCCTGATAGGAGGGGGAGGGAGTGGGAGGGATCGGGAGCTTGGGCTTATCAGACAAAACTTAGAATAGATTTACAAGGAGATCCTGCTGAATAGCATTGAGAACTTTGTCTAGATACTCATGTTGCAACAGAAGAAAGGGTGGGGGAAAAAATATAATTGAAATGTATACATGTAAGGATAACCTGACCCCCTTGCTGTACAGTGGGAAAATTTAAAAAAAAAAAAATTGTCCTTAAGAATAACTTTTAGGAGTTCCCACTGTGGTGCAAAGGGATGGGCAGCATCTCTGGAGTGCTGGGATGAACGTTCGATTCCCAGTCCGGCAGCTGCAGCTAAGTCTCAACTGTGGCTCAGATCTGATCCCTGGCGCGGCAGGCGGCCAAAAAAGAAAAGAAAAAAAAAATGCCTTTTAACGCCCAGATTTAAGAAAACTTCTTTTTTTTTTTTGTCTTTTTGCCATTTCTTGGGCCACTCCCGTGGCATATGGAGTTCCCAGGCTAGGGGTCGAATCGGAGCTAGAGCCACTGTCCTACATCACAGCAACATGAGATCTGAGCCGAGTCTGTGACCTACACCACAGCTCACAGCAATACCGGATCCTTAACCCACTGAGCAAGGCCAGGGATTGAACCTGCAACCTCATGGTTCCTAGTTGGATTCGTTAACCACTGAGCCATGACGGGAACTCCAAGAAAACTTCTAATCAAAAAGAGAAAGTCAACTGACCCCACAAATGAACACTTTGGTGTTTACGAGTCGTCTGGGATATTTGGTATCTGGTATATTTGAAACATTGAAGAGAATCTGGCATAGGAGTGAATGTGACACATGTGTCCTGTTCACGTAAGTCTCCCAACATAAAGTGCATAATTGAGTAATTCATTATTTTCGACTGGCCATTTTTCACTGGAATGTGAATGAGAATTTTTCAAAGTGAGTGAATGGCACTAGAATATTTAAAACATCCCGATACTCTTGTAATTTATTAGAAGAGTTAAGTACTTGAGAAGGTTTCACTTTTTAGAAACGTCTGTGGAGCGTCCGAAGAAAATTGAACGGTTAAAATTTGTGAAAGCAAAACATTTAAGGAAATTTAATTAACTAAGATTCCAAATGAGATGCGAAGCTGTTGAAACTGGAGTTGGCTGAGCATTAATCAAAGACCTCCCGGAAAGTGACTGTGGAAATGTGCTGGATTTATAAATAGGATAATATTTGGAAGTAGAACTTTGAAGATGAATAAAGAGGAGGATTATTTTTCATTGGTGGCTTTAATAGTGGAAGACAAATTTTAAAACATGAAGTAATGGAGTTCCCATCGTGGCTCAGCAGAAACGAATCTGACCAGCATCCATGAGGACGCAGGTTCGATCCCTGCCCTTGCTCAGTGGGTTAAGGATCCCTTGTTGCTGTGGCTGTGGTGTAGGCCGGCAGCTACAGCTCTGATTGGACCCCTGGCCTGGGAACCTCCATATGCCCTGAGAAGACCAAGAAAAAAATAAAAAATGAAGTAATGGGTTTTTCCGCACACACACTCTTCACCCCAGTGACATCAGCGAGCTTGCACAGACACTGCCCCCTGTTGGTGACTGGAAGGCTTCCCCTCACCAGTTACTGCCTTTTCCTTAGAGAAACGGTGCGAGATACAGAGAGAAACTCTGTCCCCAACTCCACCGGCAGTCAGTCCGTAGTTGTGAGAGGCAGCCTCTGAGATGGCCCCAAATGATCCCCGCTGTGTATCCTCTGCACAAGCCCCTCCTCTGGAGTGTGGACTGGACCTAGTGACTCACTTTGAATGAAGAGAAAATGGCAAAAGTGCTGGGACGTCCCTTCGGAGATTAGGCTACCAAAGGGCTTTGACTTCTCAGGTGCTGGCCCTCTCTCCCTCTCTCCCTTGCTCTCTTCCTCAGAGAGGAGCCACACTCTGAGCTGCCCTGTGGAGAGGCCCGCTTGACAAGGAAATGTCCCCGGCCAGCAGCCAATGAGAACCTGAGGCTTGACAGCAAGCATGCCACCAACTTGGAAAAGGATTGTCGTCTTTGAGGGGACCTAACCTCTGGCCAACAGCTTACTTGTAGTTTGGGAAGACACCCTGAGCCTGAGGCACCAGATTCCTGGCCATAGAAAATGTAGATGGTAAGTGTTTGTTGTTTTAAGTTGGTAAGTGTTTGTTGTTTTAATTCACTAAGTGTTGGGGAGGGGTGATTTGTTACCCAGCAGTAGCTAACTAATACAACTGTAGTAGAATCTTATTGGGCATAAGCTGCTCCAGAAAGAAAATCTACATTTCCCACACTTCCTTGCAGCCAGGCATGGTCGTGTGGGGTGTGGTCATGGTGACAAGCCTTCTGAGCCCACAAACAAGACCAGTACCTAGAAGAAACCAAGATCCCTTGGCTGACTTCATGGAGCAGAGCTGTTTTATCAGACTGGAGAGAAATAGGGAGAGAAAAATAAACTTCTAACTTGGATCTCTGTTAGAACAGCTAAATCTCAGTGTTTCCCAAATCCCCACATCAACTTTTTGTTTCTTCTTCTTTTTTCTTTCTTTTTTTTTTTAGGACTGCACCTGCGGCATTTGGAAGTTCCTGGCTAGGGGTCGAATAGCAGCTGCAGCTTCCAGCCACAGCCACAGCCACAGCCATGCCAGCCCCATCTATGAACTACTCCACAGCTGGCAGCAACACCGGATCCTTAACCCACCGAGCAAGGCCAGGGATCAAACCTGCATCCTCATGGATCCTATGTCAGGTCCTTAACCTGCTGAGCCACAATGGGAACTCTTGCCCAGATCATCTTTTTTTTTTTGTCCTTTTTTTTGTTGTTGTTGTTGTTATTGTTGTTGTTGCTATTTCTTGGGCCGCTCCTGCAGCATATGGAGGTTCCCAGGCTAGGGGTCGAATCGGAGCTGCAGCCACCAGCCTACGCCAGAGCCATAGCAACACGGGATCCGAGCTGCGTCTGCAACCTACACCGCAGCTCACGGCAACGCCGGATCGTTAACCCACTGAGCAAGGGCAGGGACTGAACCTGCAACCTCATGGTTCCTAGTTGGATTTGTTAACCACTGCGCCACGACGGGAACTCCCAGATCATCTTTTACTTGATCTTTCAATCTTTTAATCATCTCTCTCTCTCCCTCCCTCCCTCTCTCTCTTTCTCTCTCTCTCTCATTAGCCTCATCTTGATCAATGACAACCGAGACCTTATAATTTGGCGTGCTCGGTAAGCGTTTCTAGTCCCCCCCCCCCCAGTTTTGCAATTGTTAACAAATACACATTCCCTCCTAGGCTTAGGGCAGCTCACCACGAACGGCCATCGGCCATGTACATGCTGCTTTTCTTTTTCTTTGTCCCAGGGAAGTACTGCTTATTGAAGTTTAGATTCATATACATATTGCCTTTCAAATTCTCTTCTCAGGAGCCAGCAACCCTCTGGCAACCCACAGACTCCTGGTGCCTCAGCTGGCCAGCTTGACCAAAGCCGCTGGCTGCCTTTCTTCCTAAGCCTGGATCTTCAAAGGCAATCCAGGTTCCAGTCACTTGAGATTTGGCAAACACTGCCTTAGAGGAAACCAAGCCCATGATCCCTTGGAAGCAGGACGCGTGTAGGCGCGACCCAAGCCCGAGGCTTTCTGAGATTCCCCGAGGTGTGCCCGGCACCCGCAGGTAAACCCACTGTCCTTAGCTCTCTGATTCAGCAGGGCCCATCCTCGGCGGGGCGGGGGGGCGGCAGGTGGTGGAGGGGGAAGGGAGTGGACTTCACAAAAGGATGGCAGGGCAGGAAGGAGGAGTTTGTGGAGGAGCCCACAGGGCAATGAACCAATGCATAGAAGCCTGAGCCGACCTCTGCCCAGGGAAGGGGCCCCTGGGGGTGACTGCGGTTCTCGGGCTCGTAGCTGTAGGCGGGTCAGACCAGGATGCGGATGATGGGCTCCTGGGTCAGCACCCAGCTCCTCCCCCTCCCTGTGCTGTCTCTGCCCGTATGGGCAGGACAGCAGTGGTACCTGCCTGGAGGGTCACTGGGAGGAGTGGATGAGATGCTGTACCTTGAGCCCTTCGCCCAGCACCTGGCACATAAGATTTTAGAGCCAAAAATTATAGAACCTTGCAGTATAATGGCTGTCAGGATAATAGCTACTATTATTATAAAAGAACTATGGTTTGTGGGATGCTGAATAATGACCCTCCCTCAATGATCTAGGTGTCCTTATCCTTGGAACTGGTAAGTGTCCCCTTATCGGGCCAAAGGGACTTAACAGGATTTTTCTTTTTTTTAATCTTTTTATTAGAGTTGATTTACAATGTCCTGTCAATGCTGTACAGCAAAATGACCCAGTTACACACATACATTCTTTTTCTCATATTATCTTCTGTCATGTTCTATCACAAGTGATTGGATAGAGCTCCCTGTGCTGCACAGCAGGACCTCATTGCTTATCCATTCCAAATGCTATAGTCTGCATCTACGAACCCCACACTCCCAGTCCGTCCCACTTCCTCCCCCTCCGCCTTGGCAACCACAAGTCTGCTGTCCATGTCGGTGAGTCTGTTTCTGTTCTGGTAGATGGATATCTGTGCCGTATTTTAGATTCCATATATAAATGATATCATATGGTATCTGTCTTTATCTTCCTGACTTACACTTTACAGGGTCGTGAGATGGGACGTGGGGCCTAAATGTGATCACCCGTGTCCTTGTAAGGACGGCAGAGGGAGATTCAACTCCAGAAAAGAAAGCGATGTGGGAGTTCCCGTCGTGGCTCTGTGGTTAACGAATCGGACTAGTAGCCATGAGGATGGGGGTTCGATCCCTGGCCTCGCTCAGTGGGTTAAGGATCCAGCGTTGCTGTGAGCTGTGGTGTAGGTCACAGACATGGCTCGGATCCCAAGTTGCCGTGGCTGTAGCATAGGCTGGCAGCTACAGCTCCGATCAACCCCTCACCTAGGAACCTCCATATGCCACATGTACAGCCCTAAAAAGACCAAAAAAAAAGAAGGAGATGTGATGAAGGAAGCCAGGGTTGGAGTGTTATGGCCACGAGCCAAAGGGCACCGGCAAGGGGTCTCTGGAAGCCCGAAGAGGCAAGGAACAGATTCTCTGGAGTTCCTGTTGTGAGCTGCAGTGTAACTCAAAGATGAGGCTTAGATCCAGCATTGCTGTGGCTGTGGTCTAGGCCAGTGGCTACAGCTCCATTCCTACCCCTAGCCTGGGAACCTCCATATGCCGAGGGTTTGGCCCTAAAAAATGAATAAATAAATAGACAGATTCTCCCCTAGGACCCCCATAGGGAATGAAGCCCTGCCCACACCTTGACTCTAGCCTGCTGAAAACGGTTTTGGACTTCAGACCATCAGAACACTAGAAGGCTTATGTGTTGTTTTATTTTTTTAATTTTTAAAATTTTTTTGCTTTTAGGGCCACACCCGTGGCATGTGGAGGTTCCCAGGATAAGTGTCTAATCGGAGCTACAGCCACCAGCCTACACCACAGCCATGGTAACACCAGATCTGAGCCTCATCTGATAGCTCAGGGCAACACCAGATCCTTGACCCCCTGAGTGAGGCCAGGGATCGAACCCGCAACCTCATGGTCCCTAGTCGGATTCGTTTCTGCTGCGCCATGATGGGAAGTCCATCTATGTTGTCTTAAACAATCAAGTTGGTGGCCGTTTCGTTCCAGCAGCTGTCGATGATCCGACAGGGTGATGATGCTGGCAGATGCGCGTGCGGTAGAGGGAGCGAGGGAGCGGGCCCATTCGACACTGTGTTCCCGCCACGAACTCCAGGGCCAGCCCGCCCTCAGCACTGATGCTGGTACCCACACATCTATGGGTAAAGAAGCCAAGCCGGCCCCGGCCCTACAGAAGGGGTTCTCTCTGGGTGCTGCCTGCATTGAGAACACTACCTTGGAACGGTCCACTCTAGACACGTTCCTACAGATCTGCGCTGTGTATCTGCATCCGTACCTGAGCTTGTGGATCTACGCCTCCAGCTCTGCCTCCACCTACGCCTCCACCTCCACCTGCCCCCCCACCTCCACCTCTACCTGCACCTCCACCTCTGCTGACACCTAGACTTAACCTACACCTAAGCTCTACCTACACCTACGCCTCTTCCTCTGCTTACATCTATACCTACATCTATATCTCTGCCTTTACCTATATTGTATCTGTCGTTTTGTGCCCTACTGTCCCCAAAATGGGTGTTTTGTGTGGCAGAGGAAGACGTTTTCCTTGACTTTCGCAGGGTCCCCAGCTGGGTCTGAAAATTAAAGTGACAAAGACAGACTAATGGGAGCAAAGGCAACCTGTTTATTAAGTTTTATGTGACATGAGAGCCTTCCTACAGAATCGGAGCCCCCAAAGAAGACGGGTGTATTTTTGGCTGAGGTTGATGTGGAGAGTGCGGCGTGGAGAAAGAGGGCAGGTTAGGGACTCTGAGGCGACTCAGGTAAACTGGGGAGGCTTGGCAGGGCCTGGCTGGTAGGAGTTTTCTTATTCTCACTCTGTCTTCACGCAGACTGAGGATCCTTCCCTCCAGGTCTGGGGGCACCTCTCCCGTGAGGGTTTTAGGACCCGTTTCAAGGAAGAAGCATGAAAAAAGGAGGAGGTCAGAGTGACCTTCCTGCTTCTGGCTTTTTTTTTTTTTTTGGTCTTTTTAGGGCTGCACCCTCGGCACATGGAAGTTCCCAGGCTAGGAGTCCTATCGGAGTGGCAGCTGCCAGCCTACACCACAGCCACAGTAACGCTGGGTCCTTAACCCACTGAGCGAGGCCAGGGCTTGAACTTGTGGTCCTTATGGATACTAGTTGGGTTCACTCCCGCTGAGCCACAGTGGGAACTCCCCATTTTTCATATTCTTTCAGCTTAAAATATTCAGTGGGCCAAGGCGCCGTGTACTGGGGTAGCGGTCCTGAACCCCCTCCCTGCACCTTTCCTTTTCATTCAGAAGGTTTTCCTCGATCTGAAATATGTTTTCCTTTTAACTCTCTGCCCTCCAGTTCTGCATATCATCACTGTGCAGATGCGTTTCTATTTTATTAACTGATCCCTTAGCGCCCATTACTAAGAGGAGACTGGCCATCTGTTTTCAGAGATGTCTTTTCTAACTGCTCTCAAGGTAAGGGCTCTGCAGAGCTGGACTCTGGGCTGAGCGCCCTGAAAAGCTCATTCCAGGAGCTGCCACCACAAATGCCCAAGGACCAGGCAGGTAATGGGGCAGGTGATGGGCCCAGGCACTGAATGGGGTGGGGGCCGCGTATCCGTCAGAGCCGCCTCTTTTCCAGCCACTCCCCGCCATCTGAGAGTGCAGGCCAGGGCTGCCCACCCTTTCATTTCCAAGAGATGCTGGAAAATTAGGACTTCTCTGTGGTTTTTCAATGTTTGCAACCAATGCACCATTCTTAAAATGTAGCACGTGACCAGTAACCGCAGCAAAGTGGGCCAAGGTTGATGAACAGACAAACCATGGGAAAAGAAATGCAAGTGACTCTTAAACAGAAGAAGTGTTGATCACCTTCCACATCAGAAGAGAAATGCACGAGTTCCTGCTGTGGCGCAGTGGGTTAAGGGTCTGACTGCAGAGGCCCGGTTTGCTGCGGAGACATGGGTTCCATCTCCAGCCCCACACACAGGGTTAAAAGATCTGGCATTGCTGCAGCCTCGGCTCAGATTCAATCCCTGGCCTGGAAGTTTCTGCCTGCTGTGGGTGCAGCCAAAAAAAAAAGAGGAGTTCCTGTGGTGGCTCAGTAGTTAACGAACCTGACTAGTATCCATGAGGATGCGGGTTTGATCCCTGGCCTTGCTCCGTGGGTTAAAGATCCGGTGTTGCCATGAGCTGTGGTGTCGGTCGTAGACGCGGCTTAGATCTGAAGTTGCTGTGGCGGTGGTGTAGACCGGAGCCTATAGCTCCGATTGGACCCTTAGCCTGGGAACCTCCATATGCCATAGGCGTGGCCCTAAAAAGCAAAAAAAAAAAAAGGACAAAAAGAAAGAAAGATGCTCAGAACAGATATGACTCCCGGTGGGGGAATGTGACCTATCTCCACGTTCTACCTCCACCCCAGGCAGTAACTCTGACTCTTCACACTGGTTGAGTAAAATCATGCTCCCAACAGGAAAGGAGAATACAAACTGGAACAGCCCTCATAAAGAAACAAGTTCAGGAGTTCCCGTTGTGGCGAAGTGGAAACAAATCCGACGAGGAACCATGAGGTTGCAGGTTCGATCCCTAGCCTCACTCAGACAACTGAGCAACTGGCGTTGCCATGAGCTGTGGTGTAGGTGGCAGACACAGATCCTGCATTGCTGTGGCTATGGTGGAGGCTGGCAGCTGTAGCTCTGCTTCAACCCCTATCCTGGGAACCAACATATGCCATGAGTGCAGCCCTAAAAAGCAAAAAAATAAAAATAAAAATAAACAAATTCAAACCCGTGGTGTCAGCTCATTTGTGACACGTAGCAGTACAAGTAATTAGTTTTATAATCATAATATCACACGATTGCCTCCTCTATTCGTTAGGGTACTTATGACATTTGCAAGCATCTGATATTAGATTGGTGAGGGTTGAGGTGATTGCCTTTGGGAGGAGTGTTTAATTGGTTAGGGAAATCTGATATGGAAGAATAACTACTGAATGGTTTTATTAAAGAGCAAAGATGAGTTAGTATTCCTGTTCACACACGAGCCCCACGGTTCTGGGCTGCTGGCCTACACCCTGGTGAGTAACAGGTAAATCTGCAGCAGCAACGAAATTTTATGCACATACCTTTTTTTAAAGGGTTTTTTTTGTCTTTTTTTTTTTGCTATTTCTTGGGCCGCTCCCGCGGCATATGGAGGTTCCCAGGCTAGGGGTCGAATCAGAGCTGTAGCCACCGGCCTACACCACAGCCACAGCAATGTGGGATCTGAGCCGCATCTGCAACCTACACCACAGCTCACGGCAACGCCGGATCCTTAACCCCCTGAGCAAGGCCAGGGATCAAACCCGCAACCTCATGGTTCCTAGTCCGATTCGTTAACCACTGCGCCAGACGGGAACTCCAGCATCGTGGTTTTTAATGAGTTAGAATTCCCATCCCCAAACAATTGATCCTTTTAACATGTATGAGTCTGTGGTTTCCAGTCTATTTACAATCTTTTGCACTCATCACGGCTGTCAAATTCATTGCCCCATTTTCTGCAATTCCCCCAGCCACTGGCGACCACCAGTCTTCTTTCTGCCTCTGCAAATCTGCCTGTTCTGGTTACTCCCCTATAAATTTATTGTTTTGGCCACACCCACGGCATGTGGAAACAGCCAGATCAGGAGTCAAACCTGTGCCACAGCAATGGCCCAAGCCACTTCAGTGATAATGTGGGATCCTTAACCCACTGCGGCACAAGAGAACGCCATTCCCATAGAAATGGAATCAGCACAGTGTGTGGCCTTCTATGCCTGGTTCCTTTACTTACAATGATTTCAAGGTCTATCCACGTGGTAGCGTGTATCCATACTTCATTTCTTTCTCTGGCTAAATAAACCCATTCCAATAATTCCATTGTGTGGCTCTATCATGGTATGGACATTCGGGTTGTTTTTGGCTATTATGAATAATCCTGCTATAGAAGTTCCTGTCGTGGCTCAGTGGAAATGAATCTGACTACAAACCATGAGGATGCAGGTTCAATCCCTGGCCTCGATCATTGGGTTAAGGATCCAGCATTGCCATGAGCTGTGGTGTAGGTCACAGACACACCTCCTCGGATCCCGCGTTGCTGTGGCTGTGGTGTAGGCTGGTGGCTACAGCTCCGATTCGACCCCTAGCCTGGGAACGTCCATATGCCATAAACGTTTGCTTAAAACAACAAACGTTATACTGAGACAGTTCCGGAGGCTAGAAGTCCAAAATCAGGTTCATCTGGCATTAGGCAAGGTGTTGGCAGGAGACGCTGAACAGAGAATCTGTGTCCTTGCCTTTTTCAGGCTCTAGTGGGCTCGTGGCCCCTTTTTTCTGGGTTTTCGGCTCCTTTTTTCCAGGCTTGGGGCCCCTTCCTTTATCTTCAGTGCATCGCTCCCATCTTAGCTTCTGTCAATGTCCCATTGTCCTCCCTCTGACTGACTCTTCCTGTCTCCCTTTTTTAAGGATCCTTGGGACTGTGTTCAGGACCCACCCAAATAATCCAGGTTTGTTTCCCCATCGCAAGATCCTTAAACACACCTGCAAAAATATTTTTGCTATTTTAGGCAACATGCACAGGTTCCAAGGATTAGGGCACCAATAGCTTTAATGGATCTTTTTTTTTTTTTTTTTTCCTTTTAGGGTCGCACTCGCGGCACTTGGAGCTTCCCAGGCTAGGGGTCAAATCAGAGCTGTAGCCACCGGCCTACACCACAGCCACAGCAACGCCAGATCTGAGCTGTGTCTGTGACCTACACCACAGCTCATGGCAATGCCAGATCCTTAACCCACCGAGAGAGACCAGGGATCAAACTGGCGTCCTCATGTATACTAGTGGTTCATTAACCACTGACCACAACGGGAACTCCTTTAAGGGGTCTTTATTCAGCCTGCCACAGACACCATCCATGTGGGAGAGACTCCAACACATTTCTGGTAGACAAACTGGGTAGAGGCTTGGGGACATGGATCGGTGTGGAGAGGTCATTGCATTCAGGAGAGAGCTGCGGGGAGGAGGGAGCCGGCGCAACCTGGGTTGTAGGGAGTAGGCAGGAGTGAGAAGAGGTGCCAAAGGAGGCTCGGGGGACTGTCCATGCTTCCAGGATCCTCTCCTCCCCCTTCCCCAGGGCACAGACCACCCAACATTCATAGGCAGGAAAACAAGAGATGAAGCGTGGTTCCCTAAAAAGATCCAGCTCTCTGCCAGCCTGAGGCGGTAACTAGGGTGGGTGCCAGCTTCTGGAAAAAGCCAGTCTGGCATTCGTGTGGAGGCGAGGGGCAGCTAGAAGCCGGGCTCCTGGTCTCTCACCAGCCACGTGTGAGGCCAGCCCGGCAGCAAGCCCGACACCCAGACACAAAGCTCCCATTCATGCCGGGCCTGGTGGGAAAACAGTCCAACATTTGTAACGGGAAGCTCAGCCCCATCCCTCACGGACACAGCAGCCTTGTCCCTCAGTCGAGAATGGCAAGCAACAAGCAAGATCACCAGACAGGAAAGGAAAACCAGCCCCAAGCACGACAGCACCCAAAGGAAACGGACAGTTTGGGATCCAATCAAGGTGCCTGTGCTCTATCTGTTTGTTTGTTTGTTTGTTTTTTAGGGCCACACCCGCAGCATATGGAGGTTCCCAGGCTACGGGTCCAATTGGAGATACAGTTGCCGGTCTATGCCACAGCCACAGCAACACGGGATCCGAGCCACGTCTGCGACCTACACCACAGCTGACGGTAATGCCGGATCCTTAACTCACTGAGCAAGGCCAGGGATCAAACCCACAACCTCATGGTTCCTAGTTGGATTTGTTAACCACTGAGCCACAACGGGAACTCCCTCAATTAAATTTAAAAAAAAAAAATTGCTACAATTTCTTTCTTTCTTTCTTTTTGGGGGGGTCTTTTTTAGGGCTGCACCAGCAGTGCATGGAAGTTCCCAGGCTAGGGGTCAAATCAGAGTGGCAGCTGCCAGCCCACACCACAGTCACAGCAACTTGGAATAGGAGCCCAGTCTTCAACCTACACTACAGCTCAAGGCTACGCGAGATCCTTAATGCACCGACTGAGGCCAGGGGTCCAACCCACCTCCTCATGGATACTGGTCCGGCTCATTAACGCTGAGTCACGATGGGAACTCCCATTGCTACAGTTTCTTATCCACAAACTTTCTTCATCACTTGGGCCCCAAACTCTTCAAGCAGTAAGACCTGACTGAACTGACATCAGGTGTTTATAACTATTCCACTAAGTGGTATTTCTCCCTACAGACGCTTTACCACAGAAATATCACATATCCTGGAGTCCTGGCTGGACTCTGCCTGGAATACTGCAGACCGTTATATGCATTCTACTACCTTCTGAGTTAGAAAAAAGAGGGAAAAAGTCCAGAATCCAAATCATCTAGTTCTAGGACTTCCAGAAAAGAGACTGTGTGTGGCTATGTACTGAAAAAGCTACCAAGAATACCAAAATGGGAGTTCCTGTCGTGGCGCAGTGGTTAACGAATCCAACTAGGAATCATGAGGTTGCGGGTTCGGTCCCTGCCCTTGCTCAGTGGGTTAACGATCCGGCGTTGCCATGAGCTGTGGTGTAGGTTGCAGACACTGCTCGGATCCCGCGTTGCTGTGGCTCTGGCGTAAGCTGGCAGCTACAGCTGCTATTCGACCCCTAGCCTGGGAACCTCCATATGCCTCGGGAGCGGCCCAAAGAAATAGCAAAAAGACAAAAAAAAAAAAAAAAAAGAATACCAAAATGCTCGCCTCTCACACTTTCCTCGCGATGGCGCTGTGGTGTCTTTGAGACTTTTTTTTTTTTTTTTTGCCATTTCTAGGGCAGCCCCCACCACATATGGAGGTTCCCAGGCTAGGGGTCGAATCGGAGCTGTAGCCAGTGGCCTACGCCAGAGCCACAGCAACGCGGGATCCGAGCCGCGTCTGCAACCTACACCACAGCTCACGGCAACACCGGATCGTTAACCCACTGAGCAAGGCCAGGGATCTAACCAGCAACCTCATGGTTCCTAGTCGGATTCGTTAACTGCTGAGCCACGACGGGAACTCCTCTGAGACTTTTTCAATGGAGGGGACCTGGGACTCCAGCTTAAAACCCTTTCATGGGAGTTACCGTTGTGGCGCAGCGAGTTACGAAACCCAACTAGTATCTGTGAGGATGAGGGTTAGATCCCTGGCCCCTCTCAGTGGGATAAGGAGCCCAGAGCTGTGGTGTAGGTCACAGTTGCTGCACGGATCCCACGTTGTGGTGGCTGTGGTGTAGGCCGGCAGCTGCAGCTCCCATTCGACCCCCTAGCCTGGAAACTTCCATATGCCTCAGGTGCGGCCCTAAAAAGAAAAAAAAACAAAAACAAAAAAAAACAGCGACCCCCCTAAGCGAGTGACTTGTATGTACCTCGTGCATACCTACCTCTAGGGGTTTGAGAGGTCTCCATGGGGTAATGCAAATAGAGCATTTAGCACAGTGCCCGGGATGAGTCTGGGACTGGCAAGGATCCCCTAGGATGTGGGAGGACTGTAGACCAGAAGACTGGCTCCGGGTTGTCTAAAGTCAATCGGAAAAAAAATATGAGAGCCCAAGGGCAGAGGTCCAGGGAGAAATGTGTTGTCGCCCCATTGTTTTTTGTTTGTTTGGTTTGTCTTTTTTTTTTTTTTTTTTTTTTGCTATTTCTTGGGCCGCTCCCGCGGCATATGGAGGTTTCCAGGCTAGGGGTTGAATCAGAGCCATAGCCACCACCGGCCTGCACCACAGCCACAGCAACGCAAGATCCGAGCTGCCTCTGCAGCCTTCACCACAGCTCACGGCAACGCCGGATCCTTAACCCCCTGAGCAAGGCCAGGGATCGAACCCGCAATCTCATGGTTCCTAGTCGGATTCGTTAACCACTGCGCCATGATGGGAACTCCTTGTGGGCCCATTCTTACTGTGAACCTGGCACTAATTCCCTAGTTTGCAATTTAGGGGCGGGGACAAATACCTAACGTAGGAGCGCCCAGGTTGGCCTCAGAGAACGTGTGGCAAAGAAGTTCAATTTAAGAACAAGCCTGAGGCACTCCCCTGGGGACACAATGTAAATTCGAGAGCATCCCTGAGGACAGAAACTTCTCTCCAAGTGTTTCACACTAGGTCCGAGGGCGGAGTCACAGCACAGCCCTTTACCAGCAGTGGACAGAGGGAGAGAGGTTTTGAACGGCGGAGGCGGCTTGTAGGCCGGTGGCCGGAATAAGAAGGGAAGACGGGGTGGGGGTGGGGGGGACAGCTAGGACACTTCCCACGGCGAGGGGCTCCCGGGGAGGCGGAATCCGCCTATCGGAGGTGCCTGCGGTGAGCGCCAGGGCACCCAGGTCTCAGATCGCGGGACGCCTGGGCAGGTAGCCCCGCGCTCCGAGACCTTGCCTGTTGTTGAGATGCAGCCTCTCGGAAGAGCCCGCCCGCAGACCTCGGAGCGCGGGGCCCGGGTCGCCGCCCCGCCCGCCTCGCGGCAGCTGGGCCCTCCCCCTGGCGCCTGCGGCCGCCCAGACCCCGCCCCTCCCTCTGTCCGGCTGCGCAGCCGCCCACCGGATCTCGCCGCCGCACGCCACCCACCCGGAGAGGGCCGACCGGGGCAGTGCCCCCCGACTGCCTCGCGGAGCAGAGTGCGGAAGGGGATCCTGGCCCGCCGCCGCCGCCTCCGAGCGGGCCGCCAGGTGAGCGCCGGGACAGGTGGGGACCCAGGTCGGAATCCGTGTTCTGGCCCCACTCGCGGCTGTAGCGTCCCGGGAAGGATTTCCGTCCCAGGCCCGGCCTGGACGGGCGTGTCCCGGGAGTCCTGTGCCCCAGCGCCCCTTCCCGGGCCCGCCCTCCCTCGCC
This sequence comes from Phacochoerus africanus, assembly GCF_016906955.1. Lineage (NCBI taxonomy): Eukaryota > Metazoa > Chordata > Mammalia > Artiodactyla > Suidae > Phacochoerus > Phacochoerus africanus. The sequence goes on along the minus strand of NC_062551.1, from coordinate 47,792,060 downwards.
ACTCCGAGCCCAGAGTTACACAAACGCGTGTTTTCGCACAGCAGGGGCTTTGCCAAAACCGGTCCTCTAGAGCCCTCGCCTCTCCGCCCGGCTGCTGGTCCGCCGAGGCCACCATGAAATAAATTCCCCTCCCCAAAGTAGTGGACCAACACGTGTTCACTGCAGCGGGTGAAAGGCCAGACCACTCCTAACCAATCCTGGCTTTTGTTTTCCTCTGCCTGGCGGAAAATTCTGTGCATCAGCTTTTAGAGCACCGAGTCTTGGTTTAGCAACTTGGGCACCTTGGGTGTGTTTTCACTGCGACCGCTCCACCGAATTTAAATTTTGTTCTAAGTTATCTTTTGCAGTGTTCAGGGATATCTGTTAACGCACCGTATCTTGTTCCTTCAACTTGAGACAGCAGCTGTCTACCCTCTATTTTGAAAGACCGTAACATCACTAGCCTATTTTTAAAATAAATAATAAAACATTTTTTTAAAAAGTCCTGGGAAAGCAAAAACAAAAGACAAATTAGAACAGAGCTTTGCATGCAACAGCAGTCCTTTAAGCCGTGCGCCCTCCCCCGCAGCCAATTAAAAATTTTTGTAAGTACATTGCTTTTCACAAATGGCACAGTAACTTGTGACCCGTAGTGCATGGTTTTAAATCCTTTTCAGCTTTTTATTCCTCCGGTGGTTACTTCCAAATCTTTGAAGAGAGTTCTTCCATTGTTATTTCTTAGTTTATCAACTTTTAGACTGTCTGCTAATCCTTTGCTGAAAAATAGATGGACAGCTTTCATCATCTCCGTGGTTTCCCTCCTTCCTGTATAATCACAGCATTCCTTTTAGTTTCTTTATGGGTAGTTTTGTTACATAAAATAATATTTTTTATAAATTTTTATTTCTTGTTCCATTAAATATATAATCTGTTATATATCTAAAATCTGTTTTATATGCGTGTGTGTATATGTATATATATAAAGATCTGTTGACTCCTTTGTAAGGCCTGACTTTAAAGTTTATTTATTTATTTATTTTTATTTTTTTAGGGCCGCACCTGGGGCACATGGAGGTTTCCAGGCTAGGGGTCCAATCAGAGCTACAACTGCTGGCCTACACTGAAGCCACATCAGATCTGAGCCATGTCTGTGACCTATACCACAGCTCACGGCAACACCAGATCCTTAACCCACTGAGCAAGGCTAGGGATGGAACCCACAACCTCATGGTTCCTAGTCGGATTCGTTTCCACTTCACCACAATGGGAACTCCTAAAATATTTTAACAAAGTTTTTATATTTATTTCAATGCTAATTTTTCAAGCCAATCAAGTTAGGCATACAGTACACAAATCAAATAGAAATGAAGCTGCTTTGGAATTCCCTTGTGGCACACTGGTTAAGGATCCAGCATCATCACTACAGCGGCTTGGGTCTCTGCTGTGGCTCAGGTTCAATCACATGCCACATGTGCAGCCAAAAAAATAAACCAGAAATGATTTGCCAGAAATAAAATGCCTTATTTTTTCAATGCTAAAAGGAATATAATCTAAGGAAAACAGAACCGAACCTGAGGCACATGGATGTTCCCGGGCCAGGGATTGAATCCGAGCTATAGCTGCAACCTATGCCATAGCCAGACCCTTTACCCACTGCACCAGGCCAGGATTGAACCCATACCTCTGTAGCTGCCTGAGCCCACTGCACTCGGATTCTTAACCCACTGTGCCACAAAGGGAACTCCAAAAAACATATTCTTTAATACACATTGATGTTCATTGCATATAAATTAGAACATACCAAAAACCAAAGTAACTTTGCCTCCTGCTTCACCTGTGCTGTGGCCCGGAATGCAGTTGAGTGAGAGAGTGATGACAGTGAAGTGAGAGAGAAATGGTGCAATTCAGTATCTCTCTTACTGTCTGCTATGAATTTGCTGTTTAGCTCACTGTGTCTTCAGTACCACTACTTTTGAACAATTGTACTTTTTTTGTTTTGTTTTTAAGGGCCGCACATGGGGCATATGACATTCCCAGGCTAGGGATTGAATCGGAGCTACAGCTGCTGGCCTACACCACAGCCTCAGCAACGAGGGATCTGAGCCACATCTGCAGTCTACACCACGGCTCACGGCAACACTGGATCCTTAACCCACGAAGCAAGGCCAGGGGTGGAACCCACATCCTCATGGATGCTAGTCAGGTTCATTAACCACTGAGCCACATCGGGAACTCCCTGCTGTGCACTTTTGCAACCATGTCTTTTTTGTCACTTTTGCACCCATGTGTGGATGTATGTTTTCATTTTTCTTGGGTAGATAGGCTAGGAGGAGAATTGCTGGGTTTCGTGGTAAGTTTATGTTTTGCTATAGCTATTTATTTTTTTATTGGCTACACCTGCGGCATGTGGCGGTTCTCAGGCCAGAGATCAGACCCCAGCCACAGAGGTGACCCAAGCCACAGCAGTGACAGTGCTAGATCATTAACCCGCTGAGTCACCAGGGCACGCTAGACTTTTCTTTTTCATTATTCAACTTTTAGAGAAACGATCTTTTTTCCAAAGGAGCTGTACCATTTTACATTCCCACCAGCAACCTGTGAGGGTTCCTCTTTCTCTTGGTCCTGGAGGGTTGATCTTTTGAACACTAGCCATTGTGGGCATAAAGGGCTTATCTCATTGTGATTTTCCTGCATTTTCTGCCTTTCCTTAATGACTAGTGACATCGAGCATCTTTTCGTGTGCTTATTAGTCATTTGTGTCTTTGGTGAAATGTCTATTCACATCTTTTGTCAATTTTTAAGTTGGTTTGTTTGTCTTAGTACTGATTTTTTTTAAAAGGCCGCTCCCACAGAATGTGGAAGTTTCCAGGGCAGCGACTGGATCCAAACTGCAGCTGCAGCTACACTGCAGCTGTGGCAATGCTGGATCCTTTACCCACCGCACCCCAAACCACTTCAGTCAGATTCTTAACCCACTTTGCCACACCAGGAACTCCTGACACTCTTCTTTTTATAGTATCCCATTCTTGTTTTGTTTTTTTTTTTTTGAGTTTCTTCCCAAATCTGAGTGTACCCAGGACCAGCTACATAATTTGCGGAGCCCAGTACAAAATGAGAATGTGGGCCCCTTGTTCAAAAATGATTAAAAATTTCAAGTTGAGGGAGTTCCCTGGCAGCACAGTGGGTTAAGGATCCGACATTGTCACAGCAGGTTCAATCCCTGGCTTAACTTCCGCTTGCTGTGGGCACAGCCAAAAAAAGCCCCAAATGAAAAAAAAAATTTTTTTTTTTTTTTTTTTGCTTCTTAGGGCCACACCCACGGCATATGGAGGTTCCCAGGCTAGGGGTTGAATTGAAGCTGTAGCCACCAGCCTATACCACAGCTGGGAGCAGTGCAGGATCCGACCTGGGTCTTCGACCTACACCACAGCTCTCGGCAGTGCCAGATCCTTAACCCACTGAGCGAGGCCAGGGATCGAACCCGCAACTTCATGGCTACTGGTAGGATTCATGTCTGCTGCACCACAACAGAAACTCCAAAAAGAGAGTTTCAGGTTGGCAGTAGTAAAGCATTAAGACAAGCACTGAGCCCTTGTAAGTATGGGGCCCTGTGCGAGGGCACAGGGCACGGGCCCACGAAGCCTGAGGGCAGCCATTGGGGTTTTCCTCTTCCTCGCCCTCCTTTTGGCCCTGGAATTGTCTCCATTTCCTCTGGGGTCAGTCCCCTGCTGCTCTGCACATTTACCTTAACGCTTCTCTGTCAGGACGCTGCTTTTCTTCAAGCATCTGGTGATCCCTGCTGTCTGAGCACATTTGCAAAAGCCCAGGAGGCTGGGTGACTGTTGAGTAACTGGGATGAGATCTGGAGCTGTTGTAAATAGAGCCCTGCTTTCCCACCGGCCTCCTTGTCCCGTTGACGGGGGGGGGGGGGGGGGGGGGGGGGGAGTGGCCGCAGGGCGTGTCCCTGCTGACTCCAAGGAAGCCAGTCCGCGGGGAGCCCCCTCCCCAATGCCAGGCGTTATACTCAGGTTATACTCAGAGCACCAGCAGCCTGTGCCCTTCCCGGACGCTTCCTGCAGTTTGTTCAAAACACCGTCATCCGGGATTGTGTCATTTTTCTTTGGGTGACAGGCAGGCAGCCTGAGCTCTAGGGGCGAAGTGTGGGGGAGGAAGCTGAGGGAGCAGGGAGCCCGCGGGCATGGTTTTTTCCAAGATGCACTGACTTGTCCTCACTCTGCCCGCCGAGCTCTCTGCTACCCCATCCTGAGCCTCTCTGGACCTTTGACTCTGGGTTCAGAGCCCCTGGAGGTCCTTGAGTTTCCCTTGGCCCCCATAGTAGGCCCTGTCCTATTGCCCAGCCCCTACACGTCTGTCTGCTTTCTGTCTTACAGAAATGTATCGACTCTTTTTTTTTTTTTGTCTTTTTAGGGCCACACCCTCAGCATATGGAGGTTCCCAGGCTAGGGGTCAAAGTGGAGCTACAGCCGCCGGCCTATACCACAGCCACAGCAACGCCAGATCCAAGCTGCGTTTGTGATCTACACCACAGCTCCCAGCAACGTCGGATCCTTAACCCACTGAGCGAGGCCAGGGAGGGCACCCGCATCCTCATGATTAAGAGTTGGGTTCATTACCACCGAGCCGCAGTGGGAACTCTGTCGACATTCCTGTCCTGGTGATGTTCTCCCTCCTGTACGCTTTGCTTTGCTTTTTAATTTCTTTGCTGTGCGTGGAGAAGGTGCCCTCTGAGAAGGAGCTCGGCCTGAGCAGATCACCATCCGCTCTCCACTTCTGACTGCTCTGTGGCCTTGAGTGAGTCTTTCCACTTCTCTAGGCCTTGCGGTGTGAAGATCAGCTGGGATAACACCGAAGCCACTAAAGGCCACCTCCAGTCGGTTCCTAGGTCTGCAGAGCTGTATCATCTGGCTGGCACTGTGCTTGGATTTTTCTCTTTTCCTTTTTTTGGTCACTCCACAGCACATGGAGCTCCCTGGCTCAGATCCGAGCCGCAACTTCAACCCCCGCCCCAGCTGCAGAAATGCTGGATCCTTTAACCTCCTGTGCTGGACCAGTATTGAACCTGCGTCCTGGTGCTGCAGAGACGCTGCCAATCCCATTGTGCCAGAGCAGGAACTCTGGATTTTTTTTTTTCTTTAAACACTAACACTTAAAAATGGGGTGACTTCACATAAAAACAGGGATTTCCAGTCCCTTGACAAACTGGAAAAGGTGGCCCAACTGGGGCCACCTTCCTACTTGGCAGTACATCAGCCAGTGTGGGCACCGGCACAGCTTCCAGGCTGGGCTCTTCTCTCTGGTTTGCCAGAGGCTCCGCTGCTCCCTGTTTGCTTCCACCCAGTTGGCCTCATTTAGGATATGGCCTGTCTCCTGGGGGCATTGGAACTTGGGATTCCTGGGATTTTGTTTTGAGAGCATCTAGCACAGAACTAGCTGTTACTATTATGAACCCAGCCAAGAGCAGTGGTATGAGCGGGGGCTCAAAGCAGCTCTTGCTCTGATCACTGGGCCATGTTACCCTAGGTTTGCATTCACCTAGAAGAGGTGCCTTTTATTTCCTTTTTGCCTTTTTCGGCCATACCTGCCTTTTATTGGCATTCCCAAGCCAGAGGTCCAATCTGAGATGCAGCTGCACAGCTCTAGCAATGCCGGATCCTTAACTTGCTATGCCATAGCAGGAACTCCCAGAAGGGATGCCTTTAAAAACAAAAAAATCTGGAGTTCCCATTGTGGTGCAGCAAAAATGAATCAGACTAGGAACCATGAGGTTGTGGGTTCGATCCCTGGCCTCACTTAGTGGGTTAAGAATCTGGTGTTGCCGTGAGCTGTGGTATAGGTAGAAGACCCGGCTTAGATCTGGCGTGGCTGTGGTGTAAGACCCCTAGCCTGGGAACCTCCATATGCTGTGGGTCCAGCCCTAAAAGGACAAAAGACAATGAATAAATAAAAAATAAAAATAAAAAAATCTTCTAGGGAGTTCCCGTCGTGGCGCAGTGGTTAACGAATCCAACTAGGAACCATGAGGTTGCGGGTTCGGTCCCTGCCCTTGCTCAGTGGGTTAACGATCCGGCGTTGCCGTGAGCTGTGGTGTAGGTCACAGATGCAGCTCGGATCCCGCGTTGCTGTGGCTCTGGCGTAGGCCGGTGGCTACAGCTCCGATTCAACCCCTAGCCTGGGAACCTCCATGTGCCGCGGGAGCGGCCCAAGAAATAGCAACAACAATAACAACAACAGCAACAACAAAAAAAAAGACAAAAGACAAAAAAAAAATCTTCTAAAGGCTCTTACAGACTACTACAGGCTGGTGATTACCGTCCCTCAGTCTGCCTTCTTAAAGGGGAAGGCACATCTAATCTTCGTGTATACCAATAATTCTCAAGAGCATCCTCATGGATACTAGTCAGGTTCATTACCACTGAGCCACAATGGGAACTCCCCTAAAGAGCAGAAATTTAAATCTTGTCTCATGGATGGTTTTTCTGGAACCAATTGTTGCAGGTTAGAAACAACACTGGCCCCACAGTTTAAGAATAAAGAGTTAAAATTAATAAGGGAGAATGTCAGGTAGAGGAAAATCTCCCTAAGGCATGAAAAGGAGACTATTCTGCCTAAAATTTAAAAGGTTCACAATACAAGGTGCCAGCAACTGCAGTTCTCACACATTGCTGATGGGAATGCAAATGGCCCAATCATGCTGAGAAAATGATCAGGGAGTTCCCGCTGTGGCACAGTGGGTTAAGATCCCAACTGCAGCAGCTCAGGTCACTGAGGAGGTGCAGGTTCAATCCCCGGCCCAGCAGAGTGGGTTAAAGGATGCAGCTAAGGCAAAAGTTGCAGCCATGGCTTGTATTCAATCCCTGGTCCAGTAACTTCCATATGCCACAGGTGTGGCCATTAAAAAATGAAAAAAAAAAAAAGATTGGTGTTTTCTTGTAAAGTGACATACATACTTGCTATATTATCCAAGAATTCCACTCCTGAGTATTTACTCATTAGAAATGAAAACATATGTCCACACAAACACATGTACATGAATGTTCATAGAAGCTTTATTCATCATAGCCTCAAACTGGAAACCACACAATGTCCATCACAGCGAGTGGGTAGACAGATTGTGGTTTATCTGTTCAATGGACTATTACTTAGCAATGAAAAAGGAGTGAGCTGCTGATACATGCAATGATGTGGAAGAATCACACAGTGTTTTGCTGAAAGAAGAGACAGGCCTGTACTATGTGTATCAATTGTACCCTCCAATTAGGAGACCGAAATCACACAGTAATTTGAAGGGGAAATGTTTAAAACACAGAATTATTCATTATAGCTGGAGGTTAGCGTTAGAGGAATTGACAACTAAGACATAAAAGAGAATGCTAAAGAATATAGAGATAGCAAATATAAGGAGCAGCCGTTACCCCTAAGATCTAAAATAGAGAGCTTGGGAGTTCCCATTGTGGCTCAGCAGTTAACAAACCCCACTAGATGCAGGTTCCTTCCCTGACCTCGTTCAGTGGGTTAAAGATCCAGTGTTGCCATAAGCTGTGGTGTCGGCTGCCGACAAGGTTCGGATCCCGCATTGCTGTGGCTGTGGTGTAGGCCGGCAGCTGCAGCTCCAATTCGACCCCTAGCCTAGGAACCTCCATATGCCACAGGGGCGGCCCTAAAAAGCAGCAGCAACAAGAACAACAAAAATAGCTTAAGAAGACAGTCCCACAAACCCTAATACTTTTGGAGAGCACCTGGAGGTAGCTCACTAAAGGACAAAGGAGACCCTTTAGTGCTGCATCTGTGGAACTTTCTGGAAATCCACCCTCCGGCACTTGACAGAAGTTGGTCCTCTTAAGATGCTGGGAAAAACCGTTCACAAGTTGGTGTCTCACCAGAGGCACTCAGCTAGGAAGTCAGCCGAGGCGGGTGCCGGAGGAAGGCGCTGACTGAGGGGCACGCGTGCTTGGGCAAGAGGGCAGAGAAGCTGCCTTCTCCCTCCGCGCCCCTCCCAACCCGGTCTGGAAGCTGGAAGCAAAACCTCTTCCTCCTGCAGCATCCCTCTGGCTCCCTCTCCTGGAAAAGCTTCACCTGTCAGCCGACCAAGGAAAAAGATTTAAACGCCCAAACTCGGTTCTCAGCTTGGAGCTGTGGGGCTGCAAATTGTTAATGGGCACACTGTCTGATTCCATTTCTATGAAATTGTAGGAAAGAAAACTTGAATATATAGTGACGGCAGAGTAGTCGGGGTGAAGGTGGGGGTCGCCTGGGAAGGGGTAGCCCTTTGGGAGTGACAGTGTCCGTCGTGTTGGTTGTGGTGATGGTTGCACAATTGCATACAGTTGTTAGAATGCAGAGTGTACCTGGCAGTGTCTGTGGGGTTTTGGATATAAATTATACATCCAGGAAGGCACCTGTTTTAAAGGGACCCATTCTGGGAAACAGAACTCATGTGCAAATATAAACGGAACATGGCTGTGTGTGCATACATGGCAGAAATGCCCCCCAGATCCCACCGTAGTGTGTCATTGGAGATAGTTTCTGGCTTCGGCTTGGTGGCTTGCTCACATTTTCCCCCTAAGGAGTTCAAGTTCAACATGGGTGGCCTGGGTAGTTGGCAGAGCTTTGAAAATGCCCAACCCCCTCTCCCCAAGGGGGAGCCACAGGAAACACCTCAGTTCCTAAATCTTTCACATTATCAAACCCTTACCCTAAGTGCAAAAACCTATTGTTTTGTGACCATTGGGTCTTAGTCCTTGAGCCCCAGGTATAGCTTAGGGATATGTGTCCGTCACTGCTCACAGCAACCCTTTAAGGTAGAACAAACGTTATCCCCATATTACAGACAAGAAAACTGAGGCTTGAAAGCCAACGCTGTACCTAAGTGATGGTCCGCCCTGGGAGAGGCAGAACCAGGATGTGAACCCAGATCATATGCCTCTGTAGTGGGAGCACCTAACCACCAGTGGTCCAGGATACCCTCAGCTGCTCCCTGCCTTCAGTAGAGGGTCCCAATAGGCTTTATGGGACCTGAGTCTTTGACAGTTGGGTCTTTTCTCCCCAGAAGATTGTATTCTGGAAAAATTCCAGCACATAGAAAAGCTGACGTCATTATTCATGGAGAAGCACTGACCCCTAAGTGAGAGACAGTGACAACACCCAGGTGTTTTTTTAGACCAATACGGGGTGTTGGAATTCACAGTAACGTTTGTTCGGTCTTCCAAATGCATAAAACAAAATTTAGTGAAATGACTTGAGTTCCAGGAACTCACTCGAGACCCGGAACCTGACCATCCTCTCGCACCCGTTTTCCCGCGACAGCCACCAAGGAAGAGGAAGAAGTTGGCCTCTCTCCTCACTTTCCCTTTGACAAAAAAAATGTAGCCCAGTTAGTTCCCAGGGCAGAGCCCTCTGGTATCCTTCTCAAGTGTCCTGTATTCATAAATCTACTTCTTACCTTAAAAAAAAATAGTGAAATGACATTTCAAATACAAAAAGGTATACTAACTAGTGCAGCAAGGAAAAACACATTTATAGGGAGTTCCCATTGTGGCTCAGCAGGTTAAAAAGCCGACTCGTACCCAAGGATGTGGGTTTGATCCCTGGCCTGCTTCAGTGGGTTAAGGATCCAGCGTTGCCATGAGCTGTGGTGTAGGTCACAGATGCGGCTCGGATCTGGTGTTGCCTTGACTGTGGTGTAGGCTGGCAGCTACAGCTCCGATGCCATCTCTAGCCTGGGAACTTGTGGCCCTAAAAAAAAGAAAAACCAAAAAAAGTTTATAAATATGCAGTGGTAGCACCTAAGTTATTCTGGTGCATTGTTAACTAATCAGAGTGATTAATTTAAAAATCAGTTGAAGTGCAATTGCTAAATCAATAAAGATAAAATTAACAAAATTAAGTAAGAAAATTAATCAAGTAAAAGAACAGCAGTGTATAGGAGTTCCCATTGTGACTTATTGATTTAAGAACCTGACATTGTCTGTGAAGATTCGGGTTTCATCCCTGGCTTGGCTCAGTGGGTTAGGGATCTGGTGTTGCCTCAGGCTGTGGTGTAGGTCTCAGATCAGCTTGGATCTGGTATTGCCATGGCTGTGGTGTAGGCCTGAAGCAGCAGCTCTGATTCCACCCCTGGCCCTTAAACTTCCATATGCCACAGGTATAATCAACCATGAGCCTAAAAAGTGAAATTATATTTTGATCTTTATCAAGAGTAATGATCTTTGGAGTTCCCGTTGTGGCACAGGAGAAACGAATCCGACTAGGAACCATGAGGTTTCGAGTTCAATCGTTGGCCTTGCTCAGTGGGTTAAGGATCCAGCATTGCCATGAGCTGTGGTGTACGCCAGCAGCTGTAGCTGCAATTCAGCCCCTAGCGTGGGAACGTCCATATGCCTTGGGTGTGGCCCTAAAAAGCAAAAAAAAAAAAAAAAAGTAAAACTCTTCCTCTCTGGAGGAAGTACGCTCTAGCTGGGAGACCACATGGAGCTGGGGAAATGCCGGGGGCCGGGGGTCTCCAGCTGTTTGAGTCCCTGTCTCTAGTGCTTGGACAGAGGGGTGATAAGCCTTCAGAGGACCCAGCGCCAGCCACTGCCCGGGGGCAACTGCACGAGAGCCGCTTAGCTGAGCCTAGTCACTCACTCCCCAGAGCCATATAAATAATCATAAAATAATGCTTATTATAAATTTCTCCAGCAGGCCACGGCAATGGTATCACCATTGAGTCATGGGGGTATTTATGTGCAAAATTTCCTGGTCACAAGATCCCACTGTGGTGCAGTGGGTTAAGCATCCAACTGCAGCAATTTGGGTCGCTCCAGAGGTGCCAGTTCAATCCCTGGCCCAGCAACTTCCACATGTCCCGGGTGCAGCCATTAAAAAAAAAAAAATCCAGTCACTATAAGAGGGTCTCTGGCCCTGCTCGATTCAAGGAACCGCTGAGGAAAGAAAGAAGCTCACTCTCAGAAGTTTCCTGGGTTCCTTCATTTGAAAATAATCCTCTCTTTTGTTTGATAACTTTGGGGAGAGATTTTTGGACACCTTTTGGTTCCTTTGCAAGGACTGCCATCTCTGTTTTTATGGTTATCATTTCTCGTAAACCTTTTATAGAAAATGTGCAAACTCTACAGCCTGATAATATTATTCATGCAGCTGATACCCACCTGGGGCAAAGCACAGCCTCATCCAACAAACATAACTGTACCCAGCCCTCAGCTCAGGAAATGGGGAAAAAAACTTTCTAAATGAGTCCCTCTGCCCCAGAGGGGACTTTGAATGCTGCCTGCAGTTCTCTTGGCAGCCCTCTGTGACTGTGCTGTCCCCTGAAATACAGGTCACCGAGCATCGTTTAGCCAGTGTTGCATAACAGACCACTCAAAAGGCAGTGACTTGGGAGTTCCTGTTGTGGCTCAGCAGGTTAAGAACCTGACATAGTGTCCGTGCAGGTTCGATTCCTGGCCTTGCTTGGTGGGTTAAGGATCCAGCATTGGATCCACCCCTGTGGTGTGGGTCACAGATGTGGCTTGGATCTGACGTTGCTGTGGCTGTGGTATAAGCGGGCAGCTGGAGCTCCAAGTCCACCCCTAGCCTGGGAACTTCCATATGCTGCATGTGCAGCCATAAGAAGATGAAAAAAAGGCAGTGATTTAAAACAATAACCATTCCTTTATTATTTTCATGGCTCAAGAGTGACTGGGCTCAGCCCAGGAGGTCTCAGGAGCTATCGGGCAGTGGTTGGGGCTGGGTCATATGAGGGCTCATTTACTCCTCTGTCCAGCCCCTGGAGTGTGGAGACTCAGAGCTGGAGCACCCCAAGCTTGTCTGTCTTCACGGGGTTTCACCACCGTGATGACGTCAGGGCAGCCAGACTTACATGGTGAGTCAGGGGGTGGTGTGCTGGAGCCGGCTCACACCAGATCCTGGAAGTGCACTGTGGGCAACCCTTGCCAGCTCCAAGTGCAGGGACGTCATGTTGGTCCCTTGCCGTCAGCCAGGCGCTGTGTACTTACCCCAGAGAAACCAGCAAGTGCTACAAACTCAGGCTCTTTTTCTCTCAAGAGCCAGTTGCGCGGTTGCAGGAGCACACCACTGCACTCACGGTTCCGCAGGCACGCATCCCCAGGGAGTCAGGCAAAGGCTACATCCTCTTTGATGACCCAGCCTCCAAAAGCCCTTAGCAGTGTCACTTCTGTGGTCTGAAAGGTGAAGCAGTCCCAAAGGTGTGCCTGTGTCAAGCAGAGGGATATGGACTCCGCTTTTTTTTTTTTTTTTTTGGCTGCACCTGCAGGGTGCAAAATCCCAGGCCAGGGATGGAACCTGTGCCACAGCAGTGACAGTGCCAGATCCTTAACCCACTGAGCCACCAGGGAACTCCGGGACTCCACTTCTTAATGGAGAGAGATCAAGTCAGGGAAGAAGACATATGTTGTTATAGCCATTTGGGAAAGATGTGGTCTGCCATGCGTCATGGGTCCCTGGAAACAGAGTATCAGTGACATCTCCCAGGTACTGTGACAACCAGTAAGATAACCTCCCCACCAAACACACACACATCCGCACTCCCAAACGCCCCGGCAGCAGGCATTCTGACCCAGCCAGTAGGTGACATTTAGCCGTGTGGACATGGTGACCACGAGGTACCGCCTGGTCCTCAGCAGAGCATCACAAACCAGTGTTTTGTGTACCCAGGGCTCATACGTGGAGGTCCTTCCTGCCGAGTGAAGTCTGGCCGTCCTCGCGTGTAAGGGAACCACCCTCAGCTCCAGAGATCCCCATTGGCAGGTGACTGGCACATTCCTGAGGAGCCAACCCAGACAACTACACTCTGGTGAGTTTTATGTCCCTGCCGGGCAAGCTGGTGGCCTGGCTTGTACATTGCAGCTAATTATTAATGAGACTAATAACCCCCCGGGGCAAAGCACACCCTCGTCTCCACAACCTCAGTTCTCTCGTGGGGACGAAAGGGGGGTTGGGCTTTGTGCCGGGTCCACAGACCACTGGCCTGATCCAGGCGTAGTTCTTACCGAGACCCTAATCAATTTGCTTAAAAATAGTAACAGCTGCCATGAATCAAGCACTTACTGGCATTAGCTAATATAACGAGCATTAGCTCATTGAAGCCTCTTAACCCAGGACAACCTCCAAGGATTCTTCTGGCCACTAAAACACCATGATGGGATTCGGTGCGATGATCCAGCTTAAATGCTTGGCTCAGTGGTTTAGGGCCCAATAAATGTCACCAGATGAAAATATGGTAGCTAGTGGTGGCTCATCATCTTTTTATGATGTGTAATAATCGTAGCAACTAACATAATTTAGTGTCTAATATTATATTAATATTACCTTTATTTATGAGACGGCAGTGGTTTTTCTTAAGTGCTCTGCAAATATTAACTCATTTCATCCTCACAACAACCCTATGAAGTAGGTACGGTCAACATCGTTTTCAGAAGAGGAAACTGAGGCACAAAAGGATAAAGGGACTTACTCTTGAGGCAGCAGAGCTGGGACTCAGACCCCAGCTGGATCCAGGCGTGAGCATTTCATTGCTAAACATTTCTGCCCTGATGGGGAAATGAAGTGAATTTCTCACTAGGTCTTGAGCTAATGCCTGGGTTCCCTTTTTTTTTTTTTTTTTTTGGCTGCCCTGCAGCATATGGAGTTCTCGGCCAGGGATGAGATCTGAGCCGTAGCGGAGACCCGGGCCACAGCTGTGGCAATGCCAGACCCTTAACCCACTGTGCCAGGCCAGGGATTGTACCCGAGTCCCAGGGATCCCAAGATATCACAGACTCTATTGCACCACAGGGGGAGCTCTCTGCCTGGGTGATTGTTCGGTAAAGGTGTTTCACTTTGCTGTGCCTTGATTTCCTCACCTGTGAAGTGGGTTCATGATGTGCCAGTTCCTTTGGTCATCCACTAAACATCTGTTTTTTTGTTTGTTTGTTTGTTTGTTTGTTTGCTTTTTAGCACATGGAAGTCTCCAGGTTAGGGGGTGTATCAGAGCTACGTCTGCGACCTACACTGAAGCTCATGGCAATGCCAGATCTTTTAACCCACTGAGCGAGACCAGAGATCAAACCCCCATCCACATGGATACTAGTCAGGTTCTTTACTAGCTGAGCCACTACGGGAACGCCCTTAACAGCTCCCTCTACTTTTTTTAGGGCTGCACCCATGGCCTATGAAAGTTCCCAGGCTAGGGGTCGAATCAGAGCTGTAGCAACTGGCCTACACCACAGCCACAGCAATGCCAGATCCAGGCCAAGTCTGCAACCTACACCACAGCTCATGGCAATGCCAGATCCTTAACCCACTGAGCCAGGCCAGGGATTGAACCTTCGGCCTCGTGGATACTAGTCAGATTTGTTTCCCCTGTGCCACGACGGGAACTCCCTCCCTTAACATCTCTTTATTGAACATTTATTGTGTGTCAGGCACTGGTGTGGACACTGGTATGAAGTGTGCAAAAGCCACAACAATTCTGCCCTCATGGTGATTACAGTGTGGTTAGGGGGACAGGCGATATGGAAGATTTACTTAAATTAAGTAAATTATATGTACCTGTGTGTGTGTGTGTGTGTAAGAAAGTGATAGGAGCTTTAGAGAAGAATAAAGTCGAGAAAAGGGAAGGGGGTGTCGGTGGTGGTCGTGGGGCCCTGAAATGGTAAATAAGGTGACCGGGGAAGGGCTCGTGGAGAAGTTGACATTTGAGCAAAGGTTCGAAGGAAGCACCAAGGTGAGCAAAGACGTCCTCTGGATCCAGGTGGAGGAAATAGCCTGTGCAAAGGCCCTGAGGTTTGGAGGCCAGTGTGGCTGGAGCAGAGTGAGTGGTGGGGAGATGAGGGCAGGAAGGTGATGGGCACAGATTGTTGGGGCCCGTGGGCCCCAGTGATGACATCGCTCACCTATGAGCAGGGCCAGGACTGGACCCAACTCAAGCGTTCACACCGGACCTGGCTGCTTGTGGGGAACAGACAGTTGGGAAAGGAGCAGGGAGACAGGGATGGTCCAGGTAAGAGGTGAGGAAAGTGGATGAACTCTCCAGGCGAATGCGGAGCACTGATGGAGAATAGAGGAAGTTCAAAGACAGATCAGAACTGAGATCAGAGCGGGGAGGAAGGACCACCAAGGAGAATGAATGACTAGGAGCCTCCAGGCACACAAAGGGGTCCAGGGGGTGTGGCAGCCCAGAGCCAAGTGAAGAGGGAGTCACCCACCGTGTCAGGTGCTGCTGACAGGTCATGCAGTATGAGGGCTGAACCGGGCCTACTGGCTCAGCCCCGAGGGGAGGTCATCAGGGACCTTGACATTTCAGAGTAGGGAAGGAGGCAAAGCCTGATCAGAGTAGAAAATATGGGGGCAGTGAGTGTGACAATTTTTTGAGAAGTTTTACTATAAAGAGGAGCAAGGAAATGGGGTCAGAGCTAGAAGGGGAGGCGCAGTCAAGAGGAGTTTGTTTTCAGATGAGAGATGACTGTGTGGGCTGAGGGAACGATCCAGTGTGGAGGGGGAGGCTGAAGGTGCAGCGGCGGCGGGGGGCGGGGGGGATTGTGAGACGGTGGCCTGGGGTGGGAGCAGTCACGGTGGGAAAGCGTGGGGCAGGAGGGTGGTACATGGGTGGCGAGGGTCTGGGGATGTTCACTTCTCATCACTTTTATTTTTTCCTGCAAAATAAGCTGGGAGAGGAGTTCCTTTTGTGCCTCAGCAGGTTAAGAACCTGACTAGTGCCCATGAGGATGTAGGTTCAATCCCTGGCCTCAGTCAGTGGGTTAAAGGGTCTGGCATTGCTGTGGACTGTGGTGTAGGTCGCAGACGCAGCTCCGATCTGGCATTGCTGTGGCTCTGGCATAGTCCAGCAGCTGCAGATCCAATTCGACCCCTAGCCTGGGAACTTCCATGTGCCACAGGTGAGGCCCTTGGCAAAATAAAAAAAGGAGTTCCCTTCCTGGTTCAGCAGTTAATGAACCCGACTAGGATCCATAAGGATGCGGGTTCGATCTCTGGCCTTGCTCAGTGGGTTAAGGATCTGGCATTGCCATGAGCTGTGGTGTAGGTCGCAGATGCGGCTGGGATCTGGCGTTGCTGTGGCTGTGGTGTAGGCCGGTGGCTGTAGCTCCAATTCAACCCCTAGCCTGGGAAGTTCCATATGCTGCGGTGCAGCCCTAAAAAGCAAAAAAAAGAAGCCAGGAGAGAGGGAAGAGGTGGAAGGAGGGGAGAGGGTAGAAGGTGTGAAATCGTTAGCCATAGAGAGGAAGAGGAAGTGGATAAGAGAAATAGAATCTGATGCCAGGCATTAGGGGCATGCCTGAGGGTCAGGTTCACAGACTTGAAGAGGGGCCAGCCAGTGGAGTTGTGTGGTGTTCTTTAGCTGCTTTAAATGGTATGGGTACGGGCACAGGTAGGTGGAGGGCTGGATTTAACCAGGTCATGTGTAGGAGGAAGCCAGAGGAGGCAAGGCTGAATGCAGAGAATGTTTTTAATGATTAACCAAGAGGTTTGAGCTGGATAGGAAGAACTGAGAACCTGAGTGGGTGTGGGGCAGTGAAAAAGAGGTAGGAACAAAGGATGGGAGGTCACAGTGGGTTGGGAGGACTGTGGGGGTCTAGGGCACTGGTAGGAAGCAGCTGGAAAGAGAGGTGGAGAGGGGTGTGGAATGAGGCTGTGGTTACTGGGACAAGGTGTAGGTGTGACCACGGGAGGGAGGGGCTAGGAGGACACCTGGTCAGGGAACAGAGAGGAGGCCCAGGTGGCAGAAGGAAGGATTATCTACCTGAATATGGAAATCACCTGGCCTGGAGGATGACTGATAAGAGCAGCCTGAGTGGCAATGAGCCTGGAGCTAAAATCGTGCAGAAGGGAGGAGCGGTGATCTGGGTCAGCAGATGAGGTCACACAAGGCGGCCGACCTTCTACTCTGCGGATGAGATGTAGAGCTGGGGAGTTAGGGGAGGATGTTGGAATGGTCTGGAAGCAGCACCTAGAAGCAAGGAGATTTACCCACCTGGAGAGGCTACAGGAGAGCTAAGTTCTAGTTAGAGCAAGAAGGTGACAAGAATGTGCAGCAAAGAGGTGGAGGAAGTAGATTGTTGCTGAAGACAGGTCATTGATTCCAGAGGCCTGAGAGTTGGGTCAGTGTGGAGAATAGGTTGGAGACGGTCCCTTCTCAGCGGGTTTTTGTATATAAAGTGCTTAATTAGCCTGATACAAGTGCAGCGGTCAGAGATGGAAGCCGTGGTTAGCAGTCTTAGTGGGATCATGATCAGGCCAGGGGTTTGTAGCTCGAGGAGGAAAGCTGGGGAGAAGCCAGTCGCCAACCAGAGCCAAGTGGCAGGATGCCGGGTTTTCTTGGCGGTGGCAGTTCCTCCAGACGCCATGTACCTGGTGAGGTTACAGTCAAGCCGCAGAGAATTTGCGTCCTGGAAGAAAAGGTGCCCTGACCCGCCAACCCCCCTCTACCCGCAGGATTCCTGCGTTCGAAGATGGGCGCCCGGCCCTCGCGGCGGCGGCTGCCCGCAGACTCGCCCATGGCCTTGGACGCGCTGCCCCCGGAGCTGCTAGTGCAAGTGCTGAGCCACGTGCCACCGCGCGCGTTAATAACGCGCTGCCGCCCCGTGTGCCGCGCCTGGCGCGACGTGGTGGACGGCCCCACCGTGTGGCTGCTGCAACTGGCCCGCGACCGCAGTGCAGAGGGCCGGGCACTCTATGCGGTGGCCCAGCGCTGCCCGCCCAACAGCGAGGACGAGGAGGAGTTCCCGCTCTGCGCCCTGGCACGCTACTGCCTGCGAGCGCCCCTCGGCCGCAACCTCATCTTTAACTCCTGCGGAGAGCGTGGGTGCCGGGCGCGGGGTCAAGGAGGGTTGTGGAGCTTGGGTGCCCAGGTCAGGTGGTGTGAGTGGGCGGGGCCAGGATGTAGGAGACAGGGGGCGGGGCTGTATAGCCGGCTTGGCGCCACGCTGGACGTAGAGTAGATGGGCGTGGTTAAAGAGGGAGGAGCCAGAAGAAGGCTAGGGAGAAGCCTATTGGGCGCCGGCAGGGACGGAGCTTGCGTAGAAATATAAGATCGTAGAGAGAGACTGTCGGGAGGAGAACTGACAATTGGTCGGGAACAAGGCGGGAGGAACCCGGAGCAGAGCCAGAATGAAAGCCCAGCGGTTTGAGACTGAAGAGAGGCGGAACAGGGGGCGTGGCCGAGTGAGGCTGGGGAGAAGCTGAGTGGATGGGCAGTGCTGAGAATGCGAAGAAAACATGGTCGTAGGGTGGGGCCACGGATGCAGGCCGCTAGGAGGGAGGAACTGGAGGGCGGAGCAAGTTAGGTAGTGGCTGGCTCTCTGTTGGGCGAGCTGGCGGGCGAATTTCTTGTGTTCAACCCCATTAAATCCCACAGAGGGCTTCAGAGGCTGGGAAGTGGAGCACGGAGGGAATGGCTGGGCCGTGGAAAAGAACATAACACTGGTGCCGGGTGCTCCTTCCCAGACCTGCTTTGTGACTTCTTTCGAGTGAGTGGCCCTTGATCCCTGGAGCAGGGGCCCCAAAGAGGGATGCGGGCCCTACCCTACCATCCTTGTCCTCACCTTCACCCACTTTCACCCTCCCCTTTATTAACTTATTCAGTCAGTCAATCAACTGATATTTGTTGAGAGCCTTCCGGGTACCAGGCACTGTTTTATGTGCCAGAGATATAAGGAGAATTCAGGAACCTGTTCATTTTTCATTGCATTCTAGATGTAGGGTTGGGGGGAGATGTTAAACACAGAAAAACAGTAAAATAAAAACGACCTAACAAACACTTAGCGAGCTTAATCACTGCCAGATGCTCTTCATGTAATCCTTTTGATCCTGGCAACAGCCCTTATAACACAAATACTCTTACTGTCTCTTTTTTATTTCTTTTTTTTTTTTCTGGCTGCACCCCTTCCCAGGTCAGGGATCAAATCCAAGCCACAGCTGTGACCTGTGTCGCAGCTGCAGCAACTCTGGATCCCTAACCTGCTGAGCCACAGCAGGACCTCCTTGTCTCTACTTTTTAATAGGAAACTAAGGCACAGACGCTAACATCTAGTAAGTGGTGGAGCTGGGATTTGAACCCAAGTAGTCTAACTGCAGAGGTTCTGATGGTGACAAATGCTATGAGGACATCAAAACAGTTTGAATGGTTGGTTGATTCTCTTTATCCTTATACTCCATATCCATTTTCCTTGTCCCCTCCCACCACAACATCCTCATGTGGCATTATCCAGCTTTCTAGTAGTTACCAGCACATTAGGGGTGAGGTGATATCTTGCTGCTTTTTTTTTTTTCCCCCCCGCTTTTTAGGGCCACACCACCCAAGGCATATAGAAGGTACAAGGCTAGGGGTCGAATCGGAGCTATAGCTCCCAGCCTACACCACAGCCACAGCAATGTGAGATCCGGGCCGTGTCTGCAACCTACATCACAGTACACGGTAACACCAGATCCCCCACCCACTGAGTGAGGCCAGGGGTCAAACCTGCGTCCTCACGGATGCTAGTCAGATTGATTTCTGGGGCGCCACAGTGAGAACTCCCCTCGCTGCTATTTTTTTTTTCCTCGCTGCTATTTTAATTTGCACCTTTTGATTTACTAATAATTAAACATCTCCTCATGTGCTTATTAGCTCTTTGGTTCCCTCTCTGTTCATATTTTTTATTAAGGTCGATGTCTTATTCTCGTTGCTGTACCAGAATTCCTGGTGTTCCCAGGAGTTAGTCCCTTGTCCATCCTGGACATTGCAGAAACCTCCCACTCTGCCATCAATATTAACTCTGTCCATGGTGTTATTTGTTATTTTCATATGATCAAATGCATCTTTTTGCTTTAGAATTCCTTTTTTAAATTTTGTGTAAAAAATTTTTCCCTAGGAGTTCCCGTCGTGGCGCAGTGGTTAACGAATCCGACTAGGAACCATGAGGTTGCGGGTTCAGTCCCTGCCCTTGCTCAGTGGGTTAACGATCCGGCGTTGCCATGAGCTGTGGTGTAGGTTGCAGATGCGGCTCGGATCCCGCGTTGCTGTGGCTCTGGCGTAGGCCGGCGGCTACAGCTCCGATTCAACCCCTAGCCTGGGAACCTCCATATGCCGTGGGAGCGGCCCAAGAAATGGCAAAAAAAAAAAAATTTCCCTAGCATTCTCTTCTAGTAACTCCTAGTTTTGGTTTTACATTTAGATCTCTAATCCACCTTTAAATGTGATGTTCAGTGAGAATCCAGTTTCTCCCCCTCCATAGATTGAGCCAGTTTTCCCAACACCATCTACTAGAGAATCCTTCCCTTCCCCATGGCATGGCAGTGCCCCCTCTGCCACTTATAAAGTTCCCAAACATACCTCAGTCTATCCTTGAGCTCTCTATTCTGTTCTGGTCAGTTTATCAATTCTTCCGATAAATCATTACTCCTGTGATTATGGCACAGTGACATTAGAGGAGGACTATTTATAAAGATACAGGCGGGACACGGGATACTGCAGGACCCTAGGCTAGTAACAGAGGCGGGAAGGGACATTACCAACCTAGGCCTGGCAGGAAAGGGGCAGAAGCAGTTACTGAAACATGAAGCCAGAGAAGGCTGTGAGGGGAGGGCACTGTGGAGCTGTGCTCTTCCGTTGAGAGAGAGCGGCCCCACAGTGACCCCGGGAAGGAGCCAGGAGGACACATGCCCTGATTTCACCCTCCTCTCCCTGCCCTCTCCTGCTGGAGCTTCCCATTGGCTTCCTGGTGGCTGACCCAACAGGAAGTAGAGGGTCAAGGGGACCCTTCCATATAGGCAGCACAGCCCTAGACCGTGGGCCTCTCAGTACTTGAGGAGACCCCAAAATCCCCTGCTCAGATGTCTGAGATGTGGGTGGGTCTATATATGTACTTATGTCCCAGTCCCCACAAATATTAGGGGCAGATCTGCATACAGTCAGCTTCCTAAGCCTAGAGCAGGGTGAATGGCGGAGAGGATGTAAGAGGCCAGAGGGGAGGCCCAGCGCATCATAGTTCTGGTAGAGCAACCCTGAGGGGCTGCTTTAGACAGGGTGGTCAGGGGAGGTTTCTGGGGGGATGGGACATCTGGGCTGTGACTTGAATGATGGGACTCTGCCACGCCACCCCCCACATGCCATTCCCCCTCCCCTCCTTTCCCAGATGGTGCTTCAAGAGGCAGCTTGTGGACTTGGTGATGGAGGGGGTGTGGCAGGAGCTGCTGGACAGCGCCCAGATTGAGATCTGTGTGGCCGACTGGTGAGTGGAGAATGCCCCTGAGTGTCGGTGGGGGTGGCCGCGGTTCTGCCAAAGGGGCTCACTTCACACCTCCGTCAACCTCACGCGCTGGCACTGCTACTGTGCCCCCTTCCTAGTGAGGCTGAGAGAGGGCAAGCGATGCTCTTAGGTAGCAGAGCCAGGGAGGGGCGAGCGCCGAGCCCCCACCCTGCCCTCCTCCGCCCTCCTCCCAGCAGGCTCCGGGGCTGGAGGCATGAGGGCCACTCGCTGGCTTGGCTTGGTCTGAATTCAACAAGCATCCCCCTCAGCACTCCACCCCCGTGGTTGGCAGCTCAGCCCTGATCCTGCGGCCGCGTGGATGCCCAGGGCCTCAGGAGGCTTGGGAGCACTATGCCCTGAGAACTGAGGCTCAGGGGATCAGAGCTGGGATCAGGGCACTGGCTAGTTTCAGAGCCTGCTGACCCACAACGAGCCCCTACCTTTCCAGAGCACCCAGGTCCCCCCTCAAAGCATTCAGGCACTTCCTCAAGCTCTTGTTCCTCTACGGAAACTCCAGTGAGGCTCCGGCTCCTCCCCAGAGCATCCGGATTCCCATACCCTCAGGCTCCTCCCCCAGGTTGTGGTTCCTCTCTAGAACACCATACACCCCTCTTCCCAATGTCCCCCCACATCTGACTCAAAGCTCCAGAATCTGCCCCTGGATCACACAGGCTCCCCACCCCCACCCGCCGCTCTGACTCCACCCCAGGAAGCTCGGGCTCCTCCCCCAGGCTCCGGCTCCACCCCAGGGCCACCCAAGCTCCGCCCCCGAGGTTCCCGGGCCTGACCTCCACAAAGTGCAGGGAGGCCCAGCCCTTAGCCTCCCCCCGCAACCCAGAGACCGAAGTGGGCGGCGGAGGCATCAAGGCTCACCGCCACCTGGCAGGTGGGGCGCCCGGGAGAACTGCGGCTGCATCTACCGGCTCCGGGTTCGCCTCCTGGATGTGTACGAAAACGAAGTGGTCAAGTTCTCGGCTTCACCCAATCCGGTTCTTCAGTGGACTGAGAGAGGCTGTAGACAGGTAGGTCCAGACCGCCCTCCACACCACCCCTGAGCTGCCCAACGGCACGCCCACCTCTCACCCCGCTCAAATTCCCTTCCCAGCTCTCACTACGGCGGGATGTCTCCAGCAACAGCTAACAATCATTGCGCCCTTAGTAGGGGATCTGCCCCAAGAGTTTCACCCATAATTCATTAGCACCATGGCCTCATTGTTCACCAAACATTTATTGAGCGCCTGCAGTGTGCTGGGCACTGCTCCAGTTGCTGGGAGTGCATCGGTGAACCAAAGTCCTCACCCCATCCCCATTCTAGAGTTGAGGAAACTGAGGCATGGGAGGTTACGTGACTAGGCCAGAGTCACACTGAATTTGTAGGGCCTGATTCAAGCCCAGGCTGGCTCCCGAGCATAATCTGTCACAGTCCTCGTACCTCACTTATCAAAGGAAGCTTTCAGGTGGTCTTCTGGTTTCTATTGCTGTTCTCCTCCCACCCACCCCTCAACCCAACACACAGACCCATCGCGCATCTAGAAAGATCCCATTAAAAAGTGAGTCAGGGAGTTTCCCTTGTGGCTCATTGGTAGTGAATCTGATTAAAATTCATGAGGACGAGGGTTCACTCCTTGGCTCTGCTCGGTGGGTTAAGGATCTGGTGTTGCCGAGAACTGTGGTGGAGGCCCCCAGCTGCACCTCCATTTTGACTCCCAACCTGGGAACCTCCATATGCTGTGAATGCAGCCCTAAAAAGACCAAAAAAAACCCCCATAAAGTGAGTCAGATCATGCATCCCCCCTGCTTGTAACCCTCCCATGGCTACATCTCAGAGCAAAAAGCGTTATCATGCAGCTGGAAAAAGGAATAAAGTGCAGATTCCCGCTATATACAAGTGAGCCTTGCGAATACTGTGCTAAGTGAGAGTCCAGATACCAAAGGCCATGTAAACGTATGATTGCATTTACCTGAATCAGCAAAGCGGTAGAGAACGGAAAGCATACAGTTTTGTGGTTGCCAGGGGAGAGGGGAGGGAGGAATTGGAAGTGACAACTAATGGATTCGAGGGTTTTTTTGGAGATGATGAAAATGTTCCAGAATTAGATAGTGGTGATGGTTGTGTAACAAATACACCAAACAAACAAACATTGAATTGTATAGTTTTCATTGGTACATTTTATGTTAGGTGAATTTTATCTCAGTTTTTTAAATTGCGGAAGAAAAGCCAGAAGCCGAAGTCCTTCTGTGGTCACAAGACCCCACAAGGTCTGCCCATAGCCTCCCCAACCCCATCTCCTGCTTCTCCCCTCACTCTGCTCCAGGCCCGCTGCCACCCCAGGGCCTTTGCACTGACTGTTCCTCTATCTGCAAATGCTTTTCCTCCAGATGCCCCCCTGGCTCCCCACCCCCTCCTTCAGGTCTCCGCTCGAATGTCATCTCACTGGGACCCTTGCTTACTCAACGCCACCTCCTGTGGAAGTCCCTCCACCCTTCCCCCATCTGCCTTCAGTGTCCGAGTCCCCTCCTAGATGGTCAGCTTCGCCAGGACGGGCTCTTCTTGCTGTCTGTCACCGCCGTACCCTCGGCGCCTGGAGCAGGGCCGGGTACCTGCTCAGCTGGGACTGTCCGAGAGGAAGAGGAGCCCACGGCCCTGACCCCTCGCTTCCCTTCCCTACGCAGGTCTCCCACGTCTTCACCAACTTTGGCAAAGGCATCCGCTACGTGTCCTTCGAGCAGTATGGGAGGGACACGCGCTCCTGGGTGGGGCACTATGGCGCCCTTGTGACCCACTCCAGCGTGAGGGTCAGGATCCGCCTGTCCTAGCTAACCAGCCCTTGCCAGCCTTCTGGGGCCGACTGCCACCTGCCAGACACCGTCACCCATCAAGGGCAGCTTTGCAGCCAGGAGCCAGAGGATGCGGGGGACAGTGTGAACCCCACTTACTGCTGCTTTGGCATGGTGACCCACATGCTGTTGGAGAAACCAGGGATCAAACCAGGTGGTCACTGCTTCCCTAGCTTTGGGGGGTGGGGGCAGGGGTAGGTGTCAAAGATGACTCGGAGATCTGTACTTTATTTGTAAATTTTTTCTCACGTGTGTGGACATCCGTTGATAGACTGAGTCAAAAAGCAAAGGTTGTCAGAGCTCCTGCCATGGTGCAGCAGGATCTGCGTCTTCTCTAGAGCCAGGTCACAGGTTGGATCCCCAGCCCAGCACAGGGGATTAGGGATCTGGCATTGCCACACAGCTGTGGCTTAGGTCCCATCTGCAGCTCAGATCTGATCCCTGGCACAGGAACTCCACATGCTGTGTGGTGACCAAAAAAGAAAAAGTAAAGACTGAACCAGGATATTCAGTAGGGGACGAAGACTCCTGCCAGCATGTTCTGGGGGTAAGGCGATTGCTGGCAGGGAGCAGAGGTCAGTCGGGCAGTCTGTCCTGAGGGAACCAACAGGGCCATCAGAGGGACCCTCCTTGTACTGAGGCATCTCTGGGACTCACAGCAGGGACCAGGCAACCTCCTCCCCTTTGGGCCAGACTGGCGCTACTGCTTTTCCTTTTTCTTTTTTTGGCTGCGCCCTCGGCATGTGGAAGTTCCCGGGCCAGGGTCTGAATCCGAGCCGCAGCTGCAACCTATGTTGTGGCTACACCAGATCTTTTAACCCACTGCATCAGTCACATGCAGGTGCAGGGTATCAAACCTGCAGCTCCACAGCAACCCGAGCCACTGCAGTTGGATTCTTAGCCCACTGCACCAAAGCAGGAATTACTCTTTTCCTTTTTTTTTTTTTTTTGTGCCACACCCAAGGCATGTGAAAGTTCCCAGTTCAGGGATCAAAGCCAAGCCACAGCAGTGACAATGCCAGGTCCTAGGCCACTAGGGAACTCCCAAGGCTGGTTTCCTTCAGAATTCCCGACGACGACACAAAGTCTGTGCTGCCCCTCATGCTATGTCGACCTCCCCCACCTCCTGCCTCTGCCTCAGGGGCCGCTCGCCTCCTGCTGGCTGACAGCGTCCTTTTCTCCACTCTGGAGCCCGCTTAGAGACCCACCCCGGGAGCAAGGCCAAGGCGTGCTGTGAAGACAGCTCTCCCGCCCTGGCTCCCCTCGGGTCTCCCGCTGTCTCCCCACAAACTAGCTCAATAAAATCAGTGCAGTGCGTGCGGTGATGGGGATTTTTGTGTGTGATTGAGGTGCTTGTCTGCCCCAGCTCTGATCCTAGAAGGCCCTGGAGGACGTTTTCAATTACGAGAGCTTTGGGAGATGTGCTGAGAGGTGAGCTTTGAGGACCCAAAAACTCGCTACAGAGACTCATCCAACAGCTCTCAGCTGTTCTCCCAGCAGCTCTCCTGGGGCACCCTGATCACTGCGCTTTAGCCCAGGAGGAAACAGGCTCAAGTTTTTGTTTGTTTTTGCTTTTTAGGGATCTGGAGGTTCCCAGGCTGGGGTCCAATTGGAGCTACAGCCGCCGGCCTACACCACAGCCGCAGCAACTGGAGATCCTAGCCACGTCTGCGACCTACACCACAGCTCATGGTAACGCCAGATCCTTAACCCATTTGATCGCTAGGCCAGGGATCAAACCTGCAACCTCATGGTTCCTGGTAGGATTCATTTCTGCTGCGTCACAACGGGAACTCCGGCTCTGAGAGTTTAAATGGTCTGCCCAGGGTCACCTGGCCAGTAAGCAGGAGAGGTCTGTCTTGCACCAGAGCCCAATGATACAAGTTCAGCTCCCAGATCTTAAAAATCTAACATGGCCAAGGATGGGATGTCGTGAGGTCAGCCTCACTCTCAGTGCCGTTTTCTCTCGTTTTTTTTTTTTTTTTTTTTTTTGCTTTTTAGGGCCTCACCCACAGCTGCCAGCCTACACCACAGCCACATGGGATCCCAGCTGCGTCTGCTACCTACACCACAGCACACAGCAACACCGGATCCCCGACCCACTGAGCGAGGCCAGGGATCGAACCGGCATCCTCATGTATCCTAGTTAGGTTCATTTCCGCTGAGCCACAGCAGGAACTTTTTTTTTTTTTTTCAGTGCCATTTTCCGAGGGAGGAAACTGAGGCCAGAGCGGGGGATATATCTAAAGTCACGGAACAAGGAAGAGGCGGAGGCAGAATCTCACCCCAGCGTGAGTCAGAGTAACAGAGGGGAGCAGCACACACCAATCCTTTCAACACCAACATTCTAATTACTGCCCCTTTGCAGATGAGGAAGCCTGATGGCGGGGCTTTCATGCCCACGTCCTCAGGCTGCAGGAAGGGGAACTGGGCCTCCCTGCTGCCCACCTGACTTCAGAGAGAGTAGTCATGACTGAGTCACTCTGCTGTACAGCAGAAATTGGCACAGCATTGTAAATCAACTATACTTAAAAACAGGAGTTCCCGTTGTGGCTCAGCGGTAACAAACCCGGCTAGGATCCAAGAAGACATGGGTTCCATCCCTGGCCTCACTCAGTGGGTTAAGGATCCATTGTTGCCACAAGATGCAGCATAGGCTGAAACTGCAGCTCCGATTCAAACCCTGGCCCAAGAACTTCCATATGCTGCAGATGAGGTCCTAAAGAAAAATAAAATGAAGGACCCAGGGAGGGAGTTCCGGTCGTGGCTCAATGGCAGTGAACCTGACTGGTATCCGTGAGGGCGTGGGTTTGATCCCTGGCCTCGCTCAGTGGGTTAAGGATCTGGTGTTGCCCTGAGTTGTGGTGTAGGTCACAGACTCGGCTCAGATCTGGCATTGCTATAGCTGTGCTGTAGGCTGGCAGCTGCAGCTCTGATTTGACCCCTAGCCTGAGAACTTCCATGTGCTGCAGATGCAGCCCTAAAAAGACCAAAAAACAAAACAAAAAAAACACCCCACCAAAAAATGGAGTAGCCATTACATGTGTTACACATGTAAGGCATCCAGTTTAATCTTCACCAAACCCAACAAAGGCGGTGCTGCAAGTGGAGCTGTTTTCTTCTGGAAGAGGAAACAGGCCAGAGGGGAGGTCTGTTGCCAAGACCACACAGGGGGGCGAATACCATGCAGTGGGGTTCAGGTCACAACCCTGGGGTGTGGGGGGTCCATGTTTATTACAAGCCCTCCTCAGCAGATGGCAGTACAGCGTCCTGTCCCAGCAGAAGCAGTCCCTGGTGCCAGCATTCCATGCATGGACACCAAGGCTGTTGGGAGAGGGGCTCCTTTTGCTCACGGCCCACCCACTGTGGGTTCAGGGTGGTCCTGATGGAAGAGGCAGCCAGGGTTTGAACCAGGCCCAGCTCCTTCTAGAGCCGGACTGGCTTTCCAAGGATACTGCAGGCGCCCCCGGGGAAAGTTCTTCTTCCGCATGAACACCCAACTGCCACCATGTCCCGGGCGGTCACTTCTTCTTCTGCACGTGGCCACAGTCATACTTGCCGCGCACCACGGTGAGCTTGACGCCGGGCAGGTCCTGCGTGCGGCCACCCTGCACCAGCACGACGTGGTGCTCCTGCAGGCTGTGGCCCTCGCCGGGGATGAAGCACACGGCCTCGCGGCCCGTGCTGAGGCGCACGCGGCAGCACTTGCGGTTGGCCGAGTTGGGCTTCTTGGGCTTGCGGATGAACGTGCGCAGGACCACGCCCTTCAGCTGCGGCCGGCCCGCAGTGGGGCCCATCTTCCCAGGCGGATGCTTCGGGGGCCCCAGGCGGTGCATCTGATTCAGGGTGGCCATGGGGCGCGTGGCCCAGGGCCGGGGGACCAGGGCGAGGCCTGGGGAGACACAACCGGGCAGGACGGAGCGGGGTTATCATCCCAGTGAACAGGCAGTAGCAGCAGCCACTTCATCCGCACAGGGCTGCCTGTGTTTCTCAGGGTACTCACTCACCCCTAAGAGTCAGAATGATTATTGAGCAACCACCACAGGTCAGGCTCTATTTTAAGCACTTTAGAGGACTGAACTCATTTTATTTTAGAAGGCATTAACTTTAATGCTGTTTAAACATAATGATAAACCCCAAGCGGTTCCCTCAGTGTCCAGCACTGTTCTGTGCCTCTACCTGCATTAATTCCCGCAGCCTCACAGCGACCCTATGGGGTACCCCCCCCCACCCCGCGGGAGGTGTCCTGCTTCCTCCTGTCACACCTCCACCTGCCCCTGTAAGTAGATTCTCTCAACTGCACCTTCATAAGGGCTCTGATACCATCACCCCTGCTTTTCTCCCTCCTGCACTGCATCCATCCCAGTTCTGTGTACCCTTGGCTCCCCCTCCCCTGGGCTCGCTGCCCTCTCCTCCTCTCAGGTTTGGCTACTCCTACTATCTGCTCCCCACTCAGCCAGATGGACCTGGGTCAGATCACATTGTTCCCCTGCTCAGAGCCTTCCTGTGGCTCCATCTCACTCAGGGTAAGAGCCAGATTCCCCCCAGGGGCCCACAAGGCCCCACATGGTCTGCCCCTGGCCTCTCTGATCTCCTTTCCCCTCTTGCCCCCTTGCTCTCCCTGCTCCAGCCTCAGCCTGTGTCCACAAATACACCAGCAGAAAGAGCAGAGTGGGAGTTCCCTGATGGCTCAGCAGATTAAGGACCTGGAGTTGTCGCTGCTGTGGTGAGGGTTCCACCACTGGCCTGGGAATTTGCAAGGGCAGCAAAAAGGAAGGAAAGGGAGGGAGGAAAGGAAAGGAAGGAAAGAGGAGTGTGGCAGCAGTGCACTGAGAGGGAAGGCAGGGGTTGGGGAGCAGAGATGTTTCTAAGAGAGATAAGATTTGCTCATGGAAAGGAACTAGGACATTAAAAGACACAGCACTGGATTCTCTTCAGCAAACATTCACTGAGCACCTACTGTGTTTTGGTCCCAGTAATGGAGAGAGAGACTGTGGTGATTGAGTCAGCCCTGAGCCATGTCCTCTTAGAGCTTCCACACCAGGGCTTTGAGGTGCATCCTCTAGCTCGATGCCCTCTCAACACCCAAACTTCCCACTCCCCTCTGTACCCACGGCAGGTCCTGGCCTTACCGTCCATTTTCATGTATCCTTATGCCTCAAGTGACAGCAGAATCCTCAAAGGGGATTCCTAGAAGTCTCTCCTTAGTGATGTGCCACCGCCGCCGAGCACGACTGTTCACCTCAGGGCCTCAGTGTGCTCATCTGTAGGGTAGGCACCATCATTAGAGCTCCCTCCTGCCTCCTAAGCACTGTGTGAGAGGCTTCCACGGGATCCGCACGTCAACCTAGCCCAGATTCCCCAAGCAGGGCAGAGATCTATCTTGTTCAGCCCTGTGATCCCTAGTCAATGTCAAAAAGGAGCTTAACAGGGAGTTCCTGTTGTGGCCCAGTGGAAACGAATCCAATTAGTATCCATGAGGATGCAGGTTCGAT
The DNA here is from genome assembly GCF_016906955.1 of Phacochoerus africanus. Taxonomy (NCBI): domain Eukaryota; kingdom Metazoa; phylum Chordata; class Mammalia; order Artiodactyla; family Suidae; genus Phacochoerus; species Phacochoerus africanus. Next base: position 47,762,488 of record NC_062551.1, on the reverse strand, counting down.
CCCTGGCCTCACTCAGTGGGTTAAGCATCTTGCGTTGCAGTGAGCTGTGGTGTAGGTCGCAGATGTGGCTCAGATCCCATGTTGCTGTGGCTGTGGTGTAGGCTGGCAGCTACAGCTCGATTCAACCCCTAGCCTGGGAAATTCCATATTTGGGCATTAAAGAAAAAAAAAGGAAAGAAAGAAGAAAAAAGAAGGAGCTTAACAAAGGTTTGAAGAGTGAATAGGCAGGTGGAATATCTCACAAAGGGCATGACCTGTGAGAAACATTTGGTATTTGTGGAAGAAACAGGTTCATAATAAAGCTTCCCTCTCAGTGCCCGGCATGTATTAGGCTCTTGGAAAATACCAGTTGAATGAACAACGTCAACACTTCGCTTGGACGTCTCACCCAAGGGAAATATTTAATATTATTTGCTGAAAAAAATAACCGACCCAAACTCCTGACACCCCCTGACCCATAGTAGCCCTCAATGCAGCTACTTCCCACCCCCTGCCCTTGCAACACCAGCTCCGCCAAAAGCCATCGTGTATCCTCCCTGATTTAAAACCTTGATTCCCTCGGCAGAGGATGCAAGTCCCAGGAGGGATAACCCTCACCTAGCCTCGGCTCTGCAGCCCAAGCCCCCTACTTACCACAGTTTAGGGACGTGCCGAGGCCACGGAGAAGGCCGGACCAGGACATCCCGCCGCCTGAAGGGTCCCTGTTTTAGGGGATGAGAGATTCAAATAGAGAAGGAGGGGAAAGTGTCCGTGATCGGGGAAGGGCCAAATCTCCCCATCCCGCTCTCGGATTCTTCCGTTTAAATCTAAGGGATTTCCTCCGACTGTATAACCACAACTCCTAAAGCCGCTAACAGAGAAAGTCCCTCCGTAAATTTAGTCTTGTTCTGAATAGCCTCTCGGGGATTCAACCGTCCCTGCTCACATACAAGAGGAAAAGGGAAACTGAGGGGAGACCCGGGGAGGTTTCGAGGACCCGAGAATCCCGTCTACCTTTCCGACACTAGCCGGGTCCGCCGACACGCCAAATCTGACCTCTAACTGAGTGGAATTATCCCGGCAGGGATTGGCTGGCTCTGCCCTTCCCGGTACACTGAAGGGGCGGGGAACAGATGACGATTGGGCAACGATAATGTCAATCTCGGCCAACTGTTCTCCCAGAACAGTGCTTTTTGAGGCATGGGAGGGGCTCACCCCTTCCAAAGCTTGATTGGCTAGTCCGGAGGAGAAGAGCTGCTTTACAATTGGTCTAAACGCGTAGTGGGCGGGACGAAGAGTGCGTGACTCTTTGTCCCCCTTCCAAGATGGCTGCGTCCATGGTGCGGCGCTTGTGGCCTCTGGTGGCTAGTCGGGGCCTGCGGCTCCGGGGAGGCTGTGCCTGCAACCAGAGCCCAAGGAGAAGCTTCGCTATGGAGAGGCGAGACAGGAACCTCCTGTACGAGCACGCACGTGAAGGCTACAGCGCGCTCCCTCAGCTGGACATGGAGCCGCTGTGCGCATACCCGGAAGAGGCGGCGCGCGCCTTGGATCTCCGCAAGGGGGAGCTGCGATCTGACGACCTGCCGGCGATCGTGAGTGCGCTTGCGCTGGCCGGCATTGCCAGGCCTGGCCGCTTTGCTTATTGGCTGTTCGCTTTAGGGACGAAGTGGGCGTGCCAGATATTCTCCAGCAGGGGGCGGTCTTATCGCAGGATTTTAGTTTCTTCCCAAGTTTAGCAAACGTGTTTGGCACTCACGTACGTGCCAGTTATCCGTAGAGTGCCAAGGCCCTACAGTCTAGATATCCATGATGCTCCTGTTCCATATGGCTTGTTGAGTACCCACTCTGCACTAAGAACTTACTACTGTCTGCCAATGTGCTCCGACGTCGAACCAGGCTTACCCTAAGGCCACAGAGGGAAATGCGGGACAAAGATGTGAATCAGAGGTGAGGGGAGCCTCTTGCCTTTGGAGATTGAAAAGTAGAGTTTGCACCTACCCCACGGGTATCAGGCAGTTAAATAGTGTTATTTAATCCTTTGAAATATATTTAGGGAGCGCCTACCTTAAGTTCCAGGTGTTGAGAATAAGACAGCGAATGATAATCGCAAAGCTAGCACCTATATAATATTACATGCTGGGGAACTAGAACCGGTGTCACCATATTTCTAGACCCTGTTGGGGCGCTAAGGATGATGGGAACTCGGAATCCTCCCAGCCATCTCTTGGAGCTCCTCCCCAGCCATCCTATTTTAAGTGCTTTATACAGATTAGTCTCATTTAAGTTTCACAACAATCCTGTGAGGTAGGTACCGCTATTTCCCCTACTTTATCAGTGAGGAAGTTAAGGCTCAGAGAAGTTAATTTACTTTTTTTTTGGCTGCCCTGGAGGCATGCACAGGTTCCTAGGGGTCGCTATTTCCCCTACTTTATCAGTGAGGAAGTTAAGGCTCAGAGAAGTTAATTTACTTTTTTTTGGCTGCCCTGGAGGCATGCACAGGTTCCTAGGGGTCGAACCTGGGCCATAGCAGTGATAAATGCCAAATGCTTAACCACTAGGCCAGCAGAAAACTCTATCAGAGAAGTTAATTTAAAATATATATAGGGGGAGTTCCCGTCGTGGCACAGCAAAAATGAATCTGACTAGCATCCATGAAGACGCAGGTTCAATCCCTGGCCTTGCTCAGTGGGTTAAGGATCTGGTGTGGCTGTGGCCATAGGCCAGCAGCTACAGCTCTGATTCACCTGCTAGCCTGGGAACCTCCATATGCCGTGGGTGTGGCCCTAAAAAGACAAAAAATAAAATAAAATATATATAGGGAACTCCCCTTGTGGCACAGTGGGTTAAGGATCCAGTGTTGCTGCAGTTGTGGTGTAGGTTGCAGCTGTGGCTCGAATTTGATTTCTGGCCCAGGAACTTCCATATACCAAGAGTGTGGCCAAAAAAAAACCCCACTAAATTTTATATATATATGGCAGTTCCTTAAAGAATTAAACATGGAATTACCACATAATCCAGCAATCCCACTTCTGGTATGTACCCAAAAGAACTGAAAGCAGGGACTCAAACAGATATCTGTGTGCCTGTGTTTCTACCAGCATTATTCACAATAGCCAAAAGGTGGAAGCAACCCAAATGTCCACTGATGGATAAGTGGATAAAGAAAATGTGGAAACAGAAGGAATAGCACGCAGCCTTAAATAGGAGGAAATTCTGACACATGTTGCAGCATGGAGCATCATAAAGACGTCATGCTAAGTGAAATAAGCCAGCCACAAAAGGACTGTGTGATCCAGTTATATGAGGCACCTGGAGCATTCAGATTCAGAGACAGAATGTGGAGTGGTGGTTGCCAGGGCTAGTGGGAGGGGATGTTTCATGGGTACAGAGGTTTTTGCAAAGGTAAAAACGTTCCAGAGGTGGGTCGTTACGAAAGCATAGAGGTCTGAATGTACTTAATGCTGCCGACCTGTACCCTTACAAAGTAAATCTTTTGTCTGTTATTCTGCAGTTTATTAACGTGCTGGTTGAAAGACCCCAAATTAACTTAAAACCTGAGAGTTCCCACTCTGGCTCAGTGGTAACAAAACGGACTAGTATTCATGAGGATTCAGGTTTGATCCCTTGCTCAGTGGGTTAAGGATCCGGCTGTGAGCTGAGGTGTAGGTCCCAGATGTGGCTCGGATCCCCCATTGCTGTGGCTGTGGTGTAGACCGACAGCTGTAGCTCCGATTCAACCCCTAGCCTGGGAACTTCCATATGCCCGAGGTATAGCCCTAAAAAGACCCCCTCCCAAAAAAAAATGTAACCCAGAAATGGATCCCATCCCAAAGCTTGAAAAACACTCCTTTAGGGCGGAAGTATGGAGAGGAAGGTGGCATGTGGCTTTGCAGGCAGTAGCAAGGCGGGCAACGTGTTCCTAGGGCCCCTGGGGTGCTCTGGGTGCTTCCAGGCGGGAGAGGATGGTATGAGAACTCCAGCTGGATGGAGAAGGTGAGCCTCAAGGCGAGGAGGCTGGCAGAGGGCTCCTTGTAGGAGATGGCAGGCTGGGGGGAAGTCGGGGCAGGGGGGCTACAGATCTGATGGACGTTCATGAGGCAGAAAGGTCAGGACGCAGTCCCGGCTGCGGGGCTGGATGGAGGAGGGGACCAGCAGGCCTGTCCTGGAGGAGGAGGAGCAGATGTGGGGGGAGATGTTCTTCCCAGAGCCCCTGTTGCACATGGTGAGCCGTGAAGTGTCCAGGAGACACCCAGGGGGATCCACCAAGTCGGTAACAGACCACACTGTGACCCCCCACTCCCCTTCTGGCTTCCAGCCTCGGGGAAGTAGGGAAAACTATAGCCAGGGAAGAGGACAGAGTGCTTTGCTCAGGGATCAGGGCTCACAGAGGGACTCCACAGCAGGAGGTGTGCCCAAAAAGTGAGAGCTGGGGGGGATGCTGACCCCGCAGTACTGGTGGGCACAGGGGCAGCCGCTGGGCCACCCAAAGGACAGGTGCTCTTGGGCTCTCACGTGAGACGTGAGTGCTGGCAGGGGCCTCAGCTGCGCGCCCTCGGCCCCGGTCCTTTCATCTCCCTGCTCTGTGTCCCCGAGGATGTTGTCCTGTGCCCCTCTCCTCAGGGTCCATCGTCCAGTCCGGGGGGAGTGACAAAGGCCAGGATGGGGGCTTATCCTTAAGGAGGTGACTCAGGAGTCACACCAGCCACTTCCACTTACGTCCACTGGTCAGTCTTTGGCCCATGGGCACACGCAGCTGCAGGGGAGCTGGGCAGCATGTCCTAGTTCTGGGCAGCTGTGTGCCCAGCTGAGCATCAGGGGGTTCCAGTACTGAAGGGAGGGAGGGGACAGTGGCTGCTGGGGGACAGCAAGGGGTCTCTGCCTCACCCCACCCCAGTCCAGGGGGCCGGTGGGGTGAGGCTCCAGCCAGAAGGGGCAGGGGACAGTGACAGCTTCGCATCTTTCCCTCCTGTGTCCTCCCCCACCTTCCACCAGATCTCAACGTGGCAGGAGCTGAGGCAGCTGCAGGAGCAGATCCAGAGCCTGGAAGAGGAGAAGAGGGCTGTGGCTGAGGCAGTGCGGGCCCTGGTGGTGAGTGGGGGAGTCCTGGGGGGCAGGGGCAGGGTACCCCTCTTGCAGGTAACACGAAACCCACTTTAAGGAACTTGAAGGTCGTGGACATTCACTCCTCACATAACAAGCTGTCCAGGGCCAGGCACAGCTGCTACGTGAGGCTGAGGCGTAGCAGCTCTTCCCCAGCATCCTCACTCCAGGTTCTTTCTCTCCATCTCCACCTGCAACTCTGCTGTGTTGATTTAACCCCCATTGCCCCCTCATGGTGGCAGCGGTAGTGAGGTGGCTGCTGAGGTACAGCATCTCCCCGTGTGACTCTGCCAGAGGCAGAAAACAGGACTCCTCTGGCTCGACTGCCTTTTCCAAGGGCATCCAGCAGAGGCCCCTCATGTCTCGTGGACCCAGATGCCCCACCCCACCTTCAATCAATGGCAAGAAGCCACCTTGGCAGGGCCCACATTCCCTGAACTGCAGGCTACCAGGGGAGGGGGCACCGAGTCAGGGTCTTAGGTTGGAAGGAGGAAGGAGGGCACATGGTCTTGGCTTTGACAGCCGATACCATCTGCTGCAGAGGGCTGGAAAAGGGTCCTTCTAAGAGGAGTTCCCATCGTGGCGCAGCAGAAAAGAATCTGACTAGGAACCATGAGGGTGTGGGTTTGATCCAGGCCTCACTCAGTGGGTTAAGGATCCGGTGTTGCCGTGAGCTGTGGTGTAGGTCGCAGACGCAGCTCAGATCTGGCGTGGTTTTGGCTGTGGCATAGGCCAGCAGCTATAGCTCCAACTGGACCTCTAGCCTGGGAACCTCCATATGCCACAAGTGTGGCCCTAAAAAGCAAAAAAAGAGAATTGTCATAATAACAGCAGATGTGCATACAGCCACACTGTGTGCCAGGAACTGTTTTAGGTGCTTTCCTTACTCTTTTTTTTTTTTGGCTGCGCTCATGGCATGTAGAAATTCCTGGGTCAGGGGCCACAGCAGTGACAGTGCCAGGTCCTTAACCCGCTAGGCTACCAGGGAGCTCCTGGGTGCTTTCCTTTCTTGCTCTCTTTTTTCTTTTCTTTTCTTTTTTTTTTTTTAAATATTTGGTCGCCCTGTGGCATATGAAATTCCCGGGCCAGGGCTCAGATCTGAGCCACAGTCGCGACCTAAGCCACAGCTGTGGCAACGGCTGAGGAAACTGAGGCCTCAAGAGCTTAAAATGTGCCCAAGGCTCACAGCCAAGAAGTGGCTGAGGTGGGATTGGCACTCAGGCATCCGGGCTGCTTTTCACCCCTCTCCCCACCCTGACTGCATCTCCCAGGGACCCACTGTGTCTCGCCAGGCCCTGGGCTCCATGCCTCACAGGCAGGCAGCCAGTGCAAACCACCAAATTGACCACCGTTAATGTTCAGTGAGCACAACCCACCTTCTTGAGGAAGCCATGCAGCAGCTGTGCTAGGGAGCTCCTCTTATCAGCCCATTTCACGGATGCATGTACAGAGGCTCAGGGAGGGAGGAGGTTTGCCTAAGGGCACACAGCTGGTAGGCATCCAACGTTTAGACACAGATCTGCCAGATTCCCTCTGGTGCTCAGGACTTTAGAAGGTTCAAAGTAGCAAAGACCCTTGGTCTCAGGTCTCCACATACATTCTCAGAGGCATTACCTTTCTGAGCCTCAGTTTTGTCATCCACAAAAGGGGGATTACGTTAATGCCAGCTCATGAAGTGGGTTACGAAGAATTAAGATCCTGGAGTTCCCATTGTGGCTCCAGTGGTAACAAGCCTGACTAGTGTCCACGAGGACACAGGTTCAATCCCCAGTCTCGCTCAGTGGGTTGGGGATCCAGCATTGCCCTGATCTGTGGTGTAGGTTGCAGACAGGACTCAGATCCCTCGTTGGCTTGGCTCTGGTGTACGCTGGCAGCTGCAGCTCTGATTCGACCCCTAGCCTGGGAACTTGCATTATGCCACAGGTGCAGCCCTAAAAAGCAAAAAAAAAAAAAAAAAAAAAGAATTAAGATTGTGTGAGAGCCCACGGCCACACATAAGGCAGCACTCAATAAACAGAGCTGCGGGCGTGATTGCTATTTTGTTATCTTGCCTCCTCTCAGCATAATTGACAGAGAAGCTGAAGCACAGACTGGAGGAGGGTCCAGACAGGCACTGGCAGAGCAAGGATTCCAGAGCCCCTGGCCCTGACCTTTCACCTCTCTTTTTCTCTTCCTCCCCATGCCCAGATTCATCAACCTCATCACCCTTTCTGTCTCTTTCCTACCAGGTCACCCAGGACAACGATCAGGTACAGCAGGTATGACACCGTGTTGCTGGTGAGGGGTGGGCCGCAAGGATACTCTTATCAGTCATGAATTCTCCATTGTATGTGGAAAGCATAACAAATAGGATTAAGGAGAAAAAAAACCAAAAACAGCAGGCTCTCTTGAATCATGAAACTAAAAATACTGGCTTTAGGTACAGCTGAATCCAGGTCCTGGCTCCATATTTGGTTCTACTTCCTTTTTATTCCCAGACCAGCTTTCTCCCCTTGGAAGAAAGGGAGGCAGGGTCTGATGCAAAAAGGACCGTTTTCCTGAAAGCTCCAGATATAGTCCTAGGGCTGATTCTCATGAGTTTAGCTTGGGTCATGTACCTATCTTTGAGCCAATGACAGTGGCCAAGGCAATGGAGGTTCTAGTAGGCCAAGCCACAGTTGTGACCCCATAGACGTGCCATGTGGTGGTGAGGGGAGGTTCCTGAAAGGAAATTCAGGACATTGAGCCAAACGAAGAAGCAGCAGACATCCACCACGGAGGCTGTGCTAGCCAGGATCAAGGTCACGCTGGTTAAGGGACCCCCACCCTCTTCTGGGATGACCCTGTCTGCGCCACTCTCAGGACCCCCGGTATCAGAGTCTGCGGGCACGTGGCCGGGAGATCCGGAAGCAGCTCGTGCTCCTATACCCCAAGGAGGCCCAGCTCGAGGAGTGGTTCTACCTGCGGGCACTGAGGCTGCCCAACCAGACCCACCCAGACGTGGTGAGCACCGCGCTGGGCAGCGGGGGAGGCCAGGGGCCTACCTGGTGCCACCTTCCCAGTGACGCCCGCTGTCTCCCTGCAGCCTGTCGGGGACGAGAGCCAGGCCCGAGTGCTCCACGTGGTCGGAGACAAGCCAGGTGGGTCACAGCCCAGGCTGGGGGCGGGGGCTCTGAGGTCTAAGACCAGGGTTGGTGTCTGTAGAGGCCCCTGGGCATTCTCACCACGTGTGTGTGTGTGTGTGTGTGTGTGTGTGTGTGTGTCACATGAGTAACTGTCTCTTTCTCCCTCCTCCCCTTTCCTCTCCCTCCTTCCGTCTCTCCCATCCTCTTTCTCTCTGTCCCTGACTCTCATCCTCTTACCCTGGTGCTTCTCATGCACGTACAGCTTTCTCCTTCCAGCCCCGCGGCCACCTGCAATTAGCAGAGAACCTCGACATCATCCGTCAGAAGTGAGCCCCCCGCCCGTCCCTCCCCACCCCAACAGCTGGCTGCCGGCTCTGCCTCATGGGCTCAGCATGGGCTGTGGCACCTCCAGGGCCTCGCCTGGCATGAATGTTTGATGCGCGGCCCCCTGCCTGGCAGCTGGGCCTCTGCCCTGGGGTGCTCGAGTCCCCTCCCCCCCCCGCCCCCCCGCCAAGCCCTAGCCCACATGCCCCGCCTGTCTGCCCATCTGTCTCCCAGGCGCCTGTCCCACGTGTCTGGCCACCGCTCCTATTACCTGCGCGGGGCCGGGGCGCTCCTGCAGCACGGCCTGGTCAACTTCACACTCCAGAAGCTCATCCACCGGGTATGGGCCAGGGCTGGAGGGGGTGGCATGGAAGCCGAGCTCAGAGGCTCAGGGTGGAGAGGAGGGCGTGACTCCCGCTCCAGTCACTCTTTTCAGAGCTTTACATGTGTTATTGCCATGTTTAATGTTCAGGGCAACCTTGTGAGGTGAGTGCTATCGTTATCCCCTTTGGAGGCCTGGAGAGGGAGTCACTGGCCAGTGTGTGGAGCCAGCCCAGAGCCTGCACCTCTAACCCCTGCCCCTCACTGCCTACTCACGGTGTAAAGGGAGCGCTGGGGGGTAACAGCGTCCCTAGAAACCCAAGGGGTGGGCAAGGGCCGAATGCCTGGGATGCTGGCCGCGGCCAGAAGGCTTTCCCAGGGAGGGCCGTGGTGAGAACTGCCCCTCCGGCTGCCCTTAGCCCCCCGCTCCACCCACCTCCATCTCCCCTGAAGCGGACAGGCCTCTGGAGTGGGGTGGGGGAGATTGGCCCCCTCTGCAGCATCCTCCTCCAGACCTGAGCTTGGGGGCCAGCGGGAGTCCTGACTGTGCCCCTCCCCCTCCCAGGGCTTCACCCCCATGACGGTGCCAGACCTCCTCCGAGGAGCCGTGTTTGTGAGTGAGGATTCTGCTCCCGTCCTGGGGTCCTGGGCAGGGAGACCAGCCCATTTTCTCCGAGGAAACCACCCTGGGGCTGGGTCGAGGGGGTCCTGCCACAACGGGGAGCCCAGGGTGATTCCAGATGCTTCCAGGGGGGTGACTGCAGAAAGGGGGCCACCTAGGTTACCTGTCCCCTAACCTATGGCCTGGCCTCCTCCCCAGGAAGGCTGTGGGATGACACCAAATGCCAACCCCTCCCAAATTTACAACATCGACCCCTCACGCTTTGAAGACCTCAACCTGGCCGGGACGGCAGAGGTGGGACTTGCGGGTGAGTATCTGCCTTGGGGTGAGAGCGGACCGAGGTCACCTCCAGTGTCCTCAGAGCTGGAGGGATGGAAAGAGGACAACCAGGAGCATCCTGGAGGGTGATGGCCGCGGGCCCAGGATATCTCAGCGACCCCAGGGCCAACATGTACAGTTGTGCAGGTTGTTTACTGCACAACAGCACAGTGAGGATCCAGCCACATGTCCCGACATGAGGTTGTGTCAGCCAGAGGAGATACCTTTTTTTTGTCTTTTTTTTTTGTCTTTTGTCTTTTGTCTTTTTAGGGCTGCACCTGCGGCATATGGAGGTTCCCAGGCTAGGGGTCCAATTGGAGCTGTAGCCACTGGCCTACACCACAGCTCACGGCAATGCCGGATCCTTAACCCACTGAGCGAGGCTAGGGATTGAACCTTAGCAATCATGGTTCCTATTCAGATTCATTAACCACTGAGCCACGACAGGAACTCCTGAGAGGCCTTTTCTAATTCTCACAAAGGTTTCCTGTAGATGGGTGGTGGCCCAGGCTGACCCCTTCTGTCCCCCTTCTCCTCCCAGGTTACTTCATGGACCACTCGGTGGCCTTCAGGGACCTGCCAATCAGGTGATGCCCAGGTCCTTTAGCCCCTGTCCCCCCCTGTGACATCCCCTCTCCCAATACCACCTACTCCATTCCTCCAGGATGGTTTGTTCCAGTACCTGCTACCGGGCGGAAACAGACACAGGGAAAGAGCCGCGGGGGCTCTATCGAGTGCACCACTTCACCAAGGTTGGCATAGCTGGGACCGGGGGAGGGGTCAGCCTGGCAGCCTAGCACCTCCTGATTCTGGTGCCCCTGCCCTGCCCCAGGTGGAGATGTTTGGGGTGACAGGCCCTGGGCTGGAGCAGAGCTCGCAGCTGCTGGAGGAGTTCCTGTCCCTTCAGATGGAGATCTTGACAGAGCTGGGCTTGCACTTCCGGTGCGGAGAGGGACCAGGGGCTGCAGCAATGGCAGGGGCGGGGGCAGAGGCGGGCTAGGTGCTCCCCCGTCTCAAGGCGCCTCACCATCTCTCCTCCCTCTGCCCGCTTTTGCCTGTGCCAGGATTACATATAGGATGTCTGTCTCCCTATAGGTCTGTAGAATCCTGTGTAGGATTATAAGGGCAGCATGAGCTGCACAGGGCGCTCTGGTGGTGAGACCAGACCCCTGCCCTCCTGCTTCTCCCCACCCTAGGGCGCCACCTTGTCCGTCAGGTCCGCGTGTCCGGGGCTCCTCACCTCAGTGGGAAGCGGAGGTTGAGGGGAGGATGCACCCCTTCCCTTTAAGGGGGTGACTGGACGTGACGAGCCCACCTCCTCTCTCACCGTCAGTCACGTGTAGCTTTCCAGAGAGGCTGAGAAGTGTGGACTTTTTTCTGGGTGACCCACTACAAAAAGCTGGGGGTGCTCTCGGTATAGAAGGAAGATCAGCAGGTCGGGGGCAGAGGGGGGAAGAGCCGGAGACGCAGCCGTCTCTGCTTTGCTGTCGTCATCTTCATCCATCGCTTCCATGTCCCTCTTCTTGGGTCCCTCCTCTTCCGTTGCCCCATCTCCTCCTCCTCCCCCCACCCGCTGGCCCCTGCCACATCTTTCTCCTGCACTGCAGGGTCCTGGACATGCCCACGCAGGAGCTGGGCCTGTCCGCCTACCGCAAGTTTGACATCGAGGCCTGGATGCCAGGCCGCGGCCGCTTTGGCGAGGTTAGCCCCAGCGGGCCCCTCGGTGGGAAGGAGGGTGACACTGCACCCACCCCGGCTGATCTTTTCAATCCATACCCCCGCCGCCCCCCACGCCCAGGTCACCAGTGCCTCCAACTGCACGGACTTCCAGAGCCGCCGCCTCCACATCATGTTCCAGACGGAGGCCGGGGAGCTGCAGTTCGCCCACACAGTGAGCCGCGCACCCTCCCCCCCAACCCCAGCACTGCCCCCAGCCCTCCCCCGGTCTGAGCTTTGCCCCTCTCCCAGGTGAACGCCACAGCCTGTGCCGTCCCCCGCCTCCTCATCGCCCTCCTGGAGAGCAATCAGCAGAAGGTGAGGGGGGGAGGATGGCACGTGGAGGGGTGGCAGCTGCAGGGCAGGGGCAGGCCGGCAGCCTGAGGCCCGCTCTCTCCCCAGGACGGCTCGGTGCTCGTGCCCCCTGCCCTTCAGCCCTACCTCGGCACCGATCGGATCACCGCCCCCACCCACGTGCCTCTCCAGTACATCGGCCCCAACCAGCCGCAGAGGACCAGGCCCCAGGGCCAGGCTGCCTCGGGCTGAAGACTCACCCTCATTGGCCAGTAGGACTGTCACTGCCTCCTGGAGCTTGGGGTCCCTAGGACCTGTGCCCTGAGCCCATCCGGACACCTGCCTTCCTCGTGTCTGCTCCCCACCTGGGCGCACCTGCTTTCTCGGGCTCAGTCAGTGCCCCTTGTCACTGGCGTCCCAGCCTGCACCAGGCAGCAGGACATCTGGGGACTTGGAGTTTCTAGGGACGGGGACGCAGAGAGGGAGGTGCCTCCATCCCTCCTTCCTCCTTCCTGCCCTCAGTGCTTAAGAGTCAGTCCCCCAATAAATGGTCAGAACAGAGGCCTTGGAGTTCCCCTCGTGGCTCAGTGGTGAATGAACCTAACTAGTATCCATGAGGACGCAGGTTCAATCCCTGGCCTTGCTCATTGGGTTAAGGATCCCATGTTGCCGTGGCTGTGGCGTAGGCCAGCAGCTACAGCTCCAGTTTGACCCCTAGTCTGGGAACCTCCACATGCTGCGGGTGGGGCCCTAAGAAGATAAAAAATTAAAAAGAAACCAGAGGCCTTCGTGGATCTGTGGGCGAGGGTGGAGGCCTGGTCATCTGCCAGGGACGCTGGCAGTGCTCAGAGGTGCTGAGTCATCAGAGGGCTGTGGCTGCAGGGACCGCAAGGGGCCTGAGAGGATGCTGAGGCCCCTCCCATTACTCTGGGAAAAGTGGTACCTTGCGCTGACCCCAGTTTCAACCCCAGCTCTTGATCCCCAGCCCCAGGTGGGGTCCTGCAGGGAGCTCCAACTCGGTGAGGCCAGAACACGCTCTTCCGCAGGTGCCCCCGTCCCTGCCCCTGGGGCCACAGCCCTTCCAGTCACCCTTCGTTCTTTCGCATCCACATCCGGGCCTTCAGCAAACCCTGGCGGCTCCAAAGGATTTCCTGAACCTGCGTTTGCTCTCCTGTCCCGGCCCCTCCCTAGGCCTGTCCACCGTTATCTCCCATTGGGAGAGTCGTGGCAGCCACATCCCCGTCTCCTTGCTCTCTGTCCCTCACACAAACCAGACGGACCCTGTGGCACCTGCGTCAGGTCTCAGGTCCCCGACTCAGCCCTCTGGTGGCTCCATCTCACTTGGGAAGGGACAAGTTGTCACCGTGGTCTGGAGCCTCATGTGACCTGCCCCCCACCTTCGTCTTTAACCAGCCTTTTCTCTGTCCTGCCCTGGCCCCCCCACCAACCTGCCTCGCTGCCGGGACCCTCACACTCCTTCCCCATCAGGCCTCCGCTCTCTGGTCCCCTCACCGGCTGCTCTTCCCCGTGATCCTGTGATTGTCTCTGTTTATCACTCAGGCCCCCGTGTTCCCCCCACCGACCACCCGGCCAAAGTAGGAACCCCCAGTACGCGGGATCTACCCCCACGCACCACAGCTATTTTCCCTCCTCACATAACGCCTGTTTGAGTTTGTCTGTCTCCCCTTCTCAGACCCCTGCTCCAGGAGGCCAGGGAAGTTCGCCTGTAGCCTCTTTCGCTGCCGGAACCCCAGGGTTTAGAAGAGGACTGGGCATATAGTAGGTGCTCAATAAAAGTTTATTGGGAGTTCCCTGGTGGCTCAGCAGGTTACAGGGGCGTTGCCACTGCTGCAGCTCAGGTCACTGCTGTGGTACAGGTTTGATCCCTGGCCCAGGAACTTCCACGTACCACGGGTACAGCCGCCCCCAAATTTACCATAATTTTCCCAGGCCCAGTACTGCCTGGGCGAATATGTACGTGCATTAATTCGCTTAATGCTCACCGTCAAGCCGTGGAGTAGGTTGTCACAGCCCTAGTTTCACAATGAGGAACCCGCCTTAGATGAAGCAGTGGCCGGGGCCGCACAGCTGGTGGTAGTGGAGCTGGAGCCCAGGTGCAGCTCGGAGGCGGCAGAATTAGGTCCCGGTTTCAAGAGGAGCAAACTAGGACCGAGCAAGGGAAGGAGTTGCCTGAGGTTGGTCTGTAAGTGGCTAGCCCTGGATTCAAACCCAGGGCCGCCTCCCAGTGGGGCCTTAAGCACATCAGACCCTGTTTCTTTTTGGAGATTAGATCCCACCCTCCGTGCTGAGCTCAGGGGCCCGAAGCTGGAGGGGAGGGTGCGAGGCACGGGGCCCCATGAATAATTGAGGGTCTTGGGCAGGTCTCCGCGCCGCAGCTGTTGCCCCGCCGCGGGCGGGTAGGGGGCGGCGGTGACGTCACTTCCTCCCCTGGGCCCACCGGGGGCGCGGGTTATAAGGAGCTACTGCTCCCTGCCCGCACAGCGCCTGGAACCGTGGTGTGGATGCCACACCATGCCGCGCCGCGGGGCCGCCTCCGTGCTGCTGTTGCTGCTGCTGCTGCTGAGAGCAGGTGAGCGCCAGAGATCCAGCCTGGGGAGCGGGTGACCCGGGACAGGGACGGTGCTCCCAGCGGGGCCACACTAGAGATTTTATGGGCTGAGCTTCCAGGTGAAGACGGCGCACCTGGCAGGTGGGCTGAGGGAGGGGACATGTGGGTACCTGGACGGCCTTGGAGCTGGAATCAGCACAGCGCCCCCGGCGTCCGAGCCCAGCTCTCATCTCCTTCCTCCACAGCCATGGCAGCCCCCCTGTCCCAGAGACCCTCCAAGGAGGAGGTGAGGAGTGCGGCCCCCTCGCCCTGCCCCGTCTCCCTGGGGCCCTGGCCCTCCCTGCCCAGCCCCCTCCAGGACCTCCGTCTCCCCTCCAGCCCTCCCTCTGCTCCTTCCCCTCACCTGCCTCCGACCCTTCACCCCCAGCTGACCCGCTGTGTGGCGCAGGTGGTCACAGAAGTGCTGATGCTGGGCCAGGCCAGGCAAGGCCCCTGCGTGGCCCTCCTCCGCAAAGGTAAGGAGGCCCAGGTCCTCTTAGGAGCCCCCGCCCCTCCAGAGGTCGGCGCAGGGCTGCCTGGAGGGAGGGGTGTCCTCTTCTCACCCCAGAGCCCCAGCATCTGGGCTGGCACAACACTTGTCTAGACTGAAGGAGCCTGGCCTCCAGCCCCACCTCGGGGCTCCCCGCAGGGGTACAAGACGGGGTCGGGGAAGGCCTCCGGCCCCTGAGCCTCTTCTTCCAGTTCTGGACAGCCCCCCTCCCCCGAGGGACCACAGGCAGCCCGACTCCTCTGGGGCTGCTGCCTGCTGGCTGCAGAGAGCGCCCTCTCTCCCGCTAGAAATGTGTGAGACCGAGCCCTACGGCTGTGGGGCCACTGAAGAGAAAGGCCTCCTGGTTGGGGATTTGAAAAAGCGAGAGCCTGGGAGGACAAGGTCCAGCCAGGAGGGGAGGGACAAGGAAGAGGAAGAAGCCGCAGAAAGGACCCACACATCTGAGGTGCGGGAGCAGGCCATCCACGAGCAGCTCCACAGCCGGCTCCGCCAGGAGGACCACGAGGAGGAGGAGGAGGGAAAGAAGAGGGGGCCCTTGGAGACCTTTGAGGGCCTGTGGAAGCGGCGTCCAGAGGGTGGGGAGGGGCCCCAGAAGCGGGTGGCAGAGCAGGCTTGTGATGAGGAGACGGCCCAGTTTGAGGCAGAGGAGAAGGGGGTGCAAGTGCTGGGCGGAGGCCGCAGCCTGTGGCAGGAGCCCCAGGCGGGTGGAGGAGAGAGGCACGAGGACCGCCAGCGCCTCCGCCAGCTGGAAGGTGAACGCCAGCAGAAGGAAGACGCCTCGGACAGGGAGGTGAGTGCAGCAGGCAGTGGCATAGTGGGGTGGACTGGGTGTCAGTGGCCTTACTACCCAACAGCCATCCCTGTTGAGCCATAAAGAGCAAGATCTGGAGTTCCCGTTGTGGCACAGCGGAAATGAACCAGACCAGGAACCGTGAGGTTGCGGGTTCGATCCCTGGCCTCGCTCAGTGGGTTAAGGATCCAACGTTGCGGTGAGCTGTGGTGTAGGTCGCAGACACGGCTCAGATTCCAAGTTGCTGTGGCTGTGGTGTAGGCTGGCAGCTGTTGCTCCAATTAGACCCCTAGCCTGGGAACCTCCAAATGCCACCAGTGCTGCCCTAAAAAACAAAACAACGAGAAAAAAAGATCCATGATGGATGGGGCATGGTGGCCAGGACTGACACCAGGCCTGGGTAGCACCATCCAAGCAGGGCCATAATTGACCAAGAGGGCTTCCTGTTACCACAGGATCCAAGGGCACCGTTATTGCACAGAAGCACCCTAAGTTCACCGCCTTTGCTGGTCTGTAGCCAGCAAGTTGGCCACCATGGAAAGTGGCTGCCACGCCTGGTTCACTAGGCCCGTCAGACACCACGGCTGGGATCATGGAAAGTAAAGATGTCACCATGGTGGGTGGCAGTTACGGAAATGGCTGTCACCTCACAGATGGGTCATGGCATCGGAGTGGAGGCCTTTGCTAGTCCTGTCTGCTGCTGGTGGCCGTGGCGGACACTGCAGGCCTGACTGCTGGTCCTGTCCGCCGATGTCACTCTTGCGGGGCTGAGGCAACCAGCATGGTCACCACCGCAGGCCACGATGCCCAGGATGACCCCTGCTGGTTGCCATGGGGTGAACCGACCTGGCCCACATTTGTGGGCCACCACTGAGGTGGCCTGCTGTTGAAGGTGGGTGCTGAGCACCCCATTTCTAATCCCACCAGGAGCATGATGCGGCGCGGCTGGGGCGCATGAGAGAGGAGCTGAAGAAGGTGACGGAGATGCTGGGGGAGGAGCTCAGGAGGGAGGGCTGACCCCTGACCTCCTGTTCCCCTTCGTCCCAACACCCTCCGGCTCAGGACTACGGACCCCCAAAGCTGCCCCCCCAATCTGTCGGCCCACTCAGCTCCCCAGCCCACAGCAGTGGGGAGAAGGATATGCCTTGGAACCAGGCCTGGGGGCCCCAGCACCAGCTGAGTAGAGGGGCTGGGCTCCGACCGCCTCAGGAAACAGCCCTGACACCCGCCGAACCCACTGCAACCCCAACCCTCCTGCATGAATAAAGCACAAAGAAAATTCCCCCCGCCCCGGCCTTATTGCGCAGCCCTTGATTTCAGAGAGGCGGGGGCTCAGGAATACGCTGGAGGCCTGGGAAGGCGACCGTCCGACCGTCCATCTAGTCACTGGTTGTCAGAACTGGAGTTTTATTAAGTTGGAAACTCTATGAAGTCAGATGGGGTCGTCAGGGAGCGGTTTTGAGGCTGGCGTGGGAGGTAGCTGGTTGGGGCTCCGGGCGCTGTGGACCACGATGTCGTCGTATTCATCCTGGGGACAGAGGGGGCCGGGCAGAGGGGCTCAGGCGGCTGCCGCCTTGCCTGCCACCCAAGCTCTTCCACCCACCCTGAGAACGGGGTGTTGCCCTGAAGCCCAGGTGCTGGCTCCTAGTCCCCACCCACCGCTTTCCAGGTCCCCTGTGTTCCCCCAGCACCGCTGCCGCTCCAGTCCTTGAGCCCGAGGTCTCCCCCTCCGCCCTCCCCCCTGCCTCTCCCCAAGTTCCTCAGCCCCCACCATTCAGCCTCAGCCCTTGTGCTAGTGTCCCTGCCGCCTCGGTTCTCCGGTGAAGCCGCCTCACCTACCGCTGGCTCAGGTCTCCTCCCACCACTGCCAGGGTTCAAATCACTGCTGCCTGAGGTCGTCTTCCCGCAGCCTGAGTTCTCCAGCTCTTGCTCCCAGAACAACTCCTGCAGCCAGCCCTGCTGCCTATGTTCATCAGCCGCTGCGACCGCGGTCTTTTCTCTCCCCTGCCTGAGTTCTACCTCTGCCACTGCCTTAACTTCTCAACCACCGCTGCCGGAGTTCTCCCCTCACCCCTGACCACGTCTCCCCTGATACCACCTGCACTGCTGCCTCAGTTCTCTAATCGCAGCAGCCCAAGGTCGGTCTCCACACGCTGCCTAATCTCCCTCTTCTCCGCCTTTCCGCCCACCCCCTACCCTGTCCCCCCAGCGGGGCCGCCCTGTCTTTCCTCCTGACTCACGCCTTCATCCCCGCTGTCGCTGTCGCTGCTGCTGGTGCAAGGACCGGGCTTGTCCTCGTCCTCGGGCTCAGGGGCGCCGTGTGCACGGAGGAGGCGGGCGAGGACGGGGTTGGGCCGGAGCGTGGCACTGCCAAGGGGAGTGCGGCCACCGTACATGCGGGCAGCAGGGTCGGCACCGGCCTTCAGGAGAAGCTCCAGCACGTCAGCCGCTTGGGCCTCCACTGCCAAGTGCAAGGGGCTCCGACCACACGTGGGCTCCTGTGGGGCGCAGCAGAGAGGTCAGACGAGACCCTGCCCTCCCTCGGGGACAGCCCCCACCCTGCCATACCTTCTCCCTGGGGCACCTCACCGGTTTGTTGAGATCGACTCCAGCCTCTCGGAGCAGTCGGACCATCTCGGCATCTTTGTGGATGACAGCCACGTGGAGTGGGGTGTGGCCTGGGGACACAGACAGATGTCAGACGATGGGGAGAGGGGCCTGGGCCCTCAAGGCCACCATCCTGGGGAGAGGGGGAGTTCTATGGCCTGAGAGTCATAGAGTTTGTTTTTTAAATGTTTTATAACTGATTTATAATGTGCCGTCAATTTCTGCTGTAAGAGAAAGGGTGACAGGGTTTGAGGTCTGGCTTCTGGATTCCTGCGTGTATCAAAGAGGCCCCTGCACCCCACATGCCTGAGGCTCAGATGGTCTGGAACTTGCTGGCCGTGCCAACACCCGGGTTGTGGGATGTCTGGGGCTGTGGGTGAAGAGCCGGGGGCTGTGGACAGGAGGCCTGGATCTGGAGCCAGGAGACCCGAGTCTCTAGTCTTACTTCACAAAGAACCAGGGCCCTGGATTCCTGGATCCTGAGAAGCGGAAGGGCTTACGACCTTAGCAGGGGTGGGGGCTCAACCCTGGGTCCTGAGTGAGCTCTGTCCCTCTGTGGAGGGCTCTGGTCTCGAGGAGCTGGGCTTAGAGATGGGGGAGCTGAGACTCAGATGCCAGGGCCCTGCACAGACTGGGTCTTTTTTCCCATGAGGCCTGGCTGAGGAGGGCTATCCCTGAACCCCGCGTCCATCTCGGGGAGCCTGGGCTGCCAGAGTTTCACAGATGGCCTGGCCCTTGAGTTCCCTCGTTCTGGGTGGACTTGGGCCTGTGGTTCTCAACACCCTGGGCCTGAGTGGGAGTCCTGGGTCCTAAAGCCTCAGTATTATTTCCCAGGGGCCAGGCTTTGGGTCAGGGGAGCTGAGCTGGGAGCCTGGCGCCCCCACCTCCCTGGGAGCCCAGGCCCTTCCCGGTGATTGGGGACACTTACCCTCATAGTTTTCAGCCTCCAGCTGCAGCTTCCAGTCCTCTTCACTCTCATCCTCTTCCTTCTCCAGGTCAGGTTCAGGGTACAAGGCCACTGGGGTGTGGTCCGTGTCAGGGGTATGGTCAGAGCCCTGAGCGAGGTAGGTGTTGGGAGCTCCCCTGGGGCGCCGGGGGCGGGGCTGGAGCAGCGCGCGCGCGCAGGCGTGTGCCCGGACGCGGCAGGCCAGGTGCAGCGCTGTGTGGCCCCCACGCTCTGCCACCAGCAAACTGGCACCCGCGGCGTACAGCTTCTCTACTGTGGATGCCTCCCCCAGGATGGCTGCCAGGTGCAGGGCTGTCTGCAGGCGTAGAAGGCAGGGATTAGGGGTCACGTGGAGAATCCTGGCTCCCCAGCCCTACACTGTCCAGGGGTAGCTCACCTGGCCCAGGTCATTCTGCAGGTCCAGGTACTCAGTGCCAGCAGCAAAGCCCAGGAGGAAATCCAGGAAGGGCTCATGCTGATGAATCACCGCCAAGTGCAGTGCCCTGAGGACAAGGACAGAGTCAGAGGGCAGAGGCAGTTGCATGCAGGCATTCAGCAAACACGGAGCCCCAACTGCGTGCTAGGCATTTGGAGCACAGCTCTGGGACTATCCGTCAGGACTCTGGGAAGGTCAGGTCAGAGCTACTTCAGCACATTGGTTTAATCCGTGCTGATTAAGTAGGACTTCTGCTTCTTCCCAAGCATGCGAATCAACCAAAACTTTCAGACAATGTACAGAACCTGAAACAACAGTTCTCAAGAGGCTGGATGTCCTGCGATGAATGACAGTGATTCCGGAGAAATAGGAAGCAAATGTGATGAGCCTTCCAATTCATTAAGAGCTTTCTGCCTTGAGAGTTTCCGGGCCATGATGCAGAGGAAGCCAGGCAGACTGGCTGAGGTGAGGAAACAGAGATGAAGCTCAGGTGAGCAAAGCAGCCCGAGTCACAGGCCAGGGAGCCACAGAGGACAGAGCTGCATTGAGGGAGACCCCAGAGATCAGCAGAGGGGCCTCTGGAGTCTTTGGGAGAATTCCGGCGGGTGCATGGGTGTAAGGAAACGACCCCGGTCTGCAGGAAAACCACCCAGAAGGATTAGAGAGATGTGCCCCATGCTCATGCAGGGCCGGGACTAGGAAGAAGCCATGATTCACAAGATATTGGGTAGAACACCCCAGAAGGTCTTACTTCACCAGTAGTGGGGAACAACGAGCCCTAGGCGAGGTGGGTGCTCAGGACCCACCTAACAAGTCATCAAACAAAACCTCAAAGGATCAGACTACTTACAAGTAATTTAACTGCCTCTCAGAGCAATACTTGAGAATATTTATAGGAATATAGAACTGCCTAGACCAGCAGGGTAAAACTCCACAATGTGTAGCATCTAATCAAAGATGATCAGGAGGTCTCTGGTGGCGCAGTGGGTTCGGGATTCGGCATTATCACTGCAGCAACTTGGGTTGCTGCTGTGGTGCAGGTTTGATCCCCAGCCCAGGGAACTTCCACATGCCTTGAGCACAGCCCCCAAAATTAAAAGATTATCAAGGATATATAGAAGCAGAAAAAACATGATCCTTAATGAGAATCATCAATCAGTTTACATTTGACCCAGAAATGACCCAGATGGTAGACTCAGCAAGCAAGAACATTAAAACAGCTCCTTATAACTGTATCTCATACATTCAACAAGTGAAGTCGATGATAAAAGAAAAAGACTCCCGGAAATAGAAACTACAGCACCTGAAATGAAAAATACCCTGGGTGGGATTAACAATGGATCACACAGTGCAGAAAATATGAACAAACCTAAACACTTCACAAGGTCAACTATCGAGAATGAGGAGTTCCCATTGTGGCTCAGCGAATCCAACTAGGAACTATGAGGTTGTGGGTTCGATCCCTGGCCTTGCTCAGTGGGTTAAGGATCTGGCGTTGCCCTGAGCTGTGGTGTAGGTTGCAGACGTGGCTCGGATCTGGCGTTGCTGTGGCTGTGGCGTAGGCTGGTGGCTACAGCTCCGATTGGACCCCTAGCCTGGGAACCTCCATGTGCCAAAGGAGCAGCCCTAGAAAAGGCAAAAAGACAACAACAACAACAAACTATCCAGAATGAAACATAAAGAGAATATTTTAAAATGGAAAGAATAGCCGTGAGCTGTGGGACAACTTCAAACAGCCTAATGTATCTGTAACTGAAGTTCCTAAAGGAGCAGGGGGATAGAGAAAATATTTGCAAAAAATAATGTCTGGAGATTTTTCTGATTTTGATGCAACTATAAAGCCACAGTTCCAAGAAGCTCAAGGATGCCCAAGAACAAGAAATAGGAAGAAAACGACACCAAGGCCCATCATAAAGAAAAAAAAAAAAAAATCTGTTGGAAACCAACAATAAAGACACATATCTTCAAAGCAGCCAGAGAAAACGATACTTTAAGTATAGAGCAGAGTTCACATAGGCAGCAAAGCAGGAGAACACAACAGAGCCACATCGTTCAAGTCCTCAGAGACACGCTCTCAGCCGGGAACTCCTCAACCCAGCAGAGACATCGCTCCGAAACAAAGACGAAAGAAAGATGCTTTCAGCTATGCAGGAGCCGAAGGAACTCGTCTCCAGCAGACCCACAGCACAAGAAATGTTCGAGGAAACCTGCAAGGAGAAAGGAAAATGATATAAATGGAAATGTGGGTCCACACAAAAGAATAAAGAACTCTGCAAACAGCAACCATGTGAGTCAGTGCCGAAGACTTTCTTTCTTGTTAGGTCCATCTCTTTGGAAGATCATTTTTAAGAAAGAAATGACTGTTGAAGCAAAACTAGTAACAAAGTCTGGTAGAGCCTTTAACAAACTCCTGTATAAGTGAAATGCATGACAGCAAGAACATGAAGGCCAGGAAGAGACGAATGGAAACATATTATTCTAAGGTTCTTTAATGCGCTAAGAGGTGGCATATGGTCACCCGAAGGTACACCCAGCAGAGGAGCACCTCAATACATGAGGCGAATGCTGAAAGCCATCAAAGGAGAAGTGGACGGCCACACAATCATAGTGGGAGACTTTACCACCCCACTTCCATCGAAGCACGGATCATCCACGCAGAAAGTCAACAAGGAAACACAGGCCTGAAGTGACTCGTTTGACCAGATGGACCTGATTGATATTTAAGGGACATTTCATCCTAAAGCAACAGAATACACTCTGCTCAAGGGCACAGGGAACATTCTCCAGGAGAGATCACATCTTGGGCCACACATCAAGCCTCGGCAAATTTAAGAAAACTGAAATCAGGGCATTCCCATTGTGGTGCAGTGGAAACGAATCTGACTGGGAACCATGAGGTTGTGGGTTCGATCCCTGGCCTGACTCAGTGGGTTCAGGATCCGGCGTTGCTGTGGCTGTGGTGCAGGCCAGCAGCTTGTAGCTCTGATTAAACTCCTAGCCTGAGAGTCTCCAGATACCTTGGGTGCAGCCCTGAAAAGCAAAGTAAAAAACTGAAATCACATCAAGCATCTTTTCACATTGTGAAATCACAACGCTATGAAATTAGAAATCAATTACAAGAAAAAAACTGTTTAAAAAAAGAAAAAAAACTCTTGAAGACAGACCACAGTAAGTGAAAGTGGTACCTTTATAAGCCCTAAAGCACGAGTCAGCAAATATTTCCTGTAAAGAGCAAGAGAAGTAATTCAGGCCTAGAGGATGATATGGTCTCTTACTCACTCAGCTCAGCTGTCAGGATGCAGAAGCATCCACTGGCGATGTATAAATAAATGGGTATGGCTGGATTCCAACAGCTTACTTTATGGAGTCTGAAATTTGAATTTCATATAATTTTCACTTGCCACGAAATGCTTTTCTTCTTTTGATTTTTTCTAACCATTTGAAAATGTAAAAACTATTCTTAGCTCACAGCCATGCAAAAGCAGGTAGCTGGCTGGACTTTGTCTGGAAACCAGTTTGCCAACTATTGGTCTTTCAGAGCAACCACGAAAATAAAAAACAAAGAGTTAGAGCTAATAAGCCAACAAAAGAAACACAATGGAACAAAATTTGCTCATTCTAAAAGGCAGAAAAAGAGGAAAAAGGTAAAAGAGATAAGCAAAAAAGCTAAAAACAAGATAAACATAACCATTTCAATAATTAAGTTAAATGCAAACAGTCTAAACACTGCAATTAAAAGACAGAAACTGTCAGAATGAATAAAAAAGTAAACCTCGAGTTCTCTTGTGGTGCAGTGGATTCAGGATCCAGCACTGTCATTGTGCCACACTGCTGTGGCTCAAGTTGAGTTGCTGGCCCGGGAACTTCCACAGGCACAGCCAAAAAAAAAAAAAAAAAAAAAAAGCAAAACCCAACTATATGCTGCCTGTAAGTAACACTCTTGAAATATAAATTTTAAAATAGGTTAAAATTAAAGGGTGTAAAAAGATATTCCATGGTAACACCAGTCATTCAAAAGAAAACAGGAGTAAGTATTTTAATATCAGAGTAGATTTCAGAGCAAGAAGCATTACCAGGGCTAGAGAAGGTTATTTCATAACGACAAAGAGGTCAGTGAAACAAGAGGACTTAATAATCCTAAATATTTGTGCCCCTAATAATAGAGCATCAAATTACACAAAGCAAAATCTGATAGCACAACAAGGAAAGCCACGAATCCACAATTATTGTTGAAGATTTCAATACCCGGCTCTCAATAATTGACAGAACAAGTAGAAAGAAATCTAGACTTGAGCAACAAAAGAACCAGGGAAACACTGACACTCGGAGAACACTACACCCAACCAGAGCAGAATACACATTCTTTCAAATGCATACATTATATTCTTGGCCCTAAAACAAGTCTCAAAAAGTCTGAAAGAATTCAAGTCATACTAGGTTCTCCATCCCCAACAGAATTAAACTAAAAGCCAATGAAAGATGCCTGTGATATGGAAACTGAATAACATACTTCTGAAGAATCCGCTGACCAAAGAAGAAATCAAAAAAGAAATTAGAAAGTATATTGCATTAAGTGAAAATAAAAACACTACACATCATGGAATTCCTGTTGTGACTCAGTGGTTAACGAACACAACCAGTATCCATGAGGATGTGGTCGATCCCTGGCCCGGATCACTGGGTTAAAGATCTGGCACTGCCATAAGCTGTGGTCTAAGTCGCACATAGGGCTCAGATCCCACATTGCGGTGGCTGTGGTGTAGGCCGGCAGCTGCATCTTCGATTTGACCCCCGCCTGGGAACTTCCATATGTCGCAGGTAGGCCTTAAAAGCAAAACAAAACAAAATGACAAAAACCGACACAGCACATCAGAATTAGTGAGATACTGCTAAAGCACTACTCCGGGAAATTTACAGCATGAATCACTTATATGCGTAAAAAAAAAAAAAAAAAAAAAAGAGTCTCAAATCAATGACCTCAGCTTCCATCTTAAAAAACGAGAAAAAGAAGAAATTAAACCCCAAATAAGTAGAAGAAAGTAAATAATGAAAGTCAGAACAGAGATCAACAAAATAGAAAGCAAAAAGAGAGAAAAAGAGAAAATAAATGAAACCACAGCCGGTTGTTTGAGAAGATCACTGTTTCCTGAGTGCCTCCTATGGGTCAGGCGCTGCTGGGTCACTGGGGATACAGCGGTAAACACGATACTCAAAAACCCCAGGTACATTCCCTCAATTGGGCCTTTACAACCGTTTTTCCCTCTATGTGCAGTGTTCTCCCCAGATAATCTACTTGTCTCACTTCCCTGCTTTATTTTTCTCCAAAGAACTTCTTAACGTCTGACATGCTATTTTTCTTTTTTCTTTAATTTTTGTCTTCGTTTCTTCCTGCCTTTCTTCTTTCTCTCTCTTTCTTACTTTAGGTCTGTGTATCTTTCCTTCTGTTTCTTTCCTTCTCTCTCCTTTTCTTTCCTTTTTCTTCCTCCTACCCTTCCTCCCTCCCTGTCAGTCTATCTGCCCTTCTGTCTATATACCCCCACTAGAATGTATGCTCCACAAGACAAATGTTTTTTGGGCTTTCCTCCCTGCCTTTAGGCCAGCACCTAAAACAGTGCCTGGAAAGTCGAAGGTGTTGGATTATTTGTTTAACAGATGAATTCCTGCTGTTATGTAGTTTCCATTTTCTCTCTGAATGTAAGGTTTGAAGATCAGAGTTCAGAAGGTGGGATCCTGGAGTCAAAAGCCAAGTATTAATTTCAGAAATCAAAATCTAAGGCTCATGTAAGTTAGGCGCTGAGGACCAAAGATCATATTTGGAGGATAAAGGTCAGTAGGAGCCTGTCTGAACCACAGTTCTAACAGAGGGCTAAGGACTGGGGTCAGGAAGGTCAAATCGAGTTTTGGATGTGGAATCGATCACTGAATGTGGGTCTGATCAATGAACGCATAACTCTGAGAATCAGTTCAAGAAAGGAAGGCCAGACATTATTGGGTTAGGATCAAAATTAGATAAGAAGTTGGTTTTATCAGAGGCCAGTCTTGGGGTGAGGAAGTCAAGCATCAAAAGACAGATTTAGGATTGAAAGGTTGGGAAGTCAGGATTGGAGATGTGGGACCCTGGGGCCCGATTTGTCAGTCTAAGGTTCACTCACGTGTCGCCATCCTCAGTGACGTAGCCGAAGACGAGGGGCGCCCACGATAGTCCCGGACCCAGCTCCGCGCCTAGGCCTGGTCCTCCGGGGGCCGCTGCGTCCGGACCCAGAGAGCCCAGGCCACTGTCGCACCATTCATCGGTGTCCGCAGCTTTCCCCAAGCACGCAACCCCAGCCATGGCCCCCGAAGCCTCAGGGGCCCCCAGCGGCAGCCCGCCTGTCGCTGGGCTCTGCCTGGAATTCTCGAGCTTCCGCCCTGCGGGGAATTCCCCAACACGCCCCCCCGACTCACCCAATCAGGGTGGGCTAAGTAGTACACGCCGCGCCCCCATACCACATGATGACCAATCAGAGCACTCAGGTGGACGACGGCGTTCTACCTTTTCCCACAGTTTTCCGGAGTCCTTTACCAACATGGCTGTGGACGTGGAGCCCTCTGGGACTCGTAGTCCGGCCTTCGCGTGGGGGCGCGCTCCGTACGATGTGCAGAGCAGTGTATGCGGTCGCGATGGCTGCTGGGAGTTGTAGTTCTCTGCCTTGTCTCGGCCCCCTCCTGTTTCCGGTGCCGTCACGGGACAGAGCAGTCGGTGACAGTCCCGAGGGCCCCCGCCCCGCGCCCATGGCCGAGCCGGATCGTGAGTCGGGGGCCCCGGTGGGAGGGCAGGGCTGCACCGGGGCCTAGCTGAGGGTCGTAGGCCCCGGGGCCCGAGGGCAGGCTTGGTGGGGCAGGAGATGGGGGTTGCATGGGGGGGAAAATGGGATTCCGGGGGCAGTTGCCAAGTGATCCATATTGCTAGATTGGTGGCTTTCTGGGTCGCTAGGTCTTAAGGGTCCTTTTGCCACTTCCCCCAAGTTACTAATGATCGCATGTTTCTCGCACCTTAGTTGCCAAGGACCCTCGTTGCTAGGAACTTAGGATGCCGCGGTCCTGGTTGCTAAGGGTACCTGGTTGTTAGTAGCAACTGTAGGATGCCAGGGTCCCCTCCTATTGCTTCCTTCTTCTCCGAAACCACCCCCCACCCTGCCCGACACACACACACACACACACACACACACACACACTCTGCACCTCTTCTCCCAAACCCGCCAACAGGCAGAGTATGTCTTCTCTCCTTTCTATGGCTTCCCACTGCTTGTAAACCTAATGACACACACTCTCACACTACTACACCCTTCCTAACTCCTCCTAAGTCTTCCTCCGTGCCGGGCGTGCTTTACTTTCTCTTCCCTCGCCTAAACCTTCCTGTCCCGGCCTCTTTGTCCCTCGCTAACCTCTCCTCCCAGCCGTCTGCACACTGATAAGGTCCGCTTTTCCCCATTGCCGCCCTCCTCCACTTCCATTTTACACCCCCACCCCACCCGGTATGACCAGGTTGGTGAGTTTTCTTGATCCCTCTGCCCCACTAATTTGAAGCCCTTCCTTCCCCCTTAACCACTCCCTTCACCTTAACCACGTCTGCTCCCCCTCCTCCCCCCAGCCTCTGACCCTGTGGAGACCCAAGCAGGGAAGGTGCAAGAGGCTCAGGTGAGATGGGGGGGAAGGGTGGCGGGAAGGAGAGAGATGGACTTCCCACACCCCACCCTGGGAGGGAGGTGGCAGAGGGGAGATGGGTACCCCAGGGCCCTGAGCTCCCTGCCCCAGTCCCTCCCCCCACCTCCTGGTTCAGCCTCCCGTGGAATGGTGGATTCTGGGGACTGTCAGAGGAGGGCGTGCAGCCTCAGCCCCCGGCCTGCCCTTCCGAACCTTCCTCTCTCCTTGCCACCCCCCACCCCATTCCTTCTGAACCTTTTTTGCGCTGCGCATGGAAGAGATCTCACAGCCAAGTGACTAGACAGTGACCCTGCAGGGTGACAAGGAAAGCAGCTCAGGGCACCTTGGGAGCCCAGAGTAAACTTCGTGGAGTCCCACAGATTCCAGCCAGTCCTTTCCCTGGAGGAATCCCACAGGCTGATCTAGGAGTCAGGTTGAGGTACAGACTCGCAGTAGTGAGTGTAGAGTGACTTAGAATTTTCTTAAGTGAGGTGCGAATTGGGGTCCCACGCGGAGGGTACGGCTTTTGCAAACACGGGGAGGCGGGAGAGTGAGATGCGCTCAGAGGTCAGGTGGCTGGGGTGCTCCGCTAATTATTCCCATGGTTGGCATTTCCTGAGTACTTACTCCAGCAGGTGCTCTGTCTCGTGCTCTATGTGCAGCGTCTCGTTTCATCTTCCCAGCATCCCTGTGGGGGGGAGGGCCTACTGTGGCCATTTTACACATGAGGGATTTGAAACAGAGTTTTTCAATAGCTTTTCCTCTGACCCTTGGCTAGAGGAGCAGAGATGGGTTTACACCCCATGGTACCCAGCACAGTGCCTTCCAGATGCCTCGCTTTGGACTCACAGAGGCCCCATTGGCACCTCCAGCTCCCCCTTAGTCCGAGTTGCTCCCACGTGCCAGGCAAGGCCCTCCTGTCCTTCCACAGAGCCTCCCTGTCTGCAGCCTGAAAGCGTGCCAGCCCACCCACAGACGTGAGATGGCAGCTCAGAGGCAGGGCAGTGCAGAAGCTGTGTCACAGTTGCCCACACATGCACAGCAGAGCCGCGCTGAGGGTATCAGAGCTCCTGTCGGCCGGCCTCACCCTCCCCTGGCTCCTGAAGCACGACCACTGTCAGGAAAGAAGTTTTCATGGGAGAAAGGGATCCTCCGTCCCAAAGCTATAAATTGCAGCCTTGTTTGATACAGCAAAGCTGGAAACGACCCAAAGGGCTGTCGGTCCACCGGTTAAATGAACTATGGGGCGCCCTGACAACGCAACACTGTGTAGCTGTTTCAAAGAAGGAGGTGGGGGAGTTCCCGTCGTGGCTCAGCAGTTAACAAGCCTGACTAGCCTCCATGAGGACACAGGTTCAATCTTTGGCCTCGCTCAGTGGGTTAAGGATCTGGCGTTGCTGCGAGCTGTGGTGTAGGTTGTAGATGTGACTCAGATCCCGAGTGGCTGTGGCTGTAGCATAGGCCGGCAGCTACAGCTCTGATTCGACCCCTAGCCTGGGAACCTCCATGTGCCTTGAGTATGGCCATAAAAACTAAAAGACCAAAAAAAAAAAAAAAAAGGAGGTGGGAATTCTCTGATGGCTCAGCCGGCTAAGGATGTGGCACTGTCACTGCAGTGGCTCAGGTCGCTGCTGTGGTGCAGGTTTGGTCCCTGGCCCTGGAACTTCTGCAGGCCACAGGTGCAGCCACAAAAGAGGGAGGAAAGGGTCTGCCAGCCATACTGTGTTTTGCAGAAAACGCAAGGTGCAGCGCTGTGCTGCGATACGACCCATTTCTGGAGAAATGATGAGTTTTTCTCACAGAGAAAAAAATCTGGTGTAATTACCACTGTACTGTTAATAATCGTTATCTCAAAGGGAGGCCTGGGATAGGGAAGTGAACGAATACTCAGAGAAGTGCCCCAAGCTCGATGCATTGTCTCATGGTCAGAGTCTTTATACAGGACTTCCCGTCATGGCTCAGTGGAAACGAATCCGACTGGCATCCACGTTGATGCAGGTTCTGTTCCTGGCCTCGACTCAGTGGGTTGAGTATCCGGCGTTGCCATGAGCTGTGGTGTAGGTCGCAGGTGCGCTGGGATCTAGGATGGCTGTGGCTGTGGTGTAGGCCGGCAGCTGCAGCTCCGTTTCAACTCCTAGCCTGGGAACCTCCATATGCCACAGGTGTGACCCTAAAAAAACAAAAGCAAAAAAATAGCTTTTATACAGCTTATACAATCTTAAAGCAATGAAAAGGTTTTTTTTTGCAGGGGGAGTGGTTGAGGGGTTATTTTTTTTTTTTTTTGGCTGTGCCCACGGCTTGTGGAAGTTCCCAGGCCAGGGATAGAACCCTCACAGCAGCAGTGACTGCTGCAGTGACAAGGCCCCATCCTTAACCTGCTGAGCCACCAGGTAACTCCAAAAAGTTTTAAATATGTTTGTTTGGAAGGGAGGTTCCTATTCAAAAAGGTTCAGAACCAGAGCACCGAGTGATGGTGGAGTGGAGCTGCTGGAGGGGTTTTTAGCAGGAGAGTGAGTTGGTCAGAATCGCATTTCTACAAGGACCATTGCAGGGCCTGGTCTAACACCCAGCAGGTGTTCATTCCTGCAGTGGTGGGTAGTTCAGGACCCCCGCCAAGGGCCAGACCCTGTTCTTGGGGCTGGGCGTCCAGCTCTAATCACGAAAAATCCCTGCCTTCTCCAAGCTGACATCATAGTCAACTCTGCAGGTGTTCACGATCCGAGGATTAGACTGGAGAAGCCGGAGAAAAGGGTCTTTGAAGTGGAGGGAGCAGCCCTACCCAAACAGGCTGTCCCACAGAGGGCAGTTAGAGGAGCTTGGACGTGGAGGCCAGTCCGGGAGCCTAGGGAGGAGGCCGGAGAGGGGCTCTGGGGAGGGGACACGTTATGGCAGGAGAACAGGGGAGGAGGAGTATCTGTCTGGCAGACTGGGAGACAGAAGCCACAGTAAGATGGGGCCTGGGAGGAGGAGCAGGTGTGGGGGAGATGCTGAGGCCAGTTTGGGACGGGGTGGAAGCAAGAGGCCTGGGGTCACTTAGAGGGAGGCATCCAGGAGGCCATGGGAACCTTGGATCTGGGGACAGAGACGTGGCATCGTCAGTGACAGGCTGAGACCACAGGTGTGGCTGAGAGGGCTTAGCCCGGGGAAGGTGGACCAAGGAAGTAGGGAGGCCCAGGACAGGGTCCCAGACCTGCAGTCTGGGAGTGTGGCCGAGGGGAGGAGTCGATAAGGGAGATGGAGGGGTTGGAAGGGTGGAGTAGGGGGTGCTTTTCAAAGGGGGGCAGGTGGCCCCAGCGTGAGGACCGAGGCTTTCCCTCAGGTGCTATCACAGCAGTGCCGTGGGTGAGGAGGGGCGCAGGGCAGGGCGGCAGGTCCCCCGCTGCAGGGGATGCCGAGATGATAGCAGCAGCCAGCGCTTCCTGAGCTCTTTCCCACCCCGCGTGCCCGCCCCGGCTATGCACACCTCGCGGAGGTGAACCCCTCATCTCACAGCAGCCCTCGGCGCGGGGTGTCCTCTGAGCTCCCTTCCCAGCACCAGGAGCTCTGAGACTCAGAAAAGCCAAGTCTCTTGCAGGAGACCGGGCTCCTCCCAACACAGGCAGCCCGTCCCACAGCCCACACGCCGGCCCCAGCCCACCTCTGCCCCTCACCTCCCAGCCAGAACCTCGTCCCCATACCAGGCCGGCACCCCCCTCCCCCGCACCGTGCCATCCCTCCCTAACCCCGCTTCTGGGGCCTGGTCACCCCGCCCCCACCCCTTCCAGGACTCCGATTCCGATTCAGACACTGAGGAAGGAGCAGCTGGTGGAGAAGCCGAGAGTGAGTACCTCCCTAGGGAGCTGGGGTCGGGGGAGCGTTCAGGACATGGATCTGGGAGCTCACCTCCATATTCAAAAAGTGTATAGGAGTTCCCGCTGTGGCGCAACAGCATCTTGGGAGCGCCGGAACACAGGTTCGATCCCTGGCCCGGCACATTGGGTTATGGATCTGGCATTGCCGCAGCTGCAGCTTAGGTCGCAACTGTGGCTCAGATCTGATCCCCGGTCTGGGCACTCCAAGTGCCGTGGGGCAGCCAAAAAGGAAAAACAAAATATTTGTAGTAATAGATGTGGTGCTGGTGCCTAGAGGCCCCTGGCTGGGCCGGGCATTGAGCTTTTAGGCAAGGAAAGGCAGGGGACCCCAGGGCTGGGGCAGGAACACTAGAGGCCTCTGCTCACCCCAACCGAACGCCCACTCAGATGCCCTCTCTTCTTTGTCGCCAGTGGACTTCCTGCGGAATTTCTTCTCCCAGACCCTGGGCCTGGGCACCCAGAAGGAGCGTCTGCTGGACGAGCTCACCCTGGAAGGGGTGTCCCGCTACATGCAGAGCGAGCGCTGTAAGTCCCCTGCCCGCACCAGGCCACTTCCCCACTCCCGGCCCCAACCATGCACAGCTTTTGTCTGCAAGTCACAAGACACCGACCTCAAACTGACTTATGCCAAGAAAGGAGTGCACTGACACTGTAACTAAAATCCCGCCTTAAGCATAGCTGCATTCAGCGGCTTCCATATTTGTTGTTCAAAATCTCAACCCTGGGAGTTCCCGTTGTGGCTCAGCGGCTTAAGAACCCAACCGGTCTTCATGAGAACGTGGGTTCAATCCCTGGCCTTGCTCAGTGGGTGAAAGATCCAGCATTGCCGTGAGCTGTGGTGTAGGTCGCAAACAAGGCTCTGATCTCGCGTTGCTGTGGCTGCAGCTCTGATTCGACCCCTAGCCTGGGAACGTCCAGATGCCACGGGTGTGGCCCTAAAAAAGAAAAAAGAAAAAAAAAATCTTAACACTCTTTGCTAGGGCTCTTCTCTGTGTTGAGGTAAAGGTAGCGCCTGACAGCTGCACACGCAGGTCCCACCAGCCTAGCGGCTCCACAGGAGAGAGCGTCTTTCCCCCAGTGGTTCAAGCCGAAGAGCAGAGATGGGCTCCCCTTGGCCCGGGGTTGGGTCACAGTCCTACCCCCGAACCAATCACCGTGTCTCTGATCGGCCAAGCCTGTTTGGTAGAAGGAAGATGCATTTAATAAGGGAGTTCCCCTGTGGCCTAGTGACATCATCGCTGCCATGGCTTGGGTTACTGCTGTGGCACAGGTTCAGTCCCTGGCCCAGGAGCTTCCATGTGCTGCAGGCGCAGCCAAAAAATAATAATAATAATTACCTCATAGGGTTATACGGGGATCGCATGAATTCCTAGCCCTAAATGCCTGGAACAGGGCCTGGAACAGAGCAAGAGCTTACGTGTCCCCGTGACTATGATTGCCGGACATTTGTTTCAGGTGTGGTGTGTCAGCGCCTCTTTACCAGATCGCCGTGTAATTTACATTTCTTGCCCCACGCTGAGGTCACCCGAGTGTGAGAAACCGAGCCCTCGGCACTCCACGGCTGGAACAATCGACCCGTTGAGGGTCCTGAACAGTCCTTTGTTGAGGACGCCTTCTCCAGTCTCCCTGTCCCCCAGCTGCTGCCGTGTCCGAGTCCCTGTCCCGCTCGGCAGCCGGGCCCGCCGCCCCGACCCCTGCCCCGGCCTGGGGCCAGCAGGCAGCTGCCTGCAGCCGGCTCCCAGCCTGGGCGGGCCCCCAAGAGAACTCAGGCCCTGGCGACGCAGCTTTCGTTCCTTCCGCCCTCCTGCGCCGGGGTTTTAGGATAATTGACTCCCAAGGGTGCTTATGAGGGGATAATATTAGTAATAAAACCCCCGATATCTCACTGAGTTCTCCCCGTTTGCCAGGCACTGGGGCAAAGCACTTGACAGGCCTCCCCTGGTTTGATCTTAGCGTGGTGACCCGTGAGGGGGATCTGGATGGAGGAGGAACCGGAGGCACAGAGAGGCTGTGCCGTGGTACAGGGTCACACAGCTGGCAAGAGGCAGAGTCTGGGCTCCACCCCAGGCCACCCGAATCCAGAGCAGCACACGCTACCTTCCATGTGCCCCCCACCCCCCGGCCCACCAGGCCTCCTCCAATGATTTCGTGAGATGTAGCCAAACACTGAGGCTGTGGCAGTCTCAGCCTTTGTCACCCTCGCTGTCCCTCTTTACACAGGGCACCCCAGAGGTGCCCAGTTCACAGGCCCTTACACTTGTCCATCAGCCTACAGGCACATGGTGCCACGTTGGCAGGGCTGCCAGCCAGCCAGCTACTAAAAAGGCAACGGGGCTATTTCTGCACAGCCCCACGTGCTTGTGAAGTGATTCCACCGCTGCCGTGTCTTCCATCCTCTTTTCTGAAAGCTGCTGACAATGGGGAGCAACGCACCCGCAGGCGTACGAATCACGGGTCCTAAGAAGTGAGGCAGTTCCCTCTGTGGCGCAGCAGAAATGAATCCAGCGAGAATCCATGAGGATTCGGGTTCAATCCCTGGCCTTGCTCGGTGGGTCGGGGATCCAGTGCTGCCATGAGCTGTGGTGTAGGTCGAATATGTGGCTTGGATCCAGTGTTGCTGTGGCTGTGGCGTAGGCCACCAGCTGTAGCTCTGATTCACCCCCTAGCCTGGGAACCTCCATATGCCACAGATACGGCTCTAAAAAAGCAAAAAGAAAAAGGAAGGAAGAAAGAAAGAAAGTTGAGGGAGTTCCCTGGGGATGCATCGGGTTAAGGATCCAGGGCTGTCACTTCAGGGGTTCAGGTCACTACTGTAGTGCGGATTCAATCCCTGGCCTGGGAACTTCCACATGCCCAGTGCAGCCCAAAAGAAAAAAGTTGAGTACAAGTGACTCAGAGCATACTCAGTGCTGGGCCCTGATCGGAGCTTCACATGAATGAGATCATTCTCTCAACAGCCCTGCGAGGTCACTACTGTAATTACGCCCCTTTTACAGAGCTGGAAGCTAAGGCGCAAAGTGATGATCTGAACTAAGACACCGCCATCAGGTCAGAGAAGGAAAGTGAGGCACAGAGAGGCTGTGACTTAGTGCACCCCCCCACCCCCCACCTCCACCCCATCACCCCCCCACCCCTATCACCCCCCACCCCTATCACCACCCCCCATCACCACC
The DNA here is from genome assembly GCF_016906955.1 of Phacochoerus africanus. Lineage (NCBI taxonomy): Eukaryota > Metazoa > Chordata > Mammalia > Artiodactyla > Suidae > Phacochoerus > Phacochoerus africanus. Next base: position 47,728,105 of record NC_062551.1, on the reverse strand, counting down.
ATCATCCCCACCCCCACCCCATCACTCCCACCCCCATCACCCCCCCACCCCTATCACCCCCCACCCCTATCACTACCACCCATCACCACCATCATACCCACCCCCACCCATCACTACCCCCATCCCAACCCCACCCCCACCCATCACTACCCCCATCCCCACCCCATTACCCCCCACCCCCACCCCATCACCCCCCACCCCCCATCACCACCACCACCACCCCCATAACCCCTATCACCACCACGGGTGTGCAGGAGAGCCAGAATTGGGAACCCTTATCCACTCTGCTGCTCACTGGGTGTGGGCTGAGAGTGGCAAATCTTTGGTCTTCACCTGAAAATTATCAGACTTTGGGTGGCTGATGTGCATTTGATTACAAGAGAAGGAATGTGCTAGAAGTGGATGGCCATCCAAGATTGTGTCCAAAAGATGAGGGGTGGCCAGAGATTCTTTTCACAATAAGCTCCAGCTCTTCTGGGGGAACCCCATGCCCAGCCCTCTCACTAAGATCTCGTGTGTTCTTGTCTAGATCTAGCTAGGAGGAGAAATTTCCCTCCAAGTGGCCTTTTGTTTAATCTTATACCTTGGTATAATTTTAAGCAGGGGATTCTTTTTTGTTTTTAATGCAATTTTATTTTTTTGTTTTTGTTTTTATAGGGCTATACTCAGGGCATATGGAAGTTCCCAGGCTAGGGGTCAAATCCGCCTGCACCACAGCCACAGCAATGCCAGATCCGAGCTGTGTCTGCAGGCTGCACCACAGCTCATGGCAACACTGGATCCTTAACCCACTGAGCATAGCCAGGGATCAAACCCGCATGCTCATGGATAATAGTCGAGTTTGTTACTGCTGAGCCACAGCGAGAACTTCCTGAGCAGTGGATTCTTTGACTCCCACGCTGGCTCTTCCACCAGCCAATTGTGTGACCCCCCTCTGAGCCTCAGTTTCTTCATCTGTAAAACGGGATTTTTGGGGGGGGGGCGTTTTTGTCTTTTTTTTGTTTGTTTTTGTTTTTTTTTTGTCTTTTTGCCATTTCTTGGGCTGCTACCGCGGCATTGGAGGTTCCCAAGCTAGGGGTCTAACTGGAGCTGGAGCTGCCAGCCTACGCCAGAGCCACAGCAACACAGGATCCGAGCCACGTCTGCAACCTACACCACAGCTCAGGGCAACGCCAGATCCTTAACCCACTGAGCAAGAGCAGGGATCGAACCTACAACCTCATGGTTCCTAGTCAGATTGGTTAACCACTGAGCCACAACAGGAACTCCCTCTTTTGTCTTCTTAGGGCCACACCCTCAGCATATAGAGGTTCCCATGCTAGGAGCTGTAGCCACTGGCCTACACCGCAGCCACAGCAATTTGGGATCCGACCCGCGTCTGTGACCTACATCACAGCTCACGGCAACACCGGACTCTTAACCCACTGAGCAGGGCCAGGGATCAACCTGCGCCCTCACAGATCCTAATCAGATTCGTTAACCACTGAGCCACGATGGGAACTCCTATAAAACATGTGTTGCCACCACCCACCTTGAGATAGTTGGGGGACCGTTCAGGGATCTGAAATGCTTCCTCCAGGACCTGGCACAGAGTAGATGGCTTCAGGGACTGGGGTAGGCGGTGTTGAGCAAACTATGTCACGTGCTGTGTAAACTCTTCTCCTCCAGGTCGCAGAGTCATCTGTTTGGTGGGAGCTGGAATCTCTACGTGTAAGTGTCCCCTGCCCCAGGAGCCGCCCCTGGTTGGGTGCCCCTGGGAAGGGCTGGGGAGGAGCCGAGCGGGCGCTGTCGCCTGGGAGGGTCGGTGTGGTAGCGATGGGGCCGAGCGAGGTCCCTCATCGTTGGCCCCCTGCCCCCAGCCGCGGGCATCCCTGACTTCCGCTCCCCGTCCACGGGCCTCTATGCCAACCTGGAGAAGTACCGTCTGCCCTACCCGGAGGCCATCTTTGAGATTGGCTACTTCAAGGTACGAGTCCCAAGGTACGTGGTGGGGGCCGGGGGCCGCCTGGTGCCAGCTCTCACCTCACCAGGGGCACGGGGCTGCCTGCCCTCCGGTCTCTCTCCCACAGAAACATCCAGAGCCCTTCTTCGCCCTCGCCAAGGAACTCTATCCTGGGCAGTTCAAGGTGAGCTCTTTTCGGTGGGGGGGGCAGGAGAGATGGGGGACAGCAGGCCTGGGAAGGACCCCTCCAGGGCCCTTCAGACAAATATCATCTAGCCATTAAATACAGGCACAGAGTGTCTGGGTCTGAGTCCTCGTCCCGCATTGCCTGCTCTCGCGTCCTTGAGCCTCAGTTTTTCCAAACAAAGCTGATAACAGAACCCAGAAAAAGCTGTCACAAGGTTTAATGACTTGTGGATACACGTAAGAGCCCAGACTCCACTTGTGTGGAAACCCCAACTCCACAACTTGTGTGACTCTGGCAAGACAGTCAACCTCTCTGTGCCTCAGTTTCCTTATCTGCGAAATGGGGATAATGACGGTCTGGCCTCACGAGGTCAGGGTGATGATCCCGGGAGGGACAACAGGTGCCGTGACTAGAGCAGTTCCTGGCACACGGCGGCGCGGTCCCCGTCCTCTGTCCTCATCAGGTTTGTTGTGATTGCTCCCCCAGCCGACCATCTGTCACTACTTCATCCGCCTGCTGAAGGAGAAAGGGCTGCTCCTGCGCTGCTACACGCAGGTAGGTGGGACCGGGGGGCATCCGCAAAGTGAGGGCGGGCTGTGAGTCACTCCTCCCCTCCCAGCCTCAGTTTCCCTTTCTGTAAAGCAGAGGCTAGGAGTTCCCATGTGGCTCAGAGATTTAAGGATCTGGTGATGTCACGGCAGCCGCTCAGGTCGCTGCTATGGTGCAGGTTGGATCTCTAGCCCAGGAGTTCCTGCCGTGGTGCCCTGGGATCCATGGGGGGATCCATGGCGTCTCTGCAGCTCCAGGACGCAAGTTCAATGCCCAGCCCAGCACAGTGGGTTAAAGGATCTGGCGTTGCTGCACCTGCAGCATAGGTCACAACCTTGGTTCAGATCTGATCCCTGGCCTGGGAGCATATGCTGTGGAGCAGCCAAAAAATAAATAAATAAATAAATGCTAGGACAGCTTCATCCTCTCAGTTCTGTCATGTCGTGGCAGTGAACTCCCCTCAGGGCCATCCCATGAGGATTCAGAAAGGACCCCTTCTCTGAGCTGGCACCAATGGCACCATAGATTTCACATTTGTTTGGATTTTCTGGCAGATGACACCGAAGTGGTTTGATCTAATGCAATCAGTACACTCTGCTGCTTTTCCAGCTGGTGGATCTTAAGGAACAGGCACCTTGTTGTCATCTGCACAAAGGCCTTGTGTGCACCCTGGGGCCCGGCTCAGACATGGCAGGTGCTTAGCTGAGGGGCTCAGCCGGCAGCTCTCGGACAAGGGCAGCTCACATCATTGGCTTCCTAGTCAATGAGCCTTTTGGGGTCTCACATCCCAACAGTGAAAAATATTTGTGCCGCTACCTTTGTTTTATAAAATATGTATTGAAATTACATGATGTACCAGAACAGTGATACTATGCGGGCTCTAATTCATACCTCCGAACCCCAAATTGTAAAATAGAGGAGGAACACGTGGATAGAAGTAGTAGGTCCTGTTATTTTCTTCCTGCACCTGGCAGTCTGAAGCCTGCAGCCCCCGGAGCTGCCACCAGGGGGAGGATGAGTTCTTTTTAGGCCCGGAATTCTCAAAGGTGGGAGGGTGCAGGTGCCCCCACCTGAGGCTGGGGGTGGTGGCTGGGGAGGGACCGTCCTCCTCCTTCCCCAGGAGCTCCTGCTCAGGATAAACTTGACCTTGCTTCCCCGAGATTCAGTTTTTCCACATTTGTGGCTCAGACAGGATACGAACAGCTCACCTGAGGCCAAGCACATTCTGTGTGTGATTTTATGAAATCCGCACCACAGTCCTGCTGGCAAACCTGTTTGTCAGTGTCTATCCCGGGGTTTCCTAAGTGCCAGCCCAGTGCCAGGCCCGCGGGGAGTGGAGGGCAAGAGCTGACACTTTACTGTGGGGAGAGACGATGGATGAGATGGCGAAGTCGGATACGTATTCTGTCGATGCCGAGAGGCCTCTGGAGGACAGCTGAGCAGGAAAAGGGACCCAGAGCTCTGTGTGTGTGTCTGGGGTGGGGGGAGGCTGCTCTTGTAAGCCAGGTGTCAGGGAAGGCCTCCTTCAGAAGGGGGACATTTAAACAAAGACCTGTAGGAGTTCCCGTTGTGATTCAGCAGTAACAAACCCAACTAGTATCCATGAGGACTCAGGTTCCATTCTTGGCCCCTCTCAGTGGATTAAGGATCTGGCTTTGCCGTGAGCTGTGGTGTAGATCGCAGATGGGGCTCAGATCCCATGTTGCTGTGGCTGTGGGGTAGGCCAGCAGCTCCAATTCGACCCTAGCCTGGGACCCTCCACATGCCAGGAATGAAGCCCTGAAAGGCATGCAAGCATAAATAAATAAATAAATACCTGTAGGAAGGGAGGGAGGGAGCCATTGAACTATCTGGGGGGAGAGTGCAGTCCAGGCAAAGGGCAGCACCAGTGCAAAGGCCCTGAGGTGAGACTGCATTTGGCATGTTCACGAAGCTGGATCTAGGGAGTTCCCTGGTGGTCTGGTGGTTAGGACTTGACACTTTCACCCCTGTGGCCCAGTTCAATCCCTGGTCTGGAAACTGAGAGAGGAGGACAGTAGCAGAAGAGGATGGAGGAGACAAGGTCAGGGAGGTGACAGCGGGGGACCACAGGAAGGGCTTTGTCCTCTCCCCTGAGTGAGATGGAGTCACTGGTGGGATCTGAGCAGAGCAGAGCCATGACCTGACTCCCCCTGTTCCCAGGGTCTCTCTGGCTGCGTTGGGGGTGGGGGGCAGACCGTGAGTGGGGGTCGGGGGTGGGGGGCACAGAGATGCAGGAGGAAGCTGCTGGGCTGGCCCAAGCAGGAGGCGATGGAGGCTGGGCCAGGGAAGGGGCTGCTGAATAGGAGAAGTGGGCAGGTTATGAACCAGTTTTGAAGGTAGGGCCAACTGGGAAATGCGTTGCAGGAGAGGAGTCAGGACAGGTGCACCTGCAGCCTTTTACTAAGATGGTGCAGGGACGGGCAGGTGTGGGGGCAGAGGAGGAGTTTGGTTTAAGGCACGTCCAGCTTGCAATGCCCACTAGACGACCATGTGGAGATGTGGGCAGACAGCTGGACACAGGCGTCAGGGCCTGAGCCAGAGAACAGCATGTAGATGGTGTTTAAACCCCCCAGGAGTTCCCGTCGTGGCTCAGTGGTTAATGAATCCGACTAGGAACCATGAGGTTGTGGGTTCGATCCCTGGCCTCACTCAGTGGGTTAAGGATCAGGCATTGCTGTGAGCTATGGTGTAGGCCGGCAGCTACAGCTCCAATTGGACCTCCAGCCTGGGAACCTCCATATGCTGAGGGTGTAGCCCTAAAAAGACAAAAAGACCAATAAATAAATACATAAATAAACCCTCCAGAGGGGGAGATCACAGGAGCCCCAGCTGAAGAAACCCAGGCCCAGGGTGGGGCTCGCCAGGGCTGCTGAGAGTGCTTCCTTCCCAGCTCGGTCTGAGACAGGACCCCCTGTCCCCCAACCACAAGAGCGCACCAGCCCAGGCAAAAGCTGGCTAGACTATGCCCTGGGGTCCGTGCACAATGCGTTTCTCCCCGCGTTGCCATGCTTAACGCGCAGGATTTAAGTCCACATGCATATTGAAAATGGCACATTACATAAAACAAAGGTGGAAAACACTGTTTCCACTCTCACGTTTCATGAAACCGTTTTTTGGGTTTTTGTTGTCAAACTCATCACCCTCTTCTTCAACCTCAACCACTTTTTGAGTCACTGACCCAGTTTTCTGGGACACATTGTCTTTGCTTCTTTCTGAATTGTGACGACGCAGCACTTTTGAAGCCTGCACCGGGCTATTTTTAGCTCAAGATACAAGCGTTCATTCAACCAGGAGAACAGTTGTCTCCTTCGTTCAGGCCACTGTGAGCAGCGCAGCAGAAGCCGCTTACAGTTTTTTTTTTTAATTTGGCATCTACGGCACGTCCATCACACACAGGGGTGGTACTTGGCTTGCTTTCACTTAAGCCCTTGTCTGGGAGACCCTTCCCTATCTGCCCTGGCAGCGCAGCTTCACGATTTTTTTTTCGGTCTTTTTAGGGCCGCTCCCGCAGCATATGGAGGTTCCCAGGCTGGGGGTCGAATCAGAGCTGTAGCCGCCGGCCAACACCACAGCCACAGCAATGCGGGATCCAAGCCGCATCTGCGACCTACACCACAGCGCACAGCAACGCCGGATCCTCAACCCACTGAGCGAGGCCAGGGATGGAACCCAAGTCCTCATGGATACTAGTCATGGATACGGAGCCACGACGGGAACTCCACCTTCATGCTTTTTTAAGAGCATGTCCATCAGAGACACGAGGCTTTGCAAACAAAAGCAAGCCAAGGTTTAAAAATCAAGAGATTGCGGGTGAAAACCCAGACTTCAGACTCCTCTGGAAGATCAGGAGGAGCTGGCTGCACCCCAGGGTGGGTGCGTGGGGTGGGTACGTGGAGCTGAGTAGCCCTCCTTGCCCAGGACCCATCTCCTCACCACGCCCTGTTTCCTGCCTGACACTGAGGCTGGATGTCAGTTGTATTGCCGCTTGTCACAGCGTGTCCTTTGTAAAAGAACTTCTTGGGCGCTCTTCTCCACCTCAGCATCCATCTCTGGGGGCCCCTACTATTACCTGCTTCTTGGGCCTCCTTTGAAGATATTCTGTACTTAGACGAGCAAATACACAAATTGACGTATTCATCTTTCCACACCCTGTGCACGCTGCCTTTGTGCTTTCAGCCTTCAGACATCGTAGAGAGATCACTCAGATCAGGATAGGCGTCGGTCACATTCATTTTTGGTTTTTTTGGCCACCCTGAGGCATGTGGAGTTCCCAGGCCAGGGGATCAGATCTGAGCCACAGGTGTGGTCTATGCCGCAGAGGCAACACCACCAGATCCTTAACCCATCGTGCTGGGCTGGGGGTCGAACGTGCGTCCCGGTGCTCCAGAGACACCGCCAGACCCGTTGCGCCACAGCAGGAATTCCAGCCACATTCATTTTTGTTTGTTTGTGGTTTTTCATCAAGGCGGCACCAGGAGTTTCCCTGGTGGGGATCCTACGGTGTCCCTGCTGTGGTTCAGGTTGCTGCTGTGGCACTGGTTTGATCCCTGGCCCCGGGGAACTTGAGCATGTCATAGGCACAGCCCCCCCAAAAAAGTGGCTTCAAAGGGTAACCCAGAGGCATTTGGTAGACTTCTGATGTGCCGTTGAGTTATCTGCGCACACACTTCTTGCCCACAGGCGAGGGCGTGGGCAGGCTGAGGGACGGAGGCAAAACGAACATTTCTAATAGAGGGGGAGTTGGGGAGCCACAGAGTCTGAGAGTGGTGGCTCTTGTCTGCCTGTTTGGAAGAGAAGCTGGCCGCTGGCTGGGAGCAGAGAGGGCACGGGGCTGCTGTCTGCCCTTGGAAGGGAACCCTTTCGGGTTGTTCACGGAGTCTCCAGGAAGCCTTGTCGGGTCAGCTGTGGGCTGCATGTGACCCACCTCCTCCGTAAGATCCATCGGTGTCCTCCAGCGGCAGCAGCCCTCATGGGCAAACAAAAGCTGCTCCAGAGGGGCTGGAGGAAGCACAAATGTCTTTGTGGAGGGAGGAATGTTTTGCCTAAGAAGGAAAGGAGCTCTGTCTTAAAAGAATACCAGTTAATATACTATCCATGCAGCAGACCATAGTAAGAAGAAAACAGTGTGATTACCCTCCTGATTCATGTGTTGAGGTATTTAGGTGACTGCCTGGCCAGGGCTGCCGCAGACAGCTATGCAGGTTGGGTACTGCGCAAGGACACCGTAGCTGAGGGGGCTGCGTTTGCACGTGGAGACCCTGGAGATTTGTACATTTATTTCAACAAATTTCTGGCAGGTGACACTAGAGGGCCTGGTTCTACCAAAACAAATGTTCAGCAAAATGGAAGCAAAGTGGCCAGAGTTGGCAGCAAAACATCAGGGCCGGTTGGTGGCCGTGGGCCGGGCTCATGGCCGTTTGAGTGTGGGCCCTTGCCTTGAAGCGTCCAGGCCTTCCCTTTTCAGAGGCGCCATCGGGATGAATAGGAGAGTTTTAGACACATCTTGTCCCTTGCTTCCCCCTCCCTCCGCACCTGTCCCTCCTGCTCCTCGTGGCTGCACCCCCCTGCTTTCCCATCTGCCCCCTCCCCAGGGCTGTGGTTCACCCCTGACTCTCTTCCCTCCATCTCTCCCTCTAGAACATAGACACCCTGGAGCGAGTGGCGGGACTAGAGCCCGAGGACCTGGTGGAGGCCCATGGCACCTTCTACACGTCACACTGCATCAGCCCCCTCTGCCGGCAGGAGTACACGCTAGGCTGGATGAAAGGTGAGGGGTCAGAGGTCATCTACGAGGGCAGGCCTCCCGCCTACTGTCTGCTCCTCAGCAGCCGTGGACAGGGTCTCTGCTCGAGGACACCAGTTCCGTCCTGCACTGATGTGGCTCTTTTGAGTTTGAGGTGGCCGTAGGGGTTCATTGCTCCCCAGTACCACCTCCTTGCCAGGTTATAAGAGAGGCCAACTCCAGAGACAGGCATTAGCAGACAGGCCCCCACGTGGTCGTACAGCCTGTTCTGTGAGGTCATGAAACCCTAGCTCTTTGTCCCTTGAGGACTCTGGCCCAGTTTGACCCCAGGGGCTCATCCAGGCAAACACAACTGCCTTCTGAGAAGAGCGGAGGTATTTGAGAGAACTTTCCGAGGCCCGGACTGTCCAATGGCAGCCCCCCGGCTATATGGGGCCGCTGAGCTCTCACGACGTGCTCATGTGCTCCAGGGACCAAATTTTTAACTTTCCTTAATTCTCATTAATTAAAATTTATTCATGTAGGAGTTCCCGTCCTGGCGAAGTGGAAATGAATCTAACTAATATCTATGAGGATGCAGGTTCGACCCCTGGCCTCACTCAGTGGGTCGGGGATCTGGCGTTGCCGTGAGCTGTGGTGTAGTTTGCAGAGGCAGCTCAGATCGGGTGCTGCTGTGACTGTGACGTAGACCGGCAGCTGTAGCTCTGATTTGACCCCTAGCCTGGATACTTCTGCGGGTGCAGCCCTAAAAAAAATTAAAAAATTAAAAAAATTTTTTTTAAAATTATTTAAAAGGCCAGCAGAGTCTGTGGCCTTGAAGCTGGACACAGCCCTGGTTTGGAATGACGGCTGGGGGCTGTCCCCCAGGGTACAGACTCCAGAGCTTGCTAAAGTCATTGTCCCTGTTCATGTAAGGCAGAGTGTCCAAAAAAAAGAAAGAAAAATCCAGCCAATCCACATTTCTTAAATGCCAGTGAGAGGCTATTTCTGCGATCCATTGTGCCGATTAAGAAGCCACTCATTTCATCCATGGAAACCCATTTCTGACATGCTTTATGCTGGTTTCACAAAGCCTCTGGTGTCCATGTGAGATGAGGACAGCTGCAGGGCATAGAGTAGGGCCTCGGGAGCCTGGCCCTTCTGACAAAATGCCAGCTGACCGCCCCTGGGGTGAGGACTCCTGAATAGCCCACGTGCATGCAGCTGGGGTGATGCGCAGTTAACATGTCCCATTGTGTCTCCCTGACAGCGACTGCACCGCCAAAAAGTCATGCGTCAGTGCAGGAATATTTTAAAGTAAATTACGGACCTTAACGCAGTGCTCCGTAAATATCTGTCGAAGGAATGAGTGAAGTGTGGAATGAACAAGCCAGGATACTGTGGGTTGCAAGTGACAGAACACTTTCAGTCTCCCTTAACCAACAAGCAGCGAGGAGGAGGCTTGTCCTAAGGAAGGGGAACGGGTCTGTGACAGATCCCAAGACTGGGAAGCACTGGGACCTAAGTGTTTGTCCCCATGCCAGGATCATCTGCATACTTTTTCCTTCTCTCTCCACCACCAGGTCTGGGACCAGGCCCCTCTCTTTTTTTTTCTCCCCTTTTTTGGGCAGCACCCGTGGCGTATGAAGGTTCCCAGGCTAGGAGTGGAATCAGAGCTGCAGCTGCCGGCCTACACCACAGCCACAGCCACGCCAGATCCAAGCTGTGTCTGCGACCTACACCACAGCTCACAGCAATGCCGGATCCTTAACCCACTGATCGGGGCCAGGGATCAAACCTGCGTCCTCACGGATACTAGTCGGGTTGTTAACCTGCTGAGCCACAGTGGGAACTCCCCCCAACCAGGCCTCTCTGACCCACTATGACATACGGCCGCCCTCAAAGACCCAATGGGAGAGCTTCACTCCTGAGTCCAGATTTCCCCGGTTGGGGGTTGGTGGAACCCAGTTTCCCCCTTTAGGGGGCAAGGGTCTGCTCATTTGTTTGCTCCTTCATGCAATAGCTATAGGCTATTACATAGTGCTGGGAGCCACCCCAGGGATCCTAGGTCAGAGGGAGGGGTCCTCTAAGGGCCTCTAAGAAGGGGTGTCCTTCCTGAGCAGGCAAACACCCCAGGAGGCTGCCCGCCCACTGAGGTGTGTTTGTGCTGACCATGAAGGAAGGGTCTGGGGAGGGGCCGGGGGGGCTGCGGCCTCACCTTCTCTCTCCCTCCCCCTTCCCCACGCCCAGAGAAGATCTTTTCCGAGGTGACCCCCAAGTGTGAGAAATGTCAGAGCGTGGTGAAGCCTGGTGAGCCGAGGGGCCTGGGACCACCTGAGGTAGATTTGGGCTGGGACTCCCTGGCCCACGAAGCCCTTCCCATGCCCCCAGCCTCCCCACAGGGCTGCCCTCACCCCTGCCCTGGGTCTGCCTTCTGCTCCTGCCTCTGCTCTGGCTCCCTCCCTGTCTCTGTCCCCCCCACCCCACTCCCCTCCACCCCCCACTCTTCCGCCATCTCCTTCTGTCTCTGTGTCTCTCTGTCCATCCATCTCCACCTCAGATATCGTGTTCTTCGGTGAGAACCTCCCAGCGCGTTTCTTCTCCTGCATGCAGTCAGTAAGTGTCCCTGCCACAGCCCCCGCCCTCGTGGGGACAGCCTGGGTCCTGCTCTGGGGAAGGGTGGGCTGACGCCAGGGTTGCGGGGAGCGCAGCCCAGCCCCCCTGGCCACGCCCCTTCACAGGACTTTCTGAAGGTGGACCTTCTCATCGTCATGGGCACCTCCCTGCAGGTGCAGCCCTTCGCATCCCTCATCAGCAAGTAGGTTGGGGGTCAGGGCTGGGGGCGGGCACTAGGGAGTGGGGGAGCCAGGGCGGGCCCTCACTCAGCTCACCCCCCCTCGCCCCCGCAGGGCGCCCCTCTCCACCCCGCGCCTGCTCATCAACAAGGAGAAGACCGGCCAGGTGAGTCCTTTCATTCGCACCCCTCCCCCAGCCTCCTCGGGAACCAGAGGACAGGTCCCAGGGGAATCCCAGTCCTTTGGACCCCTCGGCTCAGATTCTGGAATCCCCAGGGTCAGGTTCGAGGCTACCCCGACTCCAGGATTCCACAGGCCTCTGGGTCACTCACCTCTTTGAGCAAGTGACAGGACCCCAGCTCTAAGCGACTTAAACCAAAACAGGAATGACGTACTGCCCCTTGTCCCCCGCCTGCAGCAGCCAGGTCACCCCCTCACTCCTCCTCTCTTTTCCTGAGGTGGCCTCACTCCCAGGCAGGGGCTCCCTCCTGGGGACAGATGTTTCCTCCAACAGGCGGAAACATACCGTGTGCCAGACGCCGTTCTAAGCATTTTCTCTGTATTAACCCACGGACAGTTCAATCCTAGGCGCCGGTCTCATGATTCCCCCCACTCTGCAGAGAGGGAAGCTGAGATTCAGAGAGGCCAGGCCCCTTGAGCAGAGCCACGGAGCTGGGATTCAAACCCAGGCCACCTGGCTTCAGGGTCTGTGCTCTGAGCTCCCCCCTCCCACTCCACGCCTCCCCCACAGACTGACCCGTTCCTCGGGATGATGATGGGCCTCGGAGGAGGCATGGACTTCGATTCAAAAAAGGCGTACAGGTGAGAGGTGGAGCCTGCAGGGACAGGGCCAAGGTGGGAGGAGGCCAGGAAGGCACGCACACGACAAGGCAGAGCCGCCAGCCACCCGCCAGTGGGGTCCTGGAACGAGCCTGGGAGCTCTGACTCTCACCTGCCCGCAGGGACGTGGCCTGGCTGGGTGACTGCGACCAGGGCTGCTTGGCCCTCGCTGATCTCCTCGGATGGAAGGTGAGGGGCCTGGGCCACCCCAGCCCACCCTGAGCCCAGTCCCTGGACCCCTGCCCCACAGGTCCTCTGACCCTATGAGGCATGGTGACCTCTGACTTCTGTGAACTTTGCCCTCTGCAGAAGGAGCTGGAGGATCTTGTCCGGAAAGAGCATGCCAGCATAGATGCCCAGTCGGGATCGGGCACCCCCAATCCCACCACTTCAGCTTCCCCCAGGAAGTCTCCGCCTCCCGCCAAGGCGGAGGCCAGGACCACGGAGGGAGAGAAACCCCAGTGACAGCTGCGTCTCCCAGGCAGGACGCCCAGCTTTGGGACAGCTGAGTCCCAACCAGCCCTGGCCTCCTCTAACTTACAGCTCTTTTCTGGGGAGCTCAGAACGTTTCCACAATCTTTTAACTACTCCCTCCTAAACCTGGGGTCCCGGCAGCCCCGACCCCAGCAAATCTCTAACATTCTTTGGGGCTGAGGCTTGGGCAGCCCGCCTCTAACAGCCCGCAGCCTCTAACCACCCCCGGGACTGAGGATCAGCCTCCCCTAATCTCTAACTGCTCAGGGGGCCGGGTGTACCTCCAAACCTCTAACTGTCCAAGGCCAAGGGTCCCCAGGGCCCCCACGCCCTCTACTGTCCCCAGGAGCCTGTGGCCAAGTAGCTGAAACCTAATCTACCCGTGGGTGGGGGGATCAGAGCCTCAAGGTCTCCCAAGTCTCTTCCTCCAGCTCCCCAAGTGGGTGCTGGGCCCCCTCACTCGGGACCCACTTCCCATGCCGAGGAGGGCAGATGGTGTCGCTTATTAGAGATGAATTAAAAACAAAGAACAACTAATAATCGGCTGTCCGGCCTCGCTGTTCTTTTCTGTGGGCCATGGGGAAGCTGCCAGAGGAAGGGGTTAGATCTCGGGCCCTAAGAAAACCGTAGCATCCACAGGCTCTTACGAGAAACAGCGTGAAGGCTGTCGAGAGGGGACTCTTGTGGCCACAGGAGCCTCACGGCTCTTACCCCTGGACCCCCAGACTGCCTAGGGTCCTTCCTCCAAAGCCCAGTCATCTGAGGCCTGAGCCCCCGGAAAGAGGGAGGTACCCCCAGCCCCGCCTCTTCCCCCTGCCTGCTCTGCTTCCTCTCTCTGTGAGAACACTTTCACTTCCTGCTCCTCCAGGCCTCCCCTCCGAGAACAGGTAGGGGCCCCCAGGGACCAAGCAGCTGGCATCATCACCCCTCGCTGCCTCCCTTTGGTATCAGGCAGCTGCCCCCCTCTGGCCCTGCCCAGCACCACCCGTCCCCTCCACCTCTACGGGACCCAGGCCAGCATCTGCCTCCCTCCCCCGACCCCTCCTGCCTGCTCTCCCCTGGGCAGGGCACCTGTTCTCTGTCTCCCACTTCCCAACACCCTAGGTTTCTGGTCAGGGGGCTGAGGGGTTTGTTTAACTGTTTGCTATCCATCCCCTGTGCCCACCCCAAGAAGAGCACAAGCCCCTGGGAGCAGGGGCCTAGTCTGCTGTCATCCTTTCCCCAGGCACCGAATTCTAGGCCTGTACTCAGTAAATACTTGTTGGGTGGATGGACGAATGGGTGGGTGAATGGATGGATGGGTGGATGGGTGGATGGGTGGATGGATGGGTGGGTGGATGGATGGGTGGGTGGATGGATGAGTGGGTGGGTGGACGGTTGGGTGGATGGATGGGTGGATGGATGGATGGATGGGTGGATGGGTGGGTGGGTGGATGGGTGGGTGGTTGGATGGATGGGTGGGTGGATGGAGGGATGGATGGATGGATGGATGGATGGATGGATGAATGGGTGGATGTGTGGGTGGGTGGAGGGATGGATGGATGGATGGATGGATGAATGGGTGGATGGATGGATGGGTGGGTGGGTGAGTGGATGAATGGATGGGTGGGTGGATGGGTGGATGGATGTATGTATGGACGGACAGACAGATGGACAAATGGGTGGACTTAGACCCCCTACTCCTGAGACTGCTGCAGGGATAGTTTTTTTAATGCCTACCTTAACTGATAACCCGCTGTAGGACTCTCTACCTGGTTAAGAGTTTGGGTCTGATGGATAGATGGATAGAGGGCCAGATGTGTGGTAAAGCAAAAAGAATAAAATGTTAATAGTTGAATCTAGGTAGTGGGTATATGGATGTTCCCTGAAAAAAAAATCAATTTTTCTGAATGTTTGAAATTTTTCATAAAATGTTGGGAGGAGTTCCCATCGTGGCGCAGTGGTTAACGAATCCAACTAGGAACCATGAGGTTGTAGGTTCGATACCTGCCCTTGCTCAGTGGGTTAACAATCCGGCGTTGCTGTGAGCTGTGGTGTAGGTTGCAGATGCGGCTCGGATCCCGCGTTGCTGTGGCTCTGGTGTAGGCTGGTGGCTACAGCTCCGATTCGACCCCTAGCCTGGTAAACTCCATATGCCACAGGAACGGCCCAAGAAATGGCAAAAAGACCAAAAAAAAAAAAATGTTGGGAGAAAATATTTGAGGGCCCCTCTGTGGTCTGGGGAGGGAAGAAGAGGAGATGTTGTATGACATTCGTCACTTTGACAGAACGCCTACTGTGGGCAGAGCCCTTTTCCAGGCACTGGGTTTCCATGAGGGTTGTTAGTTAGCTGGTCCACAGCTGTACAGCGGCACTGGATGGTAAACACTGAAATATTGGAGTTCCTGTTGAGGCTCAGCGGTTACAAACCAGACTAGGATCCATGAGAATGTGGGCTTGATCCCTGGCCTCTCTCAGTGGGTTGAGGACCCGGCATTGCCGTGAACTGTGGTGTCGGCCGGTAGCTGCAGCTCCAACTTGACCCCTAGCTTGGGAACTTCCATATGCCGTGGGTGTGGCCCTAAAAAGCAAAAACAAAACAAAATTGAAATGTTAACCTCCCACTGGGTAAACAGCTGTCATCTTTGAGTCCTCTCCCGCTCCTCCTACACCCAAAACACACTGGCCTTCCTCCTGGGACCCCCAGCTCTCCCTACCATCCGGCAATTAAAGAATTAACACCTAGCATAGCAAGGGGTATCAAGTCCATTCTGATTGGTCAGCGACTCTGCCTCGTGGGTTGTATTTTGAATATTACCCCTGGAGCAGCCTCGAGCCTTATCTTCTTCCCTGCCAGAGGCCAGACCATGGCTCACTGGCCACCTGCATCCTGAGGATGGGCCAGCCGAAGGACAAGGCCTCGGCAGGCCCCACCGACCGGGAGAGGTGAGGGCTGCTGGGGCCATCTCCATCTCCTGCCCCCGGAATCAGAAGCCCCTTCCAGCCAATTCCCATCCCCCATGGGACCCCCGAACCCCATCTCTGACCTGTTCCCCCTGGGCTGCCCCTTCCTGGACCTTTGACGCCCACCTCAGTGTCCAATCGCCTTCCTCAGAACCCTGTTCTGGTCCCTGCCTGTCCCAGACTAATCCCATCACAGGCGAATGGAGCAGGTGAGACCCACTTAGGGGTCTTTGGGACCCCAGAGCCATGCCTTCGACTGCAGAGAACATGTGGGGTGTGGCAGATTCCAGAGCTGGATGCCCAGGGTGCGAAAGCCCTTCTGGAGCTGTGGCCACCAGGGGTAAGTACACACAGCTGGGGACCCTCTCTGACCCTCCCCGTGACATCCTGAATCAGGACTCTCTTGGTTGCTAGCAACAAACACAACACAAACTAAGCAAGTAGAAAAGCTACTTTTTGATTCAAATGACTGAAAAGCCCAGAAGTAAAAGTAATTTCAGCAATGTCTGAGCATCAGACAACTTATACGTATATTTCTCTTCATCCTATTTCTTAGCTTTGTTTTAAACTGCGGGGAATTTTTCCTATTTGGGGATGATGCAAATAATAAACACTTGTTTTATAGTAGCTTAGATGAATAGGCACTTATCTGTTTTTTTTTTTTTTTTTTTTTTAGGGCCACACCTGCGGTATATGGAAGTTCCCGGGCTAGGGGTCGAATCAGAGCTACAGCTGCCACAGCAACACAGGTTTTGAGCTGTGTCTGTGACCTACACCACAGCACACAGGAACGCCAGATCCTTAACCCACTGAGTGAGGCGAGGGATCAAACCTGAATCCTCATGGATCCTAGTCGGGTTCATTGACCACTAAGTCATGAGGGGAACTCTGAATAGGCATTTATCTTGCTAACATAACCAGAAAGGCAGCTGTAGGCTCTAGTTCTCTTCCACGTGACATCAAGGCCAGCGTCTCTGCAACTCTCTTGACATCCCTCATGGTCACCCACTGGCTGCCCCAGCCCAAGCACACATGTGAATTCCACACTGGAAAAGGGAAGAAGGGAGGCACCAGTTGCATTTGTTTTTTTAGCTAGAAAAGCAAAAGCCTTCACAATTGATTCAGAATATATGGATGGGGCCCAGGCTGCAATATTTTTAAAAGCACACCTGAGAGTTATACAGCCAGAGGTGGGGACTACTGGCTACAACAATCATTATCCATCTCCTATGGTTGGGCCTATTGATGCCCTGAACAAAGCTGGAATTCTGCGAGCAATAGGGGATAAATCTGAATAAGGCAACTAACAGGTCTCCCTCCTTTAGGGAGGGTCTCTCCTTGTAGTGACAGAGATGGCTGGCCCCAGCTCAGGGCCACATGAGCCCAGCTTAGCAACCCCCAATGTACAAAGAAAGCTCTTTCCAAAGAGCTCCAGTAAAAATCCTGTGGAAGATTTTCATTGGTTGAGCTTGATTCATATGCTCATCTCTGAACCAATCACAATGGTCAGAGAACACTGTCAGGCTACTGGCTAGGTCAGGTCATGGGCCCACCCCTAGGGCTTGGAGGGAGTTATTTCCACCCACAGGACCTAAGAGAGCGGGTTTCTCGAAAGGAATTTTGGGGTGTGGAACTCAAAATAAGGGAGATAGATGCTAGGCAGGCAAAAGCAGACTTCTGCATTTGTCCTTTTCAAGCTGACCTTTGCTTCCACCCACCCCCTGCCAGAGTTTCCTGGTCATAGGACATGACCACAGCCAGATCCTGGTGTTGAGGACAGGACCTTCGCCAGGGGATGTCAACACCTACCGGATCCAGAAGCTCCCTGGAGGTGAGGATACTACCACCTCCACTCCAAGTTTCCAGTCCACAGCAAGTTTATCACCAAGATTGCTCAGTTTTAATTCTTTTTTTTTTTTTAATTTGTTTCCTAAGGCTGCACCTGCAGCATATGGAGGGTCCCCGGCTAGGGGTCCACACCTAGGGGTCCTGCACCACAGCCACAGCAACATCAGATCCGAGCCATGTTTGCGACCTACACCACAGCTCATGGCAACGCCAGATCCTTAGCCCATGCTCAGTTTTAATTCTGAAGTGCCCCCTAACTCTTCCCAGTCCCCTCCAGCTCCATCACCTGAGTCCTAGCCACCATCGCCTCTTGCCCAAACAATTGTAATAGCCTCCTCTCTCACCCTTTCCTTCTTGCAATCCATTCTAAACACAGCAACCAGAGTAATATTTTCAAACATCAATCAGACGTTATACATTCCTGCCCCCAAACCTGCAAAGGACGTGCAACATCTTTAGTGAATTTTAAATTCCTCATCATGGCCTATAAGGTGCTGCCTGCTTAGCCCCTGCCCACTTCTCCATCTACTGCCCTTCATTCACTCTGCTCCAACACACCATTCTCTGTTCCCTTTTTTTATTTTTATTTTTATTTTTTTTTCCATTTTTGGCCATACTTGCAGGATGGGCAAGTTCCCAGGCCAGGGATCAAACCCATGCCACAGCACAACCTGAGCTGCTGCACGGACAATGTTGGATCCTTCACCCACTGAGCCACAAGAGAATGCCTCTGTCTGTTCCTTGAGCATGCTTATTATGTCCCAACTCAGGCCCTTTGTATTTCCTTCAATGGTCGGTTTAGTCTCCATCTTCTGGCCCTCTACAGAAACGTAACCTTCCTTGACCGCCACAGCTAATGAAAACCCTAGTCGCTTTCAATCACTCGATTTCATTCGCAGCACTCAACACATGATAGACTTATCTTTATTTGTTTACTCATTTATTTTTATTTCCTTCCATTAAAAGGTAGGCTACAGGAGGGAAGTGGATGCACCTGCCTTTTGACAACTGTATCCCCAGTGCCTGAAAATGAACAGATGCTTAATAAATATGTGTCTAATGAATGAATCCTATTTGGTGACATAAGTGGGATGCAAGCTTAAGACACAGAAGACACAGGGGGCTGCAAGGGGTAGAAAATTCCCTGTTCTGAAGGTCTTTGGGGGAACTGCAAACCTGGGAAAGGGAGAGTCCCAGGGAAAAGGAGGCTGTTTCCCCTTAACTTTTTTAACTTGTTCCTCCTTGCCTCTCCCCACAGGTGTGTCTCTGGAATCCTCTAAGCTCTGCATGCCTGACCTGCCCCATCTCCTGGCCTTCCTATCAGCTAGCAGGTACAGGTCATCCACCAAAAGGACTAAGGAGAGAGTTCCTGCTGTGGTGCAATGGGATTGGCTGTGTCTCTGGAGCACTGGGACACAAGTTTGACCCTCAGCCCAGCTCGGTCGGTTGAGGATCCAGTGTTGCTGCAGCTGCGGGCTATGGCATAGGTCACAACTATGGCTATAGATTGCAGCTGCATCTCACATCTAATCCCTGGCCTGGGAACTCCCATGGGGCAGCCAAAAAAGGCGGAAAAGGGGTGGGGGCCAAGGGGAAATCCTTCCCTATGACACACCATCCGCATCGGGGCTCCTCCTTGTCTTTTTCTCAGGGATGTTTTACCCAGAACACTGCTCTTGCCCCCTCCCACTCTAGGGCCTGGAGACCAACACACAGGTGAGTCATGATTCTCTAAGGGAGGAAGAGACCACTTTTCTGTCCCCTTAGTCCAGGATATGGCACTTGGTTGGGCCAAACTACAGGGTTTGAGGGAGGATAAGGCTGAGGCTTTGAGAAAGCTGGGGATGGTGCTTGACTCCTGGGCCTGAATGAGGAGGTGCCAGGGACCAAGCCTCAGTTCCTCCAGCAATAAGGCTGTGTCCAGGCTAAGTCTCCTGGTGACCTGAAGGAACCAAAGCTGGCCCCTTGGGCACCTGGGACACCTCACTTCTGCTGGCCGCCAGATTCTCTGCAGATTGGCAGCATTCAACTCAACACCTCAGGGAGGGTGCTCTTCGTGGTGAACAAGCTCTACCTGGATACCCACAGAGGGTGGGGGACGAAACAGACCCCCCCAGAGACAACTCCGGAGATTGCCGAGACACATGGTCCAGGTTAGATGGGCAGGGCCCTGGGCCCCTGAAAGGTGAAGGAGCTGCAGCCCCTGTTCTGTGGAACCCAACCCTCTTCTCACAACAGCCCCCAGGCACCCAGCCCCTCACCAGGTCTCCTGGGTGGAAGGCCCACTCAGCCCAGAAGTACAACATCCTAGGCCACCTCTGGCCAGCCTGATGGAGAAGGAGGAGGAGGAGGAGGAGGAGGACAAAGATGAAGAGGAAGGACCTGAGGATGTGCTCACTCATCACATCCGGGCTCTAGCCAGGGCCCGGAGCGGCTATGTGGCCAGGCAGTTCCGGGGCCTTCGGGCGCGCCTCACCTCCGACACTGCGGGGGCCCACAGGCCTGGGGACCCGGCCACAGAGCTGCTTCAGGATGTGCGGCATCTCCTCACTGACCTCCAGGAACACTTAGCAAAGGACCCTGATGTCAGGGCTGTTTTTGAGAGCAGGGGACCTGGGGTCCCCCAGAAGGACGAGGATCTAGGTAATGAGGATGGAGTGGGAACTTAGGGCCACTCTCCAAACCCCCCCAGATTCACGTTTGCCAGCTCTTGGCCTTCTGCAGGTGTGAACACCCAACTTCCTTCACACCTGTCGCCTTTTCTACTCACACCTCCTTTCCTACCTGTAGTAACACTGATTCTATTCACCACTGCTCCATCTCACCCCTGTGTGCCAGCCCTACCCCTCTCTCTTCCACGTGTGTGTTCACACCCAGGCTCCCTCTTCCACGTGTGTCCACACCTCAGTCTACACAACTGGGTGGCCAGACGTTGTGGAAGGGCGCCAGTTGGCCAGGGTGGGTCGGGGGAGCGAGAGGGTGGGCGTGGGTGAGCCTGGCGGCCCCTTCTTCAACCACCTCAATCCCTGAAGGTCCCGCGGTGGAGGCAGCCTTGTGCCGGGCGGTGCTGGCGCCGCTGAAGCCAGCCCTGTGGACTCGACTCCGCACGCTTCGCGCCCCAGAGCTGCTGCAACTGCGAAGGCGACAGCTGGCTCTGCGCGCGGAGGCGGGGCGTTCTGGAGCTCAGGGGGCGGGGCGTGAGGGGCGGGGCCCCGCCCCCGCCCTGCGGAGCCGCATCCACGCGCGCTTGACTCACCTCCACGCTGCTTGCGCCCCACGCCGCAAGGTGTCCCTCCTCCTGGCTGTGTGCAGTGACGTCTACTTGGGCCTGGCTCAGGGCAACAATCAAGGTAAAGAAGGACGCTTGTGTCCACCTGGATATGGCGTGGCGTGAGGGTTGCGGGAGGCGTCTACGCGAGCCGGGGGACCTAGTAAGGGACGTTGGTATGCCCGGCAAAGTGGAAGGGCAGCCGGCACTCGCGGTCCTGGGGTTTGGATGGAAGGTGTCTCCATCCACCTCAGAGCCTGTCCTCCGGCTCCCCTAGAGCCGCTGGGGGCTGACGCCTTCCTGCCAGCGCTGACGGAGGAACTGATCTGGAGTCCGGACATTGGGGAGACGCAGCTGGACGTGGAGTTTCTCATGGAGCTCTTGGATCCGGATGAGTTACGCGGAGAAGGTGAGCCCCCAGCCCCGGAACGCCAGGACCCAACAGGGAGCGCCCTAGGGCCGCAGACGCCCCTGACAGCCTCGACCTGCACATGAGAGGACTGACCTGACCTCCCCTTCGCCTCTAGCCGGGTACTACCTGACCACGTGGTTTGGGGCGCTGTACCACATTGCCCACTACCAGCCCGACGAGGGCCGCGCGCCCCAGCAGCTCAGCTCAGAGGCCAGGGCCTCCCTGCGCCAGTGGCACCGAAGGCGGACGCTGCACAGACAGAGCAGCTCTGGAGCCCAGGTGATCACCCTTCCGGACTGCAGGTGGAAGGGAGGATTGAACCTGTTGCCTTTCTGACCCAGGCTCCTGACTCTCCCTACAGACCAAGCAGCCCTTTGAGGAACCGTGGGAGATAGAGAGTGTGCGGGAGACCAATGACGATTAGGGATCTCAAAACTTTCTGCTCGCAAACAAGATTCAGAGGCACCTGAGACAGCACCAACTTTTGACCCCTGTGGTTTAGAGGGCACCAGAAGGAGGGATGCCCAGGAAAAGGGAATAGGTCGACCCCTGAGCCTTTGCCTTGGCAGTTCCTGCTTCTTGGAATGCCCTTCCCGAATATCCACACTGCTGCTTCCTTCAGGACTTTAGGCAGATGTCACCTTCTCCAGAGAGCCTCTCTCCTGACACCCCTTGTCTAAAACTGCAGCTTCTCTGGCTTGACCCTCCCTATGGTAGACAGAGTAAGGCCCACCCAAGACGTCCACCTCCTAATCCCCAGAATCTCTGAATATGTTACCTTAAGTGGCAAAAGAGACTTTACGGGTGTGATTAAATTAAATGAAGGATATTGGGGGGGTGTTAAAGATTATGAGATGGAGAGATTATCCTGGATTCAGGTGGGTCCAATGTAATTCCCAGGGTCCCTAGAAGAGGGAAGCAGGAGAGTCAGAGGAAGAGCTATGATGCTGCCAGCAGGAGTTCCCGTTGTGGCTTATCGACAATGAACTCGACTAACATCCATAAGGGTGCAGGTTCAATCCCTGGCCCTGCTCAGTGGGTTAAGGATCCCGCTTTGCCTGCGATAAAGGTTGTGGAGGTGGCTCAGATCTGGTGTTGCTGTGTCTGTAGTGTAGGCTGGCAACTGTAGCTTGGCTTCAATCCCTAGCCAGGGAACTTCCATAAGCTATGGTGTGGCCCTAAAAAATAAAAAAATAAAAAATAAAATAAAATAAAACTATGATGCCAGCAGAAGTCAGAATGATGTGTCCAGGAGACAAAGAGTGTAGGCATCCTCTAGAAACCGAAAAAGACAAGGGATGGATTTTCCCCTAGAACCTCTAGAAGGAACTCAGCCTTTGATTTTATTTTTCTAATTGAGGTATAGTTCATATACAATGTTGTCTTGGTTTCAAGTGTACAGCAAAGCAATTCAGTTATACATAGATAAGTGTATATATACATACATATATATAATTCTTTTTCAGATTCTTTTCCATTAGAGGTTATTATGAGATATCGAGTATTAGTTTCCTGTGCTATACAGTAGGTTCTAGTTCTTTACCTGTTTTATACATATTCTATATATATGGATACATTAATCCCAAACTCCTAATTTATCTCCCCCTCCTTTCCGCTTTGGTAAGCATAAATTTGTTTTCTAGTCTGTGAGTCTATTTCTGTTTTGTAAATAAGTTCACTTGAATCATTTTTTTAGATTCCACATATAAGTGATGTCATATGATATTTGTCTTTGACTTACTTCACTTAATGTGATAATCTCTAGGTCCATTCATACTTTGGGCATCTGAGCTTTAGAACTACAAGATAATAAATGGGTGTTGTTTTTTTTTAAGCCACTAAATCTGTGGTAATTTGTTACAGAGCCATAGGAAACTAACACACTGCCTTACACCGATCTTTAGTTTTTTCCGTGAAAACTATCACTTCCTAGCATACCGTCATATACTTATTTATTGTGTTAACTGTACATAATCTTCTCCCTCCCCTTAGAACAGCTCTATTCAATAGAAACAGAATGCAAGCGACACATGTAGTTCTAAATATTCTCATACCGGAGTTCCCGTCGTGGCGCAGTGGTTAACAAATCCGACTAGGAACCATGAGGTTGCGGGTTCGATCCCTGGCCTCACTCAGTGGGTTAAGGATCTGGCATTGCTGTGAGCTGTGGTGTAGGTCGCAGACGTGGCTCGGATGAATAAATAAATAAATATTCTCATACCTACATTTTAAAATAACTAAAAAAAGAAGTTTCCATTGTGGTTCAGTGGGTTAAGAATCTGACTAGTATCCATGAGGCTTCAGGTTCAATCCCTGACCTTTCTCAGTGGGCAAGCTGTGGTGTAGTTTGCAGATTCACTTTTGATCTGGCGTTGCTATGGTGTATGTAGGCCAGCTGCTGCTGCTGCGATTCAATCCCTAGCCTGGGAACTCCCATATGCCACAGGTGCAGGAAAAAAATAACTGAAAAGGAACAAGTGGAGTTCCCGTTGTGGCTCAGTGGTTAACGAATCCAACTAGGAACCATGAGGTTGCGGGTTCGATCCCTGGCCTTGCTCAGGGGGTTAAGGATCTGGCATTGCCGTGAGCTGTGGTGTAGGTCGCAGACATGGCTTGGATGCTGGGTTGCTGTGGCTGTGGTGTAGGCCAGCAGCTACAGCTCTGATTAGACCCCTAGCCTGGGAACCTCCATATGCTGAGGGGGCGGCCCTAGAAAAGACAAAAAAAAAAAAAAAAAGAAGAAAGAAAGAAACAAGTGAAATCAACTTTAATAACATACTTGATTTGACTCAATATATCACTTCAACATGTAATCAATATTTTATTTTTATTATAGTTGATTTACGGTGTTCTGCCAATTTCTGCTGTACAGCAAAGTGACCCAGTTTAAAAAAAAAATATATATATATATATATGTTCTTTTTCTCACATTATTCTCCATCCTGATCCATCACAAGTGATTGGATATAGTTCCCTGTGCTATACAGCAGGATCCCATTCCCCACCCACTCCAGTTGTAACAGTCTTCACCTACTAACCCCAGACACCCAGTCCATCCCAGGTGGAATCGTTAGTCGCAACTGAACCACTGCACCACGTCAGGAACTCCTTTCTCTTTCTGACTTAATTTGCTCAGTATGAGAGTCTCTAGTTCCATCCATGTTGCTACAAATGGCATACCATTTTATTTTATTTTATTTTATTTTGGCCATGCCTACAGCATGCAAAAGTTTTGGGGCCAGGAATCAAACCCACACCACAGCAGTGACCCAAGCCACTGCAGTAACGACACAGGTTCTTTAATCCACTGAGCCACCAGAGATCTCCTGTAGCTACCATTTTATTTTATTTTATTTTTTTAGGGCTGCACTCAACAGCATATGGAAGTTCCCAGGCTAGGGGTCTAATCGGAGCTGCCGGCCACACTGTGTGTGACCTACACTGTAGCTCATGGCAACGCCGGATCCTTAACCCCCTGAGCAGCGCTGGGGATCAAACCTGAATCCTCATGGATACTCGCCAGGTTCATTACTGCTGAGCCACAATGGGAAGTTCTGTAGATACCATTTTAGAGAGTGCAGCCTTAGAATGTCAGCTCCAGGAGGCTAGGGGTCTCTGTTTTGTTCACAGTTGTATTCTCAGTGTCTAGACAAATGCCTGGCACGCTGTAGGTGTTCAATAAAATACTTGCTGAATAATTCAGTGAACAAAGTTTCTGTATTAGTCTGAAAATGGCTCCCCACAAAGATCTCCATGTCCTAATCTCTGGAATCCATAGTTACCTTATTTGGAAAGGGGTCTTTGCCTATGTTATCAAATTAATGATCTAAAAGTGGGGAGGTTACCCTGCACTATTGAGGGGGGCTCTAAATGCAGTCGCACGTGTCCTTATAAAAGGAAGGCGAGGGAAGGCTTGACCCAAATGGGAGAAGGCAATTTAAACACAGAGCAGAGGGAAATTTGAAGATACTGGCCTTGCAATTTGGAATGATGTGGCCACGAGCCGAGGAGAGCCGGCAGCCACCCGAAGCTGGAAGAGACAAGGAGTGTGACCAGCTGACACCTGATTTCAGCCCAGTGATACTGATCTCCAGCTTCTTGCCTCCACAACTGCAGGAGGGTACATCTCTGTTGTTTAAAGCCACCAGGTTTGCAGTCATTTGTTACAGCAGCTACAGGAAACTTAGATTCTTAGCACTTAATATAAAAAAGGAAACTCGAGTAGAAATTAATACCCAACTCCGTCTTATTCCAGCAACAAGGACGTTCATCTACGAGAAAATTAGGAAAATCTCTGTTAATCCATCTAATGAAGCGATGTACGTGCATTAAAATTTTACATTTTGTAATCATCAAAATCCTGCATTATTATTTTTAATTTTTAAAATGTATTTATTATTTATTTATTTATTTATCGACTGCACTGTGGCATGCGGGAGTTCTTAGACCAGGGATCAAACCCGAGCCACAGGGATGATAATGCCAAATCTTTAACCCCTAAGGCTACCAGGGAACTCCCAAAACTCTGTAATTTTCAATGTCAACTGAAAAATATGCCAGGGCATAGATTTTTTTTCACAATTGTTCTTTTTTTGTTTGGGGTTATACTTGAGGCATATGGAAGTTCCCAGCCTAGGGGTCAAATTGGAGCTGTAGCTGCAACCTACACTACAGCTCATGGCAACACCAGATCCTTAGCCCACTGAGCAAGGCCAGGGATCAAACCCACATCCTCATGGATACTAGTCAGTTTCGTTACCACTGAGCCACTACAGGAACTCCTCCCACTTGTTTTGACAGCCCAAAAGCTTGAGGACAGCCACCTTGGGCATCGAAGCAAAGAGCGGGGGCTAGGGAGACCGCAGGATACAGCCTCTGATCTTATGTCCACACAGAACTGAGTGGGGAAGTTCCCATCGTGGCTCAGTTTAATGAATCCAACTAGAATCCATGACGGTGAGGGTTCGATCCTTGGCCTTGCTCAGTGGGTTAAGAATCTGGCATTGCCTGGGGAGTTCCCGTCATGGTGCAGTGGTTAACGAATCCGACTGGGAACCATGAGGTTGCGGGTTCGGTCCCTGCCCTTGCTCAGTGGGTTAACGATCCGGCGTTGCCGTGAGCTTAGGTGTAGGTTGCAGACGCGGCCCGGATCCCGCATTGCTGTGGCTCTGGCGTAGGCCGGTGGCCACAGCTCCGATTGGACCCCTAGCCTGGGAACCTCCATATGCCACGGGAGCAGCCCAAGAAATAGCAAAAAGACAAAAAAAAACAAACAACAACAACAAAAAAAAACAAGAATTTCATTGAGGGGGAGTTTCCTTCTTGGCTCAGTGGTTAACAAATCAGACCAGGAACCATGAGGTTGCAGGTTTGATCCCTGGCCTTGATAAGTGGGTCAGTGATCTGGCGTTGCCGTGAGCTGTGGTGTGGGTCACAGACGTGGCTCAGATCCCACATTGCTGTGGTGTAGGCCAGCGGCTGTAGCTCCAACTTGACCCCTAACTTGGGAACATCTATATGCTAAAGGCGTGGTCCTAAAAAGCCAAAAAAAAAAAAAAAAAGAATTTCATTGAGGAGTTCCTGTTGTGGCACAGTGGAAACAAATCTGACTAGTATCCATGAGGATGCAGGTTCGATCCCCGACTGCACTCAGTGGGTTAAGGATCCACTGTGGTGGTGGTGGAAGATGTGACTCGGAACCTGCGTTGCTGTGACTGTGGTGTAAGCCAGCAGCTGCAGCTCTGATTTGACCCTTAGCCTGGGAACTTCCACATGCCATGGGTGAGGCACAAAAAAGACCAAAAAAAAAAAAAAGGAATTTCATTGGTTTATTACATTTTTACATATGTATGTATTTTTAATTTTTTTTGTGTCTTTTTTTTTTTTTTGGTCTTTTCTAGGGCCCCTCCCACGGCATATGGAGGTTCCCAGGCTAGGGGTCAAATCAGATCTGAAGCCACCAGCCTACGCCACAGCCACAGCAACACGGGATCCAAGCTGCGTCTTCGACCTATACCACAGCTTATGGCAACACTGGATCCTTAACCCACTGAGTTAATTTTTAAATTGTAGTTAAAAATACAAAATTTATCCTTTTATCTATCTTTAAAGTGTGCGATTCAGTTGTGTTAATTATATTCACGCTGTTGTGTAACAGATTTCTGGTAATTTTTCATCTCGTCGATGTGAAACTACCACTGAACAGAGCTCCATTTCCCCTGCCCCCCAGTGCCAGGCACTCATCATTCTCCTTTCTGTTTCCATGATTTTGACAGCACTAGACCTCTCACAGAGGTGGACTCATGCAGCCTGTGTCTGTTGGTGAATTGGCTTATTTCACGAAGCATAAAACCCTCAAGGTTCATCCATGTCGTAGCATGTAACAGGATTTCCAACTTTTTTTTTTTTTTGCCTCTTTTGGCTGCCCCGCAGCAAATGGAGTTCCTGGGCCAGGCATCTGATCTTTGTGTGTGTGTGTGTGTGTGTGTGTGTGTGTGTGTGTCTTTTTGCCTTTACTAGGGCCACTCCTGCAGCATACGGAGGTTTCCAGGCTAGGGGTCGAATCGGAGCTGCAGCCACTGGTCTAGACCAGAGCCACAGCAACGTGGGATCCGAGCTGCATCTGCAACCTACAACACAGCTCACAGCAACACTGGATCCTCAACCCACTGAGCGAGGCCAGGGATCGAACCCTCAACCTCATGGTTCCTAGTGGGATTCATTACCACTGCACCATGATGGGAACTCCCAGGCATTGGATCTGAGCTGCAGTTTTGACCTCCACCTGCAGCTGTGGTAATGCCAGATTCTTTAACCCACTGTGCTGGGCTAGGAATTGAACCTGCAACCTAGAGCTGCAGAGATGCCACCAATCCCACTGCACCACAGCACAAACTCCGGGATTTCCATCTTTTAAAACACTAAACAACATTCCATGGTATGTATAAACGGATATTTTGTTTATCCAGTCATCCTTCTGTGGACAGTCGGGTTATGACCAGCTCTTGGCTATTGTGAGTACTGCTGCAAATGAACAAGGGGGTGCAAATATCTTTTTGAGACCTTGCTTACATTTCCTTTGGATAGATATCAAGCACATAGAATGGCCAGGTCATAGGGTTATGCCATGTTTACTTTTTTTTTTTTTTTTGGTTGAGCCTGTGCCATGAGAAACTTCCTGGGGCCAGGGATTGAACCCGCCTCACAGCAACTACCAGAGCCAGAGCAGGAACAATGCCAGATCCTTAACCTGCAGAGCCACCAGGGAACGCCTATGTTTAATTTTTTACAACAGTTTTTAAATTTTTTTTTAGGGCTGCTCCCATACCATATGGAAGTTCCTATACTGGAGTCAAATTAGAGCTGCAGCTTCTGGCCTACGCCACAGACAGAGCAACAGCAACTCGAGATCCAAGACACATCTTTGATCTACACCGAAGCTTGCAGTAACGCCATATTCTTCACCTACTGAGCCAGGCCAGGGATTGAACCCGCATCCTCATGGATACTAGTTGGATTCTTAACCCACTGAGCCACAACGGGAAATCCCTGCAATTGTTTTTAATTTAATTTTTTAACAGTTTGCCTCTACACTATTTTCCTTAGCAGCTGCACCATTTTTCATTCCTACCAACAATGCATTATCGTTCTGATTTCTCTACATCCTTGCTAACACATGTTTTCTGCTTTTGTTTTTGTTTTTAGAGTAGACATCCTACTGTGGGTAAGGTAATATCTCTTTGTAGTTTTGATTTGCCCTGTCCTAATCATTAGTGGTGCTGAGCATCTTTTCCTATGTTTGTTGGCCATCTGTATATCTTCTTTGGAGAAATGTCTGTAAATCCTTTGCCCAGGGAGCTCCTGTCACGGCTTTGTGGTTAACAAACCCGACTAGCATCCGTGAGGATGAGCGTTCGATCCCTAGCCTCGCTCAGTGGGTTAAGGATCAGGCATGGCCATGAGCTGTGGTGTAGGTCACAGATGTGGCTCGGATCCCTGGTTGCTGTGGTTGTGGCATAGGCCAGTGGCTACAGCTCCAAGTCAACACTTAGCCTGGGAACCTCCATATGCCATGGGTGTGGCCCTGAAAAGACCAAAAGACCAAAAAAAACCAAAAAAACAAAAAAAACTTAACCAATTTTAATTAATTAATTTATTTTTTAAATCTTTTTTTTTTTTTTTTCGACTTCCCGTTGTGGCTCAGTGGTTAACAAATCTGACTAGGAACCATGAGGTTTCAGGTTTGATCCCTGGCCTTGCTCAGTAGGTTAAGGATCCGGTGTTGCCATGAGCTGTGGTGTAGGTCGTAGTCTCGGCTCGGATCCCGAGTTGCTGTGACTCTGGCGTAGGCCAGCAGCTGTAGCTCCAATTCGACCCCTAGCCTGGGAACCTCCATATGCTGCGGGAGCGGCCCCAGAAAAGGCAAAAGGACAAAAAAAAAAATTAAAAACAATGTATTTTTTTTCTTTTTTCTTTTTACAGAGACACCTGTGGCATATGGAAGTTCCCAGGCTAAGTGTTGACTCCACCTATGCCAGAGCCACATCCTTTGCCCATTTTTAAGTTGGGTTATTTTGTCGTTGTTGAGTTTTAGAAGTTTTTATATTCTGCGTAAGTATGTCTTGTGGACAGCCCCACTTTCTGGATCTGTCTGGAGTTTCCTCATTAGGTTCCCATTCTGCAGTTAAATGACCTCACTCTAGGTGATGCTGTGTCCTGCTCAGTACATCACATCAGGGGCCTGGTGGTCAGTGACGCTAAGTTTGCTCATTGAGTTGAAGGGTATATTGGTTTGGCTGCCATAACGGAATATCACAGACTGGGGGTTAAAGGACAGAAATGTGTTGTCTCACAGTTCTGGAGGCTGTCTCTTAAGTTGTCAGCAGGCTCGATTTCATTCTGAGGCATCTGTCCTTGGCTTGGAGATGGCCATTTTCTCTCTGCTTCACCTGGCCTTTCTTTGTGTATGTTTTTGTCCTAATCTCCTTTTTGAATAAGCACCCCCTGCCACGTTGCCTCAGGGCCCAGTCTTATGACTTCATTTTCACTCAATCACCTCTTAAAAGCCCTTTCCTCATGATAGTCACATTCTGAGATTCTCAGGATTGGGACTTCAACATAATTTTTTTTTTTCCTGTCCATTGAGTTTCTGGGCTAGGGATGGAATCCAAGCCGGAGCTGCGACCCACGCCACAGCTGCAGCACCCCTGGATCCTTTACCCACTGCACAGGTCCAGGGATGGAACTGGCACCTCCAAAGAGACAAGAGGGATCATTAACCCACTGTGCCACAGCAGGAATTCTGAACCTATGAATTCTGAGAAGATGCAACTCAGCCCATAGTGGAAGGTGACTGCCAGAAGCTCCCACGGTGGCACAACAGGATCAGCAGCCTCTTGGGAGTGCTGGAACTTGGGTTTGATCCCCAGCCCAGTACAGTGGGTTAAGGATCCAGCATTGCTGCAGCCGTGGCTTAGTCCAAAGCTTGGATCTGATCCCTGGTCCAAGAACTCTATATGCCACGGGGCAGGCAGAAAAAGAAAAAAGAAAAGAAAGTGACTGCCAGCTGTCTTTCCTTTTAAATTATAACGTTATCTGTGGGTGGCACCTTGAGACCCTGTGAATAATCTGTCCCCCAACGACTTTTTAACCCAATGCTTTTAGCACCTCTTTTTGATCCTTGCTCCATCACTGGCTTTATTTGTGCCATTATCTTCTATTTTTGGCAGTTGACACTGGATTTCCACTTCCTGGAGTGAAATGTTTCCTGTATAAATAAATGTGTTGAATTTAAAAAAAACAAACCTGCTGCGCAGCACAGGGAACTCTATCCAGTCACTTGCGATGGAACATGATAGAGAATAAATGAGAAAAAGAATGTGTGTGTGTGTGTGTGTGTGTGTGTGTATACATATATGAATGACTGGGTCACTTTGCTGTACGGTAGAAATGGACAGAAAATTGTAAATCAACTGTAATGGAAAAAATAAAAATCAGTAAAAAATAAAATAAAATAAAATTTAAAAAAAGACTGTGGCTCAAACTCAATCCCTGGTGTAGGAACTTCACATGCCACAGATGTGGCCAAAAAAATAAATAAATAAAAGCAAGAGAGAAAGTTTGGGGTGTTTTAAATTTTTGTTTGTTTGTTTGTTTTTGTCTTTTTAGGGCCGTACCTCCTTCCACAGCATATGGAGCTTCCCAGGCTAGGGGTCAAATTGGAGCTGCAGCTGCCAGCCTTATACCACAGCCACAGCAACTCGGGATCCTTAACCCACTGAGTGAGGCCAGGGACCGAACCCACGTCTTCATGGATATTAGCAGGGTTTGTTAGCACTGAGCCATGATGGGAACTCCAGAAAGATAGTTTTAAGGTCGCTAACTGTACAGGTGAGGCATGGAGATGAGGCAAAGTATGAGACAGTGGAACTAAATGGCCAATGTTCGGGGTGTCACTGGTTTCTGTCTTGGAGGTCACACTAGGCCACTTGTTCACTCTGGAGTTCTGGGCGTGGTGCCTGATGCCTCCTGTTGGGCTTCTCGTCTCATGATGTCTCAAACGAGCCACAGCAGCTCCTGAAACGCATTCCTCCTTCCCAGATGGCCTTCAGGATCCCTCCATCCCGAGGCCGGAGCCCAAGCATCCTCTGGACCCTTCCTCTCCCCACTCCTCCCTACCCCATCTTCCCTGTCCACAGCCCCATCCTGGGCCAGTCCCAGGCTTCTCCCACCTCCTGGCTTCCAGCCCTGGTGATCTTCTCCAATGTCCACCCACATGGCGGCCAGAGGAAATTTTAAAAATAGATCATAGGTCCTCCTCTCAGGCCAGAACTTGGTTTGCAAGAAACACAATTTTCTTTTTCTTTTCTTTTCTTCTTTTTTTGGGGCCGTACCAGCTGCACGTAGAATTTCTCAGGCTAGAGGTTAAATCAGAGTTGCAGCTGATGGCCTACGCTACAGCCACTGCAACATGGGATCTGAGCCTTGTCTGCAACCTACACCATAGCTCACAAAAATGCTGGATCCTTAACCCACTGAGCAAGGCCAGGGATCGAACCCCCATCCTCATGGATTCAGATTTGTTTCTGCTGTGCCATAATGGGAACACCTTCTTTTTCTTTTCTGATATCTAAGTTGAGCCATTATCCTACCAAGGTGGGAGGAAAATTTAACCCGAGAGGAAATCTTAATTTTTTTTCCAGCCCCGCCCATGGCATGTGGAAGTTCCCAGGCCAGAGATGGAACCCAAGGCACAGCAGTGACCCGCACTACAGCAGTGACAATGCCAGCTCCTTTAACCACTACGCCACCAAGAGAACTCCTTAATTTTTTTTGTTTTTAATATCATAAGCCCATCACTTCCCCTGCCTCACAGAAGTCACCCTCCTGGTCTCACCTCTTCTCATCCTGCAGTTCCATTTCCCCAGGTCACAGGGCCCTGCTCCCTCCAGGTGAAACCTGAGTCCTTCCCATTTGCCCCAGGACCTCCCAGAGGCTCATCTCCTCCCACTCGCCCCTCCCTCACCTGCTCCAGCTTCACGGGGCCTCCTCTCTTTTCCCCACACCTGCCAGGCACCCACCTACTGTGGAGCCTCTGCCTGGCTTTCATCTGCTAGGGTGCAAGAGAAGGAGCTAAAGAGAAAGGTCACATCCCGGGTCTCTGGCACGTCCCGGGGATGTGCCGCCAGAGTGCGGGGTCCTTGGCTTAACATAGGAGAGAATTCAAGAGTGTGTCAAAGTGAAAACGCGTTTATTTAGAGAGAGACCCACTCCACAGGCAGAATGTGGAGGGTCTCAGGGGAGAGAGGCCCTAGGATGTGGGGGTGGTTTTCATGCGCTGGGTAATTTCACATGTGAATGAGAAAGGGGAATATTCTCATTATTTGGGGAAGGGGATTTCCAGGAATCGGTCCCTGCACCGCTTTTTCGGCCTTTTATGGTCTGGTTGGCCTCAGACCTGTGGTGGCACCTGTGGGCGTGTCTTTTCGTACGTGCTAATTTATTATATGGGTAT
The DNA here is from genome assembly GCF_016906955.1 of Phacochoerus africanus. NCBI lineage: Eukaryota > Metazoa > Chordata > Mammalia > Artiodactyla > Suidae > Phacochoerus > Phacochoerus africanus. The sequence goes on along the minus strand of NC_062551.1, from coordinate 47,695,091 downwards.
ATAGTCAGGCTCAAGGTCTACAGAAAGTCAAATCTACGGTCTTGGGCCGAGTTGTTTCTACCCCGTTCTTGTTGTATCCTCAGCGGCTGTGTCATTCTTTTCAGGGTCGTGCCCTGTCCCCTTTCCTCCTGTCTCACCTGGAACAACTTCTCCAGATGTATGCAGGTCTGACTCCTTTGCCTCTTGCAGGGCTTCTCTATGACTTCTCGAAAAATATAACCTCCTTTCCAGTTGTTTTGTTGTTGGTGTTTTGGGTTTTTTTTTGTCTTTTTGCCTTCTTCTAGGGCCACACCCGCGACATATGGAGGTTCCCAGGTAAGGGGTCCAATCAGAGCTGAAGCCTCTGGCCTACACCAGAGCCACAGCAACGCGGGATCTGAGCCGCGTCTGCAACCTACACCACAGCTCACGGCAACGCCGGATCGTTAACCCACTGAGCAAGGGCAGGGACCAAATCCGCAACCTCATGGTTCCTAGTCGGATTTGTTAACCACTGAGCCACAACAGGAACTCCTATTATTTTTTTAACTTTTTTTTTTTTTTTTTTTTCATTTTCAGCCACACTCATGACATATGGAAGTTCAGGCTAGGGATCGAATCCAAGCTGCAACTGCAACCTAAGCCACAGCTGTGGCAACGCCGGCTCCTTAACCCACTGCATCTCTGCAGGAACTCCCATTCCAGTTTCAGGTTTAATCTGATACTGTATATCAAGGGTTCCTGGCTGCAGCTTGTTAGAAATGCAAATTCTAGAAATAAACCCTTGCATGTGTAACTAAACAGGGCCCTACAGGGCAGACCCTGCCCCCTTATGCTCTGCTTTAGCTCCTCTGAAGTACCTGGATGATAGTATCTGCTGCATATTTCCTGAGTTGTTCTACAGACATGAAAACCTACCACCAAGTGGAAGAGGTTGACTTCTTGATAACCATGAACACACAGCCCCCAGGACTCCTGGAGCCTAAGGGTTGATAATGTTTACCCCGTGACACTGCCCTGTTTTCTCAACAGGAACCAGTTAGAGAATTGTGCATGAGCTGATCACAAACTCTACAACCCCTTCTCCCTCACTTGGCCTTTAAAAGCCCTTTGCTGGGGAGTTTCTGTTGTGGCTCAGCAGTTAGCGAACCTGACCAGCATCCCTGAGAACACAGGTTCGATCCCTGGCCTTGCTCAGTGGGTTAAGGATCCGGCGTTGCTGTGGCTTTGGCGTGGGCTGGTGGCTACAGCTTGGATTGGACCCCTACATGGGAACCTCCATAAGCTGCAGTTGTGGCCCTAAAAAGACGAAAAACTTTTTTTTTAAAGATTCTGGCAGGCGGGTGCAGAGATCTATTCATCTTGCGGCTGCCCCAGACAAGCCTCTTATTCTCTTATGTTAGTTCCCTTGCTTATTAAACCTACCATCTACCAAACTAGACATGTCTCTTTTCTTTTTTTTTCTTTTTAGGGCCACACCCGCGGCACATGGAAGTTCCCAGGCTAGGGGTCGAAAACCGGAGTTGTAGCTTAGGTTTCTGATGGCATCACTTACCACTTACCCCCTGTCCCTCTACTCCAGCCACAAAGCAATTCCTGGGACACACTAGGCACAATTTTTTTCACCCCAGGGCCTTTGCACTGGCTGTTCCCTCTTGGTATGCTTTTTCTCCAGTATTCACATGAGCTTCTCTCTCCCTGCTTCAGGGCTTTGCTAAAATGTCACCTTCTCAGAATAACCTTCCTTTTTTTGCGGGGGGGGGGGAACACCCGAGGCATTTGGAAGTTCCCAGGCCAGAGGTCAAATCCAAGCCTGAGGAGCTGCAACCTATGCCACAGGATCCTTAACCCACTGTACTGTGTCAGGGATGGAACCCATGCCACCTCAGAGACAACACTGGATCATTAACCCACTGCATCACAGTGGAAACTCCTGTTACCTATAAAGATCACTTATGTATTATTATTATTTTTTGGCTATGCCCACGGCAGGCAGAAGTTCCTGGACCAGGGATTGAACTTGTACCATGGCAGAGATCAGAGCCACAATACAGACAACACCAGGTCCTTATCCACTAGGCCACCAGGGAACTCCAATTTTTTCCTATCTTGTTCACCATTTCATCCCAGATGCCCCAAATAGTGTTGGCTTAATAAGCATCTGTTGAGTGAATAGATGACCCCAGGGTAGGTCCTTGGAGTAGTTAAAACATACTCTCTTTTGGCCCAGAGCCCAGATTCGAGTGAGGAGACAGAAATTAAATAACTAGATATTTTCACATGGCAATAAAAGCAAAGAGGACGATAAACCGGAAGTCATGATTATTAATGAGCATGAGGGAGCTAACTAGGCTGGAGTGTTTAGGAGGTAATATTTGAGACAAGGTGTGTCAGACCAGGAGCAAAGATCTGGGAGGAGAGTATTCTAGGCAGAGGAACAGCCAGTGCAAAGTCAGAAGTGAACTTTGGGTATTTGATGAACAGAAGGAAAACGGGTGTTTGCGCCGGGGGAGAACAAGAAAGGGTTAGGAATGGATTTGGATGGGCCCACGTGGGTCAGATTAAGCGGTGGGAGTGTTAAGGAGGGAAGGACTTGCTTTTTCCCAGGCTGCCCAACTGTGAATTTCAGCTGTCTTTCCCCTCTGTGCCTTACTTTTGCCTATTTGTGAAAGGGAGGTAGACCTGAGGTCCACTTCCAGACATTCTGGGCACCTCTCAAGACCACCCAGAGAGGCAGGCGATATTACCAACCTCCTAATGGGTGAGGAAACGGAGGCCCCAGCATGCTAAATCACTTTCCCAAGGCCACAGGAGATGTAGGGGCAGCGTCCATACTTGAACGCTAGCAGTCTGACCCCGGGGCCCACTCTCTAACTTCCAAGGGATAGTGCAGCCCCCAGAACCGTAACAGGCCCTGCAGTGCAGTGGTTCTGCGTCTTTGGTGGCAGACAAATCTTACTATGCCACTTACAAGCTGTGGGATCCTGGGTTAGTCGCTTGCGTCCTCCGAGCCCATTTCCCCACCCGCACAATGTGCACCTCAGCATCTACCTCAACCAGCACAACACGTGGCTGACCAGAAGGATTAAGGCGTGATTCTCAAGTAACTGTGCGACTTTCTGTGAGGGATAGGGGCAGGGGGGAGGTGAGGGTTTGGGGGTGTTTGGAGAAAAGGGACGCGAGAGTCTTCCCGTTCCTTTTTTACGCTGCTTTCTCGATTCAACCGCGGAGCACCTCTCGGTCTCCCCACCTCTACCGCCCCCCCCTTTCTTTTTTTCCTGGCTGGAAAGAGGTCGTGGTCCCTTTAAGGCCCGCCCCTCCCTCCCCCAAAACTTCCCAGTGTCTGCTCTTTTCGATCTCGGACGGCCGGCCAGGCTCGCCGCCGAACTGGTAGGGACTCGGGGCGAGGGGTCGGGCAGCGGTGCGGGGGGATCGTAGGGGAGGCGCTGCCCGTGGCCCGAGCGCATGGGGTGGGGGAGGGGCGGGGGCCGGGAGCGCGGGGGTGCAGATAACACGGCCACCGGGTCGCCCGCCATGGGCGCGCTGGGGCGGGCGAGCTGCCTGGAAGGTGCCGCGAGAGGGACGGTTCCGTCGCGTCCCGTCGCCGCGCGCCGGCGCGAGGGGCGTCCGGGCCGGGCGCGGGGGCGGGGAGGGGAGGGGCCCCTCTCTCCCCTCCCCCCACCGCATTCCTCTGACGTCGGGACCTTGGGACCCCGCCTTTCAGTGGGACCCGCCCCGCCTTTGCACCGCAGCACAGATCACGTGTTGGTGGCGCCCAGCGGTCCCCCATTTCTACTCTCCGCCCTTTCGGGTCTTCCCGGGGTTATTGGGAGCTGTTTTAGATCCCCACAGCCCAATCCTCAACTTTTTTCTCTTTCCAAACCCGCGGACCTACCAGGCCCGGTCCCAATGTCTTAGTGCCACTGATCCCATTTCTAACTTAGTTTCCACCGGGACCTCCATTTCGGGAACTTCCTTTCACCCGGGTGGAAAGGTTCAGGAGCATCTTTAGGGGGGCCGCCCCCGCATTTTCCACTACTGTCTCCTCTCTTCTTGACTGCTTCTTCCTTCCCACCAACAGGCAGCCCCATAACCTTAGAGCCCATAGGGCGGCATCCTAGGTCAGCTCCCGCCCCGCCCCGCCCCCTGGTTCCAACTATTGGGCGTTGTTGGACTCTAGAGACTGAGGGAGGGTGTCCTCTGCGGGTTGGCCTGGCCCTAAGAAAATGAGGCCCACTGGACGCTTAGAACTACTCCCTTTGCAGAGTGCTAATGCTAGCACTTTGCTGGGTGCTACATACACCTTGCGTTTGGTAGATAGGCCAGTCTAAGGCAGAGGCGGGGACCACCCTTCCCTTGCCCACACAGAACCAACCCACCCAGAACCAAACTGTGATAACCCTGTAAAGGCTGTCGCGTGAAAATCATTGGGCTGAGTGATCAGGGATTATCATGGGGGAAGCCCTGCGGTCTGGGCTGGTAGGGACTAGGGACACTTTAAGAGTGAACTGAGCACGGGCTAGAGAAATTTATTCCTTAGTTCTGGGGTAGTGGAGAAAGTGTTCTGTTTGGAAAGGCGTGCTTGGCCAAAGATCGAGAGGTGCGCGAAAAATCCTTTTCTTTCTGCAAACTGAGTTATTGTGGCTGAATTTAGAGGTGGAGTGGTGAAAGAATGCCGGCAAACCGGACAGGGTTAGACGGTTGGCAGCAGCAAATGGTTTTATACTGAGAAAAAGGTCAGACAGGGACTTTTAAAAACAATTCCTCTGGCACTGTGAAAGTTAGCGATAGAGAGGAATAGGATATAGTGACGGGGACAGAGCTACATTGGCCGTTTCCCTGTAACTTGGTGTAGGCTTCCAGTGCTGCTCACAGCAAATCAAAAACTACTCAAGGTACTTCAGGCCTCCGCTCCTTTGGAGGGCTGCCCCGTCTTCGGAGGCGCCAGAAAGCAGTTCGCGCATGCGTTCTCGCCTCCCATCCTTTCCTGGACTGCGCCAAAGAGCGCCTACGGGCCTGGGATGGGCTCCCCTTTTCCACCCAATCAGGGCCCACCAGTGGTCCTACAATCTGGGGAGAGGATTCCACTCTCAAATGACTAATCGGGTGGAGACCCAAACAACGGACATCTACAGCAGCCAGTAGTGAAAAGCAAAAGGGAGGGGCCTCCATCTCTCCTTGTGGAGAGGCTGGGGGAGTCGCTGCGACTGGATGACTAAGGGCTCTCTGTTTGATGGACGAGGGAGAAAACCAGTAAGAGCGGGAAGGAGGCGGGGCTTTTCAGGAGCTTGGGGAGCGCCGCTCCTATCAGGTACTCCAAAGGAGGCCAGGCTGTGCCAGAAATCCGACCTATCAAATTGGAGTTTATTTTAAGGCGGTGGGGTCGGCAAAATAACTTGCAGAAAGCGCTCGCCTATAAGGAGTGTCCCAGACAAACGAGGGCGGGCGCTCTTGCAGAACGGCGTGGTCTTTGTCCTATAGGCACGCAAGGCGGACGGAGGCTTCCCCTCCCGCTGCGGCGGGACCAGTGGCTCCCCCTATCGGGTGGGGGCGGCGAGTGACGGGCGTGTCCCTCCCCCAATGAGAGGCGGGGGGAGGCGGGTTCTGCGCCGCCATGTCGCGGAGGCTGCTGCCCCGGGCGGAGAAGCGGCGTCGGCGGCTGGAGCAGAGGCAGCAGCCGGACGAGCAGCAGCGGCGGTCCGGAGCGATGGTGAAGATGGCGGCGGCGGGAGGCGGAGGCGGCGGTGGCCGCTACTACGGCGGCGGCAGTGAGGGCGGCCGGGCCCCTAAGCGGCTCAAGACTGACAACGCCGGCGACCAGCATGGAGGCGGCGGCGGCGGTGGAGCCGGGGCGGCGGGCGGCGGCGGCGGGGTGAGGCCAGGGCCCTAGGCGCCGGAGACGGCCGGGGAAGGGAGGGAAGATTGCCAATCTAGAGAGTATTAATTTTAGGTGGCTGAGTTTGTGCGCACGCGCCCAGGCCCTCGCGCTGAAGGACGGGGTGGAGTGGGGGAGGGGCAGACGTTGGGCAAACGGCGGGGTTTGCGCGAGGACAGGCGCTTGCGCGTGCGCGATATCCCGAGGTGGGGGTGGAGGAAACTGCTCGCGCTGCGGCTGGCGCATTGCGCAGGCGCCGCGGGCTAGCTTGTGGGGGCCAGGCACGCGGCCTGGCCGTTTTTCTTTATCGTTTTCCTGTCTGGCCCCTTGCGCAGGCGCACTGCTCCTGCCCCGGCCTCGTGGGCGGTTGTTGGGGGGGGGCACCGCGGGGAGCGCGTGGGCGGTGGCATTTTTCCGTGCTTGAGTGGGGAATTCTGCCTGATCGTTTTTAGTTTTTGTAGCGTCATGGTTTGTCCCTGTACAGAAATTCATTTATTTAAGGGTGTTTTTTTAGACCAGGATATGTTCCTCGTTTTTGTGGGCATCGAAAACCGGAAGAAGGGCTTGTGAAAGGTCTTGGGCGTTTGGAAGTTTAAGCCAAGCTTTGGAGTTATCACAAGTTTGCTTACAATTTCTAGGGGTTAACTGGATGCAGTCGGTTTCTCCAATCAAAATGTTCCCTGAGGGTGGGCATTTTGGAAGGGATTGGAGCCTCTTCAATCCCCTAGGCGGAAGAGGCTACCAGTTGTTACTGCTGACCTGGAGCCCGGTTCCTTCTCCCTGGAAGTTCATGAAGTCCTCTCCCGGTCACGGTCAGCCTTTTGCCGGGTTTTCCAGGTTTTAATAGCACGCTGTAGCTGTGATTTACTAGCATTTAAACTGTTCCAGGTCTTGTTCCGTGCGCTTTAAAGTTATCTCAATTGAATTCTTGACACTCCTGTAGAAGATAGGGCGTGGTATTACTGTTGAGGTGAAGTAAATCCGTCTAGGTCCCGTAGCTGTTGCAGGGAGGGGTTGGGATTAGGGGCTCTGGAACTCCAAATCGCTGAGCTGGTAGCCATCGAGCGGGTGTGCCTCCTGTGGTTTGTGTGGTTCATTCCTGAAATAGAATCCGATTCTGTTCCGTTCCATGGGCTTCTGCCTGGTAGTTCAAGTGGCAGGCTGGGCCCAGAGCTGGGCAGAGGTAGAGAAAGTTACTTTCCTTTTGATTTCCCAGAGGCTGTGGGTGGAAAGATACTTCCTTCCCTTGGGAAGGGAACTGTCTTGGTTTTTAGTGATAGAGGTTGGAGTTTTGTTTTCCTGAAAAACTTTCCTTCACCTAAGTTGGGCCTAAGTAGAATTTTCCAACACAGATGTTGGTGGGAGAGTAATTAACGGCCAGAAGCAGCCAAGACTGACCTGGTTGTTACAGCTTCTGGAGCTACTGGACCTGGGGATAAGTGGTGCGGGATAGCAATGCTTGGCTAGGTTGGAAGGGCACAGAAGCTGGAGTGGATGTCCTGGTTCAGACTGGAGCAGCAAATTGAGTTCTGTCCGTGATGTCCTCTTTCCAAGCCATTCTTTTCCCACATTTCCTTGACCAGCAGGAACAGACAGGTTCTGGGAGGAATATAAAATGGAATTTGCTTAGTCCTCCATTTTGCCATCCTCAGAAGCTACAGTGAGAACTATGAGGCACGTGGCCATACACTCAGGCCATGTGCTCTGCTGGCCCAGAATCCTTTTGGGGTGATTGGTCCCCTTGTCTGCCCTGTGTGTCCTCCTTGGCTCAAATGCTTTGACTGGGACCCCAACAGCACAGAAGCTCATAGGCCACCATTTTGTACAGCAGAAAGTGAAGTCTTATTTTTGCTTGTTTTGTCAGGAGAACTACGATGATCCACACAAAACCCCTGCCTCCCCAGTTGTCCACATCAGGGGCCTGATTGACGGCGTGGTGGAAGCTGACCTTGTGGAGGCCTTGCAGGAGTTTGGACCCATTAGGTACTCAGCTCATACGCCAGGGGTTGGGTAGTCAACTCCTTGGTGTCCTGTGTGTCGCTGGGTGTCTGGTTGGATGTGAATGTGTGGTCATTTCGGTCTAGCTGCTTGTAGCTAGGTCTTAGGCTCCTCTGCTCCTGGGGTTAGTCATTGTACTTTGAATCAGTTAACAGCAAGTTCTGCAGGGTTTTTTTCTCCTTCCTTTTCTCCTTCTGTGCCTTGTAGTTTTGCCTCTTTGGTACAGGAGGTGGTGGGTAGTGGTAAAGAGTAGTGAACAAAACTGTCCTGACTCGTCCCAGACAGTTCCCTATCCAGAGCGGTCAGCACTGTGATGGGGGACCATCTGGTTTAATCAGGTGAGGGATTGGGAAGAAACCTTTCCCAAAGAAGGTGATGCCCAAACTGTATACACCTCTTGTTGTGCCACTTATGGCAAGGGGTGCTCAGGTCAGGAAACCATGGTGGGGCCAGAGGAATCCAGAGGCCAGGGAGGAGTCAGCTTGTGGAAAACTGAGGCCCTTCTGACTCCTTGTCTCCATCCCCTGAGAGGATTGTAATCTGTGTTCTCTCTGCCAGCTATGTGGTGGTAATGCCTAAAAAGAGACAAGCGTTGGTGGAATTTGAAGATGTGTTGGGGGCTTGCAACGCCGTGAACTACGCAGCAGACAACCAAATTTACATTGCGGGCCACCCAGCTTTTGTCAATTACTCCACCAGCCAGAAGATCTCCCGCCCTGGGGACTCAGATGACTCTCGGAGCGTCAACAGTGTGCTTCTCTTTACCATCTTGAACCCTATCTATTCTATTACCACGGTGCGTGACAGCAGTTAGTTGTTTAGGTGGTTCTTCTGTGATATTTCTCTCCTGCTTTTTCTCCCTTGTCTTCTCCCCTGAGTCATATTGACCTGCCAGTGCCTCTTCATCTTGCCTGTCTTTGGTTTTACAGGATGTACTTTATACTATCTGTAACCCTTGTGGTCCTGTCCAGAGAATCGTCATTTTCCGGAAGAATGGAGTCCAGGCCATGGTGGAATATCCTTTGCTGCGAAACAGGTGTTCCTTGGGTTGGGGGCTCACAGGCTCCGTAGGGGTCCATCCATTCATCTGTCATGTGTCTTCTGAGTGCCTGCCATGTGCTACTGCTTTCATAGAGCCTGTGAAGGTATGGTTAGTAAATAGATGTAAAAAATTGGCCCTTGAGCAGAATGGATTTGAATCGTGTGTCCAGTTTTCACTCACTAAATGCATACTATCGTGCTGCACCATTTGTGGTTGGTTGGATACATGGATTTTTAACTGCACAGAGGGTTGGAGCTCCTAAAACATGTGCTCACACATACACCTGTGTTCAAGGGTCGGTCACCTGTGTAGTGTGAAAATGCAGAGTTTAAAATGCGAAGGGGAAGAACAGCATGCTGCGAAATACAAGAGGAAAGAATTCACAGGGGTCCTGGGAAAGTCTCTGAGGAGTTAGTAACTGAGTTTCTTTGAGGACGTAGGAGCTGGTATTCAGGCTCAGGACACTGCCTCTGCTAAGGTCCTCAGATGGGCAGGAGCTTAGTGTTGGAGAAAGCTTGCCAGCTGAAGAATGGCTGACATGGGGGGGAGGGTTGGTTATGATATTGGAAGAAGGGCATCCCACGTGGTGGGGTAAAGCTTGGATGTGGGCGTAGTGGAAAGCCTCTGGATTTTTCACAGGAGGAGTATGACCTACTTGATGTTTCCTGGATCGTTCAGGTTTAGTAGTGGCACACAAGGTTGCTGCTACCTCTGGGCTGGGCAGGGGGTGAGCAGAGAAGGTCACAGGATCTCTGGCCAGGGCCTGCTGTTCAGGGCAGCACTCCAGCTGGCTCCATCAAGTGGCTGTAGGCGGTGAGCTAACCCCGAAGCCTGCATGGAGCAGTCTTTAGGTGCTGCCTTGCCTTCATCCCTCTTTGGCACAATTTGAAACTTTCTAAGGCACTCTCAGGATGGGACTTTTCCTTAACTTTCCTCACATTTGACTCTGTGCAGAGTGCCCAGCGAGCCAAGGCCTCACTCAATGGGGCTGATATCTATTCAGGGTGTTGCACTCTGAAGATCGAATATGCGAAGGTAGGTTTGGGAAACTGCCCCTGTTAGCTTCCCAGGCAAATCTGGGGCCTGGCTGATCTCAAACTTTATCTTGTCCCTACAGCCTACACGCTTGAACGTGTTCAAGAATGATCAGGATACTTGGGACTACACAAACCCAAATCTCAGTGGACAAGGTAATCCTGACGGCCACTTTGTTCTAAATACACCCGCCTTGCCTTCACTTGACAAGTGCACTTCATAGACCTGGGCTCAGGGTTATGTAATGCCATTGGGCTCCCTGTGGACATGGGAGGGCCTTGGGGGGTCACCTCTTGGAGGACATACTCCAATGGGAGAGGGTGAATGAGGGGTCTCTGTAGGTCCTAGCTGCTGCTTTGGGCCCTTTGATGTGGCTGAGGGACCAGGGTCAAGGCAGAGGCCTGGGCCGGGTGGGGAGCAGGGCCTCACTGAGCAATGGCTTACGAACCAGTAGCAGCTCCCAAACAGATTCTGCTGCTTCCCTTCTAGGAGCCTGCTTAGGGGCCACTGACTCTCCATTCTCGCTGGACCAGGGATGGTCCCCTTGCTGTTCACTATTGAGAGGGTCTGCCTGTTGGGGGGAACAGATTGGGAGGTGATGCGGGCTCCCAGGCCTTTGCAGCAGAGCCTTTGAGCAAGTTGACCTTGTGGAGGTGAGACACCCTGGATTGGAGCAGGGCGGAGACGCCTCACCTCACTTATAGAGGGCAGACAACATCTCTGCAGGGGGCCCAGATGGACAGCCCCCTTCCTAAAATCTGTCAAGAATGATTTGCCTTGAATAGGAGGGAGAGGTGGAGAATTGCCTTTGAAAAAACAGCGGCACCCCCTCAGCAAGACCATCCATCTCTGTTTCTATCTTGGTCTGATACGTCGGGACTAGGCCATGGGCTGAGGGAGCAGGCTGGTTGCTGACATCTCACAGGCTCTGGAAGGCCAGAGGCCCCCATTCCTAGGCAGGCCTGTCTTGCTCGCCATTGCAGCTGGGAAGCAGTGGGCTGGGCGGGCTAGACTCTTCCCAAGGACCCTCAAAATGGGCGCTATGGGGCTGACTGCCCCCTCCAGAGGTCAGAGGCAAATTGGTGACCAAGTGAATGTACCAGAGCGGGCAATGGCATTACATGACTGCTAACAGAAACATGGCAACCAACCATTTCTTCTCCAAGGAACATAAATAGAAGATGTGCAGACCGGCAGGGGCTAGTGGCAGGGGCTGGCTGTGCATTGGTTTTGATGCCTCTCAGCTTTGGCCGCCCCCCCAGGCTGGGGGTCAAAAACTGATGAGCTGATGAGGTGACCTGGAGTGAGGGCGGTGCTTCGCCACCCCCTCGGGAACCAGACTTCAGCGGCTCTGCCTCTGCACATTGCTCACCAACACACAGGGTAGAAACCACTAGCTCTTCCTGGAGAGAACAGAACACGCAGCCTCCACCACGTCCCCAGAAACAGCTGCAGACTTGAGCTCACTACATCAAGAACACCACACCGCGCTCCAAGGAACAGCTACAAGCACAGAGACAGAGGCAGACAGAGACAAAGAAAGAGACGCAACATGGCAGCAGACACTGCTTTTTTTATTAAACATTAAAAAAAAAAAAGTCAAAATCCAAGCAAACTTGAACCCGAAAATGTACACAGAAGTAGGAAACACAGAGAACAGAGCTCTCCCAGCCAGCCAGCGGCGCTCTTTTCGGAGAACGTTTCATAGACTGAAGTAGATTCCATGGGCCTCCAAGACGATAGGATCCTCTCCATTCCTCGCCATGTGGGTTTGGTTTTTTTGTTTGTTTTTGTTTGTTTTTTAAGTCCTTTGGTTTGGGGAGGGCTTTTTTTTTCTTTTCTGTTTTGATATTTTTATTTTTTCTGCAGTCATCGGCTGCCAACATAATCTGCACCAACTGGAGATCAGAAATCAAAAAAAAAATTTAAACCACAACAGCAACAAAAATCAAAAAACCAAAACAGACCTAAAACCAGACAGCCAAACAGCTCAGAGGTACACAGTTACCTGCTGGCGGGTAACCAGGCGTGCTCCCAAGGCCAAAAGCGCGGGCATAGTGGGGCCACTGGCACACCTCATAACCAGGAGACACGCACATGGAGCGCTACACAGCCAGAAGCACCGCACTGCAGCACACAATGTGAGGAGGTGACAACATGGAGGGACACTACCCACTTCATACACCTTTATTTTCCACTTTCTGGTATCTTCTGAGGACAGAACATCTGTGAGCCATTTTTGGTTTAATCAAAGCATTGACTTTTAAAAGAATTCTTTAAAAAAAAAGTTGTAGCGGATGTGTACCGTAACTTGTATTTATGACTGTAAAACCATGTGATGCAGGGTCGCAGTGTATGTTTGATGGGACGCCATCTTTCAGAACTGTGCTAACTCACTGTTGAAGCGTCCAATGGTAAGAGAAAATACAGATTTGTTTTTTGTGACAAATGGACTTTGTACTCTGTACTTCTGCTGTAAGTAGCCCTTTTCCATCTTTGTAATGACTGTTGGAAAACAAAACCCAGGCCGGGTGGCAGGAAAGGGCAATGGTCCCGAGCCCTGGGTTTTGGAGTCAGCCAGGCCTGGGTTCAGATCCCGGCTCAGCCACTCACTTGCTTTGTGACCTCGGACCAAGTGTCTTTTAACTGCTCAGTTAAAAGTTAACTGCTCAGTTTCCTTATCTGTAAAATGGGGTTGAAATAGTACCTACCTCATAGGGTTGTTGTGAGGAATTTAAGAAACGGTGATGTATGTCTGTAAAGCGTTCAGCACAGCGCTGCCACTCAAGTGCGGGGTTGCTGGTAGCGATGGTGAACTGCAGCTGGGGACGGATGGGGCGGGGGTGGATCTGCGCCATTGTCTAAGCCTGTCAATGCCTTGTACATGACCGCTCATTTGAACTGATGCTGATGTCGCCCTGTTTGTCCTTTCCTACAGTCCCTCTCCTTGGGTTGGACGTGGCTAGGTGGGAGGGTGGCTGGGACTGGAGATTGAGAAAGTGGTCTTTGTAGAGAGGGGGGCTTAGAGCTCCTAGAACCTTGTGGCTTCAAGGGCATGATTTTTTTTTCTTTTTTTTTTTGCTTTTCCCTGGGTTATTTTCTGGCATTTAACTCCTCTTCCTTCATTGGGAGTTGTTTTAGAAAGCTATTCTGGCCCCCATAGTCCCTTTCATAGTGGCTGCAAGTTACTCATAGGGCCAAAAGCTGGGTTTCTGCCAGAGCCAGGGCAGGTGAGAGGCCAGAACCCGGCTACGTCCTTCACAGTGAAATGGAAGCAGCCTGCTTGGGGGCGGGGAATGGGGACAGTGGGCTCCAGCCTTAAAGCTTGGGGCTTCACTCGCACCCTGGGTCCATCTGGCCGCAGGATGGAGGCCCCAGTAGCCCTTGTGAGGCTGGTGCCCAGGCTTGCAGGAGCTGAGGGGTGCTGAGAACAGCCTCTGCAGTCAAGAGGAAGGGGTGCCCCTTTTTCCAAGTTTGGCTCTAACTCTTCTCTCTGTCTACAGGTGACCCTGGCAGCAACCCTAACAAACGCCAGAGGCAGCCCCCTCTCCTGGGAGATCACCCCGCAGAATATGGTGAGGGCAGGGGGTTCCCCTCCGTGGACTCCCGTGGCTCATGTGCCCCTGCCCGCCGCCCGACGCGCAAATTCTCACCCGTCCTCCCTCTTTTTCCTTCCCACCCCCCAGGAGGGCCCCACGGTGGGTACCACAGCCATTACCATGATGAGGGCTACGGGCCCCCCCCACCTCACTACGAAGGGAGAAGGATGGGCCCACCAGTGGGGGGTCACCGCCGGGGCCCAAGTCGCTACGGCCCCCAGTATGGGCACCCCCCACCCCCTCCCCCACCACCCGAGTATGGCCCCCACGCCGACAGCCCTGTGCTCATGGTCTATGGCTTGGATCAATCTAAGATGAACTGTGACCGGGTCTTCAATGTCTTCTGCTTGTATGGCAATGTGGAGAAGGTGAGCTTCTGCTAGGTTCTCTGCTTTCCTTGTACACCTGGCAGGCCGCCCTGACCTTCTGGCCCCACAGTGAACAAAGGGGAAGGAGCCTCTTTAGGAGCAAGCAGGTCCGGAGAGGGTAACTTGTTTAATCACATAATACTGCAGACTGATTTTATTTGGTCCTCACTGTATGTGCGTGGTTTTTTACTTACTAAAATTCTTCTTGGCCGCACCAGCAACATGCAGAAATTCCTGGCTAGGGATCAAATCCAAGCACAGCGGTGACAACATCCAAGTCCTTAAAACGAGTGTACCGCATAAAAGTACTGATACATGATGTTGCATGAACACGGCTTATGAATTTCACCTGTCACAGATAAAGCTCAGTGGGATTTTCTCCAGAACCCTTAAGATGATCTGGCAACACTGGGCCTGCCTTCCTTGCTTGAGGCATTCTTGGCTGGGCTTGCCTGTTGACTGCTCTCCTCAGACTAAGTTGTTTCTTCTGTCAAACTCATTCAAGCCTTTGAGTTTGCAGCCTGTGGCCTGGCCCGTTTAATATTAGCTCATTCTTTCTGTATCAAACATTTTAATAAGGTACATGTTGTTAGTTAGTTTCAGAAATTCTTTATGAGACAAGCATGGAGGGCACGTACCTTTTTTGTGGGAGTAGGACTCAGAGCTGGACAGCCTGGCTTCAGAGCCAGCACTGCTGGGGTTTTTTGGTGTTTTATAACATGAGCCACACAATTATGGCTCTGTATTTGTATGAATGTCTGTTAATGGAAGATGTTGATGGAAATAGATGCTTTCCCCCCCCCATGCCCACTTTTCTGTTGTGTTTCATTAAATCACCCACTCATGGGTCAGATTTTGTGGTGGGGAGACGCTGCCTTGTCTCTGCTGCCTGGTTTGGGCTGAGCACTTGTGGGCCAGGCAGGCTCTCTGGTCTGATTCCCCACTCACAAGTGAGGGGATGGAAGCCTAGATCCAGAGTAGAATTTTGTTTTTAACTAACTTGGAAGGGGCAGGAGAAGGGTCTTTGGCAGCTGGGCAGTGGTAATGGTGCTGACTATAGCTCCTCTCCTCAAGGTGAAATTCATGAAAAGCAAGCCGGGGGCCGCCATGGTGGAGATGGCTGATGGCTATGCTGTGGACCGGGCCATTACCCACCTCAACAACAACTTCATGTTTGGGCAGAAGCTGAATGTCTGGTAGGTCCCCAGTCTCCCAGGGCTTCGGAGGGTCAGAGGGCCTGAAAAGAGAAGGGGAAAGAGGCCCACTTAGGACAGAGTTCAGAGGAGTGCTGGGAAGCCAGATGCTGATTCAGCGTGGAGTTGGGTGTAGCAGGTGTGTTCCCAGATGTCCTCCTGATGTGGTAGGAGAAGCTGTCAGCTTCAGCTTAGCTGTGGAGCGGTGCCCTGTGAGGCACACAGTGCTATCATACAGGAAAGTGGCCACAAAAGAGGGTGGGGGGCAATTTGAGGTCTGACAGAGGGCTCCCCTTCCGTCCTCCAGTGTCTCCAAGCAACCAGCCATCATGCCTGGTCAGTCATATGGGCTGGAAGATGGGTCCTGCAGTTATAAAGACTTCAGTGAATCGAGGAATAATCGGTTCTCCACTCCGGAGCAGGCAGCCAAGAACCGCATCCAGCACCCTAGCAATGTGCTGCACTTCTTCAATGCCCCTCTGGAGGTGACCGAAGAGAATTTCTTCGAGGTGGGTGACAGGGAGTTGGTCCTCCAGAACAGCTGTCAGGGGAGGCCATGCATTTTATTTTTAGTTTTTTAACAAATAACCTATTGAGTTTTTGTTTTGCTGGGCCCTGGGTTGGGTGCTAGGGACGCAGCAGGGTTCAAGACAGGCTCAGCGTGGCACCAGCTTGAGCAACAGTGGAGTTTGCCATGCTCTTTGCATTTTGGTGAGTTAGGGTGGCTGCTTGTTTGCTGAGGAAGATTCCTCCCTGTCTGTGATCAGGGCCCAGTCTCAAAACATCCACATTGTCAGGCCCTCTGGTACCCACATAGCGTTAGAAGGGAGGGTCCTGTTTAGTTGCTATTAGGAAACCAGAACAGCCTGGGGGAAGGGTGGACATGTGGCTGCCTGCAGAGTTGGACTTTGGACCTTCCTCTGGCCTGCGACACTGCTTGTTTGAGTTCAGCATTTATTTACCTAGTGCTGGCACACACCCAAACAACAGCTGAAGGTGGGATGTTGAAAAAGCAGTTTCCTGGTTTAGGGAACATCATAGTTAAGAGCAGTGCTCCTCAATTTTGGGGGTGGGGGTGGGGTCACAGGAATACCTTTCAGTGTGTGATAAAAATTTAGAAGCTGTTATTGAGAAAAATCCGAGCATTAAGTTGTGCTTGAATTCCACATGTGGCACCGCTTGTGTTTCTGAGTCTATTTTGTGCCTGTTGCAGATCTGTGATGAGCTGGGAGTGAAGCGGCCGTCTTCTGTGAAAGTATTCTCAGGCAAAAGTGAGTCAACTGCACTGCCGCCTTTGATTGTTGATGGTTGGCTCCTTGCTTCCTGCACAGGTCAGCCTAGATAATCCTGCACAGGTCAACCTAGATAACTTTGGTTTTCCCATCAGGTGAACGCAGCTCCTCTGGGCTGCTGGAGTGGGAGTCCAAAAGTGATGCCCTGGAGACTTTGGGCTTCCTGAACCATTACCAGATGAAAAACCCAAGTGAGTATCTGTGTGTCCTGCGCTCAGCCCCCTTGTGGCCTAATGGGTTGGCAGGCTTTGGGCCAGAGCCATCCTTCCTGCCATCAAGTTAGGACCCCAGAGATTTTCTCATTGCCACTGGCACAGGCAGGTGGGACCTGTCGCCCGGAGAGCAGCCTGATATTTCCCATGGGAGGCCAGCCTGGCTGCTTGCTGCCACCCACTCTGCTGGCTTGGGAGTTAATTCAGGCTTGTCCTCCAGGGAGTTGGCATTCTTTATGCGTCAGAGGCTGGCTCAGATAGTACCCAGGACAGGCTGTACTTGCCGGCAGGTAAAATATGCCTACCCAGTTCCTGGGTAGGTCTGGCATGTGCCAGCTAAGAGCTGGAAGTAGGACTCTCCATGGGCTTGAATGAAGGAAGAGAAGGAGAAAAGCTTTGTGTGTTTGGCTCGTTTTTGAGTCTCAAAACTGTCGGTGACCAGTTGGATCCCTGAGGGTGAATTGCAGAAAACTGCAGAGATGTGTGCCAAACCAGAGGAACTCTGGGTCGGGGGAGCCTTCAAAGAGGGGCCCAAGTCACACCTCTTCTTTCTTTGGCAGATGGGCCGTACCCTTACACCCTGAAGTTGTGTTTCTCCACCGCTCAGCACGCCTCCTAATTAGGTGCCTATGAAGAGTCCCATCTGAGCAGGAAAACATTTCTCTTTCCTTTATGCTGTTTTTCTCTTTCCTTTTTTCTTCCTTTTTTTTTTTTTTTTTGGCAAATGTTCCTGTACTCTTTTTTTTTTTTTTTTTTCCTTTCTTTTAATTCTAGGTTAGTAGAGACTTAACCATAATGGAAACTCTGGAAGTCTAAAGGGGGAGGGGAAGGGGAACTGATATCTCCCAAGATTAACCTTCACTTTTTAAAGAATTACTGTACATGTGATTTTTTTTTTTTTTCTTCCTGTTCATACATTTGTGCTGCCCATGTACTCTTGGCATATTTCAATAAAATTGTTTGGAAAATAAACAGAGCACTTGCTGGGATTTCAGGGTGTGTCTGCCTTCCTCTCAGTCTTCTTTGGGCATGTGAAGTTCCCAGGCTAGGGGGGGTTGAACTGGAGCTGGAGCTGCCGCCCCACACCACAGCCATAGCAATAGCAGATCCAAGCTGCATTTGCAGCCTGTACCACAGCTCAAGGCAGTGTCAGATCCTTAACCTACTCAGGGGGGCCAAGGAATCAAACTTTCACCCTCATGGATATTGGTCAGGTTTGTTACCACTGAGCCATGATGGGAGCTCCCCCACTTGGTCTTCTGAAGAGGGGCAGACTCAGCCCTGAGGGGCAGGGCGGCCCAGGGCTACAGACAGGATGATCCTAGCATTTAAAAGTCCTGAGCAAAGTCCAGGAGACCTGGTAGTTTCATGGGGCCTGCGCAAGCAAGCTCAGCATAGTTGTGGGAGTCACTTTTTATTTTTTTAAGTAGTGTAAATTTAATATTTGAAAAAATAAACTTTTCCTAAAAAAAGTGGGTTTGGGGGCTTGTTTTTGTCTTTTTAGGGCTGCATCCACGGCATATGGAGGTTCCCAGGCTAGGGGATGAATCGGAGCCTTAGCTGCCAGCCTACACCACAGCCACAGCAATGAGGGATCCTTAACTCACTGAGCAGGGCAGGGATCAAACCTGCGTCCTCATAGATATTAATTGGGTTTGTTAACCAGTGAGCCATGACGGGAACTCCAAAGTTTCTTTTTTTGTAGAAGCCAGTCTCAGAATTCCCCTTGTGGCTCATCGGTAACAAACCTGGCTATGTCCAGTGTGATGCAGGCTCGATTCCTGGCCTCGCACAGCGAGTTAAGGGATCTGGCATTGCTGTGGGCCGCAGTGTAGACGAATCTTGGATCCCACGTTACTCTGGCTCTGGCACAGGCCTGCAGCTACAGCTCCAATTCAATCCCTAGCTTGGGAAGTTAAATACACCATGGGCGCGGCTCTAAAAACAAAAAAAGCCTTAATTTTATGAAATAAACACTGCTTTTCTATGAGGTTAGAAGATAAAGCCTCAGTCAATTCCTCAGTCCCTCTTTTTTTTTTTTTTTTTTTTTTTTTTTTTACTTTTAGGGTTGCCCCTGTGGCATGTGGAATTTCCAGGCTAGGGGTCAAATTGGAGCCACTGGCCTACGTCACAGCCACGGTTCCAGATCAGCTGCATCTGCAACTGACAACACTGGATCCTTAACCCACTCAGTAGGCCAAGGATCAAACCCACATTCTCATGGATGCTAGTCAAATTTGTTACTGCTGAGCCATGAGGGGAGTTTCTCTCCCAGTCACTTTATTTAGTGGAACAATTTTTTGGTGAGTTCCCTTTTTTTTTTGAGGGCTGCCCCTGGGAGGGGGTGTGTGTGTGTGGAGGATGAACATCTAATGAAGTCAAATGGCATTTATCAGATGGAGAAACTTTCCTTCATCAGGGGAGGGTCAAACAACCTCTAGACAAGCAGAAACTGGTCACCTTCCGGCCATAAACTTGTAAGTCTTCTAGAATTTATTGTTAAGCTAATCAAGGGGTAAAAAAAAAAAAAGTTACTTTCCCTACTTTGCCTCCCAGCACCCAGTTTTCATCCCTTGTTAGCAGTTATGAGTTAGGTCCTAGATATTCTATATACACACAGCCATCTCTAACTTTTTTTTTTCTTTCTATGGCGTATGGAAGTTCCCAGATTAGGGATGAATTGGAGCTGCAGCTTCTGGCCTGCACCACAGCCACAGCAACTCAGATCTGAGCCACATCTGCTACCTATGCTGCACCTTGCAGCAACACAAGATCCTTAACCCACTGAGTGTGGCCAGGGATTGAGCTTGTGTTCTCACGGACACTATGTTGGGTTCTTAACCTGATGAGCTACAATGGGAGCTCCTATAACCATTTTTTAATATATATCAACGTAACTAAGTGTTCTCCATGCTTAAATTTTTTTTTCTCTTGTCTTGGTATCTGCATAGTGGTTCTAGAGTTTTCCATCATGTAGATAACCAGTTTTGTTTTCTAAGAAAGCTTACCTGTCACACAGTCATTAAGAAGCCAAGATATTCCCTACAACCCCTTTAGCCCAGAGACAGGTTCACCATGAACATCTCCCTAAGGAACATATTCAAGGAGTTCCTGCTGTGGCACAATGGGATTGGTGGCATCTTGGGAGCACTGGACCCAAGTTTGATCCCCAGCCGGACACGATGGATTAAGGATCCAGCATTTCCACAGCTGCAGCTTAGGTCGAGACTGTGGTTCTCAGAACTGCAACTCCCTATGCCTTGAGGCAGCCAGAAACAAACAAAAACTAAGTGGTTTTGCAGAGGTGGGTGTGTGTTTTGGATTTTGTTTTTTTGGCTTTTTGTCTTTTTTGGCTGCCCTTGCAGCCTGGGAAGTTTCTGGGCCAGGGATCCAACCCCTGCCACACCAGACAAGTCCAAATCTGAAACCTCTTGGCCACCAGGGAACTGGTAAAACACTTTTATTCTTGGGCTAACTGGCTTTTTCTGAAGTTATTTTATTTATTTTGTCTTTTGTCCTTTTTTAGGGCCGCACCCACGGCATATGGAGTTTCCCAGGCTAGGGGTCTAGTTGGAGCTGTTGCTGCCGGCCTATGCCAGAGCACAGCAACGCCAGATCCGAGCCACATCTGCAACCTACACCACAGCTCATGCCACATCCTTAACTCACTGAGCAAGGCCAGGGATCAAACCCGCAACCTCATGGTTCCTTGTCGGATTTGTTTCTGCTGCACCACGACGGAAACTCCCCAAAGTGATTTTAAAAGGCCTTATATTTAGGAGTTCCAGGCTTGACGCAGTGGAAACAAGTCTGGCTAGGAACTATGAGGTGAGTTTGGTCCCTGGCCTCACTCAGTGGATTAAGGATCCTTCATTGCCATGAGCTGTGGTATAGGTCGCAGAAGTGGCTTGGGGGGTTCCCGTTGTGGCTCAGTGGTTATCGAATATGACTAGGAACCATGAGGTTGCAGGTTCAATCCCTGGCCTTGCTCAGTGGGTTAAGGGTCCGGCGTCGCCTTGAGCTCTGGTATAGGTCTCAGATGTGGCTTGGATCCCGCGTTGCTGTGGCTGTGGTGTAGGCCAGTGGCTACAGCTCTGATTAGGCCCCTAGCCTGGGAACCTCTACATGCTGCGGGAGTGGCCCTCAAAAGGCAAAAAGAAAAAAAAAAGTGGCTTGGATCCAGCATTGCTGTGGCTGTAGTGCAGGCCAGCAGCTGTAGCTCCAATTCAACTCCTAGCCTGGGAACCTCCATATGCTGCAGATGTGGCCCTAAAAAGCAGTACCCCCCCCCAAAAAAAACCCCTTATATTTATTAAGAACACGTACTTAATGGACTTCCCATGTGGCTTGCAGGATAACTACTTGGTGTTGCTTCTACAGTGGCTGTGGCTCGACCCCTGGCTCAGGAACTTACATTAAAAAAAAAAAAAAAAAAAGAACATGTACTTAGGAGCCACATAAATACCCTCTTCAGCCCTCTTGAATCCCAGAGACCTTAATCTAGTGACGTCTCCCCATCCCGGTTTCCGCTGTGTACAAGGTAAAACCCCTACCCACCCCACCCCCGCCCCCGGCCCGCCCAGTGGTGTGGGAATTCGGATTATATAGTCAGCACTTAATGTTGGTCTATATTTTTACTGGATAACCTCAGTAGGAAATTTTTCTTTTTAGTTAATATGGTACAAGTGCATGGTTACAAACTGGCAGGGCTCCGATTATTCTGCCATTACGGACTTGGACACTCAGCTCTCTCCAATTCGTTCACCATTACGAAACAGCTGTGGTGGCCCCCTGCACAGAATGTTCGAGGACAGTGAATCACCGCCTCAGGCCAGGTTCCTATTGTGCCAAAGGTTCCCAGGGAGAGCCAAAGGCCGGCGAATTTAGAAGGCGATTTCCGGTTGCCCTTAGTAAAGATGGCGGGAATAGGGGTGTCACCGCT
This sequence comes from Phacochoerus africanus, assembly GCF_016906955.1. Lineage (NCBI taxonomy): Eukaryota > Metazoa > Chordata > Mammalia > Artiodactyla > Suidae > Phacochoerus > Phacochoerus africanus. The sequence goes on along the minus strand of NC_062551.1, from coordinate 47,673,556 downwards.
GTTTGGATGAGGCTTCGATGCCCTCGCTCAACATGGCGGCCCTTGTGCCCGCCCCCTTAACTTCCTCTCGTCGGGCTATTCCGGCATTTCAGTCGCAATGACGGCAGCGGCAATGGCGTCTTTTCACAGAGTGCGCAGCTTGCTGACTCGGCGTGAGTCATCTCTTGACTTCTGGGGGTCTACTGAGCTGTCGTCCTGTCATGGCGACTGTAGAACGGAGAGGCCTGTCTGGGGTCAAGCAAGGTCCTCACGCCTTATTAAACTCAGGGGTCCATGTGCTCCTATGCAAAGGGCCCGTGTCCTACCGTGGGGTAGCTGTCAGCTCAGTGTCTCTAATCTAGGGTCAGTACCACCTTCGCGGGTTTGAAGTGGCCCTCAGACCGAGGCCACTGGTGAGTGCACCCTAATCTTAAAAGCCTGTGTCTTCCTGAACCAAGGCCTCTTAACAGGCCTGTGTTCCCCAATCTAATGTCACTGAGATGGATGTGTGCCCTCTGCTTTTGAAGGTGCTCTTCTCCCAATTTGGGGTCATAAAATGCTCTTCCTGGGAGTTCCCGTCCTGGCTCAGTGGTTAACAAATCCGACTAGGAACCATGAGGTTGCAGGTTCGATCCCTGGCCTTGCTCAGCGGGTTAAGGATCCGGCGTTGCCGTGAGCTGTGGTGTAGGTTGCAGACACGGCTCGGATCCTGCCACGTTGCTGTGGTTCTGGTGTAGGCCGGTGGCTACCGCTTTGATTCCACCCCTAGCCTAGGAACCTCCATATGCCGCGGGAGCCGCCCTAGAAATGGCAAAAAGACAAAAAAAAAAAATGCTCTCCCTTTGTCTCTCCAGGATTGACAGCCCCCACCAACCTCAGCCTTAGTCTTCACCCCATGAGCTCCTTTACACAAGAGGAGGCTTCCAAAGCTGCTCCCAGTGAAGCTCCAGGTCACAACTATGAGTCCCTTCAGGTGACAGCTGTCCAGAAACATGTGCTTCATGTGCAGCTAAACCGGCCAGAGAAGAGAAATGCCATGAACAGAGCCTTCTGGAGGTCTGGTCTGCAGGTCCTGAGAGGCCTGTCTGCAGGAGGAGGCAGGGGCTAAGGGACTGGGCAGGGGAGGACCTGAAAGCAGGGAACTCCCCCCGCCCCCCCCAGACAGCCCTTGCCTCCTTCCCTTTCCACAGAGAGATGGTGGTGTGCTTCAACAAGATCGCACAGGACCCTGACTGTCGTGCGGTGGTGATCTCTGGTGCAGGAAAAATGTTCACTTCAGGTACCACGTGCTCTCCATACCCACCCCTGCCACCCTCCCCTGCTCCTGGGGAGAGATCAAGGCTTCTTAATTAGAGTTTCAAGCAGCTTCTAACTTCAACTTTCAACATTTTCAAATACAGAAATTGACAGGTTCATGGGCTCTTAAGTCTGGGTTTTCATTCTTGAATCTCTGGCCTTAACCATTCAGTCTGTTTTTTTGTGTCAGTAAAGTGTCTTATAATAATAACATGCTTTTGGAGTTTCCGCTGTGGAGCGGCGGGATTAGTGGCATTTCTGGAGTGCTGGGACACAGGTTTGATCTCTGGCTGCCACAGTGGCTAAGGATTCAGCATTGCTGCAGCTTTGGTGTAGGTCGCAACTGCAGCTTGGATCTGATCTCTGGCCGGGAAACTCCATATGCCACAGGGCAGCCAAAAAAGAAAATAAATAAATAACAGGCTTTCATGCAGTTATTCCACCCGCATGAACTGATTTCCGGTTACGTGTCTATTAGGTTTTTTGATTGTCCCATAGTTCTGTTCTTTGGGTTGGGTACTTTCCTTAGACCATATGCACCAACTCCTTTTCATCTGTACTCTGCCCATCCAGTGACTAAGCCCATCCAGTGATTTTGAAATTTTCAGATACAGACATACCTCAGAGATACTGTGGGTTCAGTTGCAGACCACCGCAATAAAACAAAGATAGCAATAAAGTAATGACATTAATTTTTTGGTTCTCCAGTGCGTAGAAAAGTTATGGTTATATTCTCTAGTAGTCTGATAAGTATGCAATAGCATTATGTCTTAAAAAAAGGAGTTCCCATGGTGGCTCAGTGGTAAAGAACCCAACTAGTATCTGTGAGGATGGGGGTTCAATCCCTGGCCTTGCTCAGTGGGTTAAAGATCTGGCATTGCCATGAGCTGTGGTGTAGGTCACAGGTGCAGCTTGGATCCCAAGTGGCTGTGGCTAACAGCTATAGCTCTGATTTGACCCCTAGCCTGGGAACTTCCACAGGCCACGGGTGTGGCCCTAAAAAGCAAAAAAATAAAATAATAGAAATTTTAAAAAGGACTTTGCTTTTTTTTACCTTAATTTAAAAATACTTTATTACGAGTTCCCATCATGGCGCAGCGGAAATGAATCCGACTAGAAACCATGAGATTGTAGGTTCGATCCCTGACCTTGCTCAGTGGATTAAGGATCTGGCGTTGCCATGAGCTGTAGTGCAGGTCACAGACGTGGCTCAGATCTGGCGTTGCTGTGGCTCTGGCACCGGCTGACAGCTGTAGCTCTGACTCGCCCCCCTAGCCTGGGAACCTCCATATACCATGGGTGCGGCCCTAAAAAGACAAAAAAAAAAAAAAAGACAAATAAATAAATAAAAATACTTTATTACTAGAAAAAAAACTCCAGCCATTTAACAACACAGGATTGTCACAAACCTTCAATTTTTTAAAAAAACACAGTATCTGTGAAGCACAGTGAAATGAGGTATGCCTGTATTATAGTTTTCAATTCTCAAATTTCCTTTTTTTTTAACTTGTCTTCCATTTCTTTTTATTTGTCATGAGCGTATGTTTCTTTGTGTCATTGAGGGTAGTTATAATGGCTTTAAAATCCTTGTCTCCTAATTCCAGCACCTGGGTCACCTTGGGGTCTGACTCTATTTATCTCAGTCTCATGTTCTTGTTTCTTTGTTTTGGGAGTAAGGTTGGATTGTATCCTGGATATTGGGATATGGGAAGAAAATGATGTGGAAACTCTGGATCCCGCTGTGTAATTCCAGAGTATTAAGCGACTTAGTTGAAGTCAATTATTTTGGGATTTGGGGTTTTTTTGGGGGGGGCAGGCCCACAGCATATGGACGTGCATATGGACGTTCTCTGGCCAGGAACTGAACCTGTGCCATAGCAGCAACCCAAGCTGCTGCACTGACAACACCAGATCCTTAACCTCCTGCATTGCAAGGGAACTCCTGAAGTTTGTTTTTAAACCTTTTGCTGAGCTTCATGTCTCTTTCACCAGTCAGCAAGAGACCTGGGCAAAGGTTTTACACGGAATCTGAGGCTCCCTTCTCTGGCTTTCTGTTTTCTGGAATTTTGCCCCCTAATTTGCCAGCAGCTAAGGTCACCCTGGACTCTGTCCTCCAGTTCTTGAAGCACAACTTCAGCCTGCTACAACGCAGACTCAAGGCTTTCCTTCCTTCTTTTTTTTTGCTATTTCTTGGGCCGCTCCCGCGGCATATGGAGGTTCCCAGGCTAGGGGTCTAATCAGAGCTGTAGCCACCAGCCTACGCCAGAGCCACGGCAACTCGGGATCCGAGCTGCATCTGCAACCTACACCACAGCTCACGGCAACGCCGGATCGTTAACCCACTGAACAAGCGTAGGGACCGAACCCGCAACCTCACGGTTCCTAGTCGGATTCGTTAACCACTGCGCCATGACGGGAACTCCTTTCCTTCTTTTTTTAGCCACCGCATGCCATATGGAGTTTCCGGACCAGGGATCAGATCTGAGCTGTAGTTTCAACCTAAGCTGCAGCTGGATCCTTAATCCACTGTGCCAGGCTGGGGATGGAAGCTGCATCCCTGTGCTCCCAAGACGCCGCCAAGCCCGTTGCGCCATAGCAGGAACTCCAGGCTAAAGGCTTTAAAAACAGAGAGCTCACTTGGGCCGTCCTTTCTTCCAGAATATGCCAGGTACTATCAGGTAACTGGATCTTGTCCAACCACAGTACATAGTTTTCATCTGTGGGAGGGTCCGTACCAGAGGTGAAAGGTCACGTACATTGATTTGTGCGTGGGCCCCAGGCCATTGCTGGGGACCCAGTGGTAACTGAGACAGCCCAGGGCCCTGTCCTCATGGAGTTCCCAACTCAACAGGGGAAGACAAACAGTAAACAATATATTTTTCTGGGAGTTCCCATCGTGGCGCAGTGGTTAATGAATCTGACCAGGAACCATGAGGTTGCGGCTTCGATCCCTGGCCTTGCTCAGTGGGTTAAGGATCCTGTGTTGCCGTGAGCTGTGGTGTAGGTTGCAGACGTGGCTCAGATCCCGTGTAGCTGTGGCTATGGCTGTGGTGTAGGCTGGTGGCTACACCTCCGATTAGACCCCTAGCCTGGGAACCTCCATATTGCTGCAGGTAGCGGCCCTAGAAAAGGCAAAAAGAAAAAAAACAACATATTTCCACGTTTACCATCTTTGCATGTCCTTTGTTTTCTTTCTACAACCCTCCCTGGTCTCCGAGGTTCCCTGGGTCGACCTTAGGTGAGGTCCCTCCAGTGCCAGCCCCCTTCCAGGTCCGAGAGCTCAAGCAAGGGGGCAGCCCCTGTTTCTGACCCCTTGCCCTGGGGCAGTGCAGGATGAGGTTCCTCTGTTGCTGCGCCAGGCCTGGGGCCCTCATCTTTCAGCTTCCAGCTGATCAGGACTGTCTTGTCCCCTTTTCGACCTGAAGGCCAGGAAGAAGAAACTCACCTTAATTAGGAGTTTGAGTGAGAGAATGCAACTATTAATTAAAAAAAAAACAACTTCCCCACACTTATGTACATCTACGGAGTGTCTGAGGCACTTTACACGTATGAATTCTCACGACAGCCCGATGTGAAAAGTTGAGTCATCATCCCCATTTGATAGGTGAGGAAACTGAGACCCAGAGAAGGGAAGAAACTTGCCCAATTCTCACTGCTGGCTTTTTTTTTTTCTTTTTCCTCACAGCCAGCGTGCTGGCCTGCGCCACAGCCACGGCAACGCAGGATCTGAGCCACATCTGCAGCCTATACCATGGCTCATGGCAGTGGGGATCCTTAATCCAGTGAGCGAGGCCAGGAATCAAACCCATGTCCTCCTGGATACTACTTGGGTTCGTAACGCTGAGCCACAATGGGAACTCTCACTGCTGGGATTTTGGAACGAGGGCTGCATAGCTGTGGAGTACATGCTCTTGATCGCTAAGTGGCTATGGCCCCAGTGTCTGGCAGACTGGTTCAGAGTACGCCTGACCTAGAGTTCCCTGGTGGCACAGTGGGTTAAGGGCCTGGTCTTGTCACTGCTGTGGCTCAAGCTGCTGCAGTGCCTTCCATTTGATCTCTGGCCCCAGAACTTCCACGCCATGGGTGCGGCCAAAAAAAAACCATATACCTGGGAGTTCCCGTTGTGGCGTAGTGGTTAATTAATCCGACTAAGAACCATGAGGTTGCGGCTTCGATCCCTGCCCTTGCTCAATGGGTTAATGATTCGGTGTTGCCGTGAGCTATGGTGTAGGTCACAGACACTGCTCGGATCCCGCGTTGCTGTGGCTCTGGCGTAGGCTGGCAGCTACAGCTCCAATTAGACCCCTAGCCTGGGAACCTCCATATGCCGTGGGAGCGGCCCAAGAAATGGGAAAAAGACACACACACACAAAAAAAGTATACCTTCCCCAAGTAGCCAGCTACCTTCCACCTCTGCCACCTGTGCACACCTTTGCCTCTCTGGGCTCCTCATCTGAAATAAACGGAGATGCTCTTAGCGCCCCCCTTGTCAGGCTGCCATGAGGATTAAATGAGTTAATAGGCACAAAAGGTTAATTTACGGGAAACTTCTTGTTGTCTCTGTCATTATTGATGACTCTGAAGACCTTAATTGTGACGATGAATGAGATCAGAAACATTTAGAGGTTCACAGGGAACAAGACAGGGGCCCTCTCTGGCATGAGTTGTGACCCTGGAAGGGTTTGCCTTGTACCATGGTCTGGGGCTTTTTATTGCAAGGGGTTGCAGGAGTTCCCGCTGTGGCACAACAGGATGGGCAGCATCTTGGGAGCTCTGGGATGCAGGTTCGATCCCCGGCCCAGCACAGTGGGTTAAGGGTCCGGCATTGGATCTGATCCCTGGGCCCGGGAACGCCATATGCCACAGTTGACTGAAAAAGAAAAAACCAAAAAACCCAAGAGATTGCAGACACCCACGTCTGTCGATCCAGGTAGGGCAGATAGACCAGCCGAGCCAGTGGGAGGAGGTGCCTCAAGATGCCAAACTGGGCGCGTTCTGGGATTCAGCGTGGTTCCCACAGAGTCATACAAGCTTCCCAGACCTGGTATGGAAGCCAGCAGATGCCTGTAGGCTGCTGGAGGCTGTTCTGGCCGCCACTGAGGTGGCGTGCATGATACAATAATAGTAACCATTGTGATGCCGTCACATGCCAGGTGCTGCTCAAAGGGCCCCCAGGACCTGTCTCCTCAAAACCTTGTAGCCCCATCAGCTCTGTGAAACCTTTAGCTTCATTTCCCAGAGCAGAAACTCAAGTCCCAGAGGATGGAGTGGCCCGGCCAGGGTCACAGAGGTGTTCCATCTTACTCATATTTAACTCACACAAATTCAGCTCTACCCTGAGTCAACACTCCCCAGGTCTTGTTCATTTGCACAAGCCGTGGAGGCAACAAAGCTGCAGAGTCCCGGGTGTGGCTGAATGTGGGAATGATTTTTCAGGTGTGTCAGATATCATTGTTCAGACGACAAGCAAAAGGATGAGAATGATTAACCTCAGAAGGTAGAAATTCTCAGAGTTCTCTTCGTGGCTCAGTGGTTAACGAATCCGACTAGGAACCATGAGGTAACCTCAGAAGGTAGAAATTCTGCTCTGAACTGTCACGTTGCTCCATCTCAGTCAGAGTCAAAGCCAAAGTCCTCCTCTTGCCCCACAGGCCGAACAGAGTCTGCCTCTGCCACCTCTCTGACCTTGACTCCGCCTCTCCCCCTTGCTCACTCCACACCGGCTACATGGGCCCCCTCGTCGGTCCTCACACAGACCAGGTACATTCCTACCACAGGGCCTTTGCACTGGCTGTTCCTGACATTTAGAGTTCTTATCCCAGCTCTCCCTACAGCCCCCTCCCTCTCATCCTCCAGATCTCCACGCAGATGTCACTTTTTCAGCGAGCGAGTCCCTGACCACCCCAGTGAATACCGCAGCAGCCCTCACTGCGTGCACACTCCCTTCCCCTTCCCTCCTTTCATTCTCTTTTCATACTTATCGACACCTGACAAAATGCATTTTCTTCTTCATTCGTCTCCTTCATAGAAGGGCAGCTTCGTGGGGGCAGGGATTGTTGTCTATATTGTTCACTTACGGAGCACCTACTGTGTGCACCGGGCCCTGTTGGGTACTGGGGATAGAGTAGTGGATGAAAAGGCCAAAACGCCTATGCTCATGGAACTCACATCCTAGAAAGGGAGTCAGGCACTGAACAAGATAAGTACACAACGATACAACAAGAGGGCAGTGTGGGAGATAAGGCAGAGAAAGGAGATGGAGGGTGACGGGCTGCTATTTAGCCAGGGTGGCCAGAGCGGGCCTCCCTGAGGCTTGAATAGCATGATGGAGTCAGTATGGAGACCGACCGTTGCTGCAGAAAGGCTGTTCTAGGCAGAGGGCGCAGTATAAGCACAAAGGCCCCGGGAAAGGAGTGGGTTGTGTTGGAACAGCTGTTGGAGGCCCACGTGCCCAGGAATAGGTTGGAAATGATGCTTTTGCAGGGCTGGTAAGGTTTTGGCAAAAGATTTCAATTAAAATTTTTTTTATTATAGTTGATTTACAAAGTTCTGTCCATTCCTGCTGTACCGCAAAGTGACTCAGTTATATATATATGTACACGTTCTTTTTCATGTATTATCTTCTGTCACGTTCTATCACAAGTGACTGGATATAGTTCCCTGTGCTGTACAGCAGGACCTCATTGCTTATCCATTCTAAATGTAATCCTTTGCATCTACCACCCCCAAACTCCAGTCCATCCCACTCCCCCCCATACCCCTGCCCCCTGGGCAACCACAAGTTTGTTCTCTGTGTCCCTGAGTCTGTTTCTGTTCTGTAGCTAGGTTCATTGGTGCCATATTTTAGATTCCACATATAAGTGATATCACAAAGTATTTGTCTTTCTCTTTCTTACTTCACTTAGTATGAGAATCTCTAGTTCCACCCATGTTGCTGCAAATGGCATTATTTTGTTCTTTTTTATGGCTGAGTGTTGAATTTTATTCTAAGTAAGAAGGGAGCAGGAGTTCCCATTGTGGCTTAGCAGTAACAAATCCATCTAGTATCCATGAGGATGCAGGTTCAATCCCTGGCCTCACGCAGTGGGTTAGGGATCCGACATTGCCACGAGCTGTGGTGTAGGTCACAGACGCAGCTGGGATCCCACGTTGCCCTGGCTGTGATGTAGGCCAGCAGCTGCAGCTCAGATTTGACCCCTCGTTGGGGAACTTCCATATGCCACATGTAGGGTGTAGTTTTTAGGGTGAAGCCCTGAAAAGACAAGAAAGAAAAAGAAGGGAATGGACTCTCACCTCACAGGGGTGAGAGTGAGGAGACCAGGAGAGATGATGGTAGCCAGAGGAGGGTCATGGAGAATGATTAGTAGAGGGACAGGCTTGGGATTGTCTTAAAGTTGGAGCCACAAAAATGGCTCCACTTCCGGTCTTCCCAGCTCAGGAGACATGACCATCTCTGATGCAATTGCCTGTGCCCAGAACCCTGACTTCTAGGCCATCTGGCATTATGGGAAGAAGCATGGCCCCTGGAGAAGCTGCCTGGTTCTGAGTTTGAAATCTCAGTTCCACTGCTCACAAGCCAGAGTGACCTTGGGCAAGTGACTTAAGCTCCCTGTGCCTCAGTTTCTCCCCCGGTAAGATGGGGATAGTAATAGAGCCTACCTCAGGGTCCTTGTGAGGCTTGAGTGAGTGAAGACTCGATACACATTAGCTTGTATTGATGTCACACCCCACATGCGATCTTCCAGAAATCCTGTGCGAGTTGCTTTCTCCACTGTGGTGGTTTACCTGGGCTCTACCCTCTGGCTGGCGCAACGGATGGGGCCTGGGAGGCAAGCTGAGCACCCCCACGTCTCCCCACCAGGGATCGACCTTGTGGACATGGCTTCGGACATCTTTCAGCCCCAAGGAGAAGATGTGGCCCGCATCAGCTGGCACCTCCATAACCTCATCTCCAAATACCAGGAGACCTTCAGCGTCATCGAGAAGGTGACACTGGGAGGCTAGCAGGGCATCCCCCCTGGCCCACTGCTCCTGGACCAGCCTTGACCCCACCCCTCCTGTCCCCTCCCAGTGCCCTAAGCCGGTGATCGCTGCCATCCACGGGGGCTGCATTGGTGGAGGTGAGTCTGCAGCCACCCAGCACCCATTCAGCCAGTGGCCTCCAGCCTCAGATCTGTTGCTAGTTAGACTCTGACCCAAGATGCACCTGTTCCACCTGGGTGGGGGTGGGGGTTGGTCCTGTGGCTGTTTAGTGTCTCCATCCAGCCTCAACCTTCCAGGAGTGGATCTCATCACTGCCTGTGACATCCGGTACTGTGCCCAGGATGCCTTCTTCCAGGTGAAGGTGAGCCATCCTCCTGAGCTTCTGCTTCCTCGAGTCCCTCCCAGAGCTGGGAAATGAGTGGCAGAGCTGGGTCAGGGGAGGGCTAGGTCAAGGACAGAGCAAACTTAAGGGGGTGGGAGTGAGCCTGGAGGGCCTCATGGAAGAGTTGGAATTGAAATTTACAAAGTCACACTTGGGGGGTTCCCTTTGTGGCTCAGTGGTTAACAAATCTGACTAGGAACCATGAGGTTGCGGGTCCCTTGTCTCACTCAGTGAGTTAAGGATCCGGCATTGCCGTGAGCTGTGGTGTAGGTCACAGACTTGGCTCAGATCCCACATTGCTGTGGCTGTGGCATAGGCTGGCAGCTACAGCTCCAATTCAACCCCTAGCCTGGGAACCTCCATATGCCGCCGATAAGGCCCTAAAAAGTTAAAAAAAAAAAAAAAAAGTCACACTTGGCCGTGGAGGAAGTCAGGGGTCAGTCATGCATGCATGACTGTGAGGTCAGGAGCCGCTAAAGGTGTGGGGGCGGGGAGGCTGGGGCTGCTGCTGCTGCTGCTGCTGCTGCGGTAGGGTCAGTGCTGGAGGAGGTGGGAGGCAGGATGGAGCTCACGAGAGGAAGGGGTCGGGGCTGGGATAAGCAAGGCTGGAGAGAAACGTGACTGACTTCAAAGAACTGGGAGGGCAGAGGAAGTAGAAGATGGATTCTATTCTAGACTGAAGGAACCTACATGGGTAAAAGTATGCGGGTGGGAATGAAACAGGGTATTTGGGGGGGGGGTCCTTTGAGTTGGGGATGGAGTGGGACCTCTGCAGTAGATGAAGAATTTCCCCGGCATTGAGGTTGCAGAGGGGGCAACATTGGGCCAAAACCAAGCACTGACACGATTGCTCCCCTCAGGAGGTGGACATAGGTTTGGCAGCGGATGTGGGAACCCTGCAGCGACTGCCCAAAATCATTGGAAACCAGAGGTAGGTGAGGGGAGCCTGGGAAAGGGGAACACACAGCATCTCCTGGACCTGGATGACTGCTGTCCCTTGACACACCCTGCCCTCTTGCAGCCTGGTTAACGAGTTGGCCTTCACCGCCCGCAAGATGATGGCTGACGAGGCCCTGAACAGTGGACTGGTCAGGTAGGGGCCGAGGCCCGGGGTGGAGAAGGTCTGGGTGGGGCTCTGGATCCTTCTGTACCTCCCCACTCGGATTCCAAGCAGCTTCCTCTCTCTGCGTGGTCTGGAGGCGACTGTCTCCCTCTGATGTGATTGGTCCATTTCACTGGAGTGTCTTCTGCTTTCTACTGTGATTGGCACGTTTCCATCCATGGGAGGGAGAGGAGAGCCCTTTGCAGACCTCCTGATTCCCAGTTCCTTTCCTCCTCAGCCGAATCTTCCCAGACCAGGAGGTCCTGCTTGAGGCGGCCCTCGCCCTGGCGGCCGAGATTTCCAGCAAGAGCCCGGTGGCGGTGCAGGGCACCAAAATCAACCTGCTCTACTCCCGCGACCATTCCGTGGCAGAGGGCCTCAACTACATGGTGAGGTTCTCCTTTCGGACCCATCATAGCCCCTCCGTGCTCCCAGACCGGCCAATCAGGACACAGCTGCCTTCTGCAGGCCTTGCCTTCTGATTGGTGCCTGCTAGCTGCCTTTTTATTGGTCCAACTAAAATCTGCCTGCGTCTTCTCCTTTCCCCGCTGCGGGTTTTATCCAGAAATCCTGGAACATGAGCATGCTGCAAACCAAGGACGTCATTAAGTCTGTCCAGGCCGCCATGGAGAAGAAGGAACTGAAGACCATCACCTTCTCCAAGCTCTGAGAGGCCCCTCGGCCCAGGTCGTGGTCCTGGACCTGGCATTGACCCGCCTCGTGCCTCAACCAGAGAGGGAGGACTGGTGAAGATGGTCACCTCGCTGTCTTCTCAGCCTCCCAGTTTATAACTTTATGACACTGATTTCCTCATGTCTTATCTTCACCCCGCGAACAATAAAGCAGTGTAAAGAACCCCGTGTTCTTATTGGAGAGAGAGGAGAGGCAGAAAGGGGGGTAACCTGGTGCACCCAGGGGCTCCAAGGACCATACTTGTGCTGAAGGTTGGAAATAGAGATTTGACCAGTGGAAATGGGAGCCATGCAGGTGGTGACCCTTTGGAGTGGCGGCACGCCGTGCAGGCCAGGGCCCCTAGAAAGTCGAGACTCCCTCTGGGCTGAATGGCTGCAGAGGATCTGCCTGTTCCAGGCCTGGGGGTGGTGTTCACCCTGCCACGCCCTCAGTGCACGGCTGTGGGGGATCTGGTCTGAAGTCTGGCTAGGCTTTCACTGCTTACCCGGTCTTGGGCCAACTGCCTCATTTCTTTAAGCTTCAAGTTTTTGTTTGGTTTTTTGGTTGTTTTTTGTTGTTGTTTGGGGGGAGGGGGTTGGCCGAGCCCATGGCATGCAGAAGTTCCCAGGTCAAGAACTGAACCCATGCCACGGCAAACTCAATCCGTAGCAGTGACAATACCAGATCCTTAACCCACCGAGCCACCAGGAAACACCTAGATTTATGTTTGAAATGAGGGCAAGAGACCAAGCATTAATTTATTTAATGCTGCACCCATGGCCTATGGAAGAACCCAGGCCAGTGACTGAATCCAAGCCACAGCTGCAACCTGCATCCCTATGTGGTAGCTTCAGCACCCCAAATCCATTAATGCACTGTGTTGGGCCGGGGATGGAACCCTCACCTCTGCAGCAACCGGAGCCACTGCAGCCAGCTTCTTAACCCACTGCACCAGAGTGGGAACTCCACCAAGCATTACTTTAGTGTCTTCTATATGCCAAGTCCCGTTCTGAATATTTATGGGAAAATGGGCAAATTGAAGTTAAGGCACGGCCCAAGAACAAAAGCCAAGGAGTGGATTTACTCGCGAATCAGCAGTTTAAGGATCTAGCATTGTCACTGCTGTGGCATGGGTTTAATCCCTGACTCTTCCATATGCCATGGGTGCGGCCAAAAAAAAAAAAAAACTGGCGGAGGAAGAATTTTAACCCAGAACCTCTAGCTCCAGAAGTCAGTGATCTAAGCCACTCTACACAAAATACGGTGCGCACAGCAGAGGCGTGTGATGGGCATACAGTCCATTAAGTCATTTCACAGTTCCTGGGAGCATCAAGAGCACCCAGTTGCTTCTGCTTTCACTTTTTTCCCACTGCCCATCTGTCCTGGGCCACTCCTAGCCTTGTCCTGCCCAGCCCTTCTGGCTGTACCCTCCCTCTGCTAACAAAGGTTCAGGCACACTTTTATGGGCTCTGATAAGGCCCTGGTAGGACCAAAGTTCACCAGCATTTCTTTTTTGCAAAAAAGCCTAGAGGAGGGGGCCCTGAGCTGAGTCCCCCAGGCCTGGCCCAGATGATCTGGGTTCTGGCTGGTCACCAGTGAGACTGGTAGGAGGAAATTGGCAGTGCCCTAGAAGATCTAAGCCTGGGATGACCAAAAGAAAGACCTTGTGGACTCAGCCCTGCCAGCCACGCCCTTATCCTCAGATATAAGAGCCACTTGCAACCTGCCATCTGCCACCATTCTCCAGTCCTGTGGCTCTTCTCACGGGAGAAGGCACCAGCCCAGCCTCTCAAGATGGCCTTCGTCCCTGCACCAGGCTACCAGCCCACCTACAATCCCGTGAGTTACCCCAGCCCCTGGCTTAGCTCTCCCCTGCCCGCCATGCACCAATTGACCCTCACCCCTGAGCCTCAGAGGCGCCCACTGAACACTGGGTCTGATTTACCCCATCCTGACCCTGGGGCTTGGCTTATTGCCCCCCCCCCCACTCTCAGGCTATTTACATCCATATGTAACCCTCCCCCCCAGCTCTCCTCATCTTCATGCGATTCCTCACCGCTTGCTTAAGGGAGTGGGGGTGGAGGGCAATGAGGGGGAAGGGCTGCAATAGGCAGATGCAGATGGCCTTCGAGGCCCCTCACCTGGCCGCTTCTGCAGACGCTGCCCTACTACAAGCCCATCCCAGGCGGTCTCCGGGTCGGAATGTCCGTTTACATCCAAGGAGTGGCCAATGAGCACATGAAGAGGTGAGACCATTCCCCACGCTGGGCTAGGCTGGGAGGGAGCCACACATGGGGCAGAGGGGCTTCCAACCCAGGTACAGGAGGCCTACTTCCTTTCCTTCATTGCACCTGATGGCTAAAGACCAGCCCTGGTGTGGGGAGTCCAGGTCTTGGTGATCAGAACAGAAGAGGGGCCCTGGGAGGTGTCAGGGAGACTCACCATGACAGGTGGCCCCAGAGCAGGGACACTGGATTGGAACTGATGGGTGGGATAGAAAGAATTATGATCACAGGCTCAGAGCCGGGCCACCTGAGTTCACATCCCAGCTGTGTCACTCACCAACTGTGTGACTAGAAAAGCTCTCTGTGTGACTGGAAAAGCTCTCTGCACTTTAGTTTCTCATCTGTAAAATGGGGTTGTTTGAAGGAGTCAATGTGTAAAACACACAGAACGGTAAAGTAAGTGCTGTAATAACTCGTAGTTTTATGGTCTTAAAATGGTGATGAGAATTGAACTGACCTCATAGGACTGCTGTTTTCTGTTCATTGTCTCTTTGCACACTGAGTGCCCACTCTGTGCCTAGACACTGGGGACAGAGCCACCGAGAGGACAAAGATCTCTGCCCTCATGGAACTGACATCTGAGTAGAGGAAATGGATAAAAAAATAAGTCAGATGGTGATAAATGCTGGAGACAAACAAGGAGGGAAGGGAGATGGGGCGTCGTGTGGGGGAGGGGCGTGTGGCCTTGTCCCTTTAAATTAGGCAGCCAGGGAAAGGTTCCCGAGAAGGGAATTTTTCAGCAAAGACTTGAAGGAGGTGAGAGAGGGAACTTGGGAATGTCCTGAGGGAAGAGCATTCCAGGCTGAAACAACAGCCAGTGCAAAGGCCCTGAGGCAGGCGTGGGCCTGTCCCCTCAGGATAATGTGAAGACTGCAGGTGTGGAGCGGGGTGTGGTGGAGAGGGCTCTGATTGCGTCTTCACAGGGCCCCGCGGGCTGCACGTGGGGAACGGCCTTTGGGAGCCAGGGAGGGGGCAGCTAGACCTGGGGCTGGAGTCAAGTCCCAGGAGCCTCCCTTGGAAGCTGGGTGGGGGTTGGGATCTAAAAAGGAAAAGGAAGGAGCCAAGCGGAGGCGGTGAGCATCTGCCGCCAGGAGTGCGGGGCCCCATCTGCCCCTCCACTCTTGGGTCGGCAGTGCCCAAGGCGCCACCCCGCCACACCTGGCCCCGCCGTTTACCCGCACTCTTGTCAGGTAGGACAGAGAGAGTGGGAACAGGAGGCGCCAAAGGAACAGCCCTTTCCTGTCCGGCCAGGTTCTTCGTGAACTTCGTGGTGGGGCAGGGCCCGGGGGCGGATGTCGCCTTCCACTTCAATCCTCGCTTCGATGGCTGGGACAAGGTGGTCTTCAACTCGCAGCAGGACGGCAAGTGGGGCAACGAGGAGAAGAAGAGGAGCATGCCCTTCCGCAAGGGCGCCGCCTTCGAGCTGGTCATCATGGTTCTGCCCGAGCACTACAAGGTCAGGTCGTCAGGTCGGCGCCAGCGCCGCAGGGGCGGGGCCTCGCCCGCCTCTCCCCCCCTCCCCCCTTCTTCCTCCCCCGCCCTCCCCTCCTTCTCCCTCCCCTCCCCCTCCTCCCAGAGGCTCCTCCCTTCCTCCCTCCCCTTCCCTCTTTCCTTTCTTTTTTTCCTCTCCCGTTTCCCCTCCCTACCTCTTTTTCTTTTCTTTTCCTCCTTTCCTGTCGATTAAATAATTCTCTCATCTCTCTTTTTTTTTTTTGTCTTTTTGCTATTTCTTGGGCCGCTCCCGCGGCATATGGAGGTTCCCAGGCCAGGGGTCGAATCGGAGCTGTAGCCACCGGCCTACACCAGAGCCACTGAGCAAGGGCAGGGACGGAACCCGCAACCTCATGGTTCCTAGTCGGATTCGTTAACCACTGCGCCACGACGGGAACTCCTCATCTCTTTTTTTAATTAAACATTTTTTTTAAATTTTTCTTTTTTTCAATAAAAATTCTTGCGTTCCCTGGTGGCTCAGCGGGTTAAGGATCCTGCATCATCACTGCTGTGGCCCAGGTCACTGCTGTGTCGCTGCTTCCAACTCTGGCCCTGGAACTTCTGCATGCCCAGGGCATGGCCAAAAAAAAAAATCTCTCATCTCTTTTTCTCATTCCAATTCCTCCGCCGCGGAAAGCCTTCTAATATATTCCCTATATATCATCTTGCTCCTCTGTGTTCTTGAGAAATGCGTATCTTGGCACTCTCTTATCCCCAACTCTATTTTTTTATTTTTATTTTTTGGTCTTTTCGTCTTTTCTAGGGCCACTCCCGAGGCACATGGAGCTTCCCAGGCTAGGGGTCTAATAGAGCTGTAGCTGCCCGCCTACACCAGAGCCACAGCAACATGGGATCCGAGCCGGGTCTGCGACCTACACCACAGCTCCTGGCAACGCCGGATCTAAGGATTAAGACCCACTGAGCAAGGCCAGGGATCGAACCCACAACCTCATGGTTCCTAGTCGGATTCGTTAACTACTGTGCCATGACGGGAACTCCTCTTAATCCCCAAGTCTAAATGCACACGAAAGGAGGGTTCCTTCATGCCTGGGAGGCCCTCTTCTCCTTGCCGCCCCCATGGCTCTCAGCTCCGGGCTCCTCTGCTCCCTTCTCTACCTCTCACTTTCCCTCCTGGATTATTTAAAAGCAAATCCCGGGAGTTCCCCTCATGGTGCAGTGGTTAACGAATCCGACTAGGAACCATGAGGTTGCGGGTTCGGTCCCTGCCCTTGCTCGGTGGGTTAAGGATCCGGCGTTGCCGTGAGCTGTGGTGTAGGTTGCAGACGCGGCTCGGATCCTGTGTTGCTGTGGCTCTGGCGTAGGCCGGTGGCTACAGCTCTGATTTGACCCTTAGCCTGGGAACCTCCATATGCCGCGGGTGCGGCCCAAAGAAATAGCAAAAAGACCAAAAAATAAATAAATAAAAATAAAAATAAAAGCAAATCCCAAATAGTTTATAATCTCATTAAAAACAGTCACATGCCACTCTCAGACCTGAAAAATGGATAGTTCTTCCTTAGTCCCCACACGCCCAGTCTCGATCCGGTCATTTCATGATGCCTGCTGTTTCCTAGTTTGTTTGCTCAAATCAGGGTCCAAATAAGGCCCGCATGTTGTGACTGACAAGCAGTAAGGGAGTATTTTTTTCTTTTTTAGGGCCGCACCCACAGTATATAGAGGTTCCCAGGCTAGGGGTTGAATCAGAGCTGCAGCTGCCGGCCTACATCACAGCCACAGCAATGCCAAATTCAAGCTGTATCTGCAACCGACACCACAGCTTAGGGCAACGCCAGATCCATAACCCCCTGATTGAGGCCAGGGATCAAATCCACGTCCCCATGGATACTAGTCAGATTCCTAACTTGCTGAGCCACCCCAGGAACTCCCGTGCCTTTGTTAGATTAATGATGTATGTGCTCCTGCTGGCTGCGCAGGACCCCGTGGGTCTGCTGAGTGCTTTCCATCCCCTGCCTCCACTCGCCATAAGTGACACGCGGGGGACACCCTGTGCCCTCTGTTCCCCACTTGATCCACGCGAGGAGTGTCCTGGGGGCGATTTCAGGGTTGGAGAAAAATACCTGGACATTATCTGTCCTCATGTGGGCACCGGCTTTCTAACCTCATCACCGGAGGTTAGCATCATGGCTTGAGGTTGGACAGGCACGGGTTCAAGTTTGTTCCCAGAGTGACCCTGAGCGGGTCTTTCTACCTCTGCTCTCTTGAACAACCGGGACCATGCCTCGTCCTGCCCCACAGAGCTGATGGGTCTGTTACCAGGTTGAGTCAAGTGTGTAGTACGCGGGAGGCTCTGGATCCTGGGGAGCTGGCTCTCAGCCCTGGGCTCCCTGCTTAGTGCTAAAAGTAGAACCGTGATGGCTTAACCTGGGCTGAGATGTGATATCAGGCCAAGGCTCTACCCAGGATTTCTCCAACGCCTTCAACTTACCTCCCCAGCGATCCCAGAGTGAGCCCTCGTTTTACAGATGTGCAAAGGCTCAGAGAAATGAATGACTTACCTGAGGTTTCACAGCCAAGACATGTCAGAGCTAGACCTCACACCCAACTCGCTTGAGGCCAGAACAAAGACTCCTACTCAATTCCCTCCCAAGCTCCATCCCCAGGCTAAAGTACCTATTCTCTCTTAGCCACCGATCCGGGGAGCTGACTTTTGATCCCAGCCTGACCCTTGACCCGTGAATTCAAGATTCCTGACTCTGAAGTTACCCCAGCTTCCCCGCAAGCCTTCTGACCCCAAGTTAACAAGATCCCTGTTTCCTGCTTCCTGTCTCTACCTTCCCAAGGTCACAGGTGCTGACCATGACCTTACCCCTGCCTTCCAGGTGGTGGTAAACGGTGATCCCTTCTATGAGTTTGGGCACCGGATCCCAGTCCAGTTGGTCACCCACCTGCAAGTGGATGGGGACCTGACGCTGCAATCAATCAACTTCATCGGAGGCCAGCCCGCCCCCAGCCCGGTGCGTGGTTATTTATTTATCTGATTTGCTTGTTTTCTTCCGTAATTCATCCCCCCCACCCATTGATTTCCTGAGCCCCTGCTCTGTGTCAGCCCCTTTGCCCGGTAATGGCACGGACCCAGTGGCAACCAAGACAGTCTCCTGGGAGGACAGACATGTCACCAGATGGCAGTTGGCTACAGGTGGTCAGGGCCGGGTTGGGGTCTTACAGGAGGTTTGGAGAGTCTTAAGGAAGGGCTGGCTCTCTCAGTGTATAAGCTGAGTCAGAAAGAGAACATACGGAAGCATGAAAACCACCGCGTAGAAGCGTGTTCCTGGAAAGTGGCCTGATGTGGTCAGTCAGCTGGGAAACTCCCCGACAATCACAAGGAGCTGCCACTGCACAGGCACCAGAAGGGCTGTGCTGAGAAGGGCACCAAACAACAGGGTGGCTGTGGCCTGGCCGGCGCGTCCGCACCTTGGAAGATGGCTGAGCAGCCTCTGTGCAGGCTGAACAGATAGGCGCTCAATGACCATGAAACCCCGCTCCCGGGGCCACAGAGAATGACGAGCCACCAAAACACACACTAGAACATCGACCGCAGCTCTGCTTGGAGAAGCTGGAGTCCAAACCCCTCCCCAGGTCCTTCAGCTGAGGGCGCCTTCCCAACCTGCAAGCCCCCAGCCCCTCCCAGGGGAAGCACTCTGATGACCATCAGCCCCATTTTACAGATGTGGCAACTGAGGCACGGAGAGCTTAAATAACTTGCCCAGGGTCACGGAGCTCATGAGTGGCAGAGGCCCGGATGAAACCCCACCTCGGCCTCCCGAATGAGGCAGTGCTGGGAACACCTTCATCCATGAGACGGCCTCGGGCCTGTGGGTGTTCATCTGACTCTCATGCTTCATCAGGGCTCTGTGGCGTTTTTTTTTGTTTTGTTTTGTTTTTTAACAGCCGCACTTGCGGCATGTGGAGGTTCCCAGGCTAGGGGTCGAATTGGAGCTACAGCTGTCGGCCTACACCATAGCCACAGCCACAGCGATGCAGGATCTGAGCTGCATCTGCAAACTACACCACAGCTCACGGCAACACCAGATCCTTAACCCACTGAGTGAGGACCCTCACAGATCCTAGCTGGGTTTGTTAACCGCTGAGCCACAATGGGAACTCCTCATAAAGCTATTTTTAGAGAGCCTTCAGAATAGCTGGCTTACAGTGGAAGTCAAGGCAAAAAGGACTTCATTAGAAAGAGGGGGAAACAAAAAGAGTGAATAAAAGTGGTCTAGGACCTCCCGCTGTGTTACAGGGGGTTAAGGATCTGGCATTGCTGCAGCTGTGGCGTAGGTTGCAGCTGAGGTTTGGTTTCAATACTTGGCTGGGAAGCTCCATATGCTGGGGGTGCTGCCAAAAAAAAAAAGAAAAAGAAAAAAAACAGGGCATTCCCATCATGGCTCAGTGGAAACAAATCTGACTAGTAACCATGAGGACACAGGTTCGATCCCTGGCCTCACTCAGTGGGTTAAGGATCTGGAGTTGCTGTGAGCTGTGGTGGTGTAGGTTGCAGATTCAACTTGGATCTGGCATTGCTGTGGCAGTGGTGCAGGCCGGCAGCTACAGCTCTGATTGGACCCCTGGCCTGGGGACCTCCATATGCCACAAGTGCGGCCCTAAAAGAAAGAAAACAAAAATGTTGTCTAGGGAGGGAAGGTGTTTGGGCAGAAGGAACCACCTATGAGAAGGTAAGGACGAGGGAGAGGACCAGAGACAGAGACAAGGAGAGACAGAGGCTCAGCGACAGAGACACACACTCACCGAGAGAGCCTGAGACAGACAAGGGAGAGGCAGGAACTTGGCTGGTTCCCAGAAGCCCTCCTTGCCCCAGGGGTGGGCACGGAGTGTGAGGGGCAGGGGCGAGTGGTGGTGGGAGACAGGGGAGCAGCAGGGTCCTGGCTGGGGCTGGGGGGGTGGCCTGAGGGTGCACACATTGTTGTGCAGCTCCCGGGTGGAGGCGGGAGACGAGGGCTGGATGAGGGTCCTGGGGGGGCAGGAGCCAGGACAGGGGAGGGAACCGGAAGAGCGTGACCAGCTCCTCCTCAAGGGGTGGGGTGAGCGTCACTGTGCACAGGAGACCCCCAATCACGACAAGTTCTCCATGAGTGGCCCATCTGGGTTGACCCCAGGGATCCCTTGGGTGGTGCTGGTGGGCTGGCCTGGGACAGGCATCCTCATCATGCTCCAGGCCCTAGTTTGGGGTCCCCCTCTTTGCCCCCTTCTCCTTCTCTGCCCACAGGGACCCATGCCTAATCCGGGGTACCCAGTAAGTACATGGACTTCCCCTGGATGTGGGGGTTCAGTGGCTGAGAAGGTCTTGGGGCTGCCAAGGGACCCCCCAGCCTCCCTCACCATCCATGCCTTCCATCCATCCATACAGGGTCCTGGAAAGCACAACCAACAGCCGTGTAACCTGCCAGTAAGTGGGAGGGTTGTGTGGCCAGTTGGTGGGGGGCGGTGACAAGAATCAGAGGGTGTGGGAGAGGCTGCGCCCCAGTTGTGCTAATGCAGCCCCTAGAGATACGCCTGCCTGTAGGAGGTGTGCTCTGATCCTTGTTAAATATTATAGAGTAATAGCTCTTCTTCCTTGCTTTACAGTGCATGGAGGGAGCCCCAACCTTCAACCCGGTAAAGTGTCCTGCGGGTGTTTAGGGCTCTGAGGTGGGCAGTTGGCGGGGAAGCGGGAGCTGAAGGTTGGCAGGGGGTCCTGAACCGCGGGGAGCCCTGGGAAGGTAGGAAGTAGAGCGGGCAGAGGCAGAGAGTGTGTGGGGCAGGAGGTGGGTGGGTGGGGTGAGGGTGGAGTGGGGTTCAGGGTGGGGAGGGGTCGGGGGTTTGAGACGTTTCCTCTCTGAAAATTTGTCCCTGCACCTGGCTTCTGGGGACCTGAGAGATGCTGGGACACCACGTTCTCTTCCCACAGCCTGTGCCATATAAGGCGAGACTGCAAGGGGGCCTTGTGGCCCGAAGAACCATCGTGATCAAGGGCTATGTGCCCCCCTCGGGCAAGAGGTACGGGATGGAGACTGGGCGTGACTCCTCACTCCTCTCGCCCCTCAGACCTAAGAGTTAGCGCCCTCAGCCCCCTCCTCCAATGGAGACCCAAGAGTCCAGAATTTGGGGCCCACCACACCCCCTTTTTTTAGGGCCACACCTGTGGCATACGGAAGTTCCCAGGCTAGGGGTCGAATCGGAGCTGCAGCTGCCTGCCTCACCACAGCCACAGCCACACAGGGATCTGAGTTGCGTCTGAGACACACACCGCAGCTTGTGGCAACGCCAGACCCTCAACCCACAGAGCAAGGCCAGGGATCAAACCCACATCTTAAGGGATACTGGTTGGTTCTTAACCCGCTGAGCCACCACGGGACCTCCAGCCCCCTCCTTCCTTGGAGAGCAAGGCGCTGGCCCCTGATCCCTGCCCCGTCTTACTCCCTCCTCCCCCTCTGCCCCCAGCCTTGTCATCAACTTCAAGGTGGGCTCCTCAGGGGACGTGGCTCTGCACATCAACCCCCGCCTGACCGAGGGCATCGTGGTTCGGAACAGCTATCTGAATGGCAAGTGGGGAGCCGAGGAGAGGAAGAGCTCCTTCAACCCGTTTGCTCCTGGACAGTTCTTCGATGTGAGTCTGGGGTCTCTCTTTCCCCGCTTCCCTCCAAAGCCTCTGTCCCGGGCCTGAGCTCACGGCCGCCCCTCTCCCTGCAGCTGTCCATTCGCTGTGGCTTGGATCGCTTCAAGGTTTACGCCAATGGCCAGCACCTCTTCGACTTCTCCCATCGCCTCTCGAACTTCCAAGGGGTGGACACGCTGGAGATCCAGGGCGATGTCACCTTGTCCTACGTCCAGATCTGATCTATTCCTGGGGCCATAACCCTTGGGAGCACAGAGGAAGAGCCTGTTGGACTCCCTTCTAAGCCTCTAATAAAATTAATAAACTGCCTGATGGTGCCTCGTGAGTGCGCGTGACCCCACTTGCCCCCTTCCGTCCTGGTTCAGTTGTGCCTTGTCCATTCAGCCCCCCATCAGCTGTCATAAGAAGTCATAATAACTCTAGGGCTTGAACATGTATCAACTCATTCACTCCTCACAATGCCAGAAGGTAGGAACTATTACATTCCTTTTTTTTTTTTTTTGGCTTTTTAGGGCCACACCTGCAGCATATGGAGGTCACCCCACCCCTTGAGGAGCTGGTCACGCTCTTCCGGTTCCCTCCCCTGTCCTGGCTCCTGCCCCCCCAGGACCCTCATCCAGCCCTCGTCTCCCGCCTCCACCCGGGAGCTGCACAACAATGTGTGCACCCTCAGGCCACCCCCCCAGCCCCAGCCAGGACCCTGCTGCTCCCCTGTCTCCCACCACCACTCGCCCCTGCCCCTCACACTCCGTGCCCACCCCTGGGGCAAGGAGGGCTTCTGGGAACCAGCCAAGTTCCTGCCTCTCCCTTGTCTGTCTCAGGCTCTCTCGGTGAGTGTGTGTCTCTGTCGCTGAGCCTCTGTCTCTCCTTGTCTCTGTCTCTGGTCCTCTCCCTCGTCCTTACCTTCTCATAGGTGGTTCCTTCTGCCCAAACACCTTCCCTCCCTAGACAACATTTTTGTTTTCTTTCTTTTAGGGCCGCACTTGTGGCATATGGAGGTCCCCAGGCCAGGGGTCCAATCAGAGCTGTAGCTGCCGGCCTGCACCACTGCCACAGCAATGCCAGATCCAAGTTGCATCTGCAACCTACACCACCACAGCTCACAGCAACTCCAGATCCTTAACCCACTGAGTGAGGCCAGGGAGGGAACCCACATCTTCACGGATACTAGTCAGATTAGTTTCTGCTGAGCTGCAACGGGAATTCCTATCTATATTTATAAGTCCTAAACAGGCAAAGAAAAATAATATGAAAACAATGAGCCCTGGGGGACCAGGGGAATTAAGATTTTCTGGAGTCTTCCACTCGGAGAGGGGGCCCTTGGTTCCACTGCCCACCCAGAGATAAACTCTGAAGCCGGGCATGGCCTCGGGGGCCTTAAGCCTAAGGGTCTCAAGGGGCAGAAAAATGAGTCTGAAAACCTCAAGCCCTGCCTGGAGCAGGGCGTGGTTTTCCCACCACCCAAGCTCTTTCAGGTTTAGTTGGGAACCAGCCCCAGCTTGCAGTGCCTTCACTCTTAAAATGCAATTTCTGCAGCAGCCAAGTTTCTGGCTGCAAACTTTGACCCTGACCCGGATCCAGGAGGGAAGTACATCCTGCCATGGGCACTGTTCCCAACTTTCTGAGACCGGCCTGAACGTGTCCACGGCGGTGAGAACCACAGCCACTGTGAGCAACCGGCTGAGGGCCTGGGGCTGGGGTGCTTCTGTGGTCCTGGCTCCCCTCCACCCATCGATATTCAAGGGAAACCCACCTCCTGAGCTAGAAAATCCCCACCTGACAGTCGGAGATGACTGGGCGTCTCTAAGTACCACGCTCCCCCTTCCTTCTAGAATGCCTCCAGTAGGGCCGAGGGCTCTGGGGCATCAGGTGAAGCCAGCTGGACAGAGTGTTTGAACATGCACTTGATGTCGGGTGGGACATAGGGGCCCGGCCCTTGGCGTCCCCCGACCCCTCGGCAGGGCGGTTGCCGCTGCAGTGTCTCCCCCCGGGTGCGAACCAACGGGGCCTGTCCCGACTTAAGGACAGATGAGAGACCAGCGACGCCTCGAACGCCTTCCCAGCTCCTCCCTGCCAGAGCGGTCTGCAGGCATCTGGAGGCCAGGGAAGCTGGGGAGAGGCGAGAACAGAGATGTTGGCACAGAGTCTGAGAGTCGTGAACGATCTTGGTGAGGCTGGGGTCTCCAAAGGATCTGTTTCCAGACGGACCCACTGGAAGGTCAGTTACACCCACGGACGGAAGGCAGGGCCTGGGCCCTCCCACACTCCCTCAGGTCACCCCCCACGGCATTGCCACCCGGTTGCTTTGCAAGTGCCGCTTTGCAATTGCCACAGGAAGGCCAGCCAAAGCCCCGCCCCTACCACAGCGCAGCCTGCCTCAGGCCTCCTGCGACAGAAAGCGCCCTCTGAGATCCAGGCCCGAATCCCGCCTGAGCCACGCAACTGCTGTGTGACCCTGAGTCAAGTGTCTTCGCCTCTCTGAGCCCGCTTTCCTCGTCTGCGTGTTCGAGGGAGCCACAGACCCAGAGGAGGCGCACCGATGACGGACGAAGACTTTATTGGCGGCCAAGAGCCCTGCGGCCCACCCACCACGCGCCCTCCCGCCGGGGCTCAGAAGATCTTCACGAGCTCCAGCTGCAGGTCGCCGCCCACCTCCACCGCACGCACGCGCGTCGGCGGCATCCGGTGGCGGAAGTGGTGGTATTCCAGGTCCCCGACCACCACCTGCAGGCGCGGGGAAGCAGGACTTAAGAGTCATCCCCGACTCCCCCCCACGCCTTGTGACCCGGGCGCCCACGGAACCCCGCCAGGGCCCAAGGGCCCCACTGGGGAAACGGGGCTACTGTTTTCTGTCCCTTTGCCGTGAGGATTAAATGAGTTCATCGCTGACACGTGAGTACTTTTTAAGCTTTGGCGGTGGGTAGGGGCCCCTACGGCGCCCGCCTCACTCCCGAAAGCAGAGGGTTCAAAGTGAAGAACCGCCTGGGTGGCAGAGGGGCTGCAGCGGCCCCGCCCCGCCGGGACTGGTTTCTGGGGTCTGTCTCCCCACCCACCCATGCCCCTGCCCCGGAGCCTCTGCCTCGGACCCCAGCGGACCGGGAAGAGGGTCGGGGTCGGAGGGACCTCTGGGCCTCGCCTCTCCACTGGGACACGCACCCCTCGGGCACTTGGCTCTGGCTCTCCTGTCTGTGCCACTGCCACGCTAGTGCGCTTGCGCCAGGGCAGGACGCCCGACCAGCCTCGGCCACGCCTGTGCTCCCGCCTCCGCCAAGGGGAAGAGCCCTGGGCTCTGGCGCCCACGCCTCGGCGGAGACCCACCTTGAAGCCTTCGTCGGTGGTGATGAGCAGCACGTCGAAGGGCTGCCCGCGCTGGAAAGGAATGCCCGGGCCTCGCTCCTCTCGGCCCCAGGCTCCGTGCTCCAGGCTGTTGAAGACCACCGAGGACTCGTCCAGCCGCGGGTTGAAATGCAGGGCGGCCTCGCTGCCCGGCTCCTCGCCGCACAGCAGGTTTACGTAGAACCTGGGAGGTGGGGGATGAGAGCGGGCGTCCCCTTCTGCAGGGGACTTACCTTCCGCCCGGGCCCACCCCCATTTCCAGGGACCTCGGCTGTCCCACGCCAGGTGCGGGAAGGAGCAGTTGCAGACTGGAGGCCAAGAAGCCCAGTTTCCAGGGCATCCGCCATCCAGTTGGGGACCTGAACACACATGGCCCTGGGTGAGGGTCACTGTGCTCTGCCGGGGGTCCCCCTCATTCCCAGAGGCTGGGACTTGCCAAGGAATCATATGTCCCGAAGACCAGGGTGCTCCTGGTGGCCAAGGCACCCCCAGTTCCCAGAGGGCCAGGACAATAGCAGGGATGGCAGGATTCCCAGGCACCCCAGATTCCCAGAAATCCTGACGCTCCCACCCCGGGGAGCCATGGGCTTGACTGCTTGGGCCTCCCAGGTGCCCAGGGCGGCTCCAGTTCCCAGGACACATGTCCAGGGTTGCTGTGTCTCAGACCGGAAGCCACGGGGTGAGGCTCAGCAGGGGACCCTGAGAGTGTCCTGAACCCCCAGATTCTTAGAATGACTTAGGGACCCCAGCCTCACAGTCCAGGGACAAATGAGTGAAGACATCAGTTTCCGGAAGGTCAGAACTAGCCCGGGGCTTCCAAGACCCTGGCGGGCAAAGTTGGCCTGGGGCTTCGTCTCTGGGCTGTGACAAGGGGCATCAGCTGAGCCTGGAGCCCTCCCACCCCGACCACGGAGGCTGGGGGTCTCACCTGCCAGCCTGGTTGGGCACAACACCACGAATTCTCATCACGGTGCCGACTCGGATGCCTTCGGCCAGCAAGGTTTTGTGGGGCGTGGACTGCGGGCATGAACCATGGCGGCAGAGGAGAGAGACGTGGGTCAGCGCTGGGGAGCCCATGACGGGACCCAGAGCAGCAGAATTTGAGCGAAGAAAGGGCCCAGAGACCCAGGACACAGGGCCAGGCCCCGGGAAGGAGCTGCAGGCAGGAACACCCAGAATCCAGGGAAGTGCTCAGAGCTAGAGAGCTCTGGCTCCAGTGGGGAGCCAGAGACCACAGCCCAGAGCTTCACAGCACCCAAACCGCACCCCCACTTTCTCCTCTGAAACAGGAGACCTCAGCCAGGCCCCAGCCCCCCCGCCCCCCCCCCGCGCACCCCTTCTGCTGCAGCCTTGGGTCCAGAGCCCCCACCCCCAAGGCCCTGGAAGACTCACAAAGCCTGACATGGCTGGGATGTGGCACCGGCAGTGGTGGGGCGGGGGTATGGCTGCTGGGACCTTAAGTAAAAGCAGGGTGTGGCTGCCCCGTTGACTCACCGTCACCCCTTTCCACACCCGCCTCCCACACCTGGCACAGACCCTGGCCCTGGGGCCCTGCTGGCCCAGCACCCTCTTCCTAGGCCTCTGACGCCCCTGCAGTCCCTGGGGTTCCCAGGGCTGCTGCGTGTCTTCTCTGAGCTAAGAAGGACAGGGACAGTTGACAGAGCAATAATATCAACAACAACACAGCCGGCCGCCGCCCCGCCCTACCTCCCTGCTGCCTGGCAGAGAGGAGGGCTCTTGTGCCCTTTTCACCATGGAAAACGTGCATCCTGAGAGGCCAGGCTGTGGGCGGGCGCCCTGGGTCCCTGTCTCCCAGGTTCTGAGCTGTGGCCAAGGACTAAGGAAATTCCAGTTTATGCTTCTGTAGGATAACCAGCACCATGGCGACACCTACACCGATAGAAAAGGGAGGGGTCCCCGCAGGGGCTCGGTGGGTTACAAACCCGACTGGTATCCGTGAGGATGCGGGTTCGATCCCTGGCCTCGCTCAGTGGGTTGACAATCTGGCGTTGCCGCGAGCTGCGGTGTAGGTCGCAGACACGGCTCGGATCTGACGTTGCTCTAGGCCGGCACCTGTTCCTCCCATTCGACCCCTGGCCCGGGAACTTCCATATGCTGTGAGTGTGGCCCTAAAAAAAAAAAAAAAAAAAAAAGGAAGAGGAAGCTCAGGGGGCAGAGGTTCTTTGGCCTGATGGTCAAGGCTGCATCCTTGGTGACTCGTCCAGAGCCTGGCACCCAGCGAGGGCTCACACAATATGGGGAAAGATGGGCTAGAAGATAAGCACGGCTGCCACTCAGAAGCCTCTGGCCTCTCGCCCGTGTGTGTGTGTGTGTGTGTGTGTGTGTGTGAGTGTGTTCTCGCGTGCGCGCGCGCGCGCAAGAGATGACAGACCTCACCCAGGCCACGGGGGGCCTCCTTTGACAGATAAGGAGTCTGAGGCTCAGAAAGGGGAGGCAGTTTGTCCTGACACACCGCTGTGCGGTACCGCAGGGCCTGTGGCTCTGGCAGTTTCTGTCTGGTGCTTTCTGTCTCTGCGATGCCCTCGTCGCTCTGGCTCCGGCTCTGGCTGCCCTGTGTCTCTGTCACCCCGCTTTTCTGACTCTCCCACGTGTTCCTGTCTGTTTCTCTCCTTCCACCTCCCAGAACCACTTCCTCGCTTCCAAGTGTTCAGGACAAGAGATGGGGGTTGGGGGAGGGGGGGATCGCAGGACCCACACCCCACCCGAACCAAGGAAGAGGAAAACGTGGGACCCTCCACCCAGGCCCATTTCCAGGGCCCCTGACCCAGGTCCCCAGAAGGGGGATCCGGGTATGAAGGGTGGGGTCAAAGGGAGAATGCTGAAAGAAGGTTCTGGAAGGCAGGGAACAGCAGAGCTGGGGGAGCCGAGCCAAAGCCGTGCTAGCAGCCTAGCAGCCCACCTCTCCGTGTCCGTCCACACCCACTCCTGCCAATACCCCCTCCCAGTTTGGGCCCCACCCGGGCTGCAGAGGGACCAGAGCCTGGAAACTTTGGATGGAGCCAACCAGGCGCAGAACCTGCTCGGGGCCCCAGGCTCTCAGGCCTCCCAGACTCGCTCCAGTCCCCTGGCCACACAGCTGGTGAAGCTGGGGGAGCCCGTGCCTGGGAGAGGGTGCTGGGGGCTGCATTTAGGCGGGGGCTGTGGGCACCCCCATGCAGAGGAGGAAGCCGGCTTAGCGAGGCCTGGCCTCTCATCAGGGCCTGACAGCAAGGGCGGGCAGGGGCCTGTGCTGGATCTGGTCTGTGTGCCAAGGGTACCACATTGGGGTTTTTAAAAATTTTTTTCTATTATAGTTGATTTACAATGTTCTGTCAGTTTCTGCTGTACAGCAACGTGACCCTGTTATACATATAGGGATTTTATTAATTTTTGGGGGGTGCACCCATGGATTGTAGAAGTTTCCAGGACAGAAATTGAATCTGTGTGACAGCTGTGACTCATGCTGCAGTAGTGACAATGCTGGATCCTTAACCCACTGGCCAAAAGTGAACTCCATCAGCAGGATTTGAAAATTTTTTTTAAATTCGAATAGTTTATTTAAAATTTTGTGCCAGTTTCTGCTGTACAGCAGAGTGATCCAGTCATATATATATATATTATCTTCCATCATGCTGTATCCCAAGAGGTTGATATAGTTCCCTGTGCTGTATACACAGGGACCTCCTGGCTTATCCCTTCTAAATGTAATTATAGTTTGCATCTTGAACAAGATAATGGGAGAAAAAAGATTGTATACCTGTATGTGTAATGGGGTCACCATGCTGTACACTGGGAAAAAAAATTGCGTTTGGGAAATAACAATAAAAAAAAATAGTTTGCATCTACTAACCCCAAACTCTCAGTCCATCCCACTCCCTCCTCTCTCCCCCTTGGCAACCATAAGTCTGATCTTCATGTTTATGAGTCTGTTTCTATTCTGCAGGTAGGTTTATTTGTACCATATTTCAGATTCTACATGTAAGTGATATCATAAAGTATTTATCTTTCTGACTTAGCATGAGAATCTCCAGTTGCATCCATGTTGCTGCAAGTGGCATTTTTTGTTCTTTTTAACGGCTGAATAGTATTCCATTGTATACATGTGCCACGTCTTCTTAATCCATTTCTCTATTGATGGACATTTAGATTGCTTCCATGGAGTTGCCATCATGGCACAGTGGAAACGAATCCGACTAGGAACCATGAGGTTTGTGGGTTCGATCCCTGGCATCACTCAGTGGGTCAAGGATCCAGCGTTGCCATGAGCTGTGGTGTAGGTCACAGACTCGGCTCAGATATGGTGTTGCTGTGGCTGTGGTGTAGACTGGTGGCTACAGCTCTTATTAGACCCCTAGCTTGGGAACCTCCATATGCTATGGATGTGGCCCTAAAAAAAAAAAAAACAAAAAGACAAAAAAAAAAAGATTGCTTCCATGTCTTGGCTATTGTGTATAGTGCTACTGTGAACATGTGGGTGCATGTATCTTTTTTTTTTTTTCTTCTAGGGCCACACCTTCGGCATATGGAGGTTCCCAGGCTAGGAGTCAAATTGAGCTGCAGCTGCCGGCCTTCACCACAGCCACAGCGATGTGGGATATGAGCCCTGTCTTTGACCTATAACACAGCTCGAAGCAACGCCAGATCCTTTAACGCACTGAGTGAGGCCAGGGATGGAACCTGAATCCTCATGGATACTAGCTGGATTCTTAATGCATTTAGCCACAATAGGAACTCTGCATGTATGTTTTTTATGGAAGTTCTGTCCCAATATGTGCCCAAGAGTGGGATTGGTGGGTCATATAGTAGTTCTATATTTAGTTTTCTGAGTTGCCTCCATACGATTTTCCATAGTGGTTGTACCAATTTACATTCCCACCAACACTGCAGGAGGGGGTCCCTTTTCTCCGCACCCTCTCCAGCATTTGTTATTTTTTAGACTTATTAGTGATGGCTGTTCTGACCAGTGTGAGGTGGTACCTCATTGTAGTTTTTCTTTGCATTTCTCTAGTAATTGGTGATGTTGAGCCTTTTTCCCTGTGCCTGCTGACCCTCCATGTGTCTGCTTTGGAGAATAGCTGATTGACAGGGTTGTGCTCATTTCTCATCAATGGGGATTTTTAAATAGAGGAGACAGTGCCCTTTGAAGTCATAACACCAACAACTTGGATGGAGAGTTTCCCAGATTTCTGGGCTCCATTACTCTGACAAACTAAAGCACGCTTTCACATGCCTCTTTCTGTATATTGCTACTGTGTCCCCCTAGCTTAGCTCTTCCCTGAATTCTTCAACATGGCTGGATATTTCTTCATGTGCTGCTAACCTACAAGTCCTGACTTGACTTTGATGTTTGGCCAAATGTCTGCATTCAATCTGTTATCAGTTTATTTGCTGGCTTTTTTTTTTTTTCAGGGCCTCCCTGTAGCATATGGAGGTTCCCAGGCTAGGGGTCGAATCGGAGCTGTAGCTGCCAGCCTACGCTACAGCCACAGCACCACCAGATCCAAGCCCCATCGGCGACCTACACCACAGCTCACAGCATCGCCGGATCCTTAACCCACTGAGCGAGGCCAGGGATCGAACCCACATCCTCATGGATACTAGTCAGATTCCTTTCTGCTGCACCACAGTGGAACTCCTTGCTGACTCATTTTGGTTATGGGATTGAGAACCCCCTTCGGGGGCCCAAGAGTGGGCTCTTGTCTACCAGTTGGAAATGGATTGTCTGTGGAGAAACACATCCTGACAAAGCAAAAGACCTTATTGAAAAGGGGCTGCTCGACGGAGTTCCCGTCGTGGCGCGGTGGTTAACGAATCCGACTAGGAACCATGAGGTTGCGGGTTCGGTCCCTGGCCTCGCTCAGTGGGTTAAGGATCTGGTGTTGCTATGGCTCTGGCGTAGGCCAGTGGCTACAGCTCCGATTCGACCCCTAGCCTGAGAACCTCCATGTGCCGCGGGAGCAGCCCTAGAAAAGGCAAAGAGACCAAAAAAAGAAAAAAAAAAGGGGGGGGGGGTGGCTCTCAAGCAGAGAGCAGTAGGGTAAAGGACCCCAGGAGAACTGCTCCGACTTATGGTCAGTCTTGGGGTTAACGGAGGCGGTTTAGTTTCTGGGTTGTCACTGGCCAGTCATCCTGCTTAGGCTCATATGTGTTCCAGTGCAGGGCCCTTCCTGGTGGTGGGAGCATCTCTTAGTTAAGATGAACTCTGGTGCAAGGGAGGCTGGCAGGACATATTATGGGCTGGCGTCTCCTCCCTCCTCTGGGCCCCCCTGAGTTCTTCTGGTCGGTTTTGGAAGCAGCTTTTCAGCGTCGAGTTCTTTCTAAGACATCAAATGCAAACAGTTACTATCATGCCTGGCTGGGGTGGGCGCTTTCTGTTAGTGGTTTCCAAATACTTCTTTTTTTTTTTTTTTTTTTTCCCTGCTGTACAGCATGGGGATCAAGTTATTCTTACATGTATACATTTTTTCCCCCTCCCTTTGCTCTGTTGCAATATGAGTATCTAGACATAGTTCTTAATGCTACTCAGCAGGATCTCCTTGTAAATCTATTCTAAGTTGTATCTAATAACCCCAAGCTCCTGATCCCTCCCACTCCCTCCCTGTCCCGGTCGGGCGGCCACAAGTCTATTTTCCAAGTCCATGATTTTCTTTTCTGGATCTAATATCCATTTGTGCTGGATATTAGATTCCAGTTATAAGCGATATCATATGGTATTTGTCTTTGTCTTTCTGACTCATTTCACTCAGTATGAGAGTCTCTAGTTCCATCCATGTTGCTGCAAATGGCATTATGTCATTCTTTTTTATGGCTGAGTAGTATTCCATTGTGTATATATACCACATCTTCCTAATCCAATCATCTGTTGATGGACATTTGGGTTGTTTCCATGTCCTGGCTATTGTGAATAGTGCTGCAATGAACATGCAGGTGCATATGTCTCTTTTAAGTAGAGTTTTGTCCGGATAGATGCCCAAGAGTGGGATTGCGGGGTCATATGGAAGTTCTATGTATGGATTTCTAAGGTATCTCCAAACTGTTCTCCATAGTGGCTGTACCAGTTTACATTCCCACCAACAGTGCAGGAGGGTTCCCTTTTCTCTACACCCTCTCCAGCATTTGTTATTTGTGGACTTATTAATGATGGCCATTCTGACTGGTGTGAGGTGGTATCTCATGGTAGTTTTGATTTGCATTTCTCTTATAATCAGCAATGTTGAGCATTTTTTCATGTGTTTGCTGGCCATCTGTATATCTTCCTTGGAGAACAGTCTATTCAGGTCTTTTGCCCATTTTTCCATTGGTTGATTGGCTTCGAATATTTCTAATAACTCAGATCTGGGCATCCCGGGTGGATTTCTGTTCATTCATGTTGATTATCTTCGATCAGTTCCCGAATCATAGGCTTGTGAGCATTTTTTTTTTCCTCATTTCCAAATAAGTGGTGCATGTCCCCACTTCTCAGCCCTCTTTCTGTTTTCTCATGCCCTGTGTCCCCCTCCTAAATCCTCCAGATCCTCCCAGAGGACGTCCGGAGTCCTGAAAATAGACAGACCTGGGCGGCCACCACCCCAGTCGTTTCAGCCCCTCAAACAGCCAGCCCCCCTCCACCTGCCCCGGGAAGCTGTCATTCCTCAGCAACCAGGAGCCGCCGGGCTCACCTGCAGGAGAACACAGAGGGTTGAGCAGCGGGCTGTCGGCAGACCTTCCCTCCTTCAGAAATCATCCAGCCCAAAAGTGCCACCTGCACCCACGGGGGTTGTAGGAACTGACAATCCCAGGCTCTGTCCGCTTCTTGGTGACGGCAGGTCGGGTTTTCATTCACAGCGAAGATAATTCAGGGGCTGCTCTGGGTATTGCGCGTCAGTTTACAACTGAGGAAAATGACAATTTAAAAAGTCTGACATTTTCTTGCCTATTTGTTTTTGTAAGGGCTGCACCCTTGCAAAAGTTTCTAGGCTAGGGGTCCAAATGGAGCTGCAGCTGCCAGCCTGCACCACAGCTCATGGCAGTGCTGGATCCCTGACTCACTGAGGGAGGCCAGGGATCAAACCTGCGTCCTCATGGATACTGTTTGGACTCATTTCCTCTGCTCCATAACGGGAACTCCATGATCCCTTTCTTAATCAAAGACTTCTGACTCAACCCAGGATGGCACTGTGGCTATTGCATTTCTCAGGGTTCAAGTTACTTTTGTTATAAAGCAAATTACCCCACTGCTTCACGGCTTCAAACAGCCGTTGTGTGTGGGGGGGCTCATGGCTTCTATAGGTCAAGAGTGTGGGAGTTCCTGTTGTGGCTCAGTGGGTTAAGAACCCAACACAGTGTCCATGAGGATGTGGGTTCAATCCCTGGCCTCACTCAGTGGGTTAAGGATCCAGCATTGCTGTGAGCTGCTGTGTAGGTCACAGACAGAGCTTGGATCTGGCATCGCTGTGGCTGTGGCAGAGGCCAGCAACTGTGGCTCCGATTCAACCCCTAGCCTGGGAACCTCCATGTGCCACAGGTGTGGCCCTAAAACAAAAGAAGAAGTTTGCACAGGGCACAGTAGGAAAGGCTTGTCTCTGCTCTATGAGGTCTGGGGAACCTCTGTCCCTAGGGGCCAAGTTCATCTGGGCGACCTGCCCACAGCCTTCCTGGGAAGCCCAGACATCTTCAGACGAGCTGGGCTTCCTCCACGGCCGCTCAAGGCTCCAGGAACAAGTGTCCCCTTCAGCTCCCTGGGTGAAAGCCGCCTCTTCTCTACTCACCCACTCTGGGAAGTCACGCCCATTCCTTCATGCCACACTCTTTGTTATGAACGAACCACTGAAGGCAGCCTGCATTTAAGCCTCCACCTGATAGTAGAAGCACCAAAAAAATGGTGGGTGTGTTTTATTTTACTGTTTATTTGTTTTGGGCTGCACCCACAGCATGTGGAAGTTCTCAAGCCAAAGCCGTGGTAATGCCGGATCCTTAACCCCTAGGACACCTGGTGGATGTCCTAGGTACATCCACCAGGTGGATGTAGTTTAAAACCGCTACCCCAAGAGTTCCCGCTGTGGCTCAGCAGGTTAAGGACCTGACGTTGTCTCTGTGAGGATGGGGGTTTGATCCCCAGCCTTGTTCAGTGGGTTAAGGATCCCGTGTAGGTCACAGATGCGGCTGGGATCTGGTGTTGCCATGGTTATGGTGTAGGCCAGCAACTGCAGCTCTGATTCAAGCCTTAGCCTGAAAATGTCCATATGCTGCAGGTTTGGCCATAAAAAAAGGTAGCTAATGGCGTGTAAGTGGATGTTCTGTGTTGCGCTTTTGGAAGATTTCTTTGCAGGAAACTTCCCCAGCAGAGGAGGAGCCACTGGACCCTCCACCTTCCTCACCCTTCCTGTTTGGAACGTACCAGGATCAGAATTTTTGGTCGGGAAGTAACATCTGGATCTGTACCTGCTGACGTCGGAACGATGTTCTCTGTGACCCCGGGCTGGTGATGAGCCCTTGTGCCCTCCAATTTTAATATGGCCCCAGATAGTCAGACACAATAAAAGCCAAAACAGGAGTTCCCATTATGGCTCTCAGG
This sequence comes from Phacochoerus africanus, assembly GCF_016906955.1. Classification (NCBI taxonomy): domain Eukaryota; kingdom Metazoa; phylum Chordata; class Mammalia; order Artiodactyla; family Suidae; genus Phacochoerus; species Phacochoerus africanus. Next base: position 47,638,843 of record NC_062551.1, on the reverse strand, counting down.
AGCATCTGGTGCCATGGATTCCCCAGCTGCTCAGTGGTTCTGGGTTCAATGAGTTTCTTATATACTTTCCCACCTCCAGCCTAGGATTCACCTTCTGGGATCTACTAAGAAATTACCACATGGCCAGTACCTCAGTTTATCTTCTCTCTCCTTTTCTTGGTCCCTCAGGGTTTACACCTTTAAAAAAAATTGGAGTTCCCGTTGTGGCGCAGTGGAAACGAATCTGACTAGGAACCATGAGGTTGCGGGTTCAATCCCTGGCCTCACTCAGTGGGTTAAGGATCCGGAGTCGCCGTGAGGTGAGAAGCTTGCAGACACAGCTTGGATCTGGCATTCCTGTGGCTGGCGGCTACCACTCCGATTCAACACCTAGCCTGGGAACCTCCATATGCCGCGGGTGTGGCCCTAAAAAGACAAAAACAAAACAAAAAATCTTTTGAAACATAGTGGTTAAGGGCCAGAAGTCTGGGACCCTTTTTTGGCTCTGCATTTTCTGACTACGTGATCTGAAGACAGTTACCTTTCTCTTTATGTTAATCAAACAGGGCAAAACTAATCCCTACCTCACAGATTAGATGAGATTGGCAGGAGCTAAAGGGTGGATGTTGATTAACTTCCTTGAGCCCTGTGACACACCGCAGGACATAGCTGTTTGCACGGAGTGGCTGCTCTTAGTGGCTTTTAGGAAGGGAGTGACTTCACAGGATATTACATTCTGTCACTACTTACCCCATTACTCCCCACCTAGCAGCTTAAAATTACTATTTTAGTTTGTTCAAGGATCCTGTGGATTAGGAATTCAGATAAGGCATAGTGAGGGTGGCTTGTTTCTGCTGCTCATTGTCTGGAGCCTTAGCCTAGAAGACTCAGTGGGGGGGTGGGGGGTCAGGAGTGGGGTGGAAGCCTGGGGCTGGATCACCTGCAAGGAGTTGCTAGAGTGGTTCAGTGGGTTAAAAACCTGACTAGTATCCATGAGGATGCAGGTTTGATCCCTGGCCTCACTCAGTAGGTTAAGATCTGGCGTTGCCCCAAGCTGCAGTGTAGCTCACAGATGCAGCTCTAATCCTGTGCTGCTGTGGGTGTGGTGTAGGCCAGCAGCTGCAGCTCCATTTTGACACTCAGCCTGGGAACTTCCATATGCTGTGTGGAAGTCCCTCTGCCAGTCGGAGTTCTCTCCTGGCACCGTGGGTTAAGGGTTTGGCATTGTCACTGCAGCGGCTTAGGTTATTACTTTGGCTCAGGTTCGATCCCTGGCCCAGGAACCTCCATGTGCCGTGAATGCAGCCAAAAAGAAAAAAAAAAAAATCCACCTGCAAGTTGATGCCGGCAGGTGGCTGGGGTCTTGCTGGATGGCCCCAGGGACGTGTGCTCTTTGCAGGGGGCTTGGGCTTCCTCACAACGCGGCTGCTCATGTGGCAGCTGAGGGCTCCCGAACGGGCATCCCGGGTCACAGGGTGGCAGACTTTTCTGACACAGTGGTCTCTTCTGCTGCGTTCTCTGGGTTCCAAGTGAGTCAGAAACCTACCTGGATTCAAGGGGAGGTGTTACAGGGCACCTCCCCCCTGAGCAACCTGCCAAGTCATCTCAGAGGAGAGCCTGTGGGACAGCAGATCTTATCGGGGCCGTCTTTGGAAACGACAGCGGATCACATTTCTCAAGCCCTTTTGCTGAAGCCCAGGGTCCCCAGGTCTGTCCCTGGCTCACATCCCTTGGATTCAGGTGCCGCGGGCTCAGGTCCGATGTGTCAGCTGCATCCATTCAGACGACTTTCCTTTCTGACCTGCTCGTCACGTGGCCTCGTTTTCGTCCAGCCGAGTTCCTCACCTGCTCTCCTCCCCCGGCAGAGCCACGGTGCTTGTAGATAGTCAGCGACACCGGCTTAGGGTCTGCACGGCTCTTGTCTTGCCCGGCTTGGTGCCCAGACTTCTGCCATGCTCTTCGTAGTTGTCACTGGGAACATTTTCTTCTCAGTTAATTGTTTATATCTGTACATTTTTTTTATGACGGAGAATATCAAATACGTACAAAAGTAGAAAAATGTATCCCTCTGCACCTGTTCCCTAGCACGACACCTGCCCAACCACAGCCAGTCTGGCCCGAGCTGCATGCCTACCCACCTGCTACCTGCTAAAGATAATAGTCTCCATTTTGTTTTTATTCACTTTTTCTTATTTTTTAGGGCAACGCTCATGGCATGTGGAAGTTCCCAGGCCAGGGGACTGAACCCGCGCCTCTGCAACCACCTGAGCCATTAAAGATAGATTCTTTTTTTTATTACTATTATTATTTTTGACTTTTAGGGCCGCTCCTGCGGCATATGGAATTTCCCAGGCTAGGGATCGAATAGGAGCTGTAGCTGCCAGCCACAGCTACAGCAAGGCCAGATCCAGGCTGTGTCTGCGATCAACAGCAAAGCTCAGGGCAATGCCGGATCCTTAACCCACTCAGCGAGGCCACGGATTGAACCTAAGTCCTCATGGATACTAGTCCAGTTCATTTCCACTGAGCCACAGCAGGAACTCCCTAAGCTCAATATTCGATTTGAGTGATTCCTTTCCCACGTTAGGGACGCTTTCGGCTATTATCTCTTCCAGTGTTTTCTCTGGCGCCCCTGTGATATGGATGTTGTTGCGTTTAACGCTGTCCCAGCCAGAGCTCTCTTAGACTGAGACCGTCTTCATTTCTTTTCAATCATTTTTCTCTTTTCTCTTCCGTGCCAGTGATTTCCGCTAGTCTGTCCTCCACCTTACCTGTTCGATCTTCTGCCTCCTCTATTCGGCTGTTGATCACTGCTGGTGAATTTTTTATGTGGGGTATGGTATTTTGCATCTCTGCTTGCTTCATCCTTAAATCTTGTATTTCTTAGCTCAGTGTTTCTTGACATGTATCAATCTTTGCCCCCAGTTTATTTCCAAGATAGAGCTTGAGTCGTCTTTACCATCATTAGTCTGAAGTCGTTTTCCTGGAGGTTGGTAATCTCCAGATCACGTAGCTGTTTTTCTAGGTTTTTTTCTTGTTCCCTTATCTGACTCATGATTCACTGCCTTTTCTTTTTCTTCTTTTTCTTGTCTTTCCTTTTTAGGGCTGCACTCACAGCATATGGAAGTTCCCAGGCTATGGGTTGAACTGGAACTGCAGCTGCCGGCCTACACCACAGCCGCGGCACCTTGGTATCCGAGCCACGTCTGCGACCTACCCCACAGCTTGCAGCAACACTGGATCCTTAACCTAGTGAGTGAGGCCAGGGATCACACCTGCAACCTCAAGGTTCCTAGTCTGCTTTGTGTCTGTTGTGCCACCTTGGGAACCCCCTTCTTTTCTTATTTTTTTATTTTTTATTTTATTTTATTTTTTTTTTTGTCTTTTTGCTATTTCTTGGACCGCTACCGCGGCATATGGAGGTTCCCAGGCTAGGGGTCTAATCGGAGCTGCAGCCCCCGGCCTACGCCAGAGCCACAGCAACGCGGGATCCGAGCTGCGTCTGCAACCTATACCACAGCTCACAGCAACGCCGGATCGTTAACCCACTGAGCAAGGGCAGGGACCAAACCCGCAACCTCATGGTTCCTAGTTGGATTCGTTAACCACTGCGCCACGACAGGAACTCCCCTTCTTTTCTTTTCTAAGGGCCTCACCCATGGCATATGGAAGTTCCCAGGCCAGGGGTCGAAGTGGAGCTGCACCAGCCGGCCTACACACAGCCACAGCAATGTGGCATCCAAGGTGCATCTGCAAACGTCACTACAGCTTGTGGCAATGCGGGATCCTTAACTCACTGAGCAAGGCCAGGGGTCAAACCTGCATCCTCATGGATACGACTTGGATTCTTAACCTGCCAAGCCTCAGCAGGAACTCCAGCCTTTTCATTTTGTATAAATTTTTGGTGTGGTCTCCTTTCTGCAGACAGTAGGGTTGCAGCCTCTCTTGCATCCGATGTCCGACCCCCTGGTGGCTGACGTTGGTCCACGGGCTTGCTGCAGGCTTCCTTGCTGGTAGGTGGAGCTGATTCTTGTCCCTCTGGGTGGGGCTTTGTCTCTGGGTGTGGTTAGAGGCAGCTGTGTGCCTGGGGCGTCTTTAGGCAGCCTGTTTGCTTAGGGATGGGGCTGGGTTTCCACCTGGTTTGCTGTTTGGCCTGTGGCTTCTCAGCCCTGATGGATGGGCCAGATTTTTCCAAAATGGCCAACTCTAGAGGAGTTAAGGCTGATGATTGTTCCTGAGGCCTTTGCTTCCAATGTCCTTCCGCCACCACGAGCTGCAGTCACCCTCTGTTTTCCCAGGAGATCTGCCAGAACAAGCACCACATGCACATCTGACCCAGATGCCTGTGGAGTCTCTGCTTTGCCCTGGGAACCAGGGCACAGGAAAGCCTGAGTGCGCCTTTCGAGAGTGGTGTCTCTGTTTCCCCCAGTCCCCGGGAGCTCCTGTGCACGAGCCCTGCTAGCTCTCGGTGCCCAGTGCTCCGGGGGCCCCTCCTCCTGATGCCAGATCCCCAGGGGTGGGAACCTGACATGGGGCTCAGACCTCTCACTCCTGGGGGTGAGCCTCAGCGAGTTAGTGACTTTCGAGTCTGTGGGCCACCCACCCAGCAGGTATGGGATTGCTTCTAATTGCAGAATCACCCCTCCTGCTATCTTGGTGTGGCTTCCTCTTTGTCTTCTGGAGTAGGATACCTCTTCTGATAGTTGGTGGTCTGTTTGTTGAAGGTTCTTCAGCAGTTGGCTATAATTTTGTTGCTTTTATGGCAGAAGGTAAGCTCCAGTCCTTCTACTCTGCCATCTTAATCGTCTTTTTTTTTTAATTTAAAAAATTACAATGTTGTGTCAATTTCTGCTATACAGCAAAGTGACTGAGTAATATATCAACATATATTAATTAATATATATATATATTCTTTTTCTTGTATTATCTTCCATCATGTTCTATCATAAGAGATTGGATTTGGTTCCCTGTGCTGTGCAGTGGGACCTCAGTGCTTATCCATTCTTTTTTCGGGGGGTGGGGGGAGAAGCACATTTTATTTACAAATCTCCCCCCCGCCACCCTCCCCCAACACCGAGCAGATAACTGACCAATCCAGGATGTCAGTTGCTCGTGGGGTTCCAGGTGGAATGTTGGGGTGTTCCCTGAGGTTTGTTGTGCCTGGTGGCCCTATGGTAACTGGGCAGAGCCCTGTGCTGGATCAGTGCCATGGAGGGGATGCTGTCCTCTGTGGAGCCTGGCTTTGGGCTGATCCTTGGGCAGCTGAGTGAGGTGCTGGTGTGGCTGCTGTCCAAAGGCTTTAGTTCGTGGTTCACTTTCCAGAGCCTCCAGTGGCAGACGGTGGTGTGTCTGTCCATCGTCTTCAGCTTCTTTGTAGGTCTCTTGTTTACACTGAGACTGCTTCGGTCTGTTCAAAGTCGACTTTACATAAGACTTGAGCAACAGCTCGCCAAAGCGCTGGCTGCACAGATTGAAGAGAAATGCCGGCTCATTGACAAGATATATGCTGCTAAAAAGGAGAATGCAGAGATGGAGACATCTTTAAAGAAGGCCAGCCTAGAGAGAGAGTCCTTAAACATACCTGGCCTCACTGAGACATTCAGAGAGATGCTGAGGATCAACCCGATTCTGATGGAGGAACTCAATTCTCTGGCTCGAGAACTGGAGAAAGAGCGCGTCGAGCCGTCTAAACAAAAGCAGGAGATGGTGGAGATGGTGGAAGAGCTCGAGTTTCTGGAGGAGGTCATGAGAACCACCACATCACACGGGCCTCTCAAACCATCCAGGAGGCCAAGCACCAAGCCCTGAGGGCCCCTTCCTCAGGAGGGGGCCTGGGGGGTACAGCTCTGCTCTTCCCTCCCCACCACTCGGGCCTCCCAAGCTGCCAGATGGCATCCGTCCCCTCTGATGGATCCCCGCCTGAACAACACCGAGGCCCGTGGATGCAGGATGGCTCCTCCAACTTTACCTGCTGAGCACAGAAGTGAGTTCCTTGCCGGTCATCTTCTCCCAGCTAAGTGGACTTCGAGTCTAAGAACACACCAAGAAACGTGGGACTTCTACATTCACAGAACGCTGGGGTTCTCTCTCATCAGTGGTGAAAGAAGTACAGTCCTGAAGAGACTTGGACTCAGTTTGACTCTTCCTTACGCCACATTGCTCAAAACAGTTTTGGTAACTATTATAGATCAAACTCATAGGTGAGCTTATCAACATAGACTTTTAGTTGGCAATAGTAATATTATTTTTCTAGAGTTAAATTCGCAACATTTGTAAGTCTGTGGAAGCAAAATTTTTGCCCATGTTTGTATCATTAAAACAAAACAAAACAAAACAAAAAACCAAACTCTCTTGAAATAGTTAAATAATAGGTTTAGAAATAAATTTTATCATTTAAGATCGATAATCTAATATAACAATGGTTACATTTGAAAAATTAAACTTGACAAATTCCATGCAGTTTGTCTCCTCTCCCGGCAAGAATGTTGCAATATGAGTTTTCTGACCAAGAAGAAACCCAACCGGACCATTTGGGGGAAGCTCCACGTCACTGCCCTCGTCTCTCCCTCACCATCGCCCTCTCGCTCCTCAGTGGGAATCCAGGGACGTCTCAAGGGGTTTTTCCCCCCATAATGAAGTCTGACCCCCTCAATCAGTATCTTTATTCACAAATGGCATCTTCTCATCAGGCGATGGGCACAGACTGGTTTTTCTCACAGTGGGAGGGGGGCCGCACACAACACTTTTATAACTGGGGGGAAGCACAGGGGTAAATGATAAAGGCAGCATCATGATGAGGTGAATGAGAAGTCCCTGTGGTGGCTCAGCGGGTTAAGAACCTGACATAGTGTATGTGAGGATGCAGGTTCGATCCCTGGCCTCGCTCAGCGGATTAAGCAGCTGCCGTGAGCTATGGTGTAGGTTGCATATCTGGCTGGTTCCGATCCCCTGTGGCTGTGGCTGTGGTGTAGGCTGGCAGCTACAGCTCCAATTTGACCCATAGCCTGGGAAACTCCATGTACTGCAGGTGCAGCCCTAAAGAGAAAAAAAAAAAACAAAAAACGGCCCTAGAGAGCGCCTTGCCCCTCCAGCCAGGTGAGGACGCAGGGAGAACAAAGCCATATGTGAACCAGGAATCAGGTTCTCACTCACGTCGGCACCTGATCTTGGACTTCCCGGCCACCAGAACCATGAGAAGTAAGTTTCTGTCGCTTACAAGCCCTGTGGGTAATGGTATTTTCTTTTACAGCAGCCCTAACAGAGTAAGATGGCATCAATGTGGGCTCACAGCTGCCTCGTCTAGTCGCAGCAGCATCACTCGGAAGCTCCCTGTCCCAGACTCAGCCTGTGGGAGTCCTTCAAGGGAGCTCACACACCTGCCCAGCATGACCTGCCTTCTGTAAGTGCTTCCTTCTTCTCGGACACAATGAGTTGTTCCCAGCATATATATATATATATATATTTTTTTTTTTTTTTTTGTAAATCAACTATACTTTTTTTTTTCTGCTTTTCGCTTTTTGCTTTTTAGGGCTGCACCCACAGCATATGGAAGTTCCCAGGTCATATCAGAGCTGCAGTTACTAGCCGACACCATAGCCACAGCAATGTGGGATCCGAGTCAAGTCTGCAACCTACACCCCAGCTCATGGCAGTGGCCAGGGATCGAACCTGAATCCTCACGGATACTAGTCAGGTTCATTACCACTGAGGACACTGGACACTTTTTTGATGGGAGTTCTTAAGTGTGTCAAGAAGAGACATTGTAAACTGCCTTAAGTTTGAAGCAGCTTCACTTTGCAGAGCAGAGTTTGGATCTGGCATTGTGGTGGCTGTGGTGTAGGCTGGCAGCTGTCCAATATGACCCCTAGCCTGGGAACTTCCATATGCTGTGTGTTCGGCCCTAAAAAGAAAAAAAAAAAAAAAAGATGGTGAATTTCATGGTTTTCTATTTGAACACAATTAAAAAAAAAATTTAAAGACTCCTCCCCCAAAGAAAACCCAGCTCATGAAATCATTATTTCACAGGGACGCCTCCCATTCCAGTCCAGTGTCACAGGGTTCAGGCCCTTCTCCTTCCCCCGCATCCCTACGTCTCTCCTCTGAGTAAGACAGGGACGTGGATTTCCCTGCATCGCTGACACCCACACACCCCCTCCCCAGCTGGGCTCCAGCCCCTCTTAGGGACCCTCACCCCTGCACAGACACCTCCTTCCCCTGGGGGCTGGGATCCCCAACGTCCTGCTTCCTTTCTTGCCCATCCACTCCCACAACCCTGGCCTGAGGGCCAGACTCTGCTGAGACCCTTTGCACCTGCTCCCTCTGCCTCCCCTACTGACCCAGCCCCAGGGGGTGGTGCCCCCACGGACCCCACCCCCACCCTATGGCCTCCCCACCCCCAGAGGCAGCTCTTACTCCCCTGCCTGATGGCTGGAGGACCCATTTACTCAGCAGCAGAAGGAAAAAAGGAAGGAAGAAGAGGAGGAGAAAGAGCAAGTCAGGGAGAGTTCCCATGGTGGTGCATTGGAAACGAATCCAACTAAGAACCATGAAGTTGAGGGTTCGACCCCTGGTCTCGCTCAGTGGATTAAGAATCTGGCATTGCCGTGCATTGTGGTGCAGGCCGCAGGACGTGGCTCGGATCTGCTGTGTCTGTGGATGTGGTGTAGGCTGGCAGCTGTAGCTCTGATTGGACTCCTAGCCTGAGAACCTCCATGTGCGGCAGGGGTGGCCCAAAAAAAAAAAAAAAAAAAGAAGCAAGTTAGTGTTTTCATGATCCACGATGGGAATGTACAAGATTGCTTAGGACTCGGAGAGTCTGTTAGACAATGGAGATACTTGAAACTTAATACACAGCAAAATCCCGTGTGCTGATTAAAATATTCAAGACGGTTTAATGAACTCAGTTGATCAATGGAACCAAGCGTGACAGAAAATGCTTTTCCATAGCAAGTGACTGTATCGGTACAATGTACCCTATAAATAGAACCTAAAGGTTTCCAGTGGGCTTCCTAGCTTAAAAAAAATGTCAGACTTTTTAAATTGTCATTTTCCTCAGTTGTAAACTGACGCGCAATACCCAGAGCAGCCCCTGAATTATCTTCGCTGTGAATGAAAACCCAACCTGCCGTCACCAAGAAGCGGACAGAGCCCGGGATTGTCAGTTCCTACAACCCCCGTGGGTGCAGGTGGCACTTTTGGGCTGGATGATTTCTGAAGGAGGGAAGGTCTGCCGACAGCCCGCTGCTCAACCCTCTGTGTTCTCCTGCAGGTGAGCCCGGCGGCTCCTGGTTGCTGAGGAATGACAGCTTCCCGGGGCAGGTGGAGGGGGGCTGGCTGTTTGAGGGGCTGAAACGACTGGGGTGGTGGCCGCCCAGGTCTGTCTATTTTCAGGACTCCGGACGTCCTCTGGGAGGATCTGGAGGGTTTAGGGCATGAGAAAACAGAAAGAGGGCTGAGAAGTGGGGACATGCACCACTTATTTGGAAATGAGAAAAAAAAAAAAATGCTCACAAGCCTATGATTCGGGAACTGATCGAAGATAATCAACACGAAAGAACAGGAATCCACCCGGGATGCCCGGATTTGAGTTACTAGAAAAGAGCCGGCCATTAAACTGGTAACAGATGAAGGCAAGCATCTGACCAAGCATCAAAGTCAAGTCTGGACTTGCAGGTCAGCAGCATGAGAGAAATATCCAGTCCCAATAAAGATTTCTGGGTAAAGATGAGCCACTTACTGGGCTGCAGTCGCAATGTACAGAATGACGCTACAAAATGGACGCTCCTATTTATCAGAGTAATGGAGCCCATGAAGCTAGGAAACTCTCCACCTGAGTTGTTGGTGTTCTGACCTCAAAGCCCACTGTGCCCTCTATTTAAAATCCCCTGAGGTGCTCTTGGCTTCAGCCCAGGCCCTGGCCAGGCCTCTCTAAGCCGGCTTCCTCCTCTGCATGGGGGTGCCCACAGCCCCCGCCTAAATGCAGCCCCCAGCACCCTCTCCCAGGCACGGGCTCCCCCAGCTTCACCAGCTGTGTGGCCAGGGGACTGGAGCGAGTCTGGGAGGCCTGAGAGCCTGGGGCCCCGAGCAGGTTCTGCGCCTGGTTGGCTCCATCCAAAGTTTCCAGGCTCTGGTCCCTCTGCAGCCCGGGTGGGGCCCAAACTGGGAGGGGGTATTGGCAGGAGTGGGTGTGGACGGACACGGAGAGGTGGGCTGCTAGGCTGCTAGCACGGCTTTGGCTCGGCTCCCCCAGCTCTGCTGTTCCCTGCCTTCCAGAACCTTCTTTCAGCATTCTCCCTTTGACCCCACCCTTCATACCCGGATCCCCCTTCTGGGGACCTGGGTCAGGGGCCCTGGAAATGGGCCTGGGTGGAGGGTCCCACGTTTTCCTCTTCCTTGGTTCGGGTGGGGTGTGGGTCCTGCGATCCCCCCCTCCCCCAACCCCCATCTCTTGTCCTGAACACTTGGAAGCGAGGAAGTGGTTCTGGGAGGTGGAAGGAGAGAAACAGACAGGAACACGTGGGAGAGTCAGAAAAGCGGGGTGACAGAGACACAGGGCAGCCAGAGCCGGAGCCAGAGCGACGAGGGCATCGCAGAGACAGAAAGCACCAGACAGAAACTGCCAGAGCCACAGGCCCTGCGGTACCGCACAGCGGTGTGTCAGGACAAACTGCCTCCCCTTTCTGAGCCTCAGACTCCTTATCTGTCAAAGGAGGCCCCCCGTGGCCTGGGTGAGGTCTGTCATCTCTTGCGCGCGCGCGCGCACGCGAGAACACACTCACACACACACACACACACACACACACACACACGGGCGAGAGGCCAGAGGCTTCTGAGTGGCAGCCGTGCTTATCTTCTAGCCCATCTTTCCCCATATTGTGTGAGCCCTCGCTGGGTGCCAGGCTCTGGACGAGTCACCAAGGATGCAGCCTTGACCATCAGGCCAAAGAACCTCTGCCCCCTGAGCTTCCTCTTCCTTTTTTTTTTTTTTTTTTTTTTAGGGCCACACTCACAGCATATGGAAGTTCCCGGGCCAGGGGTCGAATGGGAGGAACAGGTGCCGGCCTAGAGCAACGTCAGATCCGAGCCGTGTCTGCGACCTACACCGCAGCTCGCGGCAACGCCAGATTGTCAACCCACTGAGCGAGGCCAGGGATCGAACCCGCATCCTCACGGATACCAGTCGGGTTTGTAACCCACCGAGCCCCTGCGGGGACCCCTCCCTTTTCTATCGGTGTAGGTGTCGCCATGGTGCTGGTTATCCTACAGAAGCATAAACTGGAATTTCCTTAGTCCTTGGCCACAGCTCAGAACCTGGGAGACAGGGACCCAGGGCGCCCGCCCACAGCCTGGCCTCTCAGGATGCACGTTTTCCATGGTGAAAAGGGCACAAGAGCCCTCCTCTCTGCCAGGCAGCAGGGAGGTAGGGCGGGGCGGCGGCCGGCTGTGTTGTTGTTGATATTATTGCTCTGTCAACTGTCCCTGTCCTTCTTAGCTCAGAGAAGACACGCAGCAGCCCTGGGAACCCCAGGGACTGCAGGGGCGTCAGAGGCCTAGGAAGAGGGTGCTGGGCCAGCAGGGCCCCAGGGCCAGGGTCTGTGCCAGGTGTGGGAGGCGGGTGTGGAAAGGGGTGACGGTGAGTCAACGGGGCAGCCACACCCTGCTTTTACTTAAGGTCCCAGCAGCCATACCCCCGCCCCACCACTGCCGGTGCCACATCCCAGCCATGTCAGGCTTTGTGAGTCTTCCAGGGCCTTGGGGGTGGGGGCTCTGGACCCAAGGCTGCAGCAGAAGGGGTGCGCGGGGGGGGGGCGGGGGGGCTGGGGCCTGGCTGAGGTCTCCTGTTTCAGAGGAGAAAGTGGGGGTGCGGTTTGGGTGCTGTGAAGCTCTGGGCTGTGGTCTCTGGCTCCCCACTGGAGCCAGAGCTCTCTAGCTCTGAGCACTTCCCTGGATTCTGGGTGTTCCTGCCTGCAGCTCCTTCCCGGGGCCTGGCCCTGTGTCCTGGGTCTCTGGGCCCTTTCTTCGCTCAAATTCTGCTGCTCTGGGTCCCGTCATGGGCTCCCCAGCGCTGACCCACGTCTCTCTCCTCTGCCGCCATGGTTCATGCCCGCAGTCCACGCCCCACAAAACCTTGCTGGCCGAAGGCATCCGAGTCGGCACCGTGATGAGAATTCGTGGTGTTGTGCCCAACCAGGCTGGCAGGTGAGACCCCCAGCCTCCGTGGTCGGGGTGGGAGGGCTCCAGGCTCAGCTGATGCCCCTTGTCACAGCCCAGAGACGAAGCCCCAGGCCAACTTTGCCCGCCAGGGTCTTGGAAGCCCCGGGCTAGTTCTGACCTTCCGGAAACTGATGTCTTCACTCATTTGTCCCTGGACTGTGAGGCTGGGGTCCCTAAGTCATTCTAAGAATCTGGGGGTTCAGGACACTCTCAGGGTCCCCTGCTGAGCCTCACCCCGTGGCTTCCGGTCTGAGACACAGCAACCCTGGACATGTGTCCTGGGAACTGGAGCCGCCCTGGGCACCTGGGAGGCCCAAGCAGTCAAGCCCATGGCTCCCCGGGGTGGGAGCGTCAGGATTTCTGGGAATCTGGGGTGCCTGGGAATCCTGCCATCCCTGCTATTGTCCTGGCCCTCTGGGAACTGGGGGTGCCTTGGCCACCAGGAGCACCCTGGTCTTCGGGACATATGATTCCTTGGCAAGTCCCAGCCTCTGGGAATGAGGGGGACCCCCGGCAGAGCACAGTGACCCTCACCCAGGGCCATGTGTGTTCAGGTCCCCAACTGGATGGCGGATGCCCTGGAAACTGGGCTTCTTGGCCTCCAGTCTGCAACTGCTCCTTCCCGCACCTGGCGTGGGACAGCCGAGGGTCCCTGGAAATGGGGGTGGGCCCGGGCGGAAGGTAAGTCCCCTGCAGAAGGGGACGCCCGCTCTCATCCCCCACCTCCCAGGTTCTACGTAAACCTGCTGTGCGGCGAGGAGCCGGGCAGCGAGGCCGCCCTGCATTTCAACCCGCGGCTGGACGAGTCCTCGGTGGTCTTCAACAGCCTGGAGCACGGAGCCTGGGGCCGAGAGGAGCGAGGCCCGGGCATTCCTTTCCAGCGCGGGCAGCCCTTCGACGTGCTGCTCATCACCACCGACGAAGGCTTCAAGGTGGGTCTCCGCCGAGGCGTGGGCGCCAGAGCCCAGGGCTCTTCCCCTTGGCGGAGGCGGGAGCACAGGCGTGGCCGAGGCTGGTCGGGCGTCCTGCCCTGGCGCAAGCGCACTAGCGTGGCAGTGGCACAGACAGGAGAGCCAGAGCCAAGTGCCCGAGGGGTGCGTGTCCCAGTGGAGAGGCGAGGCCCAGAGGTCCCTCCGACCCCGACCCTCTTCCCGGTCCGCTGGGGTCCGAGGCAGAGGCTCCGGGGCAGGGGCATGGGTGGGTGGGGAGACAGACCCCAGAAACCAGTCCCGGCGGGGCGGGGCCGCTGCAGCCCCTCTGCCACCCAGGCGGTTCTTCACTTTGAACCCTCTGCTTTCGGGAGTGAGGCGGGCGCCGTAGGGGCCCCTACCCACCGCCAAAGCTTAAAAAGTACTCACGTGTCAGCGATGAACTCATTTAATCCTCACGGCAAAGGGACAGAAAACAGTAGCCCCGTTTCCCCAGTGGGGCCCTTGGGCCCTGGCGGGGTTCCGTGGGCGCCCGGGTCACAAGGCGTGGGGGGGAGTCGGGGATGACTCTTAAGTCCTGCTTCCCCGCGCCTGCAGGTGGTGGTCGGGGACCTGGAATACCACCACTTCCGCCACCGGATGCCGCCGACGCGCGTGCGTGCGGTGGAGGTGGGCGGCGACCTGCAGCTGGAGCTCGTGAAGATCTTCTGAGCCCCGGCGGGAGGGCGCGTGGTGGGTGGGCCGCAGGGCTCTTGGCCGCCAATAAAGTCTTCGTCCGTCATCGGTGCGCCTCCTCTGGGTCTGTGGCTCCCTCGAACACGCAGACGAGGAAAGCGGGCTCAGAGAGGCGAAGACACTTGACTCAGGGTCACACAGCAGTTGCGTGGCTCAGGCGGGATTCGGGCCTGGATCTCAGAGGGCGCTTTCTGTCGCAGGAGGCCTGAGGCAGGCTGCGCTGTGGTAGGGGCGGGACTTTGGCTGGCCTTCCTGAGGCACTTGGCACTTGCAAAGCAACCGGGTGGCAATGCGGTGGGGGGGTGACCTGAGGGAGTGTGGGAGGGCCCAGGCCCTGCCTTCCGTCCGTGGGTGTAACAGACCTTCCAGTGGGTCCGTCTGGAAACAGATCCTTTGGAGACCCCAGCCTCACCGAGATGGTGCATGGCTCTTAGGCACCTGCAGATAGTTCGTACGCGGAGAGGCTGGGAAGGTGATGGGGAGTCGCAGGTCTCCCATGTGACCCTGAGCAGGGACAAGCCCCGCTGTTTGACGCCCCAGGGCAGACACGCACTCCAGCGACACCCACACGGGGGGGGGGGGGGTGGGAAGGCCGGGTTCCTATGTCCCTGCCGCGGTCAGCCGCGCGGTTCTCACGCTTCGTCCGGCTGGGCTCCTCTGACCGCCTGGCGATCCCAGCCTTACCCGAGGGAGTCTAGGGGGAAGGGAGAGCGTGGTACCTAGGTGCCCAGGCAGCCTCGACTGCCACGTGGGAATTTTCTGGTTTCGGGTCACCCCCAAATGGCTGTGGTGTGGAGGGGAGAGTAGAGCACGCGAGCACCTCCGAGCCCCACACCTTCAGCCAGGCGGTCACATCAGTGGTGGTTCTCCGCCGAGGATGGAGGTGGGCTGGTGGGAGGGTGCCAGCAGCGCACCGCGCGTGTTAGAAAGTCGCGCCCCTGGCGGCTGTTTCTTGGGCTTCGGGCCCGGACGGTCCGAAGCCAGTGACGTGTTGCCCCCTTCTGGCCGCTTCCAATTTTGCAGTCTTTCAATCGGTGCTGGAACAAAGGTCTGTTATCTTTGGTTTCGAATGGAGAGGTACAAAATCCAGGTGTGGAAACACCTGGGTGCGAGTTTAAGCCCTTTCAGGATAGGAACATTTTTTGCCTTTTGCCGATCTCCACCTATAACTACCTTTCCCCATGCCCAGCCCTTCTGAATATGTTTCTGGGGGAAAATGGAATGCGGGGTCCCCTCTCCCAATAGGTGAACTCAAGAAACTCTGGGATCTATTGGGACTCCAAGGCTCAATGTTAAATATGCCAGATTTTACTTTATTTGTATTTTTCATGTAGTTTTTGAGCATTAAAAAAGGTTTGTGGGAATTCCAGTTGTGGCGCAGCACAAAGGAAACGGACTGGTATCCATGAGGAGGAATATTCCATCCCTGGCCTTACTCAGTGGGTTAAGGATCCACGTTGCTGTGGCTGTGGTGTAGACCAGCAGCTACAGCTCCAACTCCACCCCTAGCAGGGGAACTTCCATCTGCCACAGCTGCAGCCCTAAAAAGACCAGGGGAAAAAAAAAAAAAGACAAAAAGACAAAAAGAAAAAAACACGTGTTGATGAGGGCAGGGAGTAATTCAATCTCTTGTGCACTATTGGTGGAAATGCGAAATGGCACAGCCTCTGTGAGAAACAGAATGGTGATTTCTGAAATATTTATATAAAATACAGAATTACTATACGATCTAGCAATTTCATTGTTAGGTATACCCCTAAAGAATTGAAAGCAGAATCTCAAGGAAATTTTGTTTTTGTTTTTTTGTCTTTTTGCCTTTATCTAGGGCCGCTCCCATGGCATATGAAGGTTCCCAGGCTAGGGTCCAATCGGAGCTGTAGCCGCTAGCCTACACCAGAGACACAGCAACATGGGATCTGTGCTGTGTCTGCGACCTACACCACAGCTCACAGAAACGCCGGATCCTTAACCCACTGAGTAAGTCCAGGGACTGAACCCGCAACCTCATGGTTCCTAGTCAGATTCGTTAACCACTGAGCCATAATGGGAACTCCTCAAGCAAATATTTGTATACACCCATGTTCAAAGCAGCGTTATTCATAATAGCAACCCAAGTGTCCATCAACAGATGACTGGATAAGCAAAATGTGGAATATACATACAATGGAATATTATTTAGCATTGGAAACAAAGGAAATTTTGATCTGTGCCACAATAAGGATGACCCTCAAGAACATGATGCCATGTGAGAGAAGCCAGTCACAGAGGTACAGATACTGTACGATTCCACGTGGAGGTACTAAGAGTAGTCAAAATTAGAGATCCCGCCTGTGCACAATGGGATCAGTCACGTCTTGGGAGCCCTGGGAGACGGTTCGATCCCCAGGCTGGCACAGTGGGTTAAGGTTGCCGCAACTGCTGCTTGGGTCGAGACTGCAGCTTGTATCTGATCTCTGGCCTGGGGAACTCCATATGTTGTGGGGAGGCAAAAAAAAAAAAAAAAAGTAGTCAAAATCAAAGAAAGGGAGTTCCCATTGTGGCTAAGCCGTAATGAAACTGACTAGAATCTATGAAGATGTAGGTTCGATCCCTGGCTTTGCTCAGTGGGTTAAGGATCCGGTGTTGCTGTGAGCTGTGGTGTAGGTCGCAGACGCGGCTGGGATCCCGAGTTACTGTGGCTCTGGTGTAGGCCGGTGGCTCCAGCTCTAATTCAACCCCTGGCCCTGGTACTTCCATATGTCAAGGGTGCAGCCCTTAAAACACACACACACACACAAAAAAAAATCAAAGAAAGTAGGTTGGTGGTTATTGACAGGAAGTTATTGTTTAATGGGTCTGGAATATCAGTTTTACAAGATGGAAAAGAGTTCTGGAGATGAGCGGTAGTGATGGTAGCACAACATTAGGAATATTTCATTTAACACTTTACATACTTGGGAGTTCCCGTCATGGCTCAGTGGTTAATGAATCTGACTAGGAACCATGAGATTGCGGGTTCGATCCCTGGCCTTGCTCAGTGGGTTAAGGATCTGGCATTGCCATGAGCTGTGGTGTAGTTTGCAGACGCAGCTTGGATCCCATGTTGCTATGGCTGTGGTGTAGGCCGGTGGCTACAGCTCCGATTGGACCCCTAGCCTGGGAACCTCCATATGCCACGGGAGCGGCCCTAGAAAAGGCAAAAAGACAAAAAACAAAACCAGACAAAAAAAACTTTACATACTTTACACTTAAAGGTGGTTAAAGTGGTACATTTTTAAAAATTTTTGAGCCACCCCCATGGCATATGGAAGGTCCCAGGGCCAGGGACAGCATCCAGGCTGCTCTACGACACAGCTGTGGCAAAGAGCCTTAACCCTTGTGCTGCAGCAGGTTACCTTTTTATAGTCCCTTTTCTGATTATAAACATATGCATGCTTATTGCAAGTTTTGAATAAGAATTTTTAGATCGGAGTTCCCACTGTGGCACTGTGGGTTAGGAATCCAGCTACAGGGGCTGAGGTTGCTGCGGAGGCTTGGGTTCGATCCCCAGCCGGGAACTTCCATATGCCTCCGTTGAGGCCATGATAAAAAAAAAGGAATTTTTAGATCATCCACAATTTCACCCCTTTAAAATAATCACTCAGTATATTAGTGTGTTTCCTTCTAGTCATTTATCTCTAATAATTCATCTACACTGTACATTTGGGGGGAAATTGGACTATCTATATACATATATATGTAGCTAACATTTTTTGAGTCTCCACTATGTGTTAGTCGCTGTGCTAACCATTCTTTAAATTCTGAAAACACCTCTCTGAGGTAGATACCCTTATTCCTATTTTGCAAATGAAGCATCTGATGCACAAGGTGAAGCCACCTGTTCAAGGTCACACATCGCATAGATGGTGGAGCAGAGACCAACGTTATAAGAAATTGTCAATGTTTTCCAAAGTATTTGAATCATTCTACATTCCTACCTGTAACGTGTGGAAGTGCCAATATATCACATCCTCAAAAATGTGTAACATTTTCAGATTTGTTTGTTTTTTCTTTCTTTTTTTTTTTTTTTGGCTTTTCTTTTTTTAAGGCTGAACCCTGGCATATGGAGGTTCCTAGGCTAGGGGTCTAATTGGAGCTGTAGCCACTGGCCTACACCACAGCCACAGCAACGCCAGATCCAAGCCACCTCTGCAAACTACACCACAGCTCATGGCAACGCCGGATCCTTAACCCACTGAGCGAGGCCAGGGATCCAACCCACAACCTCATGGTTCCTAGTCGGATTCATTTCTGCTGCACCAAGACGGGAATTCTTGTTTATTCATTTTAATTGTAGCCTTTCCTGTGGAGGTATATTGGCATCTTATTGTGGGGTTTTTTTGTTTTTTGTTTTTTTTTTTCGGTCTGCCCCAGGCTAGGGGTGGAATTGGAGCTGTAGCTGCCTGCCTACGCCACAGCCACAGCCACAGCAACTTGGGATCCCGGCCATGTCTGAGACCCATAACCATGCCAGATCTTTAGCCCACTGAGTGAGGCCAGGGATCGAACCCTCGTCCCAGACTCTCAAGATGCCACCGATCCCAATCCCATCGCACCACAGTGGGAGTTCCACTAGTTGGGTTCTTAATCCACTGAGCCACTATGGGAACTCCCTACTCTTTTCATTTTTTTAACTGTGTCTTTCTCAGAGCAGAAGTGTTTAGATGATGAATTCCACATTACCAGCTTTTTTTTTTTTCCTTCGGTGTGTGCTTTTGTGTCCTATTTAAGAAATCCTTGGAGTTCCTGTCATGGCTCAGTAGTTAACGAATCCGACCAGGAACCATGAGGTTGCGGGTTCAATCCCTGGCCTTGCTCAGGGGGTCAAGGATCCGGCGTTGCTGTGAGCTGTGGTGTAGGTTGCAGGCACGGCTCGGATCCCGAGTTGCTGTGGCTGTGGTGTAGGCCGGCAGCTGCAGCTCTGATTAGACCCCTAGCCTGGGAACTTCCATATGCCATGGGTGTGGCCCTAGAAAAGACAAAAAAAAAAAAAAAAACAGAAGAAAGAAAGAAATCCTTGCCTACCTAGGGTCACAACTTTTAATAGTGATTCCTTCTAGCTGTTTTATAGTTTTAGCCCTTAGGCTTGAGTTTATGATCCATTTTTAGTTAATTTTTTGTATGGTGTGATATAAAGGTTGAGGTTCATTTCTTACCTTATGGACTTCTAGCTGTTTCAGCACTATTTGTTGAAAAGTCTGTCTTTTCTCCCATTGAATTACCTTGGCAATTTTGTCAAAAATTAATTGACCCGGAGTTCCCTTTGTGGCTCAGAGGTTAACGAACCCAACTAGCATCCATGAGGATGCCGGTTTGATCCCTGACCTCACTCAGTGGTTGAGGATCCAGCATTGCTGTGAGCGGTGGTGTAGGTCGAAGATGTGGCTTGGATCCCACGGTGCTGTGGCTGTGGCATGGGCTGGCAGCTGTAGCTGGCGGCTGTAGTGCCGATTCAACCCCTAGCCTGAGAAATAAAAAAAAGCAAAAAAAAAAAAATTAATTGACCATATATGTGTAGGTTTATTTCTGGCCCCACCTTTCTGCCTCACTGGTTTCTTTGTCTATCCTTTTTCCCCCCTTCTTTTTCGTCCCGCAACATATAGAAGTTCCTAGATGAGGGATCAAATCTGAGCTGCAGCTTCAACCTGTGCCACAGCTGTGGCAACACAGGATCCTCTACCCATTGCACCACAGCAGGAGTTCCCTCTTTGTCTTTTTGCCAATATGATACTCCTGGTTACCGTAGCTTTTTCGTAAGTCTTAAAATCACATAGTATAAGTCTTGCAACTTTGTTCTCTTCAGAAAATTTTTGCTTATTGTAGGTCTTTTTTGCTTTAATATACATTAAAAAATTTTTATCAGCATTTTTACTGAAAAAATTATCTTGGGATTGTGTGTGTGTCTGTGTGGCCACACCTGCAGCATGTGGAAGTTCCCGGGCCAGGGATCAAACCTGTGCCCCATCAGTGACTTGAGCTGCTGCAGTGACAATGCCAGATCCTTAACCTTCTTGGCCACAAGGAAAGCAAGTCTCTTGGGATTTCGATTGGGCTATTATTATTATTATTATTTGTCTTTTTAGGGCCGCACCTGAGGCACATGGAAGTTCCCAGGCTAAGGGTTGAATCGGAGCTGTAGCTGCCAGCCTATGCCACAGCCACAGCAACACCAGATCCAAGCCGTGTCTGTGACCTACACCACAGCTCGCAGCAACAGCGGATCATTAACCCACTGAGCGAGGCCAGGGATTGAACCTGCAACCTCATGATTCCTAGTTAGATTCGTTTCCACTGCGCCACAATGGGAACTCCTGGGCTATTTCTTTTCTTTTCTTTTTTTTTTAGAGCCACACCTGTGGCATGCGGAAGTTCTCAGGCTAGGGGTCCAATTGGAGCTATAGCTGCCAGCCTACACCACAGCCACAGCAACTCAGGATCCGAGCCGTGTCTCTGACCTACACCACAGCTCACGGCAATGCCAGATCTTTAACCACTGAACAAGGCCAGGGATCAGACCTGCAACTCATGGATAGTAGTCAGGCTTGTTACCAATGAGCCAGGGTGGGAACTCCCAGAAGATCAATTTATAAATTTACACAGGTTCCACTTATTCTGTCCTGATTTCTCACACTGGGCCTCTTCCCTCTAAAAGTTGCAAAAGTGGGAGTTCCCCCGTGGCACAGTGGACTAAGGATCTGGTGTTACTGTGGCTCAGATTCGATGCCTGGCTGGGGAACCACCATACGTAAGAGGTGGGGCCATTTAAAAAAAATGTTGCACAGTAGCTGGTGTCAATGGAAAGCCTCGCACTCATTACTTCACTGAGCCTCTCGCTTGCCAATTTGCAGTGTTTGATCTCACATGGTTTTTAGTTGCTCCTGAGTGCTCTACGCCACTACTGAGGAGAGACCTTCTGGGCTCCCTCGGGGACATATAACAGTTAAGGGGGGCCTTTGGTAACCCCTTATCTTGACCCTGGCTAAAGCAGGTCAATGGGAAGAGCAAGGACCTATTCGCAGACTGATCTTCGGCCCTTGGCTTTTTAATCTAAGTTTGGTTTTTCAGGTTACAGCAATTCAAGATGATGGTGAAGCAGGGATTCCAACCACTCCTTGGAACAAATGCTGCAAGAATAATAGCTGAGGTTGCCCTGGGGCCCCTTGTCAAGGCAGGGTGGACGTTCCATGGCCCCAGTTAGGTGGGGTCTACGGGTCCCACATCAGGTTGAAGAAGCCGCAGAAGACGGACCATCGCCCTTCATTCTCCCAGTAAAGATGTTTTGGGATCCACATCTCTCAGAGGGAATTTGAGGTAGGAGATAGATGAGCCCCTGGGCTGAGAGCAGCTGCACCTGGTTCCCCTGCGCAGAGCACCTGCTGCTGGTCCCCTGCTGAAGCTTCGAGAAGGGATCAAACTGGCCGATTGGGTGCATCCTTATAGAGGTCCTGGCCTGACACCTGCGCAGAGAGGGCCGTCAGTGTAGGGGAAGGATGGAAGGAGGGAGAAGAGGCCAGCTGAAATCCATGTTGGCTGAGAGAGGTGCGTCCATACTGGGACCAAATGCGGAGGTGATTGGCGGGGAAAACTGCCCCTATAGAAGCAACCCAAACCGCCCTAATGCGCTTGCGCACATCTCTCGCTGTCGGCGGCCCCGTGTGCTCGGCCACCGCGTCCTGCTTCTCATAAATGCGTTTAGCTTCTTCAAACCTTAGTCTCTGCCGACTTCTTCAAAGAAGACGAGAACCAAGGTCCTTCTTCCAGCTCTTCCACCGCCCGAAGGGGCTCCAGCATCCTTTGGGGGAAGGAATACTGCTCCCCTGAACCCCGAGCCGCAGGTGGGCAGGACGGGGTGTCAGGGTCGCTGGAGGGCCCAGCTCCTAGCCTCGGACAGGTCGGTGCAGAGCAGCCCCGCCATGGTCAGCCCCGGGCTGAGGTCTGCCTTGCCAGGGAGGAGACACAGGGTTGGTTTTGGTTTTGTGGGGGTTTTTTTGGTTTTTGGTTTTTGGTTTTGAGGAGGGGAGCGGTGGGATGGGGCACCCAGGCCCTGATGATTAGGGTTTGTTGGTTTTTTTTGCTTTTTAGGGCCGCACCCAAGGCATATGGAGGTTCCCAGGCTCCAGATCGAATCGGAGCTGTAGCTGCCAGCCTACACCACAGCAACACAGGATCTGAGCGGCATCTGCAACCTACACCACAGCTTATGGCAACGCCAGATCCTTAACCCCACTGAGCGAGGCCAGGGATCAAACTGGCAACCTCATGGCTCCTAGTTGGATTCGTTTCTGTTGCGCTGCGACGGGAATGCTGGGTCTTTTTTATTATTACTATTTTAGCTTTTTAGGGTTGCGCCCATACCGTATGGAAGGTCCCAGGCTACAGGTCAAATCAGAGCTACAACTGCTGGTCTACACCACAACAACGCCAAATCCAAGCTGCATTTTCGACCTACACCATAGCTCATGGCAACACTGGATCCTTAATCCATTAAGTGGGGCAAGGGATCCAACCCGCATCCTTATAGATACTAGTTGGGCTCATTCTGCTGAGCCGCAACAGGCTTCAAGCCGGGTTTTTTGTTTGTTTTTTAGTTTTGTTTTGTTTGCTTTTTAGGGCTGCACCCGTGGCATCTGGAGGTTCCCAGGCTAGGGATCGAATCAGAGCTGTAGATGCTGGCCTACACCACAGCAACTCCAGATCGGAGCCGCATCCGAAACCTACACCACAAGCAACACCTGATTCTTAACCCACTGAGTGAGGCCAGGGGTTGAACCCGCATCCTCATGAATACTAGTCAGATTCGCTAACCTCTGAGCCACAACAGGAACTCCGAGATGGGGTCTTGATGGCTCAGAGTTCCACTGGGGGTGACTGAGGAGTTAGGCCAGGGAGAAGAATGGACAGGGACAGGTGGGGGGACACAAGACAGAACGAGAGAAGAAGATACACAGGAAGGGGTCTAAAGACAGAGATGGAGACAGCAGGAGCTCCCAAGAGATACAGATACACATAAACAAAAAATGGAGAAACATGGGAGTCGGCCATCATGGCCCAGCGGAAACAAATCTGACTAGGAACCATGAGGTTGCAGTTTGGATCCCTGGCCTTGCTCAGTGGGTTAAGAATCTGGTGTTGCCATGAGCTGTGGTGTAGGTCAAAGACACAGCTCAGATCTGGCGTGGCTGTGGTGTAGGCCGGCAGCTGCAGCTCTAATTGGACCCCTAGCCTGGGAACCTCCATATGCCTTGCGTATGGCCCTAAAAAGCAAAAAAAAAAAAAGGTGGGTGGGGAGACGAAGAGAGAAGATGAGGCCAAGATGGAGGAGAGAGATAGGGCAGCAGGCAGAGCGAGAAACTGTCAGATGGAGACCCAGGGCTACAGTAAAGACGCCTCCCTGCCCTCCTCTGCCCCACAGGGGGAGGCTCGGAGGGACAAGCTGCAGAGACGTGCCTCCCACATTGACCTCCTTCTAGGCACTCCCACACGGCAGCCAGTCCTCCTTCAGCTCTGCCCACCTTCCCTCCTGCTGCTGGCCAAGCCCATTAAGCTACCGCCCTGGCCACAACTGAAGGCCCCACGCCCTGGGGAGGAAAGCGCTGAAGAGGCGTCCTTGCTCCCCAGCACCCCAAACCATCAATTAGTATTAACGAGGGAGGATTCCTCACTGCCTAAAGACCCCCATCTGGACTCAGGGGGAGCAGAGGCCCCACCCCCATGACTCAGGCACTTAAAGGGCCTGGAGCCAGCCTGGGAGCCCACAAAGGGTCCGGATGGCGTGTGGCAGCAGGAGAGTCACCATCCAGCTGGTGAACGAGGAGGCAGAGCCCGGAACCAAGGGCCCAAAGCCTTTTCGGGGCCAGAGCTACAGAGCAATCCAAGCAGCCTGCCTGGATGAGGGCATCCTGTTCCGAGATCCCTACTTCCCTGCCGGCCCTGATGCCCTTGGCTATGACCAGCTGGGGCCGGACTCCGAGAAGGCCAAAGGGGTGGAATGGAAGAGGCCCCATGTAATGTGTGGATGGGGGCTCGGCTCCTGGGGCTGAGGGGGGAGGTGGCTGCGGGCTTGGGTTTGAGGAGGAGGGGGGTCTGGGGGTTCCGATTCCGGGCCTGGGAGAGGACGGGTCACTGAGGGCTCCGAGCGGGTTCAGCCATCCTGGGTCAGGGAGGCTGGGGGAACCCAAATGCCAGCCCACAGGCTTTACAAGCCTCTCCGGGTAGGAGTTGGGGTTGGAGGTGCTCATTACTCTGGAGCAGTGAGGGCAGGCGGGGACCCGGGCACCTGTCCTCCGAGTTGTTCCTTCCTTCTCTTTGCTGGCTGAGGCTTGAACTCCCCCGTCTCCCCCAGGAGTTCTGTGCTGAGCCCCAGTTCATCTGTGAGGACATGAGCCGAACAGATGTGTGTCAGGGGAGCCTGGGTGAGACCACCGAACCTGTGTTGAGCCTCCCCCATCCCTGTCCCCTTCCATCTGCCCCATCCCTGCCCTCCTTCCTCCCCCCGCCCCGTCTGCTCCCCTCCATTCCCCCCATCCCTGCCCCCTCTCCGTCTGCCCCCACTCCTGCCTGCCTTCCACCCCCCTCCACCCACCCCCCCCCTCCATCTGCCCCGCTCCATCCACCCCCCTTCTGCCCCCATCCCTACCCCTCAGCCTCTCCCGATGCCTCGGTCCCCCTCTTTCCACACTCGCCCTCTTTGCAGGCTCCCCCAATCCCAGCCCTTCCTCCAGGTAACTGCTGGTTTCTCGCGGCCGCTGCCTCCCTCACCCTGTACCCCCGGCTCCTGTGCCGGGTGGTCCCCCCGGGTCAGGGTTTCCAAGATGGCTACACAGGTGTCTTCCACTTCCAGGTAAAGCTCAGTTCCTCTGTTACTTTCCTCTTACTTTCCCCCATGGTGGTGTGGGTTTCATAGCTGACTCTGTCTCCTTGGGGTCGTAATTCCTGGACTAGTACAGAAGGGTCAGAGGTTGAGGTTGGGGCCAGGCAGGGCTAGGGGTCAGGAGCCGAGCCTGGGTCCTGCCCCTTCTCCCACCAGCTCTGGCAGTTTGGACACTGGGTGGACGTCGTGGTGGACGACAGGCTGCCTGTGCGTGAGGGGAAGCTGGTGTTCGTGCGCTCGGCTCAGCGGAACGAGTTCTGGGCCCCCCTTCTGGAAAAGGCCTATGCTAAGTAAGGACCCCGACACCCGCAGCAGCATCCCCAAGCCCCCTGACTTCTGGGACCCTCTAGACACCCCACCAAAGATCTCAAACCAAGGTACAGCTCACGGACCCTCATGCCACACCATCGCCTGAGGACCTCAAATTCTAAACACCTCCCTCAGTCACCATTTCACAGAAAATATTTCTAGACACTCACCTGACACTCCATTCTGGAGGAGCCCGAAGCTTCATATCAGGCCTCAGTCACCAAATCTAAGACTGATCCCCTTGGGGAACCTGTAGTCCCAAGATGATCTCTCCTAATCCATCGAGAAACCCAAGCCACCTGCAAAATAT
Organism: Phacochoerus africanus; assembly: GCF_016906955.1. NCBI lineage: Eukaryota > Metazoa > Chordata > Mammalia > Artiodactyla > Suidae > Phacochoerus > Phacochoerus africanus. The sequence continues at coordinate 47,613,480 of NC_062551.1, read as the reverse complement.
TGGGGATAAACCCTGGGACCCTCAAATCTTCACTTTCCCCCATCCTGCAGGTCTGAGATCTCTGACAGCCCTATAGGGATCACCCCCCCTGGGCCCGCCATCAGGATGGCCGAGTGGTCTAAGGGATCACCCCCCAAAGCAGACACAGCCCCCAGGATGCCCGGATATCTAGAGCTCTCCTCTGGCCTCTAAATGATGCAGCCCCGAGGGGCCGGGGAGCCACCAAGCTGATTTCCAAAGGCTTCCGGGGTGCGCCCTCCTCAAGAGCCTACAAGTCTTGGAGCTCCTGCTGTGGCGCAGTGGGTTAAGGATCAGGCTCATCTCTGTGGCATTGTTGGTTGGATCCCTACTCAGTGCAATGGGTAAGGATCCAGTGTTGCCACAGCTGTGGCTCGGATTTGATCCCTGGCCGGGGGACGTCCATATGCTGCAGGTGTAGCTGAAAAAGCCGAAACAAACAAACCCAGAAAGAAACAAACCCCAAACCTACAGATTGTGGGGATCTCCCCGGGACCTCACAACTGGAGACAGAGGTCCCTCCCACCCCAGGGTGTGCCTGAGATCCTCTCACATGGCTCAGACACCGCATCCCAGACCTGCTTCCACAGGCTCCACGGCTCCTACGAGGTGATGCGAGGCGGCCACATGAATGAGGCTTTCGTGGACTTCACAGGCGGTGTGGGCGAGGTGCTCTACCTGAGGCAAAACGCCTCTGGCCTCTTCGCCGCCCTGCGCCACGCCCTGGCCAAGGAGTCCCTCGTGGGTGCCACAGCCCTGGTGAGAGAGTCAGACACCCCTGGGGACCCACCAAGCCCAGAGCACAGTCTCAGCTAGAGGGCGGTGTGTCCTGTGTGGGCCTCCTCTCTGCTGTCACTGTCGGCTTATTCTCTCTTGTAAATCAAACACGAGCAAGTCAAAAAGACACTTACTTATGTGCTCTCAAAATTAATTAAGCTTCAGGCACAGCTGGATCCAGATGCTTAATGGATGTTGTGAATGCGTATTTTCTATCTTCTATTCTTGGTTCTGCATTGGATCCACTCTCAGGCAGGCTTTCCTCTCAGGGGCACACAAGTGCCCCCCACAGCTGAAGGTTCATCCTGCCACCCTGGGGGTGCGGTGGGGGAAAAAAGTGCCTCTTTCTGAGAATTTCAGGAAAAGTCCCAGGATTGATTTTTTTTCTTTAATTTTTATTTTTTATTTGGAGCATAGTTGATTGACAGTGTTGTCATTTTCCGCTGTACCCCAGGATTGACCCCAGGATTGATTTTTCATGGGCTTAGTTTGGGTCCTGTGTCCTTCTGTGACCCAATCACATACTCCTTGACTGAAGCCAGTCTAATGCAGTCATTGACTTAATCCTCTACTCAGTTACTGTTACTGTCTCTGTCTTTTGCGTTTCTCTGCTTCTTTCTTTCTTTTTTGGGCCACACCTGTGGAATATGGAGGTTCCCAAGCTAGGGGTTGAATTGGAACTGTAGCCACCGGCCTAGGCCACAGCCACAGCAACACCAGATCCAAGCCTTGTCTGCAACCTATACCACAGGTCACAGCAACGCTGGATCCTTAATCCACTGAGCGAGGCCAGGGATCGAACCCGCAACCTCATGGTTCCTAGTCAGATTCGTTTCCACTGCACCACGACAGGAACTCCTCTGCTTCTTTCCCTTTCTGTTCTGTATCTTTCTTTGTCCCCATGTCTCTGCCTCTCTTCTTCTTTTTTTTTTTTTTTGGTCTTTTTAGGGCCACACCCATGGCATAGGGAAGTTTCCAGGCTAGGGGTCTAATCAGATCTGTAGCTGTCAGCGTACTCCGCAGCCACAGCAATGTGGGATCTGAGCCACGTCTGTGACCTACTCCACAGCTCACGGCAACACTGGATCTTTAACCCACTGAGCAAGGCCAGGGATCAAATCTGTGGATACTTGTTGGGTTCGTTAAATGCCAAGCCACATAGGGAACTCCTGCCTCTCTCCTCTTTAAAGTCTGTTTTGGCCTCTGCTCTCCATCTGCCTCTCTCTTCTCTTTCACTTGTCAACTCCCACACCCTCAAGGAGCCCTGCGCCATTCAGTTGGGTACTGAGGGTGACTCCTGCTTTGGTGGCTGGAGGTGTCAGGGCTGAGAGGAGCAGCCACCCTCCTGTCCCCCACTGTGTCTCCCTGTCCTCTGCCCAGAGCGATCGGGGAGAGTACCGTACGGGAGATGGGCTGGTGAAAGGACATGCATATTCTGTCACAGGCACACACAAGGTGAGGAACCCGGGGGGGGGGGGGGCTGCCAGGGGGTGTCCAGGCACCAAGCCCCCAGTGACCATGCCTCCCATAGGTGTCACTGGGCTTCACTAAGCTGCGGCTGCTGCGGCTGCGGAACCCGTGGGGCCGCGTGGAGTGGACCGGAGCCTGGAGCGACAGGTGGGATGGATCTGGGGTGGGTGGGTGTCTTGGGGCACCCCGTGCACCCCCACCCCTGCCCTTAGGCCTCGGTCTCCACAGCTGCCCGCGCTGGGATGAGCTCCCCACAGAGTGGCGAGATGCCTTGTTGGTGAGAAAGGAAGACGGCGAGTTCTGGTGAGTGAGTCCGCCTCTGGGACGGGCGCCAGGCCGGCGGGGTCAGGGGGGCCCATCCCGGGAGAGGTTCTTGGGGGTGGCTGCTGGCAGGGGGACATGGTCCATACTTGTGGTAATTTGGGGGTCTGGTTCTCTTTCGGGGGGTCAAGGAGCAACCAGTTATATTAGGGGAATTTGGAAACCTAGTCATCTCTTGGAGGGTTGAAGGGGACTGGGGACAGGACAACCGAGGGAGGCTTAGTGACATGGGTTGGGGTTTAGCAATATTGAGGGGCTGAAGGATACGTGTTTGTCATAGAGAGTTGGAGGGTCTTGATGTTTGGGGGATGAAGGCAATTTGACAATATTTGGGGGGAGTTGGGCTCTTGGCTGTTTGGGGAGCATTTCTGAGGACCTGGAGAAATCTGAGGGCGCTGGAGGGCTCTGACTTGGGGGTCAGTTCTGGCGACATGGTATTTGGAGGACTGAAGTGTACCTGGCAACAGTTAAGGAATTTAGGGGGCTTTGTGATTTGAGGGTCACTTCTGGGGCCTTGAGGTGTTTGGGAGCCTGGAGTCCTAGAGAGGAAGGGGCTGGGGCAAGGTTTGACCGCCGGCCCCCCACCCAGGATGGAGCTGCAGGACTTCCTCTGCCACTTTGACACCGTCCAGATCTGTTCACTGAGCCCGGAGGTGCTGGGCCCCAGCCCGGCTGGAGGCGGCTGGAACATCCACACCTTCCAAGGCCGCTGGGTGCGCGGGTTCAGCTCTGGCGGGAGCCAGCCCGGTGCCGGTGAGAGCCAGAGGGCGCCCTGGAGTCAAGTGGGGGGCAGTGGGGGAGGGGGGGCTGTGGCTGCCTGGGTAACTCCGCTTCTCTCTTCTGTATTAGAAACCTTCTGGACCAACCCCCAGTTCCGGCTGACACTGCTGGAGCCTGATGAGGAGGATGAAGATGAGGAGGGGCCCTGGGGGGGCTGGGGGGCCACGGGGTCACGGGGCCCCACGCAGGGGGGCCGCAATCCCAAGTGCACTGTTCTCCTGTCACTCATCCAGCGCAACCGGCGCCGCCTGAGGGCCCAGGGCCTCACGTACCTCACCGTGGGCTTCCACGTGTTCCAGGTGGGACCCTGGGCTGAGCAGAGGTCACGGGGAACTGAGCGGCGTGGAGGGACGTGAGGCCGAGGAGGGATCGAGAGGGGTCAGGAGGGGCTGGGGGAGGCTGAGGGGGGCAGAGGATGGGGACCGAGGGTCAGAGTCAGGAGACAGCAGAGGAAATTGGAGGCAGGGTGTCAAAAAGAGGCTGAGGGGCTAGGGATGGTGCATCTGGGGGGTCAGATACAGAGAGGCCGGGGGTCAGAAGGGTAGCGGGTGGAGGGGTCAGGAAGGAGGCAGAGAAAGGGCTGCGGGTGGTGCTGAGGCTCAGGGAGGGGACTGGGAGGGAGCAGTACTTGAGGACACAGATGGAAGGTGGGGGGAGTCCAGGAGAGGCAGAGGCAGGGGGCAGGGGCTTGGAGGAGGGGTGGGAGGGGAAGAGAGAGGGCGTGGAAGGGGGGGAACTTTGAGGGCCGACCCTCCCCCTCCCCCACCCCTCCCCTCCCCCTCCCCCTCCCCCCTCCCCCCCCCTCCCCCTCCCCCTCCTCCCCTCCCCCTCCCCCTCCCCCCCCCCCCCTCCCCCTGGCTCTTCCTACAGATCCCAGAGGAGGTGAGTCTCAGATGGGACCCCGGACTCCATCCATCCCTGTGCCACCCCCAGGGACTCGGATAACCTGAGGACCTGAGGCAGTGCTTGGGGTGATGGGAGACCAGCGGGTTTGGGCAGGGCGGTCTGGAGGGGGCGGTGGGTGGGAGGCCAGGTGGGTGGTCACGCTGTCCTGTTCCCCAGCTGCTGGGCCTGTGGGACTCCCCGCGCAGCCGCGCGCTCCTGCCGAGCCTGCTGCGCGCTGACCGCTCGCCCTTCTGCGCCCGCCGCGACGTGAGCCGCCGCTGCCGGCTGCGTCCCGGCCACTACCTGGTGGTGCCCAGCACCGCCCGCGCCGGCGACGAGGCCGACTTCACGCTGCGTGTCTTCTCAGAGCGCCGCCACACCGCCATGTGAGCCGGGCATTAGATCTGCCCTTGGGAATCCTCTGACCTGCTTCCTGGCCCCCACACCAACACCCCCACTCACACCCCCACCCACACCCCCATCCCCACCCCCACCCCCATCCCCAATCCCCAATCCCCAGCCCCACCTGGGTCAGCCTAGACCCCCACGATCCCTCCTAGACCCCCATTCCCAGCGCTCGACAACCCCAGCTGGGTGAGCAGCCCCTCTCCCGTCACCTCCCGTCACCTCCCATCTGTAATTTGCAGGGAGATTGATGACGTGATCAGCGCGGACCTTCATGCCCTCATGGTGAGGGGCTGCTTTGGGAGTGGGCAAGACAGTGTGTGTGTGTGTGTGTGGGGGGGTCCTCTTGTCCATAACTGGACTCCCCCCACACAACAGGTCCCCTACATTCCCCTGGAGCTGGGATTGGAGCAGCTGTTCCGGGAGCTGGCAGGAGAGGTGAGGAGGCTGGGCAGGGAGCAGGGGGCTGCCCCTTCCCCCCGCCCTTCCCCCCGCCCTTCCCCCCGCCCTTCCCCCCGCCCTTCCCCCCGCCCTTCCCCCTTCCTAGTCTCTCATCTTGCCTTAGCGTCTCCATCTCGCTATGCTTCCATTTCATGACCTTTTCTCAAAATGCTCACAGCCCTTCCCTGCCTCAGGGCCTTTGCTCAGTCTCTACCCTCTGCCTGGGCTGTTCTCTCTCCCTTCACAACCCCTGCTCCTCCTTCCGGTGTGCCCTGCTCTGGAAGCTGTGTCTGACCCTCCCCAGGCTGGTGGGCCACTTGCCCTCTGGGGGCTCCCATGGCCCAGGGCTTCCCCATTGCAGCCCTGACTGCTCAGGGGACAGGTGTCTCTCCCTCCCTGGACTTGAGCTCTGAGAGGGCAGGCCTGGAGCGCTCTCTGTCTCAGCTGTGTCCCAGCATCACCCAGCAGGCTGTGTGGGCCACACTGGGCTATTGGTTGAATGGTTGCCTGAGCATAGCCTCGAAACCGGCTCTCTCCCTACTAGGAGGAAGAACTCCGTGCCCCTCAGCTCCAGACCTTGCTAAGCATTGCCTTGGAGCCTGGTGAGTTGGGGACCAAGAGTGGACCCCACAGTACCCCCATGTGTGTTTAATCCACAATTTTTCTGGGAGTCAAGCCAAGGGAATACTGGGCTCTCAGCTTGGGAGCATCTCCCCTGTGGTCAGACCAGGCCCATGGCCAAGGCCACGGCCATAGCCACTCATAATCCCCCTTCCTCTAAAGGAGAAGTTGGGGAGTATAGCTGCCTTAAGCAACTCAGGCCCCCTTGTCTGGGTTCAAATCCCAGCTCTGCGGGTTTCTGGCCATCACGTGACTCTCTGCACCTGCACCATACCAAATGGGGATAACAAGAACCTCTAGCACTTACGATGATGGCCAGGATGCAGGCAGTGCTATTTTTGTTTTTCCCTGTAGCCAGGGCCCATGCCTGGACCCCTAGAGAGATCGGGCTCAGGACCTGTGAGCAGCTGCTGCGGTGCTTCGGGGTATATGATGGGGGCAGAGCCTGGGTAGGGAGGACAGCCTCTGCTTCCCTTCTTGGGACATTGACCTTAACCAGCTGCCCCATCCCCAGCATGGGCGAAGCCTGGCCCTGTACCACTTCCAGCAGCTCTGGGGCCACCTCCTGGAGTGGCAGGTAAGGTGGGGGGTGGGCAGGGCCATCCCGTCATGGAGGGACTGAGGTGCTCTGTGGGCTAGCAGGGGCCCTGGGGGAAAAGGCAGCCCTGGACCTCAGCAGGCCAACTTGGACAGGCCTGGCTGGGATGCCCTGCTCCATCCATCCCCTTTTTTTGTCTTTTTTTTTTTTTGGTCTTTTTAGGGCCACACCTGTGGCATATGGAGGTTCCTAATTGGAGCTGTAGCTGCCAGCCTATGCTACAACCACAGCAACACCAGATCCTTAACCCACTGACCGAGGCCAGGGATCAAACTTGCGTCCTCATGGATACTAGTCTGACTCATTTCTGCTGAGCCATGGCAGGAACTCCCCCATCCACCCCTTTGTGGTCCTTCTCGGGACACTAAATAGCTCAAGGATGGAGAGCAGAATCTGATCCTGGGTGGGAATCCCAGCCCTAGCCCAACCCCTTTGAGTCTGTGTTACCCAGAGGCCTTTGCTTGTCTGCCTGTGCGAGGCGATGATGGCCACTGCTGGATCCCAGGAACTGGTCCCACGCCTCCCCACACTGCAAGTGACAAGCCACTGGTGCTGGAACCTCACCAAGCCCTTTGTGTGCGGGGCGTCAGCTTGTGCTCAATCACCCGCCTAGGCCGGGACCCTCATTCCCACTTCACGGCTTGGGCAACGGGTGCAAAGAGGTTATGTGCTTGCACAGGGCAGCCAGGAGGCAAGGGAGCTGGGGCGGGGAACCCAGGCCGATGGGCTCCGAGGCCTCCTTTCAGCCATTTTCAGGGTGCTCAGGGGCCTGGGGGGTGGGACTGACCAGTCCCCTCCCTGCCCAGGCCACATTTGACAAATTCGACGAGGACGCCTCTGGAACCATGAACTCCTACGAGCTGAGGCTGGCCTTGAACGCGGCAGGTATGGACGGAGGTCTGCACGATCCTGGGTCTGGATCTGCTCCCCCTCCTTCTCCCGTTCTCCTACCCACCCTGCCAGCCACAGAGCCCTCACCTTAGTTTGGTGCCGGCTCTTGGAACTGAAGGAGGCCAAAAGGGGAGCATCCTGTGTGGGGGAGGACACGGGCCTGGGAAGGCACCTGGTGGGGGGAGAGGGGGGAGCTTGGATGCTGTGTGAGAGGCCCCAGCCCCCAGGGCCTCGTGGTGGAATATCCTGGACTCGAGGACTCCTTGGGTGGCTCTGAGCGCAGAGTCCACCTTCCCAGAGCTTGCGTTTCCCTGTCTGTAAAATGACTAATACACAGGGCAGCCGGGAGGAGCCCGTGGGATGGAGCCCAAAGGGCTTAGTGCTGGGGATGCAGCTTCCACTCCCGCAGGCCAGCGTGCCCAAAGGAAGGCTCCTACTGAAAGGCTGAGTTCTTCCAGGAGATCTAGATTGGCCCCACTCCGTTTGTGGGGAGCATGAAATCCTGGCCCAGGAGCAGAGCCAGGGAGGACCACGTGTCCTGGGCTCTGAGGTTAGGAAGTATGTGAGTGTGACCTGCCCCCCACCCCACCTTGTGCACAGTGGGTAGGGGCTGGGACCAGACACAGAACTCCTAGACCCCCACCTCACCCCACCCCAGGGCTCATCTGCCACAGCAAAGGGGAGGATGAGACCTGGGGGGATAGGAGGCTGTGGGTTATGTGACCAAGAATCTGGGAGGCAGGGGGAGACCGGCAGGGGGCGGTCAAAGGTCCAGGGAGGTGCAAGCAAAGGGCTCAAGACAGGGGGGGAGTGGGAGTTCCCATTGCAGCGCAGCAGAAGAAAGAACCTGTTCCACAAACACCCCCTGGACCCCGATTTGTTCCCGGTCCTGTGCTGGTTGATGCTGGGGATTGAGGGGTGACCAGAAGTCCTTCCCTGACCTCACTCACCCACTTCCCTACCAGTCTTGGTGCAGCCAGAGCCACCAATAACAGTGACAGCCCAGAGGGGCAGGGCAGGGAGCTGTGGGAGCCCAGAGGAGGAACCCAATGCTGCTGGCTGGGGTTGAGCATCCGGGTGGGAACGCTCCAGGCCAAGAGGACAAGGTGTTTTGGGCAGAGGGAACCTCCCATGCAAGGGGAAAGCAAGACGAAGCTCAAGGTCAAGCGGAGGAGTTGGGGACGGGAGATGAGGTGCAGCCTGTGAGGGCCAAAAGGGGTCCTGGGAAGGGGTAACCAGGTGGTTATGGTCACTAGGGCCCAGTCACCTAGCTAGGTAAGGGGCTTCACAAGTAGTAGCAGGTTTTTGTTTTGTTTAGGGTTTTGTTTTTTGTTTTTTGCCTTTGATGGCTGCACCCATGGCATATGGAAGTTTCCAGGCTAGGGGTCAAATCAGAGCTGCAGCTGCCAGCTGACACCACAGCCACAGCAATGCGGGATCCTTAACCCACTGAGCTAAGGCCAGGGATTGAACCCTCAACCTCATGGTTACTAATTGGGTTTGTTACCACTGAGCCACAATGGGAACTCCCACAAGTACCAGCTCTTAAAAGGCTCTGTTGAGATCCCTCGGGGACATTTCGAGGACGGCCATTCTGGCTGGCATAAGGTGGTACCTCGTGGTAGTTTTGATGGGCATTTCTCTAATGATCAGTGATGTTGAACATCTTATGTTTTGGCCATCTGCATGTCTTCTTTGGAGAATTGTCTGCTTGCTTAGATCTTCTGAACATTTTTTGATTTTTTTTGGGTATTGAGCTGCAGGAGGGGTTTACATATTTTGGAGATTAACCCCTTGCCAGTCATTTAATTTGCAAGTATTTTCTGCCATTCGGTGGGTTGTCTTTTCGTTTTATTGTTACTCTAGGAGGTGGATCTGAGAAGACACTGCTGTGGTTTATGTCACAGATTTTCTTGAGCCTATGTTTTCCTCTAAGAGTTTTATAGTATCTGGTCTTAAGTTTAGGTCCTTAATCCATTGTATTTTTGTGTATGGTGTTAGGAAGTGTTCTAATTTCATTCTTTTGCATGTAGCTCTCCAGTTTTCCCTGCACCACGTATGGAAGAGACTGTCTTGTCTCCACTGTACATTCTTGCCTCCTTTGTCATAGATGAGTTGACTGTGGGTGTGTGGGTTTAATTCTGGGCTTTCTAACCTGTCTCACTGATACATTTGTTTTCGTGCCAGTACCATACTGTTTGCTGCTGCTGCTGTTGTTGTTTAGGGCCACAGCTGTGGCATATGGAAGTTCCCAGGTTAGGGGTTGAATCGGTGCTGCAGCTGTCAGCCTGTGCCACAGCTACAGCAGGTCTAAGCTGCATCTGCAAACTACACCACAGCTTGCAGCAACACTGGCTCCTTAACCCACTGAGCGAGGCCAGGGATCAAACCTGCATCCTCATGGATACTGGTCGGGTTTGTTAACCCCTGAGCCACAACGGGAACTCTGCATACTGTTTAGATGACTTTGTAGCATAGTCTGAGGTCAGGGAGTCTGATTCTTCCAGCTCCATTTTTCTTTCCCAGGATGGCTTTGACTATACTGGGTCTTTTGTGCTTTCAAACAAACTTTAAAATATTTTATTCCAGCCCTGTGAAGAATGTCCTTGGTAATTTGATGGGGATTGCACTGAATCTGTAGCTTGCTTTGGGTAGTATAGTTCAGAGATGATTTTTTTTTCCCTCCTAGTCATACATTTTTATTACTCAATGAATTTATTACATTTGTAGTTGTACAATGATCATCAGAATCCAATTTTATAGGATTCCCATCCCACAACCCCAGCACCTCCCCCACCCCCTGAGAGATGATTTTAAACTTTAGAAACTGCCCCTGATGTGGAGCATCAAGAAACTGTCTCCATATGGGACGGATCTTTTTTTTTTTTCCTCCTCCTGTGTCCACGAGCAAGAATTCTGTGGCGCTGAAAGGAATAATGCTATTGATATAGTTAGGATGTGCCAGACCCTGTCCTAAGCTCTCTACATAAAATATCTTCACATGACCTGATGGGGTAGGGCTGTCATAGCCCCCATTTGACAAATGAGGAAACTGAGGGCCAGGGAAGTGAAGGGAGCTGCCTATGGGCTCACGTGGCAGAGCTGGGATTGGAGAGGCAGGACCAGGCCCGCTGGTGTCTGCTTTCCCCTGGGAATGGGGTGCCATGCTGAGGCGAAGCTCAGAGGGCACCCAGGCTCATACGTGGCCTCCCCAGGCTTCCACCTGAACAACCAGCTGACGCAGGCCCTCACGAGCCGCTACCGGGACAGCCGTCTGCGTGTGGACTTTGAGCGCTTTGTGTCCTGTATGGCCCAGCTCCTCTGCCTCTTCCGTGAGTACCATCACTGGCCTAGGCGGGATAGAGGGCCAACGTCGCCACAGCAGGGGGACTAGTGAGGTGGGTGCTCACCCCATCCCTCTCTGCCCAGGCCACTGCAGCCAGCACCTGGACGGGGGCGAGGGAGTCATCTGCCTGACCCACAGACAGGTGAGCCTAGACTGGAGGACGGGGCGCTGGAGTGCCGGAGTCCCCTGCCTCACGCCTCCTGTCTTCTGTCACCCAGTGGATGGAGGTGGCCACCTTCTCCTAGCATCTCAGCATGGAGCACCTGCAGCTGGAGGCAGGAGAGCTGCTGGGAGCCCTGTCCTTCCCGCCTCCCAGCCTGGGCCAGGATTTATGCCACAGGGAGGGGCTGAGGCTCCAGCATCAAGCAGTGGGTCAGAGCCTGGCCTTAGGCACCAGCCTGCCTGGAGTTGATTTCTGGCCCCACCACGCACCCGCTGGGTGACACTGAGCAGGGCACTGTGCCTCTGGGTTTCGCTCTCCTCACCTGTAAGCGGGCATGGTAACAGCACGTTTCTTGGGCGGGCCATATACCCTTGGCGGGTCCCCAATAGCTTGCTCACTTTCACACACTCGTGGGAACGGGGATCATGGCTCCCCCACGCCCCCACCTCCCTCCGGGTACAGGTGCTCTATCGTCACTCTCCTAAGTGGAGAAAGAGGAGGAGAAAGAGGAGACTCGAGGAATCCTTAAAAATATTACATGTTTTATTATCCTGTCCCCAGAAGGGTGGTTTATCCAGAAACCAAGAAAAAAAAAAAAATAGAATAAACTCAAAAAAGGGGGGCGGGGAGCAACACCATCCACTAACAGGCAGCTAGGCCAGCAGCCCACCCTCCACCTCCGGAGGGTCCCCAGAGACCCACGCCCGATGGCAGACATCAGTCAGGAGCTGGGGAGGGGGCAAATCAGCTATGTCTTCATTACGGGAGCAAGAGGCGGCAGAGATATGTTGCTAGGTGAATATATATTTATATAATAAATCCGTAAGTTAATAAAGTAAATAGTAATTCTCTGAAAGTTTTAAATTTTTTTTATAGCTTTTGTGAATTTTTTGTTTTTTTTGGTGTATTTTATGTGTGTATGTGTGAGGGGCTTAGAAAATTGGATATGCAGGTCCAGACAAAGCAGGGGGGGTGGCTAGCTGGTGGGGGAGGGAAAGTGAGAGGCTGGGCACCCAGCCCCGCTCCTCTGTTGCAGAGAGAGGGGACAGAGCTGCACCCCCTCCTGGGGCCTCGGCAAGGGAGGGGAGAAGAGCGGGCAGGTCCTCCTTCCTGGGGGTGGCTGTGGCGCCCTCTGCTGGGCCCGCTGCAGGCCCAGGCAGCTCCGGACAAGGCACGTCAGGCTTTGGCCTGGATGTGGGAGGCCTTGAAGGGACCTCGGGGGCAAAGGAAGGGGTGGGGGGCATTCCTAGGGCTGGGAGGGAACCTGTTTTGCTATGGGATCCACCGTCCCCTCCACATAGTTTAAAAAAACCCAAAACCCAACACATCATATACATTTCCCAGACCAGGAGCCTGACCCTGGACGTGTCCCTTAGGCCGGTCCAGGGGAGGGGAAAGCCTCCCTGGCATCCGACACACAGACAGAGAGGAGAGAGCCCGCCCCAGCCCCTCCCTGCCCTCCGCCCCCCAGAAAGGACCGCCAGAGTGCTTTGCATAGATACAGAGTCAGGAGCCGGGAGAGAGAGACAGCCCCTCCTGGAGGCTGTGACAAGGGCCATCCGGTCAGGGGTTCTCGGTGGGGGGGGGGGCCTCACAGGTCGCTCTCGCCGTACAGGGCTGTGGAGAAGGACTTGTAGTCGAGGGCGCCGGGCACGGCGTCGGGGCCCTGGTACGGCGCCATGCGGGCGATGCAGTACTCGGCCTGGTCGGGCGGCAGCTCTCTCCGCAGCTCCTCTGCCGTGATGAAGTTCTGGGGGGAGCAGGGTGGGGCTCTGGGTCACCTGGCCCCTCAGGCGCTGCCCCGACTGCCTCCGAGGAGGTGTCCCCCTTACCTTGTCGCCTGCCAGGACCTTGAAGGAGGCGATGACCTGGTCGGCTGTGTCGGTGTCTGTGGTCTCCCTCGACATGAAGTCGATGAAGGCTTGGAAGGTCACGAGGCCGCTGTGGTTGGGGTCGACCACGCTCATGATGCGGTTGAACTCGGCATCGCCCTGCGAGGGGGTGGGTGGGGGACAGGTGGCCTTTGAGCGGGGGCAGGGCGGCATGGCCCAGGCCGGTGGAAGCTAGACCCGGGCCGGAGAGCAGGGCCCAAGCCCGGCACACGTGGCAGGCGTCGTCACCCTGCCTCCGAGGGGCTTGGCTCCCGCGTGCCCCAGACCTGGGGTGGGTACCCTCCGCCTCTCCCCTCCCACATTTTTGGGAAGCGGGGAGTTGGGGTGTGGATCAAACAGATCTACTGCTCCTCGGCCCTGGGCTCACAAGTTAGCTCTGGAGGGCAGGGAAGAAAGAAAGAAAGAGAGAAAAGGGGAGAGCGCGGAGGCCTGACTCCTCTCTCTGGAGACTTCCAGAAAAGGAGGGGGGAGGCTCAGGGAGTCATCGGAGGGACCCCAGCCCAGCAGATGCAGCGGAGGAGGGAGGCTGCGCTGCTCTGGCGGAGGGGTGTCCCCGAGGACGTGGAGACTCTGCAGGCGGGGGTGGGGGAGGAGAGGCACGGCAGCGATGGGGAGGCAGAGGCTGCATACCAGGCTGTATCCTGTGGAGATAAGCAGAGCCCTGAAGTCATCGGAGTCCATGCTGCCTGTCTGCTTCTGCTCGAGGACGCAGGGACAGCAGAGGAGGCCGGGCCCAGAGTAGGCAAGAGGGGCCGCCCCGTGTGCACAGCAGGGAAACAGGACAGTGTGGGGAGCGAGGGAGACAGAGGCGGCCCCGAGGGACCGAGGAAGGGGGAAGGTGTCCAGAGAGACACAGGGCAGGAGGGAGGCAGGAGAGCCGGTGAAATGGCACACATGATGGCAAAGGGGAGGGGGGGGACGGCCAGAGGGAGGGGAGGCAGAGAGAAGGAGAGAGAGAAAGAGAAGAGCAGTTAATGCCACGGTCCGCTGGGGCCCAGGGGGCGCGTACCTGCCGGTCATTCTCCACGTCGTAGCCCAGGCTGATGAGGCAGGCCTTGAACTCCTCCGGCCCCAGCGCCCCGCCGTGGTCCTGCCGGCGTCCGAAGGCAGGTATGCGCGAGGGGCAGCACGGAGGTGGGGAGAGGGGCCGGGGTCCCATGCAGAGGGCGGGGGGAGAGGGGCACATGGGGGAGGGAGACACAGAGTTAGAGGTGATGTGGACAAGGCGACGGCCAGGGTGGGGCAGGTGCCGGGGGCACAGGGGCCTGGCGGGTGGTCGGAGGCCTCCCCCCACCTCTTTTGGGCCAGAGCAGGGGTGGGAGCTGAGAGGTGCAGGGTTGAGGCTCAAGTTCCAGGACTCCTGGGAGGGCCGGGGGAGCTCCCCTCGCTGCCTGTCCTGCACAGGACGCTGGGTCCTTGCCTAACAGTGCAGAAGGCAGCAGGTGACACATCAGGCCCAGCAGGGCGGCTGGAAATTGGGCCAAACTGGGGCTCAGGGCCCTTCTAAAGGGGCAGCCAGACCAAGTCTGACTCTGAAAGACTCCGTGGGTGGGTGTAGCCATCGACGGATTCCTGGGTCCTGGTCTGTTCTGGCTACTCTGGCAGGTGGGGGAGGAAGTCTGGCCGGGAGGGCGTGGGCTCCTCTCTCGCCCCCCGAGGGAAACTGCCCATGCCGTGGCTCAAGGTCACGCACCTCGGCACGCTTCAGGGGCTGGGGCCCTGTCAGCCCCGGGGGAGTGGCCTCTGATCCTAGCAACTGTGACACGAATGGATGGACAGATGCGAAGACAGAGGGGGCGAGGTGGGAGGTGACAGCGGGGAGGGAAGGTGCCTGGGGCAGAGGGCGCTGCTCACCTTGTCGAAGTGATTGAAGGATGCCCGGAACTCCTGCATCTGCTCTTGGCTGATGCCCTTGGCGTCGCGGGTGAGGATCTGGTTCTCGACCTCGTTGATGGTGCGGGCGATGGTAGTGAGCAGCTGCTCCCAGCCCACGCGGATGTGCTGCGGGAGGGAGGGGCCCGTGAGTGTGGGCGGCTGGCTGGGCACAGGAACGCTGTCTCTCCAGCCGAGGGGGGCTCGGAACTGGGCGCTCCTCGCGTGGAGGATGTGTGGCCTGGGGTCGGGCCGGCCCTAACTCCCCGAAGGCCCACCCAGCACTGCGGCTCCTGTGCACACAGGGACACAGGTGTCGTCCTGCCTCCTGCCTCTGCCCACACTGGGGTTCAGGTCTTGGTGGGGTACGGCCTGGTGGACCCGGCAGAGGACCGGGTCTTGACCCCTGTGCCAGGATCCACACGGAGACCTTGCAGAGGCATGCTGGGGGATGTGTAACTACTTTTCTGGAGGGAAAGACACCCTCACTTTTTTTGCTGGTATCTTCAGATTTGCATGGTCTAAGTACCATCGCTATGGACCATTTCAAGCCACCAACATGATGGCAACCATGACGCTTTGACCCAGCGCTGAGCTGGGAGGCAGGACCCCCCCTCTCCCCCCGCACAGGCTGACTGGATCTGTGTCCGCAACTGCTGAGGACACACTGTGGGTAGGTGATGCCTGCCTCCCAGCTCTCCTGGGCGCTGGTTCTGAGATGTGTGTTGTCACGGTGACTGGAGAGCAGTGATGGGGAAACTGATTTTTAGAAACAAGTAAATATTTGATCTAGTCTTTCTGGTCAGAGCGAAAGAGGAGACAGAGGAACGAGCAGACGCCGTTTGGATAGAGCGCAAAAACCACTTAGAGTAAGGCGGCCTGGCCTGGGCTGCTCCAGGGATCTGGTGAGCTGGAGGAAGGGAAAGTGGGGTGTGGGCCATGGCGGGCGTACCTCCATGGTGTAGTTGGTGTGTTTGTTGTCAAAGATGAGGGCCTCCTGGATGAGCTGATGCTGCTGCTCCAGCAGGTCCAGGTTCGGCTTGTAGTCCACGATGCTGCGCTCATACTGCTTCAGGTGGCTCAGCTGGTCTTCCAGCGTCCCGTTCATCTCGATGGAGATGCGGCCGATCTCCTGCACGGAGGGCGGGGCTGCTGGGGGCGAGGCTGCTGGACTCCTGTCCCTGGCAGCCCCACTGCCAGGGTGCCCTCCTGGAAGGCCTGCTGCTCACTGACCGCCCCTTCCAGTGGGACAGCAGCCTCGATGCAGTTTCTAGGGCTAACCTCGTGGCACCCCCCTTGACTCCCTGTGAGGCCTAATGCTGGGGCAGGCCTGTTTACAGAGGCGGAAACTGAGGTCCAAAGGGAGCAGCTTATCACAGTGAGAGGCAGTGCTGGGACCTGAACCAATGTTCCTGAGCGTGAGCACCCCACGCCCGGCCTCCTGCAGTGAGCTGTGCAGCTGGCACTGAGCACAAGGCCCACCTGGCCAACCCTTTCTGGGGCCTATCGTGAGGTTCAGAGAAGCCGCTTGGGTCAGTGAGTGCCTGGTGCATAGTGAGCGCTTGGCCAGTGGTGGCCCAAGTGACAGCTGACATGGTTAGCAGCCTCCCCATGGCTGGGTCACACGGGCAGAGGGCACGCTGGGAGGTCTGAGGGCTCACGATGGGGCCGATGTAGAGCAGAACGCAAAAGCATTTGTTGAGGAGATGAAAGAACAGTTTTCACCCCCTTTTAGAGATGAGAAAACTGCTAAGCAGAGATTAAATCATGTCCACATCGAGGGCAGGGTCAAAACTCGAACCCACCTCCGGCTGCCCCTTGGCCACGTTTCCCTCTGGATGGCACTGCCATTTCCACCAGATAATCTCATCCACCCTCCCGATCCCACGGGGCCATCAGGGCCCCCAGCCTGAGGGCCGGGGTCCAGCTCCTCAGGGAGGGCGCTCTTCCTTGACACTGCCGCGAGGTTCTCCTGGGCCCAGCAGGGCTGGGGCGCCGCGCCCTCACCTCCATCTTGGTCTGGATCCAGGGCCCCACGATGTTGGCCTGGCTGGCGAACTGGCGGCGGAGGTGCTCGTTGGACTGCTGTTTGCTCTGCTCCTCGAGGAGCGCGTGGTCCCGCTTGGGCACCAGCTGCTGCACCTGGGGAGGGGATACGGGCAGGCGGGAGCGGTCAGGGTGGCAGCCCCCTCTCCTGGCCGGCTCTGCCCCAGACCTGCCAGTGCGGGTGCCGCATACCTTCTCCCACTTGGAGTTGATGATCTGAGGGGTGACAGTGGTGTAGGGGTTGCTGCCCGAGAGTTTGATGTGGTTGCTCTCGGCGATCCTCTGGGCCTCCTTGTGAATGGCCAGGATGGCCTCCCGTTCCCGGTCGGCGTCCGGCAGCGTCGACTTGAACTGGTCGTGGGCTGAGATCAGGCCCTGGCGGGTGGGGAAGAGGAGGGTGAGAGGGCGGCCCGGCCCCGTGGAGGCCCCGGGAGCCAGGAGAAGGGCGGGCGGGCGCCAACCTCAATCTCCTCGATGGTGTGGACGATGAACATGTCCTGCAGGTCCTCCATGGCGCTCTCCATCCAGTTGTTGAAGGGCGCTGCCCGCTTGGCGTACTCCAGGTGCAGCTGGTCGATGGTCTCCAGCTGCTTCTCCGTTTTCTGGCGTGTGTGAGACAGGGACGGAGACAGAGGCGGATCAGATGGTGAGCAGGAGGGGTGGATGGTGGGAAGGGTCAGGGAAAGCTTGTGGGTCTGGGCATCGTCCCCCCTACCCCACCCCCAGCCCTGAGGGCAACGGGGCACTGAGCTCCAGGGGTGGCAGGGCCCCCT
The DNA here is from genome assembly GCF_016906955.1 of Phacochoerus africanus. Classification (NCBI taxonomy): domain Eukaryota; kingdom Metazoa; phylum Chordata; class Mammalia; order Artiodactyla; family Suidae; genus Phacochoerus; species Phacochoerus africanus. Next base: position 47,596,181 of record NC_062551.1, on the reverse strand, counting down.
CCTCACCTCCAGGGCTTCCCTGCGGCTGTGGGTCAGAGAGCCAAGAGCGTCCCATTGGTCGCAGATCTTCTGGCAGCGGGTGTTGACATTATGGGAGTCGTAGTAATCCAGCTCGCTGTGGGCCGGACAGGGGGTGATGAGACCCCGGCAGGGCAGTCAAGGGTGTGCTGACCCACCTGCCCACAGGTGCCAGGGGACATCAACATTTAAGGACCTTGGCCACCAACCCCTCTGGCCCAAGGGAGGAGGGATCTGCAGGGGAGGGGCTCCCAGAGCCCGGCCCTCAACCACGCTGGTATCTGGACTGCTTTTCCCATCGAAACCAAGTCTGGTTAGAGAATGAGCTCTAGTCGTTAGAGAATAAGGACTGGCGCCTAGTTCCCTAGCGGTGACTTCAAGCTCTGCGATTTTGAACTTGTGTGACCCTGGGCGCGCGACTTCCTTCCAGATTCCTCAGTTTTCTGGTCTGTGAAACAGGGGTGGGGATGAGGTGGAGACCAAGTTACCCACCACAGGTGAAGTGCTGAGAGCGGCCCTTGGCACCCAGTAGGTAAGAGGAGCAACGGTTATTTATTAAAGGCCGTGTGTCCACTTCAACGGGTACTGACTCGCCGGCAACCTCATCCTAAGCCCTCGACGACATCGTCAGGGAAACACGTGGGCCGACTGGGGACGGGTGTGATGACTGCGATGACTGAGGCTGCAACACGGAGCTGCCGGGCTCGTTCCTGGCCCTCTGCCCCGGTTCCCCCTTATCGGCCCCTTGTGGGCTCTAGCCTAGGGAGCTGATGTGTAGGCAGAACCCTGGGGGCCCGCGGGATGGGGGGCAGGGAACAATCTGGGGAGGAACAGGACCGGGACCCAGGACATAGGGATGGACTCGCTGGCAGGATTACAAGGGCTGGGGGAGCAGCAGGCCCTGGAGGAGGAGCAAGGCCGTGCTCCACCGGGTGGGCAGGTGGCCTGGGCTCTGATCCGGTCTCACCCGCTCCCGAGCTGTGTGACCTTGGGCAGGGCCCTTGGCCTCTCTGTGCCTGTAACACAGGATTGCTGGGGGATGAAATGAGCTGATACAAGCAGAGCACCAAGTGCTCTGGGTTTTCGTCATTGCCATTAATCAACACTCAGCCGAGTCGTCCATCCAGGCTCATCCTGGCCGGCCCTCCATCCTCTGACTCATCTTTGGGGGAATGGACAGCACCCCAAGCAGCCCTCCCCTTCTCCTCCAGGGCCACAGTCCAGAAAGCTGCCTCGGGGACTGCCTGTTCCCTGGCTGCTCCCCACTGCCTGGGAAAAAGGCTGGCCTAGGATTACCCCAAGTCTGTTTCCCACCAGCTTCCTGGGGCTCGCCTGTCAATAAGGGACCTGCCCGTGTCCCACCCCCTGCTAGTCCTGTGGAAGGTGGATGTCTGCGGCTGTGACCTCCCTCTCCTTGGCCTGGGCGTGCCAAGTGCAGGGGCTTGATCCTAGAGGAGCTGCAGGACCTCAGAGGGTGTCCCCAACAGGGACGCTGCATCCCTAGTACTGTCTCTATGGTACATTCTGCTTCTGAGCAAACAGGGAAGCCCCAGAGCAGCTGGGCAGTGTGGAGAGAGCGAGTCAGGGGGAAGCTGGCCCTTCCTGGCGGCGGGGCTCCACCAAGCATCACCACTTAGCCCCAGCCTTGAAGGAATCAGCAGGGCTTTGGGGAGGACGGTGACCAGGGTGGGCTGTCTGTGGAAAGGGCAGTTCCAGCCAAGGATCCTATTTTTGAGCAGACGGCTATTTTGGGAGCCCTGCCGCCCCTCCAGGGTCTGTGGATTTTCCATGAAGTAATGGCCCAGGCCTCCTACTCCCTGGGCCTGGACTGCTGCTGGCTGCCGCGCTGGTGGAATAAGGCCCCCTTTCACTGGCTCTGGAGGCTCAGTGTACTAACTGTGCGCACACGTTTATCTGACTCGGGCGGGGAAGGGAGGGCAGAGAACCGGCTGCCTGGAAGCTCTTACAATAAGTGTATTCTGCGCAGGAGAGGGAAGGGGCCGGGCGGAACAATGGGCTCTCTGTGCAGCCATCCCCTCAGGGAGCAGCGGGTGGGAGCGGTGGGGTCAGGCCGCCCACGACATCAGGGGGCCAGCAGGTCTCCTTGGTGTTGGCAGAGGGACCCTGCCAGCCTGAGGAATCAGGACGAGGGGCCAGCGACCTCCCTCTGCTGGACAACCTAGATGCCACTGTGTCGTCCAGGGTTCACACAAGGTGGGCAAAAGGCATCACCCCACAAGGCCCTTCCCTGGCATTGAAAGGAGGGGGTGAGGGTGAGGACACCCCGCTCCACCCATGCCCTGGGGAGGGCGCTGGAGGAGGAGCAGGTGGTGGGACCCACAAGCCCACACGTACTTGAGCTCCTGGGCGATGGCCGCAATCTGCTCCACGCGGTCCTGGTGTGCGGCCAGGTCGCTCTCGAAGGCCTCGTGCTTGCGGATGAGGGCTTTGATATCCGAGAGGGTGGCTGTCTCATAGTCCCGCTGTTTCAGCATGGCCTCCTTCCCTGCGGGGGACGGAGGGCAGGGGTGCTTAACAACAGCGCTGTGGGGGTCCAGGGCCAGGAGGGTTAGAAACTTCCAGAACCTTTCCCGTGCCCTTTGCCGGAATCTCTAAGCCCAAATGTATCCTGGATGGAACTGGGTTGGGGGGTCTGAGACATATACCCCAATTCAAACTGTGTGTTCTACACGTAGTCCATTATGGGTACACAGTAGGAATTTGGATTGTGCTGCGACGGCTGGAAAAGCGGACGCCCATCTCCAGATCTGGAGAAGCGGCTGGGGCTGTGGCCACACCCGCAAAGTGGGGAAGGGGGAGCCTGACCATGGGACGGAGCCTCTGCCCGCACTGTCCTGAAGGCTTTCTATGTGCGGGGCTGGAGGGGGGCGGGGGGGCAGGGCCACTGGAGGAAAGCTGTTATTAGCTCCGGAGCCTGGCTAATTACACAGCCCGGCACAGAGCTCAGGCGAGCTCTGCAAGCACAGGAAGGTCCTGCAGAGGACCCAGGGGGAACACTGGTCTGGAGAGGTGGCTGAACCCCCAACCCCTAAAGCTCAGAGACCCCCTCCTCAGCTGGCACCAGAAAATCTGACCAACGGCTGCCTGCCGGGGGCGGCGACTTGGAGCAGGGAGTCTCCCCGCTTGTCCCCTCATCTGAAAAATGGGGCCCTCGCCAGCCCTAGTCTAAAGCCTCAGTGAGGTGACGTCAAGAAGGGTGGGCAGCACGAGTAGTATCATCCGCACCCCAGCCACCCGAGGACGGGCCCTGCCTCCCAGCCCCCGGGGTGGCAGACGCAACCACAGAGGCAAGCTCGCAATTCCCTTCCCTCAGGTGCTTTCTCCAGGGGTGGGAACCAGAAAGAGCAGGCTGCCACTTCTCTGCCTCAGCAGAGTCTCGGCAAAGGAGCTGTCGGGCTGCCCTGGGAAGGATCAGGAAGAGTGGGGGCCCCCGGCTCTCTGGGATCCAGGCTGAGGAGCAGCCAGAGGGCGGCCTGGAGTAACGGTGGCTCAACCCACCCTCTCTCCTGCCCCAAGGGGAGGAGGCTGCTACACCTCCCATGGGTGGAGAGGGGTCGAGAGGCCTCTGACCCCGTTTTGCCTAACTGGGTGGTTCAAAGGAAGAGGCTTCAGGTCTTGGGAAAGAGAGTGGGCAGGTCTGCCAGGGGGATCCAGGCTGTTGCAAGGGGCAGGGCCAGATGCCCAAGTGCCTGCAGGGAGGTGGTGGTGGGGGGAGGGACGTGTGGAAGCCGCCGAACCAGTTGGGCCCTGGCTAAAGACTGGGCCCACCCCCAAATGCCTTCGGGTAAAGGCCGGCCAGTCCCTCCCAGGAAGGAGCTTTGCTGGGTTGGCACATGCTCCTCGGCTTCCTTCCCAGGGTCCCAAGGGCCCTGGGTAGGGGGTGGCAGGGAGCTGAAGGGCTGATAAGAGGCTCCCAAGAGGGAAATCCACAGGGACGACATTCAAAGAAAGGGTGATGGAGATACAGCACGTGGATGATGACAGGACAGCTCTGGCCAAGCATCACGGACACAGAGTCTATAAAATCCACTTATACATCCAAGGGCCTCTGACAAGAAATGCCAAACCTGCTGGCCTGTGAGTTCCTGGGGCAGGGACCTCACCTACCTGGGAAACTACTGAGCACAGCAGAGAGGCTCAAGGAGTGTTTTTTGAATGAATGACTGAAGAACAAACAAAAGAACTAAATGCCAACCCTCCCTCTCTCTGTTCTGGGGGGCAGAACCTGCAGGCACTGTTTCATTTCTGTGAGGCCCTGTCTGCATCCCTGGCCCAGGCCACCCACCGCCTGCTCGCCCCGCCTTCTGGCCTGTCCTCTGCATCCCCTCCCTGGCAGAGGAGGGGTGAGGTCCTGTTCTCGATCTGGAAGCTGCTGCTGGAGAGCAGCCGCCTGAGCTCAAGTAAGAAGGACGTTAGCTGGGCTGCGGCCCGAGACGTAGGTGACACAGCCCAGGACTGCAGATCCTGCGGAGCTGTGTGTTCGCAAGCCAGTCGGGGTGGGACTGCTTATCAAATAGCTGGGTGGGTGGGGGCTGGAGGAGACCCCAGGGGCTCAGGGAGGATCTCACAGGGAACGGGTGAGGGTGGGAGGGATGACAACCCACAGTGAGCAAGGCCAGGACTCGGGAAAGGAGCTGAGCGGAGTGGTGGCGGGAGGGCTGAGGCAGGGTCGGGAAGGGGGCAGCCAGAAACGGGAGGGCGGGTGTCCCGGGGATGGCTCCCGGCTTTCCCAGGCACTGGCTGCTTCCCGAAGGCTTTCAGGCCCCTGGGATCTGGAGTCGCAACCATGCTATGGGTCCCGACTGGGGGCCAGGGACGTGAAGGAATTCCACATTCCCAGCCAAGGGAATAGGCAGCTGCAGAGCTGCCGAGAAACTGGAGTCACCGCTGCCCTTCTGGGAGAGAGGCCTTCCTGGGGCCGCCTCCTCGGGGGAGGCTCGGGACAGGACGGAGGTGGGGAAGGGCTCCCGGGAGGGCCTCGCCGAAGGGTGAACAGCAGCTGCAGGTCGGGCAGCGGAGCCAGGAGCCATGCTCAGCATCGAGGATCCCCCAGCACGGGCTCTTCGGTGTAGGAGACGGATGGCAGCCTGGGTGAACCCAGGCTGCCAGGGATGGGAGAGCCCGCCTGCAGCCCACCCTGGCCAGAGGGGCACTGTCCTCAGAGTGGACAGGGTCACTGGCCTGGGCTGCATTCCTGGATGACCGGCCTCCAATGACCCAGGATGGGCCCCCCCTGCAAGTAAGCTGAGGCCAGAGCAGTCTAGGTGGACCTGGCCCCAAAGTGCTCCTCACTGCCTGGGGCTGGATGAATCCAAAGGGCACATCTGACACGCATGTCTCCAGGTGGCAGGAGAGAGGGCCTGACAAACAGACCCTGGGTAGGGAGGGGGGCAGGAGGGGCTGCGTGTGTGTGTGTCCATCTGGGAGACAGGAGAGGAGGGAAGGGAAGGAGTTGGCAGGGCCCTACCATCAGTCCAGGCCTCGTGGATGGAGGCCTTCTGCCGGAACTTCTCTGCCAGGTGGTCGAGCCGCTCCAGCCTGCGGATCTCATTCAGTAGCCACTCCTCGTAGCCCTTCTCCGCCTGCTCCAGGTGCTGCCAGCCATTGTTGATGTCCTGCGGGGACAGGAGAGGGCAGGGCTACCACGGGGGCCTGGGGCAGCTGGCAGGACTGGGCTCAGATGGCTCTCTGCTCTGCTGTATCTGCACGCCCAGACAGGGCCCTGCACGGGGCAGGTACAATCAACTCTTTTGAAGGCTGTCCTGCCCCTGAGAAGGGGCCGCAAGCACCTGGAGGTCCTGGAGTCACAGCCGACTGAGGGGCCAGATTCAAACAATCCCTTGCAAACTACCGTGGGGTCTGGGCATGGGTGTCAAACTCTAGGGAGTGACGGGGGAGAAGGAACGTGGCCGAGTGCACCCCACCACATCCCACACCTCAGCAGCTGTGCCTTCTGGCTAAGAAAGACGATTCCGGCCAAAGAACAAGCCTGGGGGCGGTACCCTCTGCGCCTCACAGGGAATCCGTGGGTCCACACGCTTCCTGGGCCCTGGCCCACCCCCGCCACTCACCGAGACCATCTTGCCCTCGGAGGGCATGAAGGCGGGCCGGTTGCTGAGGCGCAGCTTGGTCTGCAGCGTGTTGAAATTGATCTCCAGCTGGCACTTCTCTTGTACCTTAGGCGGTTTGTGGACACGCCGGTAGTCGCGGAAGTCCTCCAGCTTCTGCTGCATCTCCTGGATGGTTTTCTGGGGCACGCGGTCCTCCAGCCAGGGGATGGTGCGCCGGATCCACTCCAGGAGCTGTGAGCCCGTGGAAAGTCATGGCGGCCTTTGCAGGGCACCCTCCGAGCACCGACAGTGCCACTGCCTACCACTCGCCCTGCTCACGGGCATGTGGGACCTAGCTCTTCAAGGGCCCCATCCTGGGGAATCAGCCCTGCCGCCCCCCCAGGCCGACTTCGCCTGGGAAACCCATGGCTGGGAACTCTGGGAACGTGCGGCCCCTCCAAACCACGGTGCTGCTTTCTGGCCACTTCCTGGTCCTGCCTCTGCTCCTGGTCTTCCTTTTCCTCGTCTAAGCAGCACAGCCTCAATCCAACGCCCCTCCTGGGTGGCCTCCCCCATCACATCCCTCCAAGGGCCTGCTGGCGCCATGTCCGCTGAGCTCAGCACTGTCTGCGAGCCTCACTGCGTCTTGTCCACTGACCCTAAGCGGCTCAAGGGCAGGGCCCGCCGTGCACCCGGCTCATTGCAGGGTGGTGAGTGCCATGCACGGGGCCTGAGACACAACGAGGAAGTACAATTGAAAAAGAAAGTGATCTGTATTTGTATGACCCCCTCCTGTTTTTGAAGGAGTGAGGACAAGGTACAAACAAGCCAACCAACTGGACATTCTAGAATAACCCTAGGAGAGTAAAACTGGTTATTGTCCAGCATTGATAGGCCTGGAAAAGTGGTTCCCAAATGCCAACCTCTGGCAAGATGAGAAAAACCAAGGACAATGGTCTCCGCGTGTGTCCACATCACGGTGCCCGGAGCCAACTGCCCTCTCGGGAAGGGCTGAGACTCTCACACACAACCTTTCAGCCTTTCCCAGGTGTTAGAAATGATGGTGGTAACAGACGGCAGCCTTTCTTTTTGAAATATCCTTAACTTGGCAAAATATAAAGTTTGCCATTGTAGGAAATGGCTGTCAAATATTTTTCCAAATTTTCCTGGTCTGTGAAATCTTCAAGTCTTAGAATCACTGATTTAGAAGAACAGCCAAACTCCTACTCTTGGGGGGCTTAAATGTTTTAATTATTATTATTATTATTTTTGCATTTTAGGGCCGCAATTGTGGCAAATGGGAGTTCCCAGGCTAGGGGTCAAATTGGCGCTACAGCTGCTGGCCTACGCCACAGCCACAGCCACGCCAGATCTGGGCCGCATCTGCGACCTACACACAGTTCATGGCAATGCTGGACCGTTAACCCACTGAGTGAGGCCAGGGATCAAACCTGCTTCCTCATGGATGCTAGTCAGATTCGTTTCCACTGAACCACAATGGGAACTCTCCAAGAATTTTTAAAAATTAAAACAATTAAAAAAATAAAGAGGAGACTCGCGATGCACTAAACACCCACATCCCCAGTGGATGTTTGGGGTTCAGGTCCTGGAGTGGGGCTTCCGGTGTTTGAATCTCTCCCCCAGCAGCTGAGGGACAGGGGACTTGGGCCTGACTCTCGCTAGCCCTGTTTCCTCACTTGGAAAAGGAGGTGCCACGAGCTGCCCCCTCACAAGGCTGTTATGGAGACAGCATCTGGGGCTCATGAAGGGCTTGCATGGGGCCGGCTGCGACAAGCTGCTGTCCTGGCTGCTGTCGAATCAGCTCCTGGGTCTCTCTCTCTACCCTATGGCATCAGTCCCTCCACGGGCCGGGCATGGGAACAGGAATTTTTTAAAAAGTTCCCCAGTTGACTCTAAAGCAGTAGGGTATTCAGGAAACTCGGGCTTTGAGTACGTCTGGAGGAACCCAAGCTAGAGAGCCCGGGGCCGGCTAGCACAGTTGACACCGCCTGGCCCTTACCCTTGTAAAGTCAACCCAGAAGGTCACATGCTGACGTGGTCAAATTCCAGTCCGTAACTTTACGACCTTTTCTAGACAATCTCGCTGCCACCCCTGCTCTCCCCGCTGCAGGTATCGCATGACCTTTGGCAGAGCGTAGCAAGGGGTGGCCTAGCCCTTCAGCTCTGGCGGGGCCACCAGGGCAGGGGTGAGTGGCACACTCACATCGCTGGCCAGCCTCTCATAATCTTCCATCAGATGCTCGTTCTCCTGATTGACAGCCAGCACCTTGCAGATCCGGTTGGCGGCGGTCTCGGCCTGGGGCGGGGGAGGCACACAGTCAGGGCTGCCTGGGGGCTGCTGACCCTCCCTCCTGACAGGCTCCTCCCCAGAAAGCTGGCCACCCGTGGCCCACACAGAGCTCCCCAAGGAGGGAAGAAGAGGAAGCACAGCTCCAGCAAGATGGGGCCCTAAGTGGCTGCGTCGGACAGGGCTTGCCAGGGTCCCCAAACCTTGCTGCCAAGGTCCCTACCCTGCAGGTAGCTGGGCCCTGGTTTCTCTTGGCCCAGACCCTAGAGGTGCTGAAGGGGGTTGGGGAGCCCGTTCGCTATGGGGGAAATGGGCTCTCAGGCCCACAAGGAGGAGGGCTGGTTGAGGCTGGCAGGGCTCTTGGCTAGGCCAGGCCCTGGAAGGGGAGGGTGGACGGCAGGAAGGCCAGGTGCCAGAGAGCTGTGGGGTGGGTGGGGGCAGATACTGGTGCCCCCCCACCCCAGAAGCCTGGTGGCAGAGCAGCCTGGCCCCTTCCTAACCCCCCGGGAGGAGGGCGCCGACGGCTCACTGGCTGGGGGCCTCAATTCATGGGGTGGAGGGAGCCGGGGCTCTGGAGAGTAGGAAGCAGTGGAGCCAGTGACGAGTCTCTGCCCAGAACTGCAGGACAACTGCAGGACGCTATGTCCTGCTGGGGGGAAATGCAAGGAGGGACAAGGAGGGTGCGGGTGCCACACAGACCAGGTACCTTTCAGGAAGCACAGAAAAGGTCCAGGGAAGAAGAGTTGAAATGGCAACAGAACAGGAACAGAAATAGTGAGGAGGGTCTACCGAGTGGTGGGGAAGGAAAACAGTGGCTTGGGGACGGCTCCAGACCCGCCGGCGGGCAGCGGGCGCTGGGGCCCAGCCTCTCCCTTCCACATGCTGCTCGCTGCTCGGGGACAGGCAGGGAGGTGAGCGGGGGGCCAGCTGAGGTTGGTGTACGTGTGCGCGCACACACACGTGCACACGCACACACACGTGCACACGCACACACAACCCCCTGCCTCATGCTGCAGGACACACACCAACGGCCCCAGGCAGTGCTCCTCAAAGGTGAGGCTCACAGAGCCTTGGCCAATGAACACCAGCCCTGAGTGAGTGCAGGAAGCAGAGCCAAAGTCGCAGCTTGCGGGGGCGGGGGGGACAGACATTAGTCCCTGACCCCTAACCTGGAGGGACAACTGGCACCCCCAAGCTCAGCTCCAGCCCCTGTGCAGACCCACGAAGGTGCTGGCTGCTGGTCAGAAGGGTTCTGTTTCACCACTGAATCCCTGGCACCCAGCTCAGGGCTGGGCGTGTGTGCGACACTCAGAGCTGCTGAATGAATGAGTGAGCCAAGAACAAGGAGCAGATGCTTTCGTGACCGGAAGCAAGCCATCAGGAGAGAACACGCATACTTGGTGCTAGGTCTAGGGCTGCCCTCGCAGTCACAAAACTAAACAAAACCCAGAGACTAGGGGAGCCTCTGGGGGAGAGACAGCAGCAATAAGAAAAGCATGACAAGGCTGTCCTGAGACATAAACACGGGCTGGGGGGCAGGCTGGGCCCTGCACATCCCAGTGGTGGTGGGCAGCTCCCAAGAGGCTGGCCTTTACTTCCTCACTCCCGAGAGGGGCCCAGCTGCCTCAAAAGCTCCCACACGCTCTGACCTGGGCTTTCCTGCCAGGATCCCCTCCCACAAATGCCTCTAGGCCTCTGGTTCCTCACACCAAGTCCAGCTCTGAGCACAGGAGCAGCTGGGCAGGGAGAAAGCGCCTGAGGGGCGACAAGGGCAGAGGGGCGAGCCCCACGTGCATGTGCTGTTAGCTGGGCTTGGTGGTGAGGACTCTCCCATCACTGCCCACCCCTACCCTGCCTTCCCGCTGGGGTGAGGGGTCCCCTCATTAGCCCTGTCTGCACTCCCAGCGGAACACGCCAAACCACATGCTGAGCAGGTGGAAGGGAAGTGCCATGATGAGCAGGGTTAGGCGCCAAGGCCGGGCTGTGTGCGGAGCGCTTTCGGGGGCCAGGCACTGACCCAGGCCCTGTACCTGCGTGAGCTCATTTTATTCTCAGCACCATCCTGAGATGGGCGCTCACTCATCTGCTCCCCGTTTCACAGGCAGGAGAACAGAGGTGAAGTGACTTATCGGAGGTCACGCCGCCAAGAGGGGGCAGAGCAGGGGCTCAGGCAGACCGCCCACGGGAAGGCCCCTGCTGGACCTGGGGCTCCGAAGGAGGCAGCACTGAAGTCCCTGTCCTGTGACTTCCATCTCCTCCTCTTCTAAGCGGGGATAATGGCACCCACCCTCCGGGAGTGTGTACAGGACACTTAGAGAGCCTGTGTGCGCGGGGTCCTCGGAGGAGTCCCTGGCCTGCAGTAAATGCTCAATCAACGAGAGCTCATCTCTTCTTTTTCTCCTGCCTGCCGACTGCCAACTGGGACACAAAATCAAGCAGCTGGGACTACAGCGCTGGCCAGACCAGTGCTGGCCAACACCAGACACCAAGGAGCGAGTGGTGTGGACACAAGTGTCTGGGCCTCCACATGGGCCTCCCTCCCCAGGGGCAGCTGGGCGCTGTCCTGTGGAAGCAGAGGGCCCCTGGCAGGGGCGGTGCCAGGCGGTGTAAGGTCAGGGAGGCCACGACGGGGAACAGTTGCTTCTGACTGCCCTGTCTGTGACAGCAGGGCTGCTGGGGACAGGGGCCCATGATCTGGGTCAGCAGGCTCACAGAGGGGCCTTTCCTGGGCCATCTGGGAGGGGAAGGCGCGGCAGCGAGGGGCAGGGGAGGACCCAGCCAGTGCAGTGAGAAGGCAGCTGGGCGGATCATGGGCAGGGAGGGCAAGGCAGAGGCCCCAACGGCAGCTCTGACATCTGAGGTGATGCTGGGATTCAACTGCCTTGTCTGAGAAACTGGGATGCCACCGCCCAGCTCACAGGAAACCTGCCATCCGGGCCAGGGCTCCAGCCACAGCGGGGGATGGGACATGGGGGGGGGGGCAAGGGATGACGAGGGCAAGTCTCTAGCCACAGCAGTGAGGGGTGCTCCTGCCCCAGCTCACCTTTTGAGCCCCCGAGAAAGCGTGGTAGAAGCAGGACACGTAAGTCATGATGGCTTTCTCATCTGGCCTCAGAGTGCCTACAATATCTGCGCAGAGAGAGAGAGAGAGAGAGAGAGAGGCAGGAGAGAGTGAAAGATGCAGGAGGGCGGCTGAGGCCAGGCCCCAGGCTCATGCGGGAGGAATAGCGCTTGCTCTGGACTGGAAGCCAGACCCCGGCTCTGGCCTGGGTGGGCACCTCTGGCCGAGGTTTTGCAGAGGGGAGGGGAAGGTCTGAATGAAATGGATGCCTTTTCTAACCAGGCCTGAACTTGTGACACACCAGCCCTCTGGGCTCGTTTTGGGCTGGAGGGATCAGATGCTATCTTTTTTTTTTTTTTTTTTTTGTCTTTTTAGGGCTGCATCCATGGTATATGGAGGTTCCCAGGCTAGGGGTCAAATTGGAGCTGTAGCTGCCGGCCTACACCATAGCCATGGCAATGCCAGATCTGAGCCACGTCTGCGACCTACACTGCAGCTCGAGGCAACGCTGGATCTCTAACCCACTGAGCGAGGCCAGGGATCGAACCCGAAACCTCATGGTTCCTAGTCGGATTCGTTTCCACAGTGCCATGACGGGAACTTATCTGATCTTTTTGAAAACATGAGTAAGATCATGTCCTATATGACCACCTACCACCTTAGCACAAACCCCTAATGGGACAGAACCCAAACTTCCGACCCCAGACTACAATGGCCCCCCATGGTCTGGCCCTGTCACCTTCTCCGACCTCATTTTCCTGTCCCACTCTTCTCCAGCTTTTCCCTGAATAAGCCACACCAATTCGTTCCACAGGGCCTTTGCACTTGCTCTACCCTCTACCTGGAATGCTTTTCCTGCAGATCTTCATCTGGCGGCTCCTGCTCATCATGCCTCCCCTGCTGCCCCAGCTAAAGCAGCCCCCATGCGTCCCTATGCCACCATCCTGTCTCACGTCCTCTACTGCACTTATCACATGAGATTACTTCATCTGTGGGCACGCCCGTCGGCTGTCTTGCCCACGCGAATGTCAGTTCCGAGGGAGCAGGGACCTTGCCTGACTCAGTCCCTGACTGTACCCTCAGTGCCTGGAACGGGGCCTGGCACAGATCAGACACTTGATAGATACTGTAAGGGCTAAGTGGGCAGTGATGCCAAGGAGTCAGGGGGTAGCTTCCAGTCGGAGAGAGGCCACTGCCGTCTGCAAGAGAAATGAGGTGAGCATGGAAGGCGAGAGGCAGCAGCAGCTGTGGGCAGTGGCGGCGAGGTGGGCCTGCCTGGCCCCGCTGGTACCTTCTGCGCTCCCGAAAAGGCATGGTAGAAGCTGGACACATAGGTCATTATGGCCTTCTCGTCGGGCCGGGCCGTGTTCACGATGTCTGCAAGTGAACCACAAGGTTAAACCGCCCAAGCAGGGGCGGGGGGAAGGGGTGGACGCTCACTGGGATCCGCCGGCTCCCAAGGCCGCAGCCATCCTGGGAGAAGGACCCTCGGAGCGGATTCAGCGACCCTTGGTGACTCCAGTGGGCTTGGCCACACCCTTGCCCCCCACCATGGTCACTGGAAAGGCCAAGGCTGTGGGAAATGGATTAAATCGAGGCCACTTCCTCTCTCAGAGAATAGTCTCGAGGGGCCGCTGGACGGTCCACCCCAAGAGCTGCCAGAGGCCAGAGGCAAGGGTCCTGGCCGGGGGGAGGTGCGTGGCTGGGAAACGGAGCAAAGTCGGGGGAGGAAGAAACACTCCGCTGTGGCAGGCTCTGGACTCGGCCCGTGGCAGGCAGGGAGGGCAGGGGCCTTGGTTATTCGTGGGAGCCAGGCTCCCTCGCCCCTCCTGAGGGAGGAGGCGGACCCCTCAGGCAGGGCTCTGTCTGGCACCTGGGCCCAGGCCTGGGAGGCAGCCCCTGAGAGCTGGTCCTCCTCAAGGACCCTTCTCCAAGCTTGTCCGGCCTGCTCAGGCTGCTCCCGCACTGGCTCCCTGGGTGACACCAGGGTCCCCGCTTCAGGTGGACTCACTCAGACATTCTGGCGGGCCCTGCCAGCTTCCTCGTTACCACAAATCATGCCCACAAAACAGGGTGCTGCCTGAACACAAGGGATGGACTTACCCTCCGCATCCAGCATCTTGGGGATGTCTAGGTACTTCTCAGCCACTTCGAAGGCATTGTTCAGGTTGGTGACGGGGTCGTCCTGGGTGGGCGGCGGGGGGGAAGGAAACTCGGTCAGGGGGCAGGCTGCACAGGCTGGCCGGGCCCTCAAACAACCCCGGGCGGTTGCAATGCCCACAGAGGGGGTAGGGACAGTCCCCAAGGGGAGCAAGGAGGAGAGACTCAGCTTCCCCGGGCTGGGGTCTGGAGACAGCTGGCACAAGGCTCTCCCCGTCTGCCCATCTGAGCAGCGTCCAGCTCTGGGTGCCAGTGAAGGAAGGGCTTGGGGGAAGTGGCCTGGAGACAGGGGCAGACTCGGGGTGTCTGGGGGCCCCCCCAGGGGAGTGCGAGACACGTACCTTTCTCAGCTTGTCATACTCGATCAGCTCTGGTCTGTGCCGGTGGATCAGGGCATTGAAGGCGAGCCCGTCCTTCCAGCTGCGGATGGAAAAGTCGAGATTAGGAGGACAGCCTCCTACTGTCACAGGCGCACTGCGGGCCGGGGCACGCACAGGAAGGATCAACGCCCTTGGGGGGTGGTTTAGCATGTGTGTCTGGCACTGCGGTCGGTGCGGCCTTGGGCAAGTTCAATGACCTCCTGCTACCTCAGTTTCCACCTCTGTGAGATGGGGAGACCCACAAGGCCCACGCTTCACTGGGCTGACGGGAGGGGGCATAAGCAAACGTCAGGCTCAGGCCGACTCCTGACATGTGAGTAGTGCCTGCCAACTGCTCGGTACCAGGGCAGCCGTGCCCTGCTGAGCGCTCTATGTGGGTGGCCCCCTGAGCTGGACGGGCCACTGCGGGAGGCTGGGGCCTGCGCTGTGGGTCCTCTGCACCTTGGCTGACCTGACCGTGGGCCGGCTCAATGCCAGGGTGTGGCTTGGCCTGAGGGGCTCTAATCAGAGGAAGGTGACAGCTGGGCACAGGCCAGACTGGTCCCCGAGATGCTCTAAGGGCTGGCCCTTTCGGGGTCAAGCTTAATGACACCTCCTCAGAAAGACCCCCTGACCATGGCGCTCTTCTCGGTGGCGTTCCATGGCCCCGGCCTATCTGTCGTCTCTGACGCCTCCTCACTACCTGACATCTCGATGTGGGTCTCGCCGCGCCTCCGTCAATGACCAGACCCCCTGCTACAGGGAAAGCTTCCCAAGGCGGGGACTTTATTTTGGTGCTGCTGGACCCCACCCTTGGCATGGAGCAGGCACCCCATGGATATTCAGTGATTGAATAAATATATGAATGAGAAGGGCAGAGGACCAGCCAGTTGGTGGCAGGAAAAGGAAGGAGACACACAGAGTAGATCAAGGGAGGGACCACAGGCTATTAATGGCAGAGCACAATGCTCCCCAACGTCCAGTGCCAGGGCCCCAGGGAGCCCGGGGACACAGCAGGACCTCTGTGGATCCCATGAAGCCCCATTCTTCATTCTCATGTGTGACCTCTCCCCCGTCCATCCACCCCGGAAGGAGAGCAGAGGGGTGAAGTCACAGAGCCCCACCGGATCCCCAAAGCCTGCACTCCTAACCCCCAGGCCTTGCCCTGCTCCCAGATCTCACATGGCACTGACCACGCTCGCCTGGTGAACACGCTCAGCTCCACCCGACCCGAGGGAGAGCAGATGCGTGGCAGGCCGAGTCTTCTTCCTCTAGTGGACACAGGGCACATTTTTCCCAACGCTAAATGCACTCACACCTCTAAAGGACAGGGCCCCCTGAGAGATCAAAATAAAGGAAGGGGCTTTGTGGTTGCTTCTGAGCTACCTCACTTGGGAAGGAAGAAGATTCTACAAGGCCTGCCAGAGGGCAGGGCCTTCATGCCTGCAGCCCAGGACAGTGAGGACTCAGAGGACCCCCCCCAGAGGACTCAGGGACCTTGCAAGGGGCTCCTGGGGGCCAGTGGAGGGGGAGGGGCCCCCCCGAGGGCCGGCACCTCACAGACCACAGCGAAACCAGGGGCAAGGAGGTCAGGTGGGAAGACAGCACTCCCGGTCCCGGGGGCGGCGGGTGCTCACCTGATGTGGAAGTTCTGCACATTGACGTTCTTGTACGGGGCCGTCTTCCGCTGGCACCAGAGGAGGAGCCCCTCCTTGGCAGAGGTCTCTGCGAACACATGAGGACAAGGAGTGCTGGCTCAAAACCAAACACTCAGAACCCAGTCCAGTTGGACAGCGCCTCTAGCTCGGGCATAAGGGGCAGAGAGAAGCTGGGGAGAGGGCCCCAGAGAAAGAGAAGTGCAGCAGTGCCCATGGCAGACACGGCGGGCACGCACAGCCCTGGGCCACCCCGGAAGTATCAGGGACAGAACCGCAGCAGGGCCTGAACCTGTGTTGTCTCTCTGACCACAAAGCCTGTGCCTCTAGCTGCCAGGATACACTGCCAAACAAGCCCGCAATGCCAGCTTCTGCCACTTTGCCGGGCCCTGCAGAGGGTCTCCAGATCTGGCCGCAACTTTGAGGAAGTGGGGTGCTGACCCAGGCCTGAGGGTGGGAGGTCAAGTGGAAACGCAGGCACTGCCGCCCAGGAGAACAAGGCCTGTGACTATCATGAGTTTGCTCTGTGACTCTGGTTCACTGACTGTCAAGTGGGACCAATGGTGCCCGCCCAACAAGGGTGGCGTGAGGCTCTACTGAGATGGAGGCTGAGGGAGCCAAGGTGCTCTAGGGGGGAGCCAGAGCTGGGTGGCTGCAGCGGGGAGCCTGGGCTAGCACCTCCGCTAACCACTTCTGGGAGGGCCAAGCCCTGTCAGTGATGCCTGGAAACAGGAATGCACTTGAAGCATGAAGACAAAAATGCCCCAAATCCTCATCTCAGTGCCCTGAGTTCGGGTGGGGAGGAAAGGCTGTGCTTTGCCAGCCAGCCGGCTCTCGGCTCTTACCCTCCACGGAGATGTCCTGGATGGCGAACCTGAGGATGATGGTCCAGATCATGCCCAGCGTCATCTTTGCGTTGCCGTCCACGATCTCTGCCCGCGGGGAAAGGGGCAGAGGGTGAGGAGGCGGGTAGAGCCAGGGTGACACGCCCCAGTCTGCCTAGAGACCAACTCCAGCTCTGGGCAGAGCTGCCCAGGCCTGTCCTCTGCCATCCTCTCTGGGAGAGGATGTCCCCTGAATGGCCCTGACGTCCCAGAAGCCTTCTGCAGCTCAGCGCCTTCAGCCTCCTGCACACGTGTTCTCGGCCAAGCGAGCCTCTTCTCAACAGGGCCGCTCAGCCCCGTGACTCAGCTCAAAGGACTGCTCTGCCCTGAGGCTTGTCCCAGGCACTGGGCCTGTGTTTCCAGCCTCTGTCACACCTTTAAGGGTTTGTCCCCCCACTGCTGCCACCGTCGCCCAAGCCCCCGTTGTCCCCGCCAGATCTCGATGTCCTGCCTCCTCCACCTGCCCTGAGGTCCACCCCACACAGCAGCCAGGGTGGTCGCTTCAACAGGTGCATCAGATTTGTGTCACTCGTCTGCTTAAAGCCCCACGACGCTTAAAACCAAGCCTGTACTCTGCAGTCCGGCTAACAGGGCCTGTCCTGCACGACCCGGCCCCTTCCCTCCCCGGCATTCTCTAGCTGTGTCCTCTCTTGCTTTAAGGATCTCATACCTTCTGCCCCCTGCAAAGGGCACCCCTCGACCCCCATCTTAGATGGCTGGTCCTTCTCATCTTATAAGCCTCTGCTTAGACGCCACCTCCCAGAATGGCTTCCCTGACCATCTCAGGCCCCCTCTCCCCAGCACCCTGCTCGTCCCCTCACACACTGCTAGGTGCTGGCTGGTGGGCTCGTTCACTGTCTGCCTTCTGAGCACCACTGCATTCCTGGGACCTGGCCCTGGGCCTTGAGAAGACACGGTGTGGCAGGAAGCAGAGTAGGGACACAAGGTCCAGCTGCTAAGCGCGTGCCTTCTTATTTATTCATTAATTTATTTTTTGGTTATAACTGTGGCATTCAAAACTTCCCAGGCCAGGGATCGAACCCGTGCCACAACAATGACCCAATCCACAGCATGACAACATGGAACCCTTAACCAGGGAACTCCGAGTGAAATGCCTTCTTAACTAAAAACCAACCACTCTCCCAAACTTCTAGCACTGAGAGAAAGGGTTTGGACCACACATTCCTCAGCTTCAGCAACATAGAGAAAAACCATCCCTGTAGCACCCAGGCACCATGTGTCGACTGCCTGGTGAGAACTGCGTGCCCATGGCCTGGCCCCGGAGCCCAATGGCCTGGAGAGCTTTTGGCAGTCTCTAAGGTCTCCCGCCCCCAAGCGTCTCCCACACGGGAGGGGAGAGGGCGGGGAGAACAGAAGGACACTTCAGGAGGCCTTGCTCACCGGCCCGGAGAATGGAAAATGCTAAGTGGGCTTTTTTTGTTTGGTTTTCTTTTTGACTTTTAGGATAGCACCTGGGACGTATGGAGGTTCCCAGGGTAGGGGTCGAATCAGAGCTATAGCTGCCGGCCTCCAGCGCAGTCACAGCAATGTGGGATCTGAGCTGCGAATATGACCGACACCACAGCTCACGGCAACACCGGATCCTTAACCCACTGAGCGAGGCCAGGGATCGAGCCTGGTGTCCTCATGGATACTAGTTGGGTTTGTCACTGCTGAGTCACAATGGGGACTCCTCTAGGTGGGCTTGATTCGGGAAGGAGGTACAAGTGTCCCCCAGCGGATGGGGCCCAACCTCCCCTGAGGACACGCGCGCCAGGAGAGGGCAGGGCCTTTTTAGCCACCAAAGCAGCTCCCCACGGTGAAGCCACGGGCAGAGGGCCGATGGCAGCTTTCGGCTTGAGGGTTTCAGCATGAGGAGGAAGCATGCATAGCCAGCTGCCCCAAGGCAGGGGAAGGATGTCTGTCCGGCTCTTTCCCAGGTGGAGAAGCCCACACCCAGAAACCAGGCCAACACTTCCCAGCACGAGGCGAAGTCAGTGATTCGTTCAGGCAATCCATGCTGCGTCCCCCCCGAGGGCCAGGCACCCCAGGGGCGGGGCCGGGCGCAATCTAGAGGAAGCCACAGCGCCCTTACCCAGCCGGTGCCAGGAGCAAGCTGGACACGGAGGGCTCAGAGAGCCCTGTGAGAGGAGGAAGACGGCCGCTCTCATGACACATCCACCAGCTGCTTCTCGGCCCTGCAGCTGTGCCTCCGACTCCCGTCCCCTCCACAGCCCCGAGGAAGCCCTGCTCCTGCGACTGTCTGGGTGGCGTGGAGGGACAGGGAGACGGGTGGGGTGGGACTGGCTCTCAGGTGCCCCTTGGGGCGTTGCCAGTCGGCTGTCCCCCCAAGGCCTGACCGCCGCAGGTTCTGGGAGTGAAGCAGCTTGGGTGTGAACAGAGAACCTTTTTAGACTGGGTCTTTCTCCAAAGGAAAACTGATGACTGCCACGGGTCTCTCTTCTAACCCTTTCTGTATTTACAGGCTAGCATTTTGAGCAAAATAAATGCAGCTGTGAGAAGCAGAAGGCTGGCGGGGAGCCAGGAGGAAAGATCCACACAAGGACAGAAAATCTCGGGGCCCGACTGAATTTGTTTTTTTTTTTTAAAAACAAACACCAACTACCCCGACCGTGGCATTCGGGGCTTGGCACCCCTCCCTGGAGAGGGCCCCGCGGGGGCAGGGCCTTGGAGCGGTCTGCGTTCTGGCCCAGAGTCCTGGCCAAACTCTCAGAGCCCTGTCATTAACAGCAATTAGTTTTCTTTGTTTTTCTAAAAGCTGGGACAACATGGATGTCAGGGCAAAGGAAACCCTGCTCTGGCTAATGAGCAGAAGCCTGAGCCCAGGCTGACGGCGAGCTGCTGGGCTCCATCCGGCCTCGCCTGGTCTCCAAAGGCGCCTGTGAGCTTAGGACAAGACCCTGCCACTGGAGAGAAGGGTCGCAGGCCTGGGTCTCTGCACGGGGCTCAGAAGGATCCCGAGTATCAGTCAGGAGGCCACACTCTCCCAGGCCGTGAGGACAACAGCAACGTCTGTCTGGTCACTGGCCTTCGGACTTACACTCCCTGCCCAGAGCCCTGACACAGGGCCTCCAGCGGCCTTCCCCCGCCGACCCCTTCCTGCCCACACACAACGGGCAGGGCCTTGGGGCGAACGTACTCCTGGCTCAGAGAGATGTCAGCCACATGTCCCTCAGGCCCAGCACCAGGAGGGCGAGTGAGGGTGTCCAGGGTCCGAGGCGAGGCTATTCCCCTCCCTGTGCCCCAGGCCACATCGAAGGCAGTTACCGTGGTGGCTGCTGGGTACAGCTGGGCTTTAAGCACCCCTGGTGCTCTCTCTGCCACCACCACCACCTCTGTTCAGAAGGCAGAGGTTGGGCCCCAGCCAAGCTCACCTTCTGCCCCGATGGAGACCAGCTTGACTCCTTTGCTGGCGATGAAGTCCAGTGCCTTGTTCACGTTGTTGATCTTATGCACCCTCATCTTGCCCCGCTCTGGCTTAGGTAACCGCTCCCCTGCGGGCCCAACGCCAAGAGAAGGAGAGAAGCTTTAGGACCCCACTGCTCCCCAGAACCAGTCGATGCCCACACCAGGAAAGGCCTCATTCTCCCCCAGCAGCAAGGGGACAGCGGGGCGGGCAGTGTCCAGGGGTGGGCTGGACCCCACGGGAGGGGAGCCTCACCGGAAATGACTTCCAGGAGAAGCATGAGCTTGAGCCCGTCTCGGAAGTCCTCGTCGATGTTCTCGATCTGCGTGCCAGCCTTGCGCAGGTGGGAGTTGCACCAGGCTGTGAAGGTCTGTGGAGGCAAAACAGAGTTGGGGGGTTGGGGGGGGGGGGTCAGTGTGGGCGTCAGAGCTCTCGAGCAAAAGGCCCCGACTGTAGCCCTGCCCCCGCAACCACACGGTCACCATGGGGCCCGTCCTCCGTCTGCACTACTGCTGATCTTTACGACGCAGGCAGGGGGACCCAAGGAAACGGAGCCTCAGCGTAGCTTGCAGACCACCACTTGGTGAGCTGGGTGGTGAGTGGCTGGCTCCACCACACCCGGCCCAGGGCTCAGACAGCGGTGCTGACCGAGCCAGCCCCCTGCCCCGCCCCCGTGTGGAGATAAAAGGCAGGGACCCTGCTCTCACGGACAGACGCACCCGCCCTCCAGTTCCCTGGGTGGGCAGAGCAGAGGAGGGGTCCCTGCGCGCCCCCCTCCCCCGCTCCCTCCAGGTAGAGTCTGCAGTTTCCCTATCACTGGTACAGGAAAGCAAGTGTAAAATAAACCTCCTGTAAAGTCAAGGCTTCCTCAAGCCAGTCTCTCTCTGAGCCGTGGGTAGCCCAGCAGCAATGCCTCCCTCAAAGGCTAGGAGCACGGATCCTCTGCGCCCTCTGTTTCTCTGGAGAGCACAGCACACGCCACCCTTAAGACCCAGTGTATTTCAGAGGGGCGGGAAGGCACATGGGAGGCGGGCACCCACCGCCACCAGGGGGAAGGAACGTCTGAGGATCACGGGGCGTGTGGACACTGGAAGGTGAAATGGCATTTTCAGGTGGCGAGGCCTGAACCCTGAACCAGAGCACACAACACCGAGTCCAGGGCACGGGCCGCCAGGCGGTGACAGGCCTCAGCCCCCTGCTGGCTGGGGCACCTTATCGGGCATCAGCGCCAGGGAAGCGCGTCACAGCAGTTAAAGTGGACTTGCCCAGACACCTTCCGGGGAGACCGGCCCACGCAGCCTCTGCAGCAAGGTCTGGGAAAAAGCCCACGCCTGTTTCTCACGGGCCCCCCCCACCCCGGCCCCGCAATCCGAAGGCCCAGCGTGGATGTGGGCCGACAGCCAGGACTGCGTGAAAGCAGAGGCCATGTGGGGGGCGAGGGGCTTCCAAGGAACCTCTGGCCAAGTACCATGTGTTTTGACAACTGTCACCAGTCGTGCTCATTCAGAGACTCAACACAAAGCCCCTCCCAGACAAAGAAGCCGCCTAATTAATACGCTACACCACACGGTGAGGCTTCCTTCCAAACCCAAAGGGCGAGGGTGGGACCGTGGGCGGGGCAGGGCCCTCACCAACTGGGGGATGAGCTCCTCCACCGTGGAGACTGACACCCCACCTGAGGCCGCTTCCTCAGCTAAGGGGGCCTTTGCCCGCTTCTGCCTCGCGTCAGCTGGCACCTATCCACCCCTCAACATCAGTTGAGGCTCCTCTGGGACGCCCGCGCTGACAGCCCTGCCCTCACCCATGCGGACCCGGTGGCCCTCCTCTGTGCCGATGCTCACGGCACCGTTCCCTCTGTCCTCTGAACAGTTAGCTGTCACCTTCTGCCTCCTCGCAACCTTGAGCTGCTGTGGGCTCTGGCCGGGAGCGGATTCTCATCAAGGGATGCACGAGCTGGGCTCCCCACTCCTCCCCACTCCTTCCCCTCTGAGCTCAAGACAGACCAAGGCCAGACTGCTGGTTACACCACTCATGCGGGCAAGTTACCCAACCTTCCCGACGTTCGTCTCCTCCTCTGTAGATGAAGACATCACCTAGGTCATGGTCAGTGTGAGGGTTCGAGGCAACAAAGCCTGTAAAGCATGTGGCGGGTGCCCAGTACATGCAGTTCTCTGCCCCCTGCACACCCTTGCCACCACACCCAGCCCTCACACCTCTGTGACAGCATTCTCCAGTCGGGCTGGGTCTTACTGGATGCTCTGTGCATGTGTGTGTGCCCCAGGCACACAGGCCTTCTATGTCAGGTCACACGCACCTTTAGAAGGCCTAAACGCACAGCGGCCAGGCTGGGGCAGGGGATGCTGGGCCTCCGCTCTTGCGTGTGCCTCAAAGATGCTACTGGTCAACCCAGTGGCCCAGCACATCCCACGACTGTGGCTGCAACAGGGCAGTTCCCAGAGGGCAAGCCCCCTGCTGCTGCAGGGCTGCTGGGCCGAGACCCAGGCGCCTGGCCTGCAGGTAGGGCTGGGCACGTAGTACAGCTGCCTGCTCTGAAGGGGCACAGAATGCTAGCCTCGCGGCTTATTTCTTCTGGTTTCCAACCAAGTGACCTGGACTCCTGATGCCTCACCTTCCATCTCCACAGGATGGACCCAGCAGAGTCTACCTCCTGTATGTGCTGTGGGCAAATGGGGGGAAATGCTTTAAAACATTGGCACAGACCTTGGCAAAAGCAAGATGGACTGAGCGTGTGCACATGTGTGCCCCCGCCTGCGCTGCCGTGTCCACCGCATCCTGTCTCTCTGCAATGGCCCACGCCCCGCTGCCAGGAGTTCTTTCTTTTGTTCGGACCCTCTCAAGGTCACAAGGTCACAGCACTGCCCACCCTGCAACACATGCGCCCCATCCCCGCACCTTTGCTCACCTTCTCAGCAGGAAAGGAGAGCTCTGCCTTGGGGCTCACACAGATCTGGACTCAAATCTTGCCTTGGCCATGAGGTCACCTGCCAGCGGAGTCACCTTGGGCGAGCAATGAGCCCCAGGGTCCTCATTGATGAAATAGAGATAATAATCCCACTTTTTTTTGGCTGCGCCTGTGGCACATAGGAAGTTCCTGGGCCAGGGATTGAACCCATGCCATAGCAGTGACAACGCCAAATTCCTAACTGCTAGGCCACCAGGGAACTCTAATAATCTCCCCTCTTAAATGAAGATTAAACAAAACAATGCAAGTAAATCACTCATGAGTGTGCCTGGCGCAGAGTAAAGTATTCAGTGTTATACAGATGTCAAGGAAAAGACTGTTTTTAAATAGATGGTAGCTCTGCCCTGAGCGCGTCTCCCCAGCGGGAGGCAGGCGGAGGCACAAGCAGAGCACAGAGCAAGTACGTGGGGAGAGTGGGGAGGAAAAGCCCCCTCCTGAACCCGACAGACACTCCATGGGAACCCTGCCACCGCCAGGCCTCTGACCCTCACTCCATGGCCCTCATGGCCCTGCTTTCTCCTCCTGGAAGATAGGAGAGACTCCCAGCGCCCTGAGCTTGGGGCAAGGGGAGCACTTGTCACGAGGCTACCACGCACACAGCACTTCTCCAGGCGGCATGACTGGTGAGTAGGAGCTGGAGTTCGAACGGGACATTAAAAATTCATAGCTGCTTCTACTTGGTTACAAAAATAACATTCTGCCTATTCACTCCCTCTCCCTACCCGGTTTAGACTGAGCTGTGCGGGGTGGGAGGCGTGGAGGGCGGTTTCTATAGATGGAGGCTTCGTGGGCCCGCTGCACCCCTCCACTGTGCAGATCCCTCAGGGCACGAGCTACGGAGCCTGACTGCCCAGGCACAATAGGTCCCACGGGCTCCGCGATGCCCAAGCCACTGTGGGGTGGGACACAGACGCTCCGGTGACATGCACCTGCTGTATGTTGACTCAGGGCCCAGCCTGGTGCTGAATCCACAGTGGTGAGCAAAGCGGGCCCAGGCTGCATTCTCAGGAGCGCCCAGTCTGACGGGGGAGAGGATCGAGCTCATTAAGCAACTACTCAGGTGGGGAAGGACGCCCTGAGGAAAAGCATAACAGTAGCAACCACAGGAGACACGTCTATAGGCTAACGGTGTGCCCGGCACCCACCGCTTGAGGCACTTGGGCATGTGTTAACATCTCTCCTCCACACGACTATGCACGGCCACCTTGTGGGGGAGTTGCTATTTCTGCCCCACTTTTACAGATGAGGAAACCAAGGAAGGGTCTGACAGGTGACATGACTTGTCCACCGGGACCTGGAAAGTTAGAGCCAGACGGAAGGCCGGGTACTCTGGCTCTGGCAGCCAGGCAGCCACACTCAGAAGTACCATCCTGCACTTGCCCTCCTCCCTGCCACCCCCAGCGACGGGGCTGAGCAGTGTTCGGGATGCTGGGGAACAGCTCCTGACTAGTAGCAGGGCAGACGGGGAAGTGTCCCTGTGGAGAAGGAGCAAGACTAAAAGCAGAGAGACTTCCAGAGGAGGGGAGCGGCCCGCAGGCCCTCTGGCGGGGAGGACAGAGCCCGGCGGGAGAGAGGGAGGGAGTTTGGGGAGCGGGTTGTGCTGTGAGGCTGGCAGGGCCGACCTCCCGGGGCCTTCAGGAGGCTGCTGCTCTGTAGGGATGGAGCCGAGGGGGGCAAGGGTCAATGTGTGGTGACCAGGAGAAAAGACGAGAGGGTGAAAAGCCCCCGAGAGAAGCCTGGCAGGAGGAGGAAGCCTGGCACAGAGGAGCTGTGTCGGGGATGCCGACTGTTGTGACGGAGAAAAGCAAACAAGGCTTCGATTTCATTTGGGAGGGTCCCGAGCCACCGGCCCTCTGTGGGGGGAGGGAAGGGCAGAGAGTAGCTCCAGCTCTTCTGGGTTTTGGTGTCAGGATGGCTTTCCGGGGCAGCACTGACTAAATGGTGGCCATGGCCCTGGCGCCTCCCCTACGAGGTGCTCCGTGCATTCACCAGGCTGACAAATCCCGACCTGGAGCCCCTGTGAGGCAGGGAGCACACCGACTTGGAATTTACATTCTGATGGGGGCAGCAGCAGCTGATTGCCAGCTCTTACCATTATACATGGCAACTCTTCCAAATCTCTAACCCCTGGCTCCTGAGATAGCAGCATTGCCTTTTTACAGATGAGGAAATTGAGGCAGGGAGAGGTGAAAGTGACTTGCCCAAGGTCATACAGCTAATAAACACACACACAGGGCAGCCACTCACGCCGCAGAGCAGAATGCTACCTACTGGCCTGGCAAAGCAAAGCCCACAGAACCGAGTCAAGGCGGGCCCCGGCCCCCCCTCAGTCCCCAGGCTGGAAGAGAGCTCCCAAAGCGAGGCAGGCAGGGCTGTGCCCCCGAACGCCTGTCTGCTTCGTCAAGGGTGGCCTGAGCCCAGCGTGCGTCTAGGCCAGTGGTGCCAATGGTGGCCCTGCTGTCCTGCGAAGGGAGCCTGCACCCAGCCCTTGACCTCTCTAGGGAGGAAGGAGGGATGTGGACTTGTCTGCCTTTGAGAACACATGTGAAAAGAAACCACAGAGAAAAGCCTTCAGAACTTGGCCTCTGCACATGGTGCCTGCTGGAGATTCTGGTTGTTAAAACAGCACAGGGGGTGAGGGGGTGGTGGTGGTTGGGGGTGGAAGAAAAGAAGACGAGCCTGTAGGTTTATTTGGGACCCACTGTCACCACTCCCTGTGGTGCCCTAGGGACGACAAGCCCCAGAGGCGCCCACCCCCCAAGGCCAAGCTGTTTCTGCTTTGTCACTGTGTGTTGGAGGAGGGGCGCACGGTCTAGCATCACTGGTCATAAAGTCCTTCCTGTGTCACAGGGACCCCTCCCAGTTGCCAGGATGTGGGGCGGCTGGGTGAGTGAATGATGGATATTGTTCGGGAGGTGACCTAAGCGACCAGGAATGTGGCAGCAGTGGGCTTTAATGAGCCATTCATCGATGACTCCCCCCGCCAACCCAAAGAGGTAACAGGCCCTCTTGACTCTGGGGCAGTCACCAAGGAAGAGTGAGAAACAAACATGTCCAAGGACACGGGGCGACCGGGTGGTGCTCCAGTGGGCAGAGTGGTGGCAAGGGCTGGAAGAAAGGAAGGATCCTGGCGGGATGCGGCTAACCCGGCTGAAAAAACTTTCCTTTTCTTCTCAACGACTACGTGTTACACAGCATGTTCTTAGTACTGGAGGGGGTGGCGGGGAGGGAAATGTCGGGTGGAAGCTGGAATTCCACTAAATGCAGACTCAAGCGAGTCTCTTGCAAAGTCCGTTTGGACTAAAAACAGGCTCACCCGAGAGCCCAGGCGGAGCGAGCCTGCTGGCTCTGGCTACTGGCACTGGCCAAGGCTCCTGGACCAGGGTTGTGGGCTCCGCTCTTCCTACCTGCCAGCAGATGCTCACATGTGGATTCCATTGACTCCACGCTGGACAAGACTTTAGGAAAAACCGTTTGCTGCCTCCTGCTCATCCCCCGCCTTCAGCTGTGGACAAGGCCCACCCCCTTAGCAGGCCGGCTCGGTCGAGCGGCCTGACCCAGAAGGACCAGCTGCTTGTTTCCCCCAGCCCTGGGTTGCCTGGGATAATGGGCCACAGCAAACTCCCCCAGGGTACTTGGAGGCAAGACAGGGTGGTCTAGGGGGTGGGAGTTTTCAAACCTCGTCTCTGCAATACCGTGTAGGGTTTGCCGCTCCGATGGGGCATCGGCTGCTTTGAGGGGGAGGCCGGCCCTCCTCCTGAACGCCCACCTTGCCTGCTGTGGCCTCTGACACTGCCCATGGCTCCTGCTTCCACAGGACCTCAGGAAGGGTGTCCGGGGCTTGGACACAGGGGACAGACAGCTATTTATTCCTAAGGTAGGCATCCACCCTCCTTATCGCGCATCTGCCAGACTTCTGCCAGGCCTCAGGCAAGACCTGGCCCCAGTGGAGCACCTCAGTTCCTGAAAGCAGAGACTGCTCCCCCGGCCCCTGGGCTTCATCACCTACTATAAAGGCGCTTTCAGCATCTAATGGCTAAGCCTTCAGGAATCTGGGTTACCAGTGGCCCAGGCCAAAAAGGTGATCGCCCTGGCAACATCTGCCTGGATCCATCCAGGAAGTACGTGAAGCCTCTAGAACATTTTGAGATCATACATGTGAGTGCTTCCCATGGCATATGGAAGTTCCCAGGCTAGTGGTTGAATCAGAGCTGAGCTGCCAGCCTATGCCCCAGCCACACGCGCATCTGCAACCTACACCACAGCCCATGGAGACACTGGATCCTTAACTCACCAAATGAGGCCAGGGATCAAACCCACATCCTCCTGGTTACTGCTACACCACAATGGGAGCTCCTAGAGTGCTTCTTCTTTTTTTTTTTTTTTTTGGTCTTTTTAGGGCCGCACCCACAGCATATGGAGGTTCCCAGGCTAGGAGTCAAATCAGAGTTGTAGCCGCCAGCCTACGCCACAGCCACAGCGAAGTCAGATCCGCGCTGCATCTGTGACCTACACCACAGCACACGGCAACACTGGATCCTTAATCCACTGGGCGAGACCAGGGATCGAACCCAAGTCCTCATGGATGCTAGTTGGGTTTGTTAATGCCTGAGCCACAACAGGAACTCCCTCGTGAGTGCTTTTTTGAAGATTCATTGCCTTTACCAGATTCTGAGGAAGATAAAAACCAGGGACCAAGGTGAGAGAAGAGAAAACGAACCAGATATAATGACTTGATCGCAATTTGGACAGGTGCAGCAACATGGGCCTCAGACAGCCCTGTTGCCATGGGTCATCAGAGCTGGTGACAGCAGTATGGTGACACATCGACTGCCCGTCCAGGACCCAACTCCTTATCCAGCTGGGGGCAGAGCGGGCATGCTGTGTGTGCCTGCCCCGAGACGACAGAACCTTATTTGAAAGCAATTACAGAGAAATATGGAATGCTGCTTTCTTATGTCCTGGCCTGACGGTTGCCTTATTCGGAGTTTTCTCGGCCCACATGAAGAAGCCCTGACTTCTCAGACGGAGGAGAGGTATAAACACTGCAGAGTGGAGCAGTGAGCATTCCAAAGGTCCCACGTGTCCACCCAGAAACCACTCTTTCCCCCACGACCCCTCCCAGGACCCAACATTCCCACCTTGGCCAATCCCCTGCAAGGTGCCAGAAAGCTATGTATGTTGCTACTGCAACAGGCCGCATTTGGGGTGCAGTCCCTTCCTTCCCCATGAGGAACGCTGGCCTAAGATGTTTTTTCTGGTTCCCCCCAGGCTGGTTGGTTCTCATCACTCAGGACTTCCCTCAGATGTCGCCTTCCCGACCGTTCGCTATCACTTTCCTCTGCTTTGTTTAGTCACTGCACTTATTACTGTCAGAAATTAGGCTCTTTGTCCTTAACAGGTCTCCCTCCCACATGGAACACAAGCTCCATGAGAGCGGGGTCCCGTGAGCTGCGGGACCCACTGCCCAGAATGGTGTCTTGCACAGAGTAGGTGCTCAGTAAATCCTAGAATGAATGGAACAGGAGTAAGGCTTCTCGTGTCCAGCCACTTAGGACTTCATGGTTTCTAATCCCATTTTATACTCGAGAGGGTCCCTACTTAGGGATTAGACTGCTTGCTTTTAGGAGTTCACAGAAATAATCCTGGAGCGTACACACATTCCAAAAGCAGCTTGTCACTCCCACGGAAGAGAGGAGCCCTCAGCAGCCCTGCCTGCCCAAGCACCTGAGGCCACTGGACTTTGCAGAGACCCTGATTCTGGTTCAAGCGTGGCTGCGTCTAGACAGGGTGGGGTAGCAGGGGGTGGCCTAGGAGGAGGCAGCCTGAGGAGTGACACATGTATTGAGATATCAATTTGCCAAGGTCTGCAAGGGTGAGGAAGGGACAACACGGCAGTGCTCCAAGTGTCTAAACAAATGTGGGTTCAAATCCTCCCTCTGCCATGTCGTGTGTGTGGCCACAGAAAACGAACTTGACCTCTCTAAGTTTTATGTTCTTCCTCTATAAAATGAGGACAATAGACACGATATAGTTGTCTACTCAACAGGATCAAACAGAACGCAGTGCACACACCGCCTGGTGGACAGTGAGCGCTCAAAAGATGTTCTACTCATCGCTAGAACTCCGGTTCCAGGAAGTGCCACTGCTGCTATCAGCACTGCAGCTGGTGAGGCGAGACTCGCACCCTAGGATTTGCCAAGTTGCTGGCTGCTTTCTGGGGGCTGACACAAAGCAGTCTTCCCTCCAAACCTCCCCTCCCTCAGCCTGGCCACTGGACGACCAAATGAATAAAGGAATATGATAATCGGATCTGCCTCTCCTTGCATCCAGAGATTCTTCCAATCTAGCAGTTCACAACCCTGGCTTTACAAGAGAATTACCCAGGACCTTTCCTGGTTCGTTTGCATTTTTTTTCTCTCACTAATATTTACTGCTTTAAGCCATTAAGCTCTGAAAAGGCCATTTGTTATGCAGCAATAGATAATTAACACAACATAGAAGTAGAGTAGGTGGATCACAGGCACGCATGTACTCTTTTTAATCATGTGCATAGTTTGGAAAATCAATTTTTAAAATTGGATTATAATTCACTTACCATAAAATTCACCCCTTTAAAGCGTAAAAGTGAGTGAGTTTCTGGAGTTCCCGTCATGGCTCAGTGGAAACAAATCTGACTAGCATCCATGAGGACACAGGTTCGATCCCTAGCCTTGCTCAGTGGGCTGTTAAGGATCTGGCATTGCTGTGAGCTGTGGTGTAGGTGGCAGAGGGGGCTCAGATCCTGCAATGCTGTGGCTGTGGCTGGCAGCTATAGCTCCGATTGGACCCCTAGTCTGGGAACCTCCATATGCCGCTGGTACGGCCCTAAAAAAAGATTCCCTCCCCCCCCCCCCGAAAAAGTCAGTGAGTTTTAGCATATCCACAAGATTGAAAAACTATCACCACTATCCGATTCCAGAAAATTTTCATCACACTTCCCCAGCCCCTGACAACCACTGACCTACCGTGAGTCCCCATAGATTTGCCTTATCTGGACATTTCACATGAATAGAATCATACAGTATGTGGCCCTTCGGTCTGGCTTTTTTCATTTAGTGTGTTGCAAGGTTCAACCACACTGCAGCATGTGTCAGTGCCTCATTCCTTTTCACTGGGGGCTCCACTGAATGGACACACCACCTTTTGTTCATCCGTTCATAAGCTGATGGACACGTGGGTTATTTCTACCTCTGCTGTTGTACACATCCGCTATCAGGAGGAATGCTGCTACAAACATCTATGTGCGAATTTCTGTGTAGATATATGTTTCTAGTCCTAGGAGTGTACCTGCTGGGTCACGTGGTAAGTCCACGTTTAATCATTTGAGGAAATGTCGGACTGTTTTCCAAACCGGCGGCACCACTGTACATTGCCACTGGCAATGTATGATGATTCTAATTTCCCCCCTAGGGGTCAAATCGGAGGTGTAGCTGCTGTCTGTGCCACAGCCACAGCAATGCAGGATCCGAGCCACGTCTGCAACCTACACCACAGCTCACGGCAATGCCAGATCCTTAACCCACTGAGCGAGGCCAGGGATCGAACCAGCGTCCTCATGGACACTAGTCATGTTCATTACCACTGAGCCACAATGGAAACTCCTTGTTGTGGTTTTGATTTGCATTTCCCTAATGTCTAATGATGCTGGGCATCTTCATGTACCATTTTCTAATTGTATATCTTCCTCTGGAGAAATGTCTGTTCTAGTCTTGTGCCCACTTTAAACTGGGTTATCTTTTCATTGCTGCACTGTACGAGTTCTTATATATTCTAGACACTTGACTTTTATCAGATGTAAGATTTGGAAACATTTTCGCCCATTCTGAGGGGTGTCTTTTCACTTTCTTAATAATGTCCTTTGCAGCAAAAAATAAATTAAAAAAAATTTTTTGCAGAGTCTATTATTTATCTATTTTTCTTTGTGGCTTATGATTTTGGTGTCATATCTAATAAACCATTGCCTAACCTAAGATCATGAAGATTGAGGTCTATGTTTTCTTCTAAGATTTTATGGTTTTAGCGCTTTGATCCGGTTGAAGGTATTTTTTTGTATGTGGTATGAAGCATGGGTCCAATTCCATTCTTTGCATGTGGAAATCCCGTTGTTTCAGCACCATCGACTGAAAAGACTACTCTTTCCCCATTGCATATGTTCGTATATGTCTTGGACCCTCGTTGAAAAATCAAGTGATGATAAATGTATGGGACTGGAAAGCTTCTTAAAAATGCCTGAACTTGGAGTTCCCGTCGTGGCGCAGTGGTTAACGAATCCGACTAGGAACCATAAGGTTGTGGGTTCGGTCCCTGCCCTTGCTCAGTGGGTTAACGATCCGGCGTTGCCGTGAGCTGTGGTGTAGGTTGCAGACGCGGCTCAGATCGCGCATTGCTGTGGTTCTGGCGTAGGCCGGTGGCTACAGCTCCGATTCAACCCCTAGCCTGGGAACCTCCATATGCCGCGGGAGCGGCCCAGGAAATAGCAACAACAACAACAAAAAAGACAAAAGACAAAAAAAAATGCCTGAACTTCACCCCAGGTCAAATGAATCAGCTTCCCTGGTGGTGAGTGCTGTATAAATAATTATATTTTACAAAGCTCATCAGGTGAGTCTAACATAACAGAAAGCCAGGGTTGAGAACCACCACTCAAATCTATCCCCTCATTCTAAAGATGAGGGACCTGAAGTAGGACCAGGGAGCCCTAGCCACTGCATTTGTTAGACTGGACCGGACCCTTGGAGCCAAAAGAAACTCCAGGGAACAGGAGACAGGCAGCCCGGGGAGGGAGGGGCCCCGGTCTAGGCTTGTTTCTGTTCTCAAATGGACCTTTCAGAGCCATCTCATTCCAGACCTTTCCAGAGCTAGCTACTCAGATTACACTGCAAAGAACTGGGTCCCCCCTGAGGGGGAAGAGCCTGCCCTCCCCACACAGAATCCATAGGGAGATAAAGGTCTGAACTGCAGGCTGGTGGGGCCCAAAGGGCAGAGGTAGGAGGCAGTGCTCGGCTTTCAAAGGAGAGTTTTTCAGCAGGAAGAGGAGATGGGTGAGGCCTACCTTGAAATAGCTACCTTTAAAAGGGAAAACTTCCACTCCCAAAAAACAGTTTTAAAATTAGGGCAGCAGCAGAGGCTAGAGCCCTGCCCTCCACCTCCTCTGGCCCCATCTGGCATTTTGCTGTGAAACAATCAGGCACAGGGGGCCCTTCACTCGGAGAATGGAGAGTCTGAGCTACAAAAACCCTATTTATTTTCAGTGGCTTACAGCGGAGCTTGGGTTTCAGGCTCGGGAGGGGAGATTAAAGATCGTCTGGTTTAAACTTTGATCCTTCAAAAAGATAGCCAAGTGAGCTAATTCTGGCCTTGAGACTGTGCAGCTTGGAATCCTAACAGGTGCCTAAGAGGACCAGTCTTCAGAATTAACATTTTAGCCTGGACAAATCCGCCCCATGGACTGGCTCATCCAAGTAACAGGTGTTTGGCATTTGGGGACAAAAAGGAAGAGGGGGATTTAATGGGACTCGAGTGTCCTTCAGGCAAGTGCCACTTCCACCCAGGAGCTCACTCGACCACATCAAGAAACGCAAGGAGTGCCCAGGCCAAGCGCATCTGAAGGCAGGGCAAACACTCCCATTTCCCCCTCTGATTGCCTTCTGGCAGACAGCTTATTCTCTGCTGTAATTTACATGCTCCACGGAGTAGGCCTTGTTGGCAGAAGGGCAACTGTACCAGGCCCCAGAGTGACCTCTAACAGGGGTGGAGGTTTCACCTTTGACAACTGAAACTCCTCCTCAGTGATTCTTTTCCTTTTTCCTGTTTTGGGACGTTCTGATTCATCGGTCTGCCGGTCAGGTCAGAAACCTTCTCCTGCTCTGGGTGTCTGGGGTGGGCGACATGGCGAGGGTGGAGCTGGGTTGGGCTGGAAATCTGTGCTCTTGACACACCAGGGGGAAGCCAGAGCCTGGGCAGTGCTCACAGACATGCACTTGTTTTCTACGCACCCTGCCCTACTCGCTTCCCACTCTCAGTGCCTGCCTGTAAGACGAGCCCTTTGCAAAGCAGGGTTTGAGTTTGGAGGCCGAGAGAATAGAGGGCACTTATCCGCACCATCTCTTCCCCTCATCTCCGAGGGGACTGGCACTGGCAGGGGGCCTGCCAGCTCCTGGGTGCTCATCGGCCTGCTCCCCCATTGTTGAGTTCTCTGCGCACCCTGGATGAGGGAGCAAATGAAAACATCAGTCACTCTGGGAGGTGCCTCAGACCAGAAATTCCAGGGTTGGAGTTTAAAGTTTGCCAAGAGGCAACTGGAGGTGTTCAGAGCTATCCACTCTCCCCCTCAGCCGCGTGTCAGCCAGTGGTGGCTCTACTTCCTGGCGTGGCACTAGGATGGTGCTGGAGGTGGGGACCTAAATTCTGTGGGTGAAGAAATCACTCTGGACTTGGAGTCTGTTTTTTCTTTACCATAGTCACTCTATCTTAGACCCCTTGGACACATGAGATGGACAATATTAACACTGTCTCAGAAGGACTTGAAAAAAAGAAAAGCCAAAATAAGGTTCTATAGCCAAAGGGTAATTATAGGATTGGGAGGAACCAGTAAGGAGAGACTGAAACCTCTGACTCATAACTGCTCTATTAAAAATGGTGAAACCATTTGCCCTGGCAGAGTGACAGGGCTAGACTCTCACCCTGGCTTGCCCAACTGCCTGGCCTTCCTGGGGCTGGTAGTCAGGCCTGGCCAAGCCACACAGCAATCATAAGGGGCGGCTGTCTCCAGGAGCAGCGTGACGTCAGGACAAAGGGGCCCCTGCTGCTCTCGCTCTGGCTCTGAGGCAGAGCTGACTCCTGGCCCCGTAACAACAGAGGAGTGGCTTGCTCTGGGCAGGGAGGAGGGAAAGGAGAGAGGTGCCATTTGTGAAGTTGTGGGTTCGGTTTTCCACAACGTGCCCCATTAAACCTGCTAAGGGGCGGGGCCTCAAAGGGAAGCAGCAGAGGTGTTTTTATGATTGGGTGGGGTATGTCCTGACATACTTGTACAAATGACTCACATTTATTGAGTGCCTGCTGTGTACCAAGGTTTGTTCTGGGTGCTCTGGGTTTTACAGATAAGCCATCTGCCTGTGGTCACACAGCTGGAAGGTGTCAGAGCCAGAGGCCTACAGTGACTCCCAAGCAGTCTGGCCCGGGCTGCTTTCCATTTCTGGTTCTCATTCTGTCAGGCCCCCTGGGAGGCACCTCACAGAGTCTCTCTCATTTGACCCACTTTAAAGAAGTCACAAGACCAAGCACCATCCTGGAGACCCTGGCCCAATTCTGTCTGCCACCAGGGCCACCAGTGAGTGCCACCAGGGTGGCAGGCCTAGGCGGAGCTGCAGGGTGAGTCATGGGAGAGGGAGGGCGAGTCAGGTGACCAAGCGAGAATCAGAGTTACGCTGAGGTGGCCTGGTTACCTTGACATTCCTGAGATTCTGCCAAGGTAAAAAGTAACCCAAGGAGTTTGCCTTATATGGGCACAACGACAGACTTCAACACAACAACGTGTTAACAGACCCTGGATCAAATCCGCTCTGGACTGCACAGGAGACGCCCGATAAAGCTGCTCTGATAGTATAGGAAAAAACAATTTACGACAGGCTATCACAGTGACTCATAAAACAAAGGCGCAGCCCAACTGCCATTGTGTGCCTTTTAGAGAAGAGGGGGAAAGGTTGGTGGCTCCCAGGCCAAGTGGCCCTATCACTTGCTTCCCGACACGTGGCAGCGGAGGCCTGGCTTTGACCCCTCCCTCTGTTCACAAGGCCCGGCTCAGGGCAGGGCCCAGAGGGAATCGATTTCAGGCTGGAGCAGAACAGCAAGTCCTGCCCGAGTTCAGAGAGCCTTGACCACCTGCTTTCTCCCAGGGGCGCCCAAAAGAGAGAGGAAGGGGCTGAGCTGGAGGTTAGGTCTGAGAGCCCACACACTGCATGAGAACCAAAGAAGTCAGCTGGACCTCAGGATTCAGAGTCACCCTAACCTGGGCCCCAAATGCTGGCCTCAGAGCCTTCCTCCCTGCAGCCTCAGCCCCAGAAGGGGGAGACTCACAGCTCTGAGCCTCTCTCAAACTTCACTCAAGCTTTTCAGTTACAAACTGTATTGGGCATCTACCACCTTCTGAGCAGTGGGATTAAACAAACATCTCTGCCCTCATCAAGTTCACACTCTGGCAGAGGAGAAGATACACAAGAGAAGAACTAGACAGTGGCGATGCAGTAAACAGGGCAGTGCGACAAAGAGTAACAGGAAGAGGGGGACAGCCAGGGAAGGAAGCAAGTTGAGCCAGTCAAGGAAGACCTGTCCGTGGAGGTGCTACGGGAGGGAGCCTGAACCAATAGAAAGCGCCAACTGGCTGACAGTAGCAGGGCGAGACTCTAGGTGGGAAGAGGCCCGGGGGTGTGGCCGGAGCTGAGGGAGCCCAGAGGAAGAGCAGCTTACAGGCTCACAGGGGCAGGGGAGCAGAACTCAGGTCTTACTCTAAGAGCAGCAGAAGCCCTTGCAGGGTCTCACGGGGAGAGCAGCAGCACGACCAGATTTATGGCGTGGAAAGACCCCCGGTGGCCGTGGGCATGGCAGGGTTACAGTGGAGCCGCTAGGATGAGCGGTCCTTGTCAAAGTCCCCTCCTCCACAGAACCAGGAGGCGAGCCTTAACGGCACAGAGCATGAAGCTGCAGCCAACGTGCAGACCCAGAGCCCCCTCCCCAAAGGACAGTGGAAGGCCTCTTGCAGCAGAGAAGTGGACGTGATACCAAGGAGGGATTTTCCAACAGTGTTCCCACAAGAGCTCTGCTGTGGGGGTGCCGGGGGTGAGGGAAGCTGCCCCCCTACTCAAATTTAACCTCGGCAGCTATTTAATTGTGTAATATGGCAGATTCACATGGGATTCAACTCGAAAGTCAGTTACGCCACTGAAGAATATCACTGCTTTAAATCTTAAATCCTCTGTGCAAACGCTATTCCAAACGGCGGCAGCCCCTTCCACGGGAGCCCCTACATCCCACCGGGTTGAGGGGAGGACAGGGCTCTGCCAGGGCAGCCAGGGAAGGGGAAAGAGGAGTTCCTGGTGAAACCCCGGCAGTCCCCTCCCCTGCTGGAGCCTTTGATCCTCTCTGCTCTGTGGGTGGCAGTCGGCTGGAGGAAGGCAGACACCACATGTGCTGTGGTTTTAGTCTGAGATGGCTGAGGCCTGCTCCCCTCGGGAAGGTGGGGCAACAAACAAAGGGAAGATAAGAAAGAAGGCCGAGATCCCAGAGTCCCCGGCGTCTGGCCTGCTGCCCACAGACGGAACCTGATGGAGAGGATCGGAGGAAGGCAGCCTGAATTCATAGCAGAGCAGTCAAAGGGTGCATCTGTCCCCGGGTGGGAGCAAACCCTCCCACGAGTCTCCACAGCAGCCTCTCCTCTTGGAGAAGAAAACGAAGGAAAAAAGAAGAACTAAAGGCAGAGAGAATAAGAAATCTTAAACATCTATGAGGGTGAAACCGGCCTTTGGGTAGATGCCCATCTCCTGGAGGAACTAAGATTCAGGACAAGTAGAAAAATCACAACCAAGGGCCTGGGGGGCGCGTACAGGACCTGACATTCTGTCCCGGAGGAGTGCGAGGTCAGGGTGAAGAGGGACACTGGCAGGCCAGGCACTGCAGGGCAGTGTGATCTGAGGACAGCAGAGGTCAGGCGACACCTGATCTGGGCCGTGAAAGAGGAGTGCTGTTCTGAAAGAGGAGTGACCTGGGAGGAAGGTCGTTCTGGGCAGTGGGAACATCAGGGGCAAAACACAGAAACGTGCAAGAGATGTCTGGGGAACCCCTAAGGGGAAGTGGCAAGAGACGGAGGCAGCTGGGCTCAGAAGGTAGAGGCTGAGAACTCAGAACTTGTTCCCTGGCTATCGGGAAGGTTCCTCAGAGTGACCCGGTCAGATCCAAGTCTCAGAAAGACAGTGTTCATGGAGCTACCAAGATGAAGGAGGAGACTGGAATGAAGCCAGTTAGGAGGCCGCTGCGGGAGACCTGGACGTGGTCCATCGGGGTGATGAGGAACAGGAGGAGGAGGATGGGCGCCACTTCCTGGGTGCCGGGCATGGTGCAAAGGGCACACAGTAACTCAATGAAGTCTCACCATGAGACTTGGAGGCAGACACTCTCCTCTCAGAGTAGTTAAGGCATTTCCCTAAAGTCACACAGCTCAAGGTGGCAGCACTGCAGTTTACACCCAGGCAGTCTGACAGGTGTATATGGAGGCTCCCAGGCTAGGGGTCGAATCAGAGCTGCAGCTGCTGGCCTACACCTCGGTCACAGCAACGGGGACCCGAGCTGTGTCTTCGATCTATACCATAGCTCACGGCAATGCTGGATTCTTTTTTTTTTTTTTTTGTCTTTTTTGCTATTTCTTTGGGCCGCTCTCATGGCATATGGAGGTTCCCAGGCTAGGGGTCAAACCGGAGCTGCAGCCCCCCGCCTACGCCAGAGCCACAGCAACGCGGGATCTGAGCCGCGTCTGCAACCTACACCACAGCTCACGGCAACGCCAGATCGTTAACCCACTGAGCAAGGGCAGGGACCGAACCCACAACCTCATGGTTCCTAGTCGGATTCGTTAACCACTGCGCCACGACGGGAACTCCTGGATTCTTAATGCACTGAGCGAGGCCAGGGATTGGACCTGCGTCCTCATGGATACTAGCCAGGTTTGTAACCTGCTGATCCACAGCAGAAACTCCCAGCATCTGTACTTTTAAGCACTCACTACATGGTTCTGAGTTAGGACAACAGCAGCAGCAAAGGAAAGGAGGGGGTAAGGATTCTGCGAGACATTTGAGAGAGAGAGAAAAGTAAAATTTGGTGCCTGTGACAGGGTGAGCAGTCAAAAGATGATTCCAATGTTTCTGACCAGGATGACTCATGGCCGGGGCAGTGTCAGATGCAGGAGTGGGAAACCCAGGGAGAGGGGCTCAGGAATGAGTTTGGTACGAGACACGCTGCAAAATCAGCAGCGTGCAGAAACTTAGGGCAAACAGGTCATTTGTTCACGCCTGCAGTCCACTCATTCAGACGTTTCCTGAGCTTCTGCTAGGGCTGGGCCTGGTGCTGGGGATACAGCGAGAAATAAGATAGGGCTTCACGAAAGACCTCAAATCTAACAGGGGACAGAGACGTGTCAGCAGGCAACAGCACCAGAGCATGAGAAGGGGGTCAGGACGAGAGATGCTGGCGTGGGACTTAAGGCCCGGGGAAGGCAGGGAGCTAAAATTCTCCCAGAAAAGGGACACTGAGAGATGCCCACATTTCGGAGGTGGAGAGAGGGAAAAGATTCAGAGACAGAGGATGAGAAGGTAGAGAAGTAGAGAGAAGGCGATGTCAAGAAAGGCAAAGGGGAGGACTTTCGGACTGTTTTTAAGACGTATTCCAAAGCATCCAGTACAACAACATGAGAAACGGAGACACCTGTATCCATCAGAGAAACATACAGAAGCATTTACGGGTGATGTCTGGGGCTGTCTCTGAAACACTCTGAGGCGGGGAGTGTGTAGGGAAAGGCTGATGAAACAAGTTTGGCAAGATGTCGGTAGCTGTTGATGCCAGGTAATGGGTACAGAAGGATTCTCTCCACTTTTGGGTACGTTCACAAATGTGTGTGGTATTTGGAAAGGATTGTGCGTTGCAGAGAGGTGGAGACGAGAGGGCAGGGCCCACTTCCCGCATCCCCAGCACCTAATGCAGCACCTGGCACTTAAGAGGTGCCAAGCACATCCTGCTCAGGCGGTGCTGTGCCCACACCCTCAGGGATGCTAACTGGCCTGTCTCTGGAGATCTTGGAGAGGGTGGCTCAGGGGAGCTGGCGGGCTGAGAGGTATCAGGAGGTGAGGAAACGGAATCAGCCCGCGGAGGCTTACATGGCTTATGTATTTTTAAATGCACCAAGGCCAATGGCCAAGCACATTTCTTTTCCCAGGGACAGAACCCAGCTGGTGGACCATCCAGCAGCCCTCTACTTTCCTACAAGAGCGAGACAGGCTGGACTGCTCCAAGGGAAAAGCTGACCTTCTCTCTCCACCCCCAGCTTCAGATTCCCACCAAGCTCCCTGTGCTCCCCTCCTCTCATTATCCAGCAAAGGCTGCTGGGCAAATGGGCCCTTTTCAAAGGCATATCAGAGTACATCTTACTATCGTCAAACGGACAAGCCATCTCTCTTTTGCTTTTCTTCTCTCCTACAGAACAAAGTTGCATTTAAAAGGAGGAACAGTCTCAGGTTTTGACTCCCGGACAGAGAGAAGGTCCCAGGGGCCTGGACTCGGAACACAGGGTAGCTGACTCCTGGCATGGCTTGCACCGACGGCGACAGCAAACGAGGTGTGGAGGGACATGGCAGACAAAGCCCAAGGCCAAGCCCGACAGCAGAGACAGGGCGGCTGTGTGGTTCTGGGTCCCACGGCCTGGAGAGCTCTGAGGAGCTATCAAATTCTGTCGGACCACACTGCGCTGCCTCTGCCTTCCTCTAGATTTTCCACAGTACTGACCGCTCTGCCAATGCCCCATAAATACCAATGGCCACCCAAGATAGCCCAGACTGCGCTTCCTTTCCTGGTACCGCACATCTCCAGGCTCAGCTCAGGACAGGGAGACGAGTGGGCTGCCCCAGAACATGGTACAATAGGAAGCTGGGTTTCAGGAAGGTGGCCAGCCAGCTCAAACCACAGGGCTGTGTTCTGATGTTTGTAGCTATCTCTAGAAACAAAACACTTTACTGTCTCTTACTATACTGAGTTAATTTGACCTATAGGTAGCAATTTCTGGATAAAAGGGAAAAGTTAAAAAAAGAAAATCTTTAAAAAGGTCTCCCTGAAGGAGAGGAGACAAATGAACTTATTTGCAGAAGAGAAACAGACTTACAGGCTTTTGAAAAACTTATGGTTACCAAAGGGGACAGGGGAGGGGGTGGGAGGGATGGACTGGGGGGTGTGTGACTGGCATATGCACACTGGGGTATATGGAACAATTGGCCAATGGGGACCAGCTCTATAGCACAGAGAAATCTACCTAGTATTCTCTGACAATCTATGTGGGAAAAGACTGGAAAGAGAATGGATACATGTATGACTTTGTTGTACAGCAGAAATTATCACAATCTTGTAAATCAACTATACTTCAATAAAACTTTAAGAAAACTTTTTTAATTTAAAAATAAATAAATAAAAAGGTCTCGGAGTTCCCAGTGTGGCTCAGTGGTTAATGCACCCGACTAGCATCCATGAGGACATGGGTTTGATCCCTGGCCTCGCTCAGTAGGTTAAGGATCTGGCATTGCTGTGAGCTGTGGTGTAGGTCACAGACATGGCTTGGATCTGGCATTGCTGTGGCTCTGGCGTTGCTGTGGCTCTGGCGTAGGCTCCCATTGGACCCCTAGCCTGGGAACCTCTATATGCTGTGGCTGCAGCCTTAAAACGACAATAAAAACCAAAAACAAACAAAAAGATTCCCTGTGTTTAGCCATGTGTCTCATTCTGCAGGCAAAGGCCTTCTGTTGGGCTGTGTCCGCGATGCCTGGACCAGCGCCTGGCACACAACGCGTGCACACCTACTAGGTAAGAGTCTGCACAAAACGGGATGAATTCTAACAATGTCTCCGGGTGACGGTGTTATCTCCCTTCCTTTCACCACCTGCAAAGCATCCTATCTGTGTCTCATAACTGGTTGGCAGATGCAGAATTCTGCCAGGACAGCTGGCTGGCCCACTGGGTCCAGAAGTGTCCCGGGGAGGACATCTTATGACCTTCCAGAGCACAGGACCAGCTTTTAGGGGGGACTCAACTGGCCTGCAGAGTGACAGTGCCTTCCTCAAAGGGCCTGTGGGTGATCAATCTTTGCCCCTGACACCAAGCTGCTCCATGGGAGGCACTCAGACAAGATGAGCAGATGGCTGGCAGGTCCCGTCTACCTGCCTGGCTGGCTATTTACCCATTCATTCCACAAGTATATGTTTATTGGAGCACCTATATTTGTCAACCATTGTCCCCCATGCTAGTTACACAGCAATGGACAAAAGATTCCATCTCTACTCTCAGGGCCCTCACAATGTCATGGGGGCTGGAGAGACCAAAGGACAGCTGGAGTTAAAAGGAGAAGCTGAGTGACAGGCATGGTCCTAAGACAGAGACCTAGCTTAGGCTGGAGGCGTGCATGGCCTCCAGATAAACAGTGGCGTCTACAAGCAGGCATCAAAGAATGAGGAGGCACTGGGTGGGGATTTGGCGAGGGAAAGGGGATCCACAGGTAGGAAATAGCGTGGAGCAGAGAGGTGGCCGGTGTGCCTGGAGTATGTGACAGGACAGGAGGGGGAGAGAGATGAGGCCCGAGAGATCCCAGCGCCCAGTGGGCTTCCAGATTTGGTCCCATGGACAAGGGATATGGATCAAGATTTCAAACAGGACGTTATCTGGCTCCCACGTGGAGAATGGACTGGAGGGGGCTGGGGGTTGTTGCTCACGCTCTAGCATGGGTGCCTGGGCCACATTGGTTATGCTTCTGCAAAGGGACAATGAGGCTGCTTCAGGAGAGCTGGGGGACCTCAGGGCTTCCTGAGATGAAAAGCTGCAAGTCGGGTCCTTCCGGGCTGTCTGTGGTAAAGAGCAGAAGGGCTGCCTGTTTACCTTCCACATCCGGCCCCAGAGGCTCTGCCTGGGTGGAAGGCTTCCCAGAGGAAAGGACACATGGGGCGCTCTGCAGGACACACAATACCTCACCCAGCCTCCTCCCAGGCTCAGCAGGGCCATTCTGGCCCGATCGCAGGACCCTTGCCATACAAAGCCCTCGGACTCTTAGCTTTCTCACCCAGGGTCTGCCCCTAAACCGTGGGGCGCCATCCTCCACCCTGGGTCTGAGCACTCGGGGATCGCTAAGAGTTTGCTGCATCTTTCTAGGAACCTTACTTCCAGGGACCCTTAAATGCTTCGTGCTTCCATATCTAGCAGCTGAACTTGCTGGATCTCAGGGTCAATCTTCAAAGAGCATCTGGCTTCAAATCAGACATCATAAAACAGCTCTGTTGTCTTCCTTCTCTGGCTGCAGTTTCCGAAATAAAGGATGGTTCCCTGGTCCCTGACTCCCCAACCAATCACTGCTATTGAGACTCCAGAGCCCATAGGATGAGACTCAGGAAGACTCCATCCATCCTAATCCACCCTCCCAGACAGAATAATAATTAAAAGAGCCACCAGGTACTGATCTCTAGCATGTGCCAGACACACCCCTGGCCATTGCCTCACTGGATCCAGACCCCGAGGTCACTGCATTACTGGTCCCATTTTACAGATGAGGAAACCGAGGCTCCCTTGCCCAAGGCCTCCAGGGCAGTCAGCACAGGGCCAGGGTCAGCACCTGAGCCACTCTGGCTTCACGGCTTGTGTTTATGAGAAGCCGAGTCTATAGCCTCCAATGCAGGAACACACCAGGGTCCAGCTTCGGCCTCTGCTTGGCCTGGCCATGCGCGGCAGGAGCCCCTGCGTCCAGGCCTGCTCTCTCTCTGCTCTGACGCCTCCTGACTGACTGATGAAGAGTTGGGCCCTTCCAGCTGAACTTTCATCAAGAAACCCTCTGGTAGCAGCTGCAACCTCTGCCCAGCACCTCATCAGCCAAAGTGCATGCGATAGCAAGATGGACTTGAGCCCTGGGTGGCTGCGGGCCTCCGCTGTCAGCCAGAAAGAATGCAGCTCAAGATGTTTGCAAAGATCCTCTCTCAAGAGATAGTTCTCGGCTTATTAAAAAGCAACAACAACAATGACAAACGGAGTTCCCAGTGGTTAACAAATCTGACTAGCATCCATGAGGATG
Organism: Phacochoerus africanus; assembly: GCF_016906955.1. Lineage (NCBI taxonomy): Eukaryota > Metazoa > Chordata > Mammalia > Artiodactyla > Suidae > Phacochoerus > Phacochoerus africanus. Next base: position 47,553,361 of record NC_062551.1, on the reverse strand, counting down.
TAGGTTCGATCGCTGGCCTTGCTCAGCGGGTTAAGGATCCTTCATTGCTGTGAGCTGTGGTATAGATTGAAGACTTGACTCGGATCTGGTGTTGCTGTGGCTGTGGTGTAGCTACAGCTCCGATTCAACCCCTAGCCTGGGAACCTCCATATGCCATGACTGTGGCCCCCCAAACCAAAACCAAACAACAAAAAAGCAACAAAGTTGAGATGGTGACACCCAAGCCAGGTTGGCTGTACTCTCACCATGAGCTTTTCAGACTGGGATTAATTCTTTGGCTGATTTAAGACCTTCAGTTTCAAAAATATCTAGTTTGTGCTTGTCTACGAAGGAATGTAGCCGGGCACCTCCCACCAGCAACAGAGAAAACAACTCCTACTGCCATCACCTGATCTTTGAGGTCAGGCCATATATAGGCAGACTGTATTGGGAAAGTTTGGCCAGAGAGCTAAGGCATGTCCCAGTTCCACACCACCCCTCAGACAGGGCTCCCAGACATAGTAGCCGAACACTCGTCTCACATCTAAGATGCTGCGGGAAAGGGGACAGGCACAACTAGACGCTACTGGGGCAGGGATCCCACCACCTCTGTCCTCTCGCCACACCCCATCCCGCAGGACTCAAGTTCTAGGTGCTCTGCCAACATCACGTGCCTGAAGTCCAAGGATCACCAGGTGCCCTTGTTTTATTTTTATTTTATTTTTTTAAGGGCCACACCCACACCACATGGAGGTTCCCAGGCCAAGGGTAGAATTGGAGCTGCAGCTGCCGGCCTACACCACAGCTACAGCCATGCCAGATCCGAGCCGTGTCTGCGACCTACACCATAGTTCATGGCAATGCCGGATCCTTAACCCACTGAGGGAGGCCAGAGATCAAACCCACATCCTCATAGATACTAGTCAGGCTCGTTACCACTGAGGCACAACAGGAACTCCCACCAGGAGCCCTTGATTCTTACTACCAGGGGTACAAAGTCAGAGAGAAGAGAACCATTCACTCAGCCCTGACACAGGAGAAATAATCTAAAAGGAGATGAGGACGGTTTCATTCTTGGTTCTGCCATTTACTGGCCGAGTGACCTTGGGCAAATCATGTAACCTCTCTGATTCTGTTCCCTCATCTGTAAGGTGGGGATAAAAACACAAAGCTGCTATGAGGATAAGCTGAAGGAATGTCTTTAAAAGTGCTACACGCTTTATAAGCTGTGGTGAGATTTGCCCCAGCATCAAAAAAGGACATACTTTGGAGTTCCCTGGTGGTGCAGTGGGTTAAGAATCTGCCACACTGTCACTGTGGCGGCTCAGGTTGCTGCTGTGGTGTAAGTTCAATCCCTGGCCAGGGAACTTCCACATGCTGTGGGTGCCGCCCCCCCCCCCCGCCTGCCAAAAAAAAAGACGTATTTCTTTCGACATTCCCCTCGTCTGGGGAGCCTCATGAGGGCAGGGATGGTTCTGTTTTGTTTTTGTTTTTTCCAGAGCTATATACACAGTGCCTAAAACAGTGACGGGCATGAAATAAATATTTGTGGAACCAATGCTTTCTTGTTTATTTAGAAGAAAGCCCAGGGAGTTCCTGTTGTGGCTTAGCGGGGAGGATATGGGTGCAATCCCTGGTCTCAGTCAGTGGGTTAAGGATCTGGTGTTGCTGCAAGCTGTGGCATAGATTGCAGATGCAGCTCGGATCCAGCGTTGCTGTGGCTGTGGTGTAGGTCAGCAGCCGCAGCTCCAATTGAACCCCTGGCCTGGAAACTTCCCTATGCTGCAGGTAAGCTATAAAAAGAAAAAAAAAAAAAACCCACCCAGGATCCTCACTGGAGGCATGCTCTGGCTACTGTCCTCTCTGACCCTACCTCCCAGCACCCTCCCCACTCTGCCTGCCACCTCATTCTTCTCTCCTCCCTCCTTCTCAGGTCCTCCTGCCCTGGATGCTCCTCTCCAGGTGGCTCCTGCTCACCCTCCACGTCTCCCTCCACTGCCACCACCTCTGAAAGGGCCCCCCAGTGGCTCCTGCCCAATCTATGGCAAGTTCCCCACTGTGCCCTCTTAAGGGGCTCTGCTCCTCCCCTTCATAAGGAACACTATGCATTTGGGGGTTTTGTTGCTGCTGCTGTTTGATGCCCAGCTTCCCCACCGGGCTGTAAGCTCCACTAGGACAGAAAGGACTGTTTTGCTCACATCTCTTTACCCTGTACCTTGTTTATGGCACATATTGGGTAAATGCTCGGTAAATGCTGAATGGATGGACGATGCCATTTGCTTCATCAATCATGCTGGGATCGATTATTTAAAACTGGTGAGAGGGCTTCTCTTGTTTATCAGTCTGTTGCTCGACCCCTCCCTTCCCCCCCATAATTCATTTCCTTCCTCCGCCATTCACTCCAAATCCACCCAAAAGGACACAGATCAAAAAATTTGAAAGTTGTGTAACAAACACCCCTGTGTGGCCCCTATGGCTGGCAGCACAGCCCACTTGGGAGAATACCTACTGCTTTGGTCACTACCCTTGGGCACCCTGGGCTGCCAATCTGTGGCAAGCTGGCAGCTCTGGCCCAATCCCTGTGGCGGAGTGGAAGCCCCACTGGAATAATGTGAAGGCCAGCCGGGGCGATGAGGCCCTGTCCACCCAGCTGTGTTCCTGGGTGGCAAGCCCATTCCCTCGCAAAGAGTTTCCATCCACCGAGCGGGAGTGAGCAATGAGAAGCATTACAACCATTTTTCCTCCAGCTATTTCTAGGGACACAAATAACATCTAAGGACTCAAGGCCAGCTTGAGAAAACAATCGAGCCAGGAAATACTCAAACCAGCGAGGAGGCGACAGAGCCCAAAAAAGTTAAGGTTGAGGGCAATGCCTTTACAGGGAGTTTCCTGGCTTTTCCCAGACAGCTCCAAGTGCTAAGTTTGATAAGGATCTTTTTCTGTGGGGCCATTAATCGAATAAACAGGGGACTTTATTAGAGCTTAGGAAAAAAAAAACCTGCACGAACCTTTCAAGGATAAGTGTCAGATTTTTTATTTAAACATTAACAAATGTACTGCACACCTCATATACTCCATTTTCCTAAAATTCGTCAACTCTCTCTACAGTGGCTAATGCTATGTTCTGGCTTTTCTGTCTACACAGATCTTAGAATTGATCTTTTTCACAAAACCTAGGCTGCCAGTATCTTCCAGAAGTCAAATTTAGGAGCTCAGTCCTACATGAGTATTTCTGTACAAGTGCCACGTGGGTGTAAAATCTGGACCAGCAGTTCGTTGTCAAGGTTTGCCCTGCTCACCAGGTTCCTGGTGCGCCCAAGCGCGGCCTTTGTGTAGAAGTTGTTTGCTCAAACAAAAACAAATGAAAAAACTTTCCACTATTTTTGTTCACAGAAACGTGGAGCCAGATCCTAAAAATATGTACTCGGTGAGAGGAAGTTTGAGGGGCCAGCTCTTCTAGCGATGGTGATGGGAAAGAGGGAAGCGCCCGAAAATGGGAAGCTAGACAGGGAGACCTCTTTCCACTGCCATTCACTCCCACCACCTTTTATCAGAGCTGTCACCAAGGAGCAAAAGAAAATGGATTTTTCTCCTTCTTGGGTAAGAGGATTAAGCAGCAGCAATCCAGTCAAGAGGAAGGAAGGAACTAAAAGAGAGGCAGAGATAGAATCAAGACCAGGCAAAGGTCCGCGGTCAGAGGTCCCGAATGGGTAGCTGTGGGGCCAAAAAGGCCCCAGTTTGTATGGCCTGCAGGGGTTTTTTCGTTGTTGTTTGTTTTTTTAAGTTGTCCCATAAAACTCAGGACTTCCAAATTTCTGGAAAATAAAGTCCCAGGCCCTCATTCCCTCCTGGCCACAATCAGTGGAAGCTGGGTAGCAGCTGCCCGTCTCCACCCAGGCTACCTCGCTGTTTTTCGTCACCTGCTCTATGATAGCCCAAGAGGGCAGTCTCTAGGCGCCATAAGAAAACTGGGAACACACACACCCATTCCCCACACAAAGGCCCAGATGACAAGGCCACCCACCCAGAATGACAAGCTATATCTGAGGTGCCCTGTCTTCGCTGTTCCTGAAAGGGGACTGAGGGCCGAGCTGCCCCAAGCTCAGCTTCCAGCCTCCTTTGAGCCCGCCCTCCCCCCATTGCACCCTCTACCATGTGCCCACAGACAGCCTGAAGTCCAGGTGGGCGTGGAGGCTGTCAGGTGGTCCCCAGCTGCCCTGAGCGGAAACACTAAATTTCTTGGGGGGTATAGAAGACATGCTTTCCATGCACTGTGCCCAAATGATGGGGCTGAGAGGCCGAGGGCGGAAAATGGGAGAGAAAGGTACGGTCGGGAAAACGTTAGGAACACCAGATATACTGGCTCCGTGGGGCCTGGAGGCACAACCCGCTTCAGCTGCCAACCCTTTCCAATTGGTGCTAAGAGGGAACAGCTACTTCCACTAAAAATCAGAAAAGCACTCACGTCTCCCATACATGGAAGGCCAAGTCTTGAGAGTTGGGGCTGGCCTGCAATTATTACCTCTCCCTCCTTCCCTCAGCTCTTGCTTCATGATACCTAGTGAGCAAGTGAGCCCACATTCCAAGAGACGGTTTCCAAAGTGTCCCCAAAGAACAAAACCCCAGGGCTACGCCCATGGGATGTCAGTCCTGATACTGTTACCAGCCCTTCAAAAAGCGGTGCTAACCGCACCAACTTCCTGAGGCCACACCAGGCTCAGCTTCCTGGCAGTTACCACAGAAATGTGGTTCCAAGTGCACAAGAGAGTGCCAGAATCAAGCATCAGCTCCGGCCGACCCAGGGCCACCATCTCCCTAGGCGACCGTTGTGGCTTCTGCCACCACCCCCACCATCTCTACCAGCTCCTCAATAGCTGCCTCATTCATACACTACATCTAAATAAAAACAGCAGGTTCGCGGCTTCTAGACCAGGCCCCTATCCACCCACTAGAGACCAGACTGGGCCACCTAAGCTTCACCCACACGGAACTTCGAAAGATGCTCTTGCTGGGGGACCCCGGCAAACTCTGGTTTCCTTGGCCAGGAGCGGCATCCTTCTTGCCTTCATTTGTCAATTCTTTCCAGCAACAGGTCCCCAGGCAGGAGAGTTCCAGGAAAAACTGGATCCCAAGGTGCCCCTCGGCCCTGAGGAGCTTACGAAACTGCACACCAAAAACCAAACACTGGGGCCTCACCTGGAGGTCGATTTGTAAGACGGGCAGCCCGGACGCCTGACACATGGGCACACAGGGAAGATCCTTTCTGAACCCAGGAGGCAGTGTGGGTGGGTCTACTTCAGACAGACTGAAAACCATCTAATCCATTGTCCACTGTCCCCTCTAGAATGTAACTGCTAAGAGGACTGGAGCTAGGTTAGTCTTTCACACTGTCTCTAAACCTAACACTAGGAACATCTAGGTAAGTGTCAGCTGAGTGTGTGTATATGTGTGTGGGGGGGAATACTAACAGATCACAGGATGTGAACCACAGGAAACTTACAGCTCTCTTATTCAATCCTCAAACTTCCTTATAAAGCTGTTAGGATGTTTTTAAGGAGGGGAGGCTGTGAGGGGGTCTAAACTGTATCCTGGTCCTGCATTAGCAGTTCAGAGGTTTCAGCAAGAAACGGAACTGTGCAAAGCATGAAACGAGACACTGCATTTACAACCCCATCTGAGTAAACCTCCCCTGGGTTATTTGGAATTCTCAGGAAAAGGCACCTCAAAAGACATAATAACCCTCCTTAGCCAGGCCTGGATCTCTTTATGATTGCCTTCTGTCATATAAATAGTAAGCCAGCTTGCATATTTTGCATTAATGTCTTCACACAGGGCTGGTTCGAGTTTATTTTTGTTGCTTTCATTTTAAGACTGTGTTTATGCCCCTCTGTTAGACGTCCAGCCAGAAGAAAAATGACAAGATGCAAAGCTTGTCCTTTTTTCAGAGATGCTCCAGACGCTTCCTGGAAGCACATGGGAAGATTAACAAGTCATAGATGCCAACTCACTGGTTTTCCAAAATGGTTTTTAGGGAGGAAACAGATACATTACGTGAGTTTGGGGTCTCCGTCTCCACTCCTTAACCATGGGGACTCTCGCCCTCAGAAAAGCAAGCGCGAGCCTTTACCTGGTGCCTCACTCAGCACCCTGCCTTGTGCACCATGAGTTCCAGACTGTGACAGCCAGTGACCCAAGAAAGCACTGAATGAGGGATGCCTCCGAAAAAGCTGCAGCATTTTGGGGAGCAAAAATAGTAAGCGAGAATTTTTTTATACTTGGAAAAACAAGGAGAGTTGAACCTAGCTAAGAACATTTCAAAGACCCTACTTGTGATTTCTCTCCCGCCCAGATTTGTCAATTGACTTCCCTCTTCTAGAGATTGCTACACACACACACACACACACACACACACACTTTTCTAATCCCACCTCCCTCCCCCCCAGGGCCAGGCTTGGCTGTGACAGCTTTGAACAATGACATCACCCCAGGTTTGCCTCTTTGGCAGGGTCACTAATATTGTTTGCAGTGAATTTCCTGTAAGGGCTCTTAAGGCAGGAAACTAGTCCTGTGCCTCGAGTCCTCCGTCTGTTCTAAGCCATCCTGTCAAGTTGAAACAAAGGCTTTTTGTGTTTTTCTCTTAAAAACACACACACACACACAAACCCCCTGCACTTTTAATGAGCACCTTAATTACAGCTACAGAATTAGATATATTTACGGGTGACCTCATGCCTGCTGATAATTAGCAATTTGAAAGACCTGGCACATCCTTAGACCTGGTTCCTTCTTCTTCATCCCCACCCCCGAAGCATTCGGGTTAATTACTAAGCTTGACCTTCCGAAACAAGTAGGTCTGGCTCAGTCAGCCCCCTCCCCCAGGGCTCCCCGGCAGAAAGGGGCTCGTCCCTCCACCTCCTCCCTGGAGAGAGTGGAGAACGGAAACATCAGAGGAGGAGAGGGTGGATTTGCCGGGGATAATGATGTAGGAGGGGTGACAGGTTTCGGGGAGGGGGGCCCACTAAGTGTTGACAAGTTTTAATTAACGCCAGGGCTAATTTAACCCTGGCAGTGTGGAGGGGAGGAAAACTGCTCATCTCAGAGGCAGTAAGTGTTTGAATTTGCAGAGTCCCAGTTGCGATGGAGGGAGGTGTCCCTGAGGGGACTCCTCAGGTTTGTCTTTCAGGTCCTCCAGGTGCCAGATCCCAAGTGGAGGTGCAGCTGACTCGGCCTGTTACTTTCCCCGCACTCGTGTGTGTGAGAAGGGTGTCAACCGCCTGATTGGGAAAGTGCAAACCTGGTGGCGCTCCCTCAGGGTCGCGCCTGCCGCCAACAATGGGCAGCTCCTGAAATTGCCCACCCCACCCCCCACCATTAAGCTGTGCTCCCTCCAGTTGTAACATTTTCCAAATTTGCTACAGGCCTTCCCCCTGTTATGGGAGAGGCTGGGAGGCGGACATTCCCCTCATTCTTTTGCCATATTAGGTTGTGGATTTGATTGCTTTTGGGGGGGACAGGGGCTAAGTTGAGGAATGGCATCAGGAAGTGACCTCGGGAAGGGGGGTAGGCAGGAGGAAGGCGGAAAAGAGGATGGAGCCACAGGCATGAGAAGTGCTGGGGAAGGAGGCAGGGCTCAGCTTAGAAGGTCCCACCGCCTGGGCCAGCAGCTGGGCCCAGGCTCCTGCACACCTCTGGGCCCACCTAACAGCATCTCTGGGCAGCTGGGGTTATCAGCAGGAAGCTGTTCTTCTTTCTACATCATTACCAGCTGAGAGTAGGCGGCCTGAGTCAAGGTTGTGGGCTGTTTCTACCTTGAATTGATAAGGATGTTTTTCTTTTTTGCTCTGGGGGGAAGGGGACTGGGAAAGAAGGGGACCTGGGGAAGAGCCCCTCAGCAGACCCCAAACTTGGTAACAGGCTGAGTTACAAAAAAACCTTGCTGGCACCGCTTATGGCTCATCTAGACACAATCAAACATTTAGGGCTTACAACTTTGAAACAAGAAGCCACATCCCAGTAATGAGACCCAGATGGACCCAGAGGCTGGGGAGAGGGCTTCGTTATGTGACTTGCAGCTCAAGTTCGAGTTGCCACTTGACAGTGGATGCTGCTTTGAAGCTGCTGCTGGGTTTCGGGTTCAGAGCTCCGTGGGGGAGGACTTTAGGAAAGGGGGCATATGTTTTGTTTTTCCACTGAGCTGCACATTCCAGCGGGCCCTTTCAACGCCTTTAAAGAGGACATGCAAGCAGCAGACCCCACCTAGATGCAGGATGGTGACCTGCTGAAAGAAGTTTGAGAAACTACATTTACTGAGCACTGACCATGTGCCGGGCACTGTGGCCAGTGCTTCATACACAGTACTTCTCTTACGGAATCTTAGGATCATCCTGTGAGGTAGGATGAGGACCCAGCTCAAAGGTGGACCCTGAGGCTTAGCCCCTGTCACTCGCCCAGGGTCGTGCAGCCAGTAGGTGGAGGGGATGGGTGGGGAACTCAGTTCAGTCTCCCTCTAAAGGCTGTGCTCTGACCCTCTTCCCACCCCACACCTCACATTCACTACCTCCTGGTTCTGCTGCCAAAACCAAGTGTGCAGACTTGGGGGGCGCAGTGCCAGAAGCACCCTTCCACAGGCGCCTCAGAGCTCTCAACACCCCCTCCCGGGTTGCAGCTGCTTGAGCCAGGAGACAGCCTGGATCCCAGTGACATCTGAGCCACCCCCGATCGTCTGGTGGGTAGGCTGGGTGCTATCAGCTAACCCACCGGCTGACCATCTCCCCCCAGGGCCTGGGCTCATGCAACAAACTTTCAGACCCCGGATCTTCTGCTATGTCTCCCCTAGAAACCTCTCCCAAAGTGTGGGCTGAGCCATGTATTCTCCAACTAAGACTAACGAGCCCCGGTTCTCTCCTGGAAGAATGTCCACCTCCCTCACATCTCTGCTTTTCAAAAGTGGGCAGAGGCACCTCTCAGGATCAAGGCAGACCCTGTCTGGAAGCCATAACAAGCTGGAAAAGGAAACGGAAATTGGCTGTGCTAACATCCTGCAGCTCTCACTCCCTAACGGCACAAGCAGTGCTTCAGAGCCCAAACTACAGAGATCAACTCATTCCAGACGACACTTGCCACCCTCGCCAACCCCACCAATTCCTTCCCCTGCAAAGCTACTGATCCCAGGGAGTCTAAGAGATGGAGGCCAGATTCTACTTGCATGAGCTGTGCTATGTCACGGCTCTCGAGCATCATCTGAAAGGGAGAAAAAGCCCAACCTGAAACCACAAAGAAAGGGGTGTGGACCGGCTACTACCCCAGCCTTATCTCACAGTGGGGCCAGAGTGTAACTCAAGTATGTCAGCTTTGGGAAAGCCTACCAAGGACGTTGCAGTATCTGAGTCACACATTTGGCCATGAGCATCTGAATGAGGTGTGTGTGTGTGTGTGTGTGTGTGTGTGTGTGTGTGTGTGTGTGTGTGTGTGTTTAAACACACTTGAGCATTTCCTGGGATGGGAACTCTCAAGTTCCACAAGCCAGCTCTAAGGCATTTATTTAAAGAAAAGAATAGCACCTGGAAGCTGAGCTTGGCAGGCAAGAATAAACTCTCAAGGCAGAGCACTCGGAGGCTACCCTCATTCCAGGGCTAGCGCGTTTACTGTGGCACACCACCCAGCCAGCCTGCCTGGAGTCCACCCCATTCATTTCCATGACCTCAACCCGGAAGCGCCATTCCCAGCTCTGAGTGTCATCTGGCGCAGGGGCAAGCATCACACACCAGGAGGGGCTATAAGGCACAAGGCTTGAGGAAACCCTGGCACATAAGAAGGGCATCTCTCTCTCTCTGCTCCTCTTTTTCTGAAACCTGTGCTTATTCTGAAGGGCCCATCTGCAAGATGAAAGCAAAGGCTTCAAAAGGATTAGTTGGAGCAGTCGCCCACCTGGGGAGGGGTCTGGCCGGCCCCTGCGAAAGTGACAGGACCTGCGAATGGATCCGGATTCAGAGCCCTGGGGCCCTGCTCTTCAGAGGTTCCAAAGCATGGCTAAGAAAGCGGTGCCTCAAATGGGAAACTCCCCAAAGGAACCGGGAGGGCGGCTCGAGAGGGGCGGCAGGGAAGGAACGCCACTCAGACCACACCTGCCCCCGGAAAGCTGCCCGCAGCCACACTCACCTCCTTCAGGAAAGTTTCCATGACTGACCCCACCTGCCCTCATTCACCCCTTTCCTCTCCCGGGACACGGCTAGAGCGCTGTGGGCTTGTCCATGTGCCCCTTAGTGTCCTCCTGAGGTCTCAGGTGGCTCTGCCCTCTCCCCAGCTCCCCCGCCAGCTCCTCGAGAGCACGGGCTGGGTCTCCGGTTTCTCTCATACCCCCAAAGGCTTGATGCAGAGCTCTGCCGGGCACAGGGGCCCAGCGGGGGCTGTCGTCTAGCCCTGGCAGTCATGTTTCTACCTGAGCGCTGGGTTACATCATGTTACACGAGATGCTGGTTGCCTATAAAAAGGAGACCTCTTTGGTCAGCGGCCCCTAATTCTGCTACCCCAGAGATGACTGCTTAAGTCGTTCAAGAGACCTTCCACGTCTCTACAGTTGGATGGAAAGAGACAGCTTCCCCCCCGAGAAAGCCTTTTCTATCCACAGGAACAGCTTGGAGCAGGTTCAGCTAAGCATAAATGCATAATAAGCCACCCACCACGGAAACTTACAGCTGTATCCCAAACGTGGGGCAGGGCTCAGTATAATCGGACACATTTTCCATTCGCCATAGCCTTTCTTCCCACTCTGAATTAGTTTTATAAAGGGAGAGGTTTTAGTTTTGCACTTAAGGGGATGAGGATAAACACACACACAGCTCCCCTCCTCTACAGCTACTTAAAAGATTTAACAAGTTCACATGGGTACGCTGCCAGGAAAATGGAAACCTCACCACCTTCTCTCCAGCTCAAGGTGGGCTGGCTGTGCCCTTACAGGCCAGCTTCATACTCATTGGCTCCTTTATATTCTGTCAGAAGGGATGATTTCTGCTGCTGAACTGCATCTAGGGCAGGGCGGAGAGAACCGCAGCTCGCGTTCACAACGGACACTTGATAATCCGGGAGCTTCGTTAGCTTCTTGCCGGCTGCCATGTGCACAGGGTCAGGAGTATCCATCGGCAGCCCCGAGCTCTGTCACTGGTCCTCCCACCCTGGGTAAAAGCCACACAACTAGTTGGACAAGGTGTGCCTTCCGTGGGGAGCCACGGGACAAATGAAAGCTACCGTGTTCCTGGAGTGGCTTCCAGTGGGGGACAGAGAACTGAAAGCCTCAGAATGAATCTGTCTGCATGTCTGTCTCTCTGAATGGGAACCACCCGAGCCACAGACCCACCTGACCAAGGGAAACGAGGGGGAAATACTGAGGGAATGGAAGAGAGATTACAGAGAAAGGGAAGACCTAGAAGAGCTGGTTTTACAAATCAGACTCCTGGCTTCCCACTTCAAAGAGTGAGACACAACATTTTACCAAAGATGCTTTGTACATCAAGCGGCCTCTTGATGGGACTGAAGGGAGCTGGACTCGGTCCATGGGGTAAGGGTTTAGCTCTCTAAGGGAGACACTACAAAGCCATATGAGTACACAGGGCCATAAAACTCCAGATTCAAAAGTCACCAAGGCTTTAATCAAACACAGGTGTCTACTGCAGCAGGGATCACAGGAGTAACTGAAGCTTTTGTTTGGTTTAATGTTCTACGGTCCTGGGGTTCCCACTTTAGAAGTCAGTTCTGGTTTGGCCTATCCAGGGCACCCGAGGGGAAAGGGTTGCATGACCAGAGTTCTGGAAGCATGAGGTTCCTGGCCTACTGGACTCTAAGAAGGGCTGAATTGGGAGACTCCGGGCCTCATCACCACTTCCCACAGCAAAGCTCAAAGAGATCTGGCAGCGCCCATCTTTTCTACAAGCCCTGCTCCGACCGTTACTGCTCCTCAGAGCCTCCACACGTTCGTTCCCTCTGCTCGGAACAGCCTTCCCCTCGTGCTCTCCCGGTCCCCTTTCTCAGTCCCTAGGGATGAGAAATGTCTTCCCTAAATGCCACGTCCTCAGAGAGCTTCCTCTTGATTGACACTGCCTGACCTGCCCTCCCCCTCCCCCGCCACCGCGACCTCTCCCCAGGCCATTCCCAACCACCAGACTGTAGTGTAATGCAGACACCAGGGCGCACGCTTGAAAGCCAGGCCTCCTGGGTTCTAAGCCTGGCACTGTCAACTTGGGCAAGTAGCTTAAACTTCAAAGGACCCATTTCTGCCCCTGTCCTGTAAAGGTAATAACATCCACCTCACAGGATTACGAGTCAGTCCATGTAAAGCTCTTAAAATAGTGTTTAGCACAGAGTCAGTCATATGCACGCTATTATTTAATTCATAGCACAAAATCTCATCTGAAATTACCTTGTTTTAGTTACAGGCTGGCTCTCTGTCTCCCCCACCAGCCTGTGAGTAGATCATGACCATAAAGAAATGAGCTGGAAGATGGTTTGCATTTGGTCATCTGATTTCCTTGGTGGCTACTGGCCAATCCCTAAGTGGGGAGCCAGGCTCCCCAAAGACCCTCAACTGCCCACACTCCGACAGGACTGAACCCACAAGGCCTGAACTGCTACTCAGAAGTCTCATGTTTAAACTATGCTTGGAATGTTCGATAGGAACATACACTTATTTTTAGGCAAGAAAGTTGTCTCCTAAGCTAACCCGGTGGCCCCGGAGCAGGCTGTATTTGGCAAGGCCTGCTTTGTGGTTGTTTATTAAAGAGGCCCAGAACTTTCTCATGCCTAAGGTAGCAGCAAAGAGAACTCAGTCCACCATGAGTCTTCTTTTTTGAATGATCAAAACTTGTTCCCTTTGAATCTCTGGGGTGTTTCTGTGCAGCGGGCAGGAGCTGAGTGCCACTCCCTGCCCTTTCACAGCCGTGGGCCTCGATCCATCAGCCAATCATCCCTACAATGGTTCACTGCCCTCAGTGGATTGAATTCTCTTCCGTGGGTTGTCCCAGAGTCAGTGAGTCAGTGAGTTAATGAAAGTTACAAAAGGAAAGGGAAAATGCATTTCCCAAAATGGTTACGATTCCCTCACCCCAACTGGTCTAGGGACTTCCTCTCGCTCTACCAGTAGACACAGTGTGGCGACTACCGGCCTGACGTCTCTGAAAAAAACATCTTAATACAGACCTGTTTCACAGACAGTCAAATCCTATCAGACTTGGCAGTGGAGCTCATATGACCCCCCCCCCCCCCGCCACCCCCAACACACACACACACACACACACACCTGCCTGACAATCCTAGTGATGTTTACCGTCTGGATACCTTCCAGGACTGGTTAGCAGACAGCCTGTAAAGAAGGGTTGATTCATCAGATTGCCCTTGAACTAGCCTAACAAGCTGGCTGCTTTCAGACATTTTGAATTTTGAAATGGAGTTTATTTCATAGGACAGAAGTGGAAAATCATACCAGCCTATAAAAAAAAAAACAAAACCTGACTCTTCCAAACAATCCATGCCAGCAACAGCCACAGAAGTGTTTAATATTTTCATCAGACACAAAGTTTTACATAAAGATATTCATTTCCTTAAAGAGAAGGGAAGGGGGGAGAAGGGGTAGTGATAGGGAGAAAAAAATTTATTTACTGTCAGAGTTGGGGTCGGAAGGATGTGGATTTTCTAAAAAAAATGTTATCATGGGGTGGGGGGAGAGGGGGATGCTATCACGGAATGAACTATGCTTGGGATTTGCCGGAAACTTTAGAGTTCTTTTAAACTTTTCAGTGTTTGCGAAAGCAGGCAAAAGATGCAAGCGCATTTTGCCCTGCTATTAAGAAGTCACATAGCTGAGATTCCAAATCTAAATGCCTAGAGAAAAAGCACACATCCCAGCCACAAAGCCAACGGCGGCTTTCATGGTGTACTCTTTTTCTTCTCCCTCTCTCATGCGCAAATACACACCCCCTCATCGATAAAACAGACTGGTCCAACTCCTGCGCCAGAGAACAGAGGCCCCTACCCGGCAGGGCCACCACGAAAGTGAGACTGATTGGCAGCAGCATATTCCTGCCCAGCAGCCCAACGTCCCACCATCAGTGCTGCCCTAGTACATAGGCACACTCCCAAAACGGTAGGCAGCCAGGTTTCCACAGCGATAGATCACAGAGCACTAATGGTTAACACACGTGCAGACGGCTTCCAGCACTGCTAGTGGCACTTGGTCAAGGAAGCAATAACGTAAGCTGGAGACCCACGAGCCCTCCTGGCATGACACCCCCCTACTCACTCAACCTCCTATCGTGTCTGGGTGTTGAGTCACTGCTCAGCTTCCTCCTGTGATGTTTTCCCTAGACTCAGATTGGCCTTCTCTGCCATCAAAATGAAGCAGAAGGCATGTTTTTAAAGAAAGAAAGAAAGAAAGAAAGAAAGAAAGAAGAAAGAAAGAAAGAAAGAAAGGGAAAAAAGAAACGCCACTGATTTGACTTCCTGCTATGCCCCATCCTGGAGGGCTGCTAACTAATCAGGTTTTTTTTTTTTTTTTTGGTCGTTTTGACTTTCCTAGGGCCGCGCCCACGGCATATGAAGGTTCCCAGGCTAGGGGTCTCATTGGAGCTGTAACCACTGGCCTACACCAGAGCCACAACAACACGGGATCCAAGCCGAATCTGCGACCTACACCACAGCTCATGGCAATGCCGGATCCTTAACCCCCTGAATGAGGCCAGGGCTCGAACCCACAGCCTCATGGTTCCTAGTTGGATTTGTTAACCACTGAGCCATGACGGGAACGCCCCCTAATTAAGGTATTCTTGGAGGTGGAAACAGAGCCATTAGTGGTCAGAAGGTAAGATATGGAAACTCCTTATCTTGAGCTCTTTGGAGATGAAAGAACCAAATGTGCTCCCTTCACATGTGGAGGGAAGGAGGAAGGAGGGCGGACTGCCTGCCTTCCGCACTGCCTCCCGGCACACCTAGGCTGTGGCTTCCACCCCCTCTCAACAGCCGTCAGGGACGGGGAAAAAGATGAAAAGAAAAACCCACTAGAAAGCCAGTGACAGACATCACTCAGCCCCACACCTTTGTTGGGGGGGGGACTTTAAAAAGCATAAAACAAACCACAATGTCCTCTTTATTCCTGCCCAAAGCTGAAGACACAAATGCTATTGTATTGCTGGTGTTCTAGCATCCCATTCAATCATTTCAACACTGTCAACAGATATTTCCCGAGATGACTTCATTGTGATCTGTGAAGTAGTAACCGCCACTTCCAACTACTTCTGCCCCATGTCGGCAGTTCCACGGGAAGACAAAGAATATGTTCTGCTCTGATGTTTGGAAGAAGAGCATTTAAATCGGCGTTTCTTAGCTTGATGGGGGCAGGGGCAGGGGGAGGGGCACTGCTTTTCTTGCAGAATCCAGGATGCAAATGCCCAGGTGGGGTAGCAGTGTGGCTTAGTCATGGGAGTAGCCAAACATTAAGCATCCATGTGTAAGAAAGCTAGAGGCGTAAAAAGAAAAAGCACTGTGAGGAGGGGAGGCTAAATCCACAGTTCTTGCATTTACAATGTGGCCTTGGTTTCTTAAAAAACAAAACTGGAGTTTCTCCATGGCTCAGTGGAAACGAATCTGACTAGTATCCATGAGGACGCCAGTTCGATCTCTGGCCTTGCTCAGTGGGCTAAGGATCTGGTGTTGCTGTGGCTGTGGCGTAGGCCGGCAGCTACAGCTCCAATTTCACCCCTAGCCTGGGAACCTCCTTATGCTGCAGGTGTGGCCCTAAAAAGACAGGAAAAAACAAACCGACCAACCAAGAACCACTAACGTTTGAACGCAAAGATAAACCCACGGTCATCTGATCAAGAGCGACACATTCAAGGGCAGTAGGGACACCGGGCAAGCAGGACAGGCTGTGTGTTCCTGGATAAGTCACTGCCCTGCCATCCGTGGAATGTTTCCAGGGTCAAGTGAGATAAGGCTTTTTCCAGGTGTGGGATGCACATGGGCGACTGTAAGAGTTACCCACATTCTCCATTAAACCTTGACCGACAGAAAGGTATTCCCTTTGATTCTCTCTGATCACTTCAAAGAGAAAGCCTCAGTTTAGGAACTGGGTTGTTAGCACCTCACGCAGGCTTGCTGATCTCTTTTTAACAAAGGTCCAGAGCCTTCAGCAGGAATAGGATCTAGGGAGAACTTAACAGCATTGTTTTGTTTTCAGCCTGTTTACTTTTGCAATTTCCTTCCATTTATGGCCAGGGAAGCTGGGTTTTCCATTTGCAGCACTCATACAAATTTTCCCTTTAAAACTTAAGTTTAAAAAGGCAAACTGATGAAGTTCCTGTTGTGGCTCAGCAGGTTAGGAACCCAACTAGTATCCATGAGGATGTGGGTTTGATCCCTGGCTTTTCGCTCAGTGAGTTAAAGGATTCAGCGTTGCTGAGAGCTGCGGTGTATGTTGCAGATGCGGCTTGGATCCAGTGTGGCTGTGGTGTAGGCTGGCAGCTGCAGCTGATTCAACCCCTAGCCCCCCAACTTCCACGTGCCTCGGGTGCAGCCCTAAAGAGCTCCCCCCCAAAAAAAAATAGGCAAACTGACTTAAAAGAGTATGATGAAGCAAAAGTGGGTGAGGAAAAATCACAAGTGACTGAAGCTCAGGAGTTACGGAGACAAGCTCGGAGTAGGGGTGAGGAGGGCTGCTCTGGCGAGGGAACCACTGTCCCTTCTGGACACACAGAATGGTCCCAATGGTCTCTCACTCTTGGGGAGATGGAGCTCATCCCGTTCCAGGAAGGCAGGAGCCAGCGGAGAAACAGGTGGCAAGTGCCATATCCCACGTAAGCTCAATCCACTTGCTTTTAGATTCCACTTCAGTAAACTACATCTAAGAAAAAGGCCACTGTCCTCTTCTGGAGTAACTGCTGCTCAGACTCAAGAGAAGGCAACCAAGTTATACCAACCAGCTTTTAAAGACTTTCCATGGACATTCCAAGTTAATGCATCCGTTGTTTATGACAGAAAGGGGAGGGAGGAGGACATGAAAGAACAACACAACCAAAAAAGGCACAACACCAAGACAAACGTCTCCGGGATTTTTATAATCCCAGGGAGACGGCTGCTTGGACAAAATTTCCGAAACACCGATGTAAGGACCCTCTTGCCAGTTAAACGTACGCAGAGATTTCACTTTCTGGAGGAGGCGGGATCCTTCTCCTCCCAGTCTCTTGGTTCATTTTTCCTCCCAATAAGATCACTCTTTACACAGATGCTGGGATTTTAAGTAATTCTGTTTCTCTTGACTCAATGAACCTTACCCTCCCTGATACCTGGGTTACTGACTAAAATGTAACTCATAAACCTTCCTGAAGAAAAGCAAGTGTTACTTGTGCCACTTCCAGACACTTTATAACAAATTCCGGGTGTCTAGACAGGCAACACTGTAAAACTAAGTTTCCTTATGACTGCCGGTGAGGCTTTGATGTTTCAAAGTCTAACCTCATCCTATAGGAGAGGGATCCTGAGTTCTCCAACTCCCCAAAACATAAAGAAGTCTTTCAAACCTCTCTGGGTGACAGGACTTGCAGCTGCTCAAGGAGAAGCTTCCGCCACCTTTACTAGGTCAGTGTTTCAGTTTCCACTGCCACTGAATAACTCACTTGCTATCACCTGCCTCCTATTTCCATGAAAAAAGAAAACGGGGAAAGGGAGACTTAAAAGAAGGTAATGTGACGTGCTTTGGTTATTCTGTAAACTAAATATATTAAAAAAAAAAAAAAGGCAAATAAAGGCCATGGAAGGAAAGTGACCATGACTGATGACAATCACTAAGAGAAGGAAATGAGGATAGAGCTGGGGGAACCTCTGGTCTAGAATATACTAAACGCCAGGGAAGGATAAACATGTTGACAGTTCAGCCATTCCGAAAACTTGAATGAGCAAGGGATACCAGAGCAACAGCTGTTCCTTAATTATTTTTGCCTGTTCCCTCTCCCCCTCCGGCCACCAAAATAAATGAGAACCCTAAAAAAAAAAAAAAAAAAAAACCCTAAGATCTGGTCAAAGGCTTGTACAATTCCCAGCACATTATAAATCAATATGGCAAATGCCTGAAGTGTTCATCTCAACGGTCTCAGAAATTCCTTGAGCCTTCCCAAATCAATTCCTTTTTGGCTCCACTCTCTTTGCTATCATCTGCTAGAGAGCGCTGCCAGAGAACGTGTACTACTCACTCAGTTAACTCTGTAAAAGGGCCCTGTCTGGCCAAAGTCGGCCAGGACCAGAGCTACGCGTTTAAACGGCAGAACGCCCTGCCCCAAAGGCTTAAGACTGGAATCCAGACTTGTCCCTGCTCTAAGACATTTTAAGAGGGGAAGCCTACATTTGAACTGAACTCTGGGACTGCATCTCCGCTGAAGAGCACCAGCAGCGCCTGGGTATAAGAGCCCCACCCTCATTCCCAGGGTAGTTTTCCCCTAATACTTTCACCAAACTTTTCCCACAAGGCAGCCCACTCTAGCCCAGGCAGTCGAATGCCCTTCAATGAAGCCATTTAGCACCAGGTCCAACCGGAGAGTGAGTCAGCTCCCTCCGACAAAGCAGCCTCCTCGCTGGTCTTAGGGAGCATGTTCCAAAAGGCAGAGGGCAATCCTGGGCCCACGACCTGGAGCACATAGGATCAGATGAAACAGCAGGTGCCACTCCATGGCACCAACTGGATTGCAACTCTGAGCTGAATGAGCGCCAGTGGCCCCAAGGGACCCGGTACTCCCAGGCTGTCCTCCCACACGTCACCTCTTCTGCAGGCAGCAGAAAAGCCATGTTCTGAAAACACAAGGGATGGGGGTGGGCAGGACAGAGGTGAGCAGCTAGGTAGCTTCCCCTACCCACCCCTCTTTCCAGGAAGCCTAATAGGATACCCACCCCCTGACGTGTTCACAGTCTTTAATACAAGGTAACAATTGAACTTGGGTTGTGTATGTGTGTGTGTGGGGGGGGGGTGTTTGTTTTTGGTAAGTAACTTTTTCAGCTTTTACAAAGGCTAAGGGGAGTTCTGTTGTGGCTCATCTGTACCCATGAGGATGTGGGTTTGATCCCTGGCCTCACTCAGTGGGTTCAGGATCTGGTGTTGCCATGAGCTGTGATGTAGGCCGGCAGCTGCAGCTCCAACTTGACCCCTAGCCTGGGAACTTCCATGTGCCTCGGGTGTGGCCCCAAAAAGCAAAAAAAAGAAAAGAAAAGAAAAAAACCTGCTAAGGATCTGCTAGTCTTAGCCAAATCCTAAGAGGCAAGCAATTAGAGTAATGGAACAAAATAACAGATGGCTACTTTGAGGCCTCTATCATCAGCCTTAAAAAAAAAAGAAAAGAAAAGAAAGAAAGAGAAAAAGAAAAAAAAAACCCTACTTGGAGAAAAAACAAAACATCATCAGAACTTTCAAATAATTAACTCAAACCTAACAGAGCTCCAGCCAAAGGTCAGGGTCTGAACAGTGAGGTCCTGAAAGCAGTGATGTTTCAGTGAACAAACAAGCTTACAAGCCTAGCAAAAGGGGGCAATTCCTCTTGCTGTGACAAAGTTCTGGAGCAGCTGTCAAATGACCTCACCTGTCCAGGAGGGCAGGGAGAGCGGCAAGGCTACCCAGACCCCTTTCAGAAACCGGGAGAGGGAACTATGGCCCAGAGCTATGATTGCTCAGGAATTTGCCCCTGAGGCCAGGCCGGTCCCTCCCCCCACCCCCCACAACACTTGGAGGCTTCCCATATCAGAAGTGTTGCATAACCTACTTATCAGGCAATGCCTCCCTTACAAGGGTCCCTAGAAGGCGACCCTAGAAGAGCTGAAGGTAGAAGTGAGAACCACCAGGAACCACATACACCCTCTGACTTGGGCTAAACCTTGCCTGATTCCTAGAAGAATTCGATTCTACTTGCTTTAAAGGCCTACACATTTTTTTAGAGAATGAGAGTGTGCAAAGAACAGTCATAGGACTGCCACTCTCCCTGTGACAGTGGCTCAGCCTTGGAGAGACAAGAAGGGCAATGGGTGACGTTGCAGCTCAGAAAAATCCAGTCCGGGGGAGGGGTGGAGGGTTCCTCTTAGAAGGAAAAGAACAGCACAAACGTGTGTATATACTTCTTTCCATTACCCCTTCTCCCGCTTCAAAAGGCTTCCTACCCCATCATAGGTGGGTGCACAGCAGTGAAGCGACATCCCCCCCCCCCAAAGTACAGCTGTGTGTAAATACCCAGACGTATGAAGCAGGACACGCCAGACTCAGAATCTAAAGCAGCTGGTATCAGAGGGGCTGTGAGCTACCCTTTCCCTCAACCTTGCCCAGTGCTTGAGGAAGGGAGCTGACACACAGCAGCGAGGCCTAGGGGTTCCGGTGAGTCCTGGTTCCTGCCCAGGCCGGAATGGTGGGTGCCCCAGCCTCGCCCAGCGTGCAAGGGAGACTATGGGCACGAAGAAGCACACACCCTAACAACTCCCAAAAGGAGTGGAAGTGAGCTAGCAAAGGGAGCACCCTTGGGAGTGGTAGAGACAGGAAGGGAGGGGAAAGGCAGGTGCCCACTCCCACCACCTGAGTAAAAGGTTCTGAGGCTCCTTCTCCCCAAGCACGTGCAGCTGGAGAAGGCAGAGCCCAGACCTCACAAACAACCCGGTAGCCGCAGGCTCCCCTCCCAACTTTCCAAGTCTCCTGGCAACTCTTAACCTTTTCCAACCCAGCACTGCCTCCGGCAACACACTGCTGAGTCTGCAGACTAGGGCTCTCCCCTCAAAAAGCATTTTTATGTCAGATTATCTCCATCTGCCCACCCAGAGGTAGGTGGGGCAACAGATAAGGACGCCACAGCCAACCCACCACCCCCCAACTACAGAGGAGGAAATTCAAGCAGAGGTTGGTAATTTACCCAAGGTTATGCCAGGCCCCACCCCGGGCTGCCCGGAACAGCTGCTCTTTTCACCCTTTCCCCTCCAGTCTGGGCTGCCTGCTGGGAGCCCCCAAAGCACCAACTCATACCCTCAAGAGGCTTCCAGCCACACTCACCACTCGCACCCCTTGCTTTGAGTCCGCCCCCACGCTCCTGAGAAAGCTCCACCAAAGCCACCCTCAAGTCCCACACCATACACATCTCTCTTCCTAGAGTCGCAGAAGGAACCCCTTCGACCCCGCCTCATTTCGCAGGTGACAGAACTGCACTGAGACCAAGGGTCTTGCCCAAGGCCACAGAGTTGGTAACAAATCTGGAAGGAAAATTCGGATCTCCAGAACCTAACTGCAAGTACCTCCCACCCTCTGCACACACGACACTTTAAACACCCCCTCCCAACACACCCACCTACTCAACACCCTCCTTTCTTTAGTTCTTCCTGCACACACTCAAACCCTCTCTTCCATCAGGCTCCCTGCTCTCAACCACCTGAGATTTTACACACACACACACACACACACAAGCTACCTTCTCTGGGCCTCCCACTCCTTTTGATCTCCCTTTCCTTTTCTGTGGGTCTCCCCTAAATTGCTTCCACACCCCAACATGCCACCTGAAAACAGACCCTGCTTTAGAAAGAGCTCTTTGCCCCCCCCACCCCCACCCCCACGGGACACAATTCTTGCAGCTACTCTCACCTCTTCCTCCCCAGACAACGCATTCTCCCTTCAGGACACACATACACTCTCCGGTCCCCGGACGGCATCTCCAGACGCCCCCACCCCCAAATTCCTCTCTCAGTCTATCCATCACACACTCCCTTCCTAATGAGACTTTCATTACCCCGCCAACCTCCCTCCCACTCTCCACCATTCTGCTCCTTCCCTCCCTCCATCCTCACCTTTTCCAGGCTACCTTACTTGGCCTCAGGCACCGCCAATCCTCGGCGGAGCCTTTGTGGACGTTCCAGCAATTCTTCGGCTCCCCTCCTCAAAACGCTCCAAATACTCTCCCTATCTCCCTCGGGCCTCTCATCGATGAGGCCTTTAGCCTCATCAATTCCTTTCATGCCTTCTCTTGTCCAGTCTTCTCCTCTTCCCCTTAAAACGGGGCACCCCCAGTAAATCTCGCCCCCTGCAAGACTTCTCATTCACGGGTCCCTTGGGACCCCCGTCCCAGACCTCATTCGCCACCCTCCCCATCCCCACATCCTAAGCCCCGGGTCTTTTCACAGCCACTTCTTTCCTTAGCCCCTCTGCTTTCATCTCCCCTGTCCTCCCACCACCCTTCCCACTCCACAATCCCCTCCTGAGCACCCCCCAACCCCATCTTCAGACTTCCAGAATCTTCACCCCCTTTAGAAGTTCCCCAGCCTGGGGCTCCCACAATCCTATCCTCTTCAGAGGACTCTGCGAGCCAAACAACCCCCTGCACACTCGAGCTCCTCCTCAGACTGCCCCGACCCCCAAATTCCAGACCCCCGTTCCTCTCTCAGCAACCCCAATCCAACCCGAGCCTTCGATCCCGCCTCAGACCCAATTCCATTTTAGAATTTCCAATCATCTCGCTGGTTTCCTCCAATTCCCAACCTCGACCCGCCTAATTCCTTCACAGACTCCCTGATTCCATGTTTTAGATTTCCATATTCTCTCCTCGGCCGCCAATGATTTTTTCAGACTCCCAATTCCTTGCTCAAGTTCTGCAACTCCTTTTCAGGACCCCAAACACCTTCCCAGATCCACCGATTCCTTCTCACGACGCCCGGTTCTCATCACAGACCCTCCACTCCCGTCTCAGGACTCCCAACCCCTTCCCGGCGCCCAGCCTCCCTCAGAAGCCCCCCTCCAGCCCGTCCGGCCCGCGGGCCGCGCACCTTGCGCTGCTGCTTCTCCCAGGCCGGGTCCAGCAGCAGGTCCCGGTCCCAGTCGTCCTCCTGGGCCATGTAGTCGCCCATGCTACCGCCGCCGCCGGCGCCATTGCTCCCGCTGCTGGGGCCGTACTGGTACGACTGGTTCGCCGCGTGGTAGTCCACCATTCCGCCGCCTCTCCCGAGCCCGTCCGCTCCCGCCTCTGCTCCCGCCCCTCTGCCCGAGCCTCCGCCGCCGCCGCCGCCGCTTCTTCAGCTGCTTCAGCCCGCCCTGCGCTAGCGCCTGCGCACTGCCCGCTGCGCTTGCGCACCTCGCCTCCGCCGCCGCCGCCGCCCTCCCGCGCGCGCGCGCGCTTCCTAACGAGAAAGGCCCTAAGACCCCGCCTCGGGAAGCTCGGAGCCTGCGCAGAGTCCACTTCCCCGCCGCCCTTCGGCTCGTGGACGAGCTTCGTCCCCCCCCCCCTCGCGCGCGCGCGCGCGCGCGCGGCCTCTACATGTGGGCGGGCCCAGAGAGCGAAGGATTCGGCCGGCGGGTCTGGCCGTTGGTCTCTGGCATGGAGTGTATTCCCTTTCGGCGCCAGAAATTCAACAAATATTAAGCGCCTACTATGTGTCAGACCATGTTTTACGCATCGACACTAAATAAGATAGACAAAACTGTCTGCCCTCATGAAACAACCGTCTAGTGAAAGGAAAAAAACACAATTTTAGGAAACAGTGTGTTGGAGTTGCTGCTGTGGTGCAGCGAGTTAAGAATCCAGCGTTGCCCCAGGTGGGGCATAGGCCCCCGCTGTGGCTCATTTTCCATCCCTTGCCCAGGAATTTCCACATGCCACAGATGCGGGGGGAAAAAAAGTACATAGCGTAGGTATATATTCCAAGGGGATATGTGCTATGAAGAAAAATCAAGCAGAATTAGAATGGAAATGAAGTAGTCAGGATTGACTTCATTTATTTTTTTATTTTTTGCCTTTGCTTTTCAGGGCCACACCTGTGGCATATAGAAGTTCCTGAGCTAGGAATCAAATCAGAGCTACACCTGCCAGCTTATGCAACAGCCATAGCAACCCACGATCCTTAACCCTCTGAGGGAAACCAGGGATGGAACCTGCATCCTCATGGATACCAGTGAATTTGGATTTACGCCCTGCTGAGCCACAACGGGAACTGGCAGAGTTGGCTTTATGAACAAGGGGGACATTTAAACAAACTCTTGAAGAATTCACGAAATGGACATGGTAGATCGGAATGGATACTAGCTGACTGGGAAAGTGGAGGATTTTTTGGACGTGTTTACTTCACTCATTCAAAAAGCATTTATTGAGCCTCTGTTGTATTCCAGGCACTCTTCTTGGATGCTGGTGACAAGGTGCTGAGCATGATAAGTGCGCCTAGTTCTCAAGTGTATGGGGGACACGACAGTAAATAAATACAAATGACACTGTCACACATAATAGGTATCTCAAGTGTAAGTACCCAGAGTTGGGCTCCTGATCTTCCTCCCAAACCTCGTCACCCCATAGCCATCCCCATCTCGGTCAATGGTGCCTCTGGCCTTCCAGCTGTGCAGGCAACAAAGCTTGCAGTCATCCTTGGCTCCTCTTTGTTTTCACACCCTACATCCAGTCGTTCAGGAAATTCTGTCAGTTCCATCTTCCAAGTATATACAAAATTCACCCACTTTTCCCTTCCCACATGGCCACACCCTGGTTCTGTCTACCCTCACCTTGTCTTCACCTGGACCAGTGTCCCAGCCTCCTCAACATTTCTCAAGTCCTCCACATGCCCCCTTCCCCACCTCTCTTTCTCCAAAGAAACCAGAAGGAGCCTGAGTCAAAGCAAGCTCCTCCCTCTCCTGCTCGGAACCATCCCTTGGCGCCACGAAGTCAAAGACAGGAGGAAAGGCTGCAGGATTCCTTGCTTTGACTCAGCCCTGCCCAGCTTTGGAAGCAATGGGGACTCCTGGGGCTTCGGCCAAATTCACCAGTTCGTCCATGTCCCGCCCAGCCTGGTCCCCAGCTCCTCTCCCAACTCATCTTCCCATTCTCCCCCTTGCTCTCCCAGCTCCTGCCACACTGCTGGCCTCCCAGCTGTTCCTCCAACACACCTGGAAGGGTCCAGCCTCGAGGCCTTGTTACCACTGCGCTTTGCCCCGACACTAGACCCTCAGGATCATAGCCTCCTCTCCTGCACATCGGCGGAAGTATCACCCCCTTAGTGAGACCTCACCTGACCACCGTTTTATAAATAGCATCCCACACCTTCCCAGCTTCATTTTTGTCTATAGCACATTCAATACAGTGCATGACTGGTTTACTTATCCTGCTTATCTGTCTCCTTCCCAAGGATGTTGGCCCAAGATGTACGGGAATCTGTTTTGGTCACTGCTGTATCACTAGTCTCTGAAGCAGTGTCTGGCAGAAGATAGAAGCTTAAGAAATCCCAGATGAATGAACGGACTTAAAATCATGGTGAGGAATTTGAAGTCTTTGTGTGTTTTTTTCTTTTTTTGTCTTTTTTAGAGCTGTACCCGTGGCATACGGTGGTTCCCAGGATAAGAGGCTGAATCTGAGCTGCAGCTGTCAGCCTACACCACGGCCACAGCAACACGGAATCCGAGCCATGTCTGCAACCCACACCACAGCTCATGGCAACACCAGATCCTTAATCTGTTAAGGGAGGCCAGGGATCAAACGTGTGTCCTCATGGGTCCCTTCATTGTCAAGAGCTCTTTGGGCCACACCTGACATGGTGGTGTGGGTCCTGGCACCCCCGAGCTCCTCCTGGGTCATGACCTGGCTGAAGACCCAGGAGTGTTGCTGTGTCCAAAGCTGGGCTGGGCTGGGCTGGGTGGGGCTGGGGCAGGGCAACTCTTCCTGCCTGACCTGGAGAACAAGCCCAGAACTCTTGTGCTGGGCCTGCTGGGCCCGGAAAGGCCACTCCAACAATGGGCCACCTGCCCCTCCCTGCCTGCTGGTTGATATTGAGAAAACTCCCAGACCAAGGGCTCAGAGATGAAATGGACATTCCCAGCCAATGAGGTTTAAATTAAAGGCTGCCTTTAACTGCCAGCTTTGAGGCCAGTTCCCAGCAGCCATCCACAGACTGTGCAGTAGTAACAGCTACTGCCTCTGGAGGGTCAGGGGGCAGCGGGCAGGGGCTCAGAGCTGGCAGGGAGAGAGCCCAGAGTGAAGGGGTACAGCCAGTGGCCCTGGCATTGGGGCCGCTGTTTCCACACTTCTTAGCATCCTCAAGACCTCTTCGGTCAGGATTTACGCGGTGCTGTATCCCGTTATCAACGCTTCTTAGGTGAAACAAGGAGAGCGGGCTGTGTGTCCTCTCAGGGCAGGAACAGGAACAGATACGGGGATGTCTCCAAATGGCTACGGAAGCAGCTCAAATAGTAGCCCTGTCCCCGAGTGATCATGACAGGGGACAAGGTGATGATTTAAACCCCTTGCATTAATTCTCAGCAGCTACGGAAGTGGGTACTCTGGAGTTCCCGCTGTGGCGCAGTGGGTTGAGAATCTGGTGTTGCCACAGCTGTGGCGGGGGTGACAGCTGTGGCTCCGATTCAGTCCCTGGCCTGGGAACTTCCATATGCCTCAGGTGTAGCCAAAATAAAGGGGGAGGGGGGATAGAAAAAAAGAAGTGGGTACTCCCTGCAGCTGTAAAACCGGGGCACAGAGAGGTTAACCAACATGCCCAGAGATCACTCGCCAGGCTGGGGTTTGGACTCTCTGCAGAGCTGGGCCTCTTAGCTGTTCAAAGGATGAGCGACCTGGGTCAAAGGCATGTCAGCAAAGCAGGACAAGTTGTGGTTCCCCAAAGCAGCAAAGGTCAGAGTGGCCACGGCCTGTTGTGCAGGTTGTATCCTACACCAGGACATTTGCCAGGGCGAGGGGGAGGGTGCCCACCCAGAGTATGTGTCTTTTGCCAATTCACACAACCAAACGGGTGGGTAGGGACATCCCAGTCTCCCCTCCTTCCACCCCCCTTTGAACTGGCTCCCAAGTCCTGAGCTGTAGAAAAACCCTTTGTCCGCAGAGTTTGGGCACACGCCCTAGTTCCGGGCTCCTGCTCAGGTCTGGATCCCAGGGCAAAGGGTGTCCTGTTCCACCCCGGGAGTCAGCGCCCTCAGAGCATGATGGGTGTGAGTGCCGGAAGCAGGCAGGGCAGGGAAGGGTGCAGCTCAGGCCCTGCCCCCTCTGTAAGCAAAGTCCACGCACCGGAGCAGGAGAGTCAGGAGAATGAGGCACTCCCTGGGGACCCCACCAGTCTACACAAAGGGACGTGCCTCTCTTGTGGCATTTGATTTCCCCCAATTTCCCCCGAAGGCAGTCACCAGTATCCCACCCTCTTCCTGCAGACAGCTGGCTCAGAGAAGACACCTGCCCAAGGCCACTCTGCCAGAACGTCTGGAATACCTTGCAAATTGCGAATAACCAACCCGAGGTCACTCCGCCAGAACGTCTGGAATACTCTGCAAAATGTGAACAACCACGGCAACTAAGGATCATGGGACGAGGGCGAGGCCCCTGGCCAGTGCAGGCCGGGACTTGGGGATGGGGCAGAACAAACGGCCTGACAGAAAACCCCAACTTTCTTATCAAGTCCCCTCTATGCAGAAGAGCACTGGGGACTAGACTGCGATGCTGGGGGCCAACGCTTCTGACTCTGAAATTAACAGTGACTCTTGTTTTCTCAGCGCCAAGAACAGGCTAGGTCCTGATCTGAGACCGTTACCGGCAAAAGCTCTGAGTCCTCCTGACTCTGACGAGGCGGCACCATCCCCCGCTTTTACAGACGAGGAAACTGAGGAACAGAAGGCAAGGAGGCACAACCAGCTGAGCGAACGGCCAGGCGCCTGCCCCGCTCGCCCCTCCAGCCCCTGCCCCCGGGCCACGAGTGGCTGCGCCCATGAGGCCCAAGGACAAAGGCGGTGCCTCTCCTTCACCAGGAACCCATTCACCCAGGTTTGCCCAGGTTTTCTGGGGCAAAGAAGAGCCCAGGCTAGCTGGGGTGCAGGGCTGGGCTCCTCCCTCCCATTCACAGCCTCCTCCTTGCTGACTCATGGCTGCTGTTCCTTCCACTTGTGACCTGAAAGGTCTGGAAGGCGGTGGCAGACGTCAGCTGCTGGCGAGGAGGAGGTCAAAGGAAACAGGCCGGGCTGCGGGCGGAGGCTCCAGCCAGAACCCAGGTGGCCCCAGCACAGGGTGACCTGAAGCCTGTTCCTGGACCCCTGCTGGGGGGCGAGGGGAAGAGGCAGGAAGCCAGTGAGGAGACAATGGGGCTAAGAAGTCAACAAGTCTTTATTGAATGCCTGCGAGGTTACTGGGAGGAGGCCATGATGCTGGACACGCCTGTTGAGGAGAGAAAGGAGGACCGGTTAACGGGGGAGAGTCGGGGACAGCCCTCCAGTCACTCTCCACGGGCAGATGCCCACAAACCCCTCAGTCACCATCACGCAGGCAGCCGTTAAGAGTCTGGACTCTGGAACAGAGAGGCCTAGATTCAAATCTCGGCTCTGCCCTTCATAGGTGGCTGACCTCAAGCAAGTTACTGAACGGTGGAGTTCCTGCCCGGGCTCAGTGGAAACGAAGCTGACGAGCAGCCATGAGGATGCAGATGCGGCTCGGATCTGGCATGGCTGTGGCTGTGGTGTAGGCTGGTAGCTGTAGCTCCGATTTGACTCCTAGCCTGGGAGCCCCCATGTGCAGCAGGTGTGACCTTAAAAATTAAAAAAAAAAAAAAAATTACTAAACAGCAGTTTCCCCCCGTGAGAACCACGGAACTGCAGGATTAAATGACGCCCCTGGTACTGAGTGCTGTCTCGACCCTCGTCACCATGACAACGTTTACTAGGTACTGTCTGCAAGACCCTCAGAGCGCCGGACTTGCGTGTTCTCACCAAGAACCCCCGACCCGGTGGGTGCATCTCACCCAGAATGAGGGTCCATAGCCCCCAAGTGTGGAGATGACTGCCCGCTCAGTCTTGCTCCTCAATTAAGTACCCACTGAATTGATTTGTACTAAAGGGCCACACGCACTATCTTTTTTTTTTTTAGGGCTGTACCCACGGCATATGGAGGTTCTAAGGCTAGGGGTCTAATTGGAGCTGTAGCTGCTGGCCTACACCACAGCCACAGCCATGCCGGAGAGATGCAAGCCGGGTTTGCGTTCTACACCACAGCTCACAGCAGTGCTGGACGCTTAACCCACTGAGCAAGGCCAGGGATCGAACCGGCATCCTCATGGATTCTAGTTGGGTGTTTCCACTGAGCCACAACATGAACTCCACCTATCCCTATCTTTAAAACACCTGAATCACACTCGAGGGTGGGGAGGAGACCCAGGGCGTAAGGAGGCAGGTGCCCCGTACCCTGGATCTCACTCGCAGGGCGAGGGTTGAGAGCATGTCCTGAGCCCCACAGCCTGAGGCCTCCAGCCCCCACTCACTGTCAAAGTCGATCTTCTCCACGATGTTCTTGGGCTTAATGCTCTCTTCCTGACTACAGATGAAGATCTGGCCCGACTCATCGGCGCTCCAGCCGTACTTGCTCATCCACACCTTCAGCTGGCCATCTGCAGGGGACACGGGCGGTGCGGATGTGGGCACTGTGATCCCGCAGTACTGGGGGGCCTGCGAGCCAAGGGCCGGGGCGCCCTCCTTCTCCAGAAGCCACCAGCATCTCCTGCCTGGACCATGGCCACAGCCGACCTGATCTCCTGCGACCAGCTGGCTGCTTCTCTAGTTCATTCTCCAAACAGCAGCCAGAGGGAGCCTTTAGCCTTCTCATCCCTCCCATGACAGGGCTTTCGTCTTAGACGCTTTCATTTTCCATTTACTGCTCTGCTCTCTCCCAGGGCAAAGCTCAGCTCCTAATAACGTCTGTGTACTTACTCTGCCTCCCTGCAGCCTGCGTGGGATGGCTCCCAAATGAGGACGCCACCATCACTGCCAACAATAAGCCTACGGCCTCGGGTTCAAGAATTCCTTTGCGGTTCTTCTTCGCCCTTAGAAAACATGCTAGCAAGGATGCATGGCCAAGAAGGTGTTTTATGACTTGAAATGATTCTTTTCTGCGTGACCGTGATCAATTTGATACAGATTCATCTGCTTCTCTTCACATTCAATTCTAAGGGATGTTTCATCCTCTTTTAATCTAATGTCTCATTTATTTATCTTTTTGTCTTTTTGCCTTTTCTAGGGCCGCTCCCGCGGCATATGGAGGTTCCCAGGCTAGGGGTCGAATCGGAGCTATAGCTACTGGCCTACGCCAGAGCCACAGCAACGCAGGATGCGAGCCATGTCTGCGACCCACACCATAGCTCACGGCAACACCGGATCCTTAACCCACTGAGCAAGGCCAGGGATCGAACCTGCTACCTCATGGTTCCTAGTCGGATTCGTTAATCACTGCGCCACAACGGGAACTTCTAATTTCTCTTTTAAATACAGAAAACACCTTAAGGAAACATAAAACATCTCACAGCACTTAGTATAGTGCCTGACAGAGTGTCCAATAAATGTTAGCTTCCACTGAAAACAAATAACATCCTAGAAAAAGCCCACCTGGCTCAAAAGGCAGGACTATCTGAGAAGGTCCTCGGAGGAAGCCCCGCCCTCTCCTCCCTGTTCTCACCCCCCCACTCCGCAAGGAGTAACCACTTTCCATAGCTTTGCATTTTCCTTCCTGTGTTTCTTTTGGCAGCACAAGCAAATATACTCACACGCATTTTTTTCTTTACTTCCTTTTTGGAGAGATCATTTAGAAACGTAAATCCGATGATGTCCCTCCCTGCTTAGACCTCACTCGGGAGTGAGTCCTCACTGAGACGCAGTCCTCAGGAGCCCCAGGTACCTGGCCTTCCCGGCACCTCTGCCCCCGGCTCCGCCCCTCGCTCACCGGGCTCCAGCCTGCGATCCTCACATTCGCTCTGCCCCACGCTGCCCGCTTCACTCCGCCGCAGAGGTAACTGTTCGGACGCTGCACTGCCTCACCTCTGTGTTCCCCCCCAGGGGCTGCCACGCACGGATCCCCACCAGACATGTTCAGCCTCATCTGTCAGCTGTTTCACCACGTCCACAAGAGAGACTCTGAGCCGTTCACTGTTATTCACTGCTGTGCCCCTAGGGCTGTAGCTGGCACAGAGTGGGCATTCCATTAGTTTATGCAGAATAAACCAACAAATGCCAAAGGATCTCTGCCAAGGAAGGAGATGCTTTATGTGAATCCCTTAGTCCCTCCCTAGGCTGGGCCTTCACCTGGTGAGGCAGAGGTAGGTCCACCTGAGGAGCCGCTGAGGCCCATGGCCCCGACCCCCCTGACCTCCTAGAATGGTACTGGGGACCCAGAGGGCCTTACCTGTCAGATCCCCGAGCATCTCAGCCAGCAGCCAGCGATCGATGTGCTGATAAGTGATGCCCACGACATGGCAGATAACTGCAGAAAGGAGGGACAAAGATGCTGCAGGGCGGCCCTGTGGCCACTCCCGCCCCTCAGGGAGTCCAAGCTCAGAGAGGGGCTTACATTTGCGGACGGAGTCTTCAAAGCCAGTTATACCTTCCAGGAGGTCCATGTTTTCATCCAGGGCTTGCTGTGAGGGGAGTGACAATGTCCAAAATGTCAACGTCGGTAATGCCAAGAACGCTAAGACCACCACCAGCGACAGAGGCGAGCACTCGAGCCTCCACCCACATGCCAGCCCTTCCGTGTGCAGCCTCGTGATGTAAATGTGGCTGGTTTTGTTCACCATTTTAGAGACAAGGAGACCAAAGCTCACAGCAGCTAAGTGATGTGCCTGTAATCAGAGAGCTGGGGTGTGCATGGGCCAGGCGGACACCAGTCCCGACAGAGGATGTGGAGACGGAATCGCTTCCTGCACTCAACTCCGTCGACTTGGTTCCCATCTCACTCAAAGGTCAAGTGTCCCCCACGACCCACAGAGCCCCGCAGGACCTGCCTGTCGCCCCCGCCCACTTGCCCCTCACTCCAGCCATTGGGCTCCTCGCTGCCCCTCAGACATGCCAGGCCCCCACCCACTCAAGGCCTCCATGCTGGCTGGTTCTGGAACTTTCCTCCCCTGCGGCTAACACCCCCACCTCTTTCAGGCTTCTGCTCAAATGTCCCCTCCCCAGCAAGGGCTCCCCAAAACGAGTGATGGAAATGAGGAACCCAGGAGGACAGTGGGAAAGAGTGGCTGTCCTGGAGCCGAGCTGAGCGGGTGTGAGGGAGCGGCGCGTGATGCCCCATCAGGCGGGGCTGGAGGGGCAGGTGAGACGGGGCCTGAGAACTTCCTACTGGATCCAGCAGTGGGGACATCATTGCAGATCTGGACAAGAGTGGTCCATGGAGTGTGTGTGGGCTGGAGACTGGGGGCAGGGGCTTGGCCACAGAAACCTGAATGGAGGGGCTTCCAGTGACCAGGGGACCAGGGGAGGCTGAGGGCAGGCTAGCTGTCCCAGAGTGGGCTGACAGAGTCCCTATTCACCCTAGACGGGGTTTCCTAGGATGTGAGACTTCCAGCTTTAAAATCAAGAAAGCCCCGAGCAAACAGGAGCGTGGCTGGAATGAGAGGCAGAGCTGGTGGGGTGTGGAGGTTGACGGAGAGTTCTCTTTTTCAGCTGAAATGAAGTGCAGGGTGGACGTCTCTTGTGGTGATGGAAACCACGTGGGAAGGCCAAGTTTGCTCTACAGAGGAGCCAGGAGAGCCGTGGTGGGATGCCCAGCAGGCGAAAGGGGACTGGCGCCCTGGAGAAGGGGGGCCTGCGACAGGAGCAGGGACAATTCAGCCATGAAAACAGCAAAGTGCTGGGTTGGCTGCCCACAGACGTCAGGCTGGGGGCGGGAAGTCCTGCTCTGGCTGCTTCTACCTTCCCAGGAAAGGAGGGGCCATAGGACAAGCCGAGGTGGTGAGAAGCTGAGCAGGGCTGTCCAGCAGAGCAGGGAGGGCGCAAGGCCCTGGACAAGCAGGGGCTGAAGACCGTGTCTGGGTGGCGGCCGGCCCTGGAGGGGTTCTTCTCCGGCCTTGCGCATCCTCGCAGATCCAGATGTGGAAGGGCAGGAGCGCGCATTTGTGCCGGAGGAGGAAGCCGGAAGAGGGCCAGGGCTGCTGGTCAGGCCCAAAGGTGTCAGGTCGGGGACCTCAGGGGGGTGAGCTGGGAATTGAGGACGTGGTCAGAGGGTGGAGGTGACATTCACAGATGGAGGAGGAGTAAGTGAATACTGGTGAAGACAAGGACAGGCCACTGGCTCCCAGCCTTAGCCGGGCATCGGAATCACCAGGAATAACTGTAAAAGCCCTAAGTCTAGACCGCACCCAGACCACTTATATCGGATTCCAGGGAGGCAGGAGCCAAGTATCACAATGTGTTTGGTTTTTTTCTGCTTTTTAGGGCCGCACTGGAGGCATGTGCAAGTTCCCAGGTTAGGGGTGGAAAGAGAGCTGTAGCTGCCAGCCTACGCCACAGCCACAGCATCGCCAGATCCTCAACTAATGGGGCGAGGCCAGGGATCGAACCTGCGTCCTCACGGATACTAGTCGGGCTCATTACCACTGAGCCACAACGGGAACTTCCAGTATTTGTTTAACTCCTCAGGGGTCCAAAGTGCTGAGAACCCGTGGTCTAGGGTGTGACTACCAGTGAGAGGCTGAAGGCACAGAGAGGAGAACAGTTCCAGAAACTGAGGGGACAGGGTGGTGGAAGAATCATGGGTCTGCCTGCCTTTGCAAGCACCTAAGAATGAAAACAGCGGGAAGAGGGCCAGTGAGCTACATTCTTCATGACAAGATGAATGAGCACTGCTGGGGGGCGGGTGCTGATGCCACAAAAGGGGGGCGGAAGTACGAACACAGTGCTGGGGGCTGGGAGCTGGGGAGGGAGATGGGTCCGAGTAGAGGGGAGAGGCTACCTGGGAAGCTGCAGAGGTGGACGGCTGGGCCAGGCTAGGTTAGAGCAAACAAAAGACGAAGAGTGTTTAGAGGACGAGGGCCTTTGCTGGAAGGGTGTGTGTGTCATCTGAGCTCTGCGGCACAGCAGACAGCCCGGCCCCGGCTGAGCATGACCATTCCATGAGCACAGGACCCACGCCACGAAGGCAGCCAACCCGCCGGGCACAGTTGCCACCTTCGGCGGCCTGCTCCACGCGGCCCAGTCACCACCCTGCCCCCAGAGCCAAGGGAAGTTACCCAGAAGGCCTGGAAGTGGCAGGTCTCTAGCAGGTCTCCGAGGTACAAAATCTGCCGGATGGGCCGTTCTTCTTGCTGGAAGGAAGGGTTAAGGGAAAAGGCCCTGGGGCGGGAGAAGCTCGCTGCTGAGTCCTAGACTGCCCACGCCCATCTTTTGTTCACTCCCACTTGTGATGGCAAAAGTGAAAAAAAGTCCTAATAAGCCAGTGTGGGGACTCTTTTTTTTTTCCCCCCGGTCTTTTTAGGGCTGCACCCACAGCATATTGAGGTTCACAGGCTAGGGGTCAAATTGGAGCCGCAGCCGCCAGCCTACGCCACAGCCATGCCAGATCCGAGTGGAGCCTGTGACCTACACCACAGCTCACAGCAATGCCAGATCCTTAACCCACTGAACGAGACCAGGGATCGAACCCGTGTCCTCATGGATGCTAGTCGGATTCACTTCTGCTGAGCCACGACAGGAACTCCCTGATGGGGACTGTTAATGCATCAGTGGCCCAACCACACACTGAAGTGGAGTCTCTCATAGAACTGACACAGCGAAAGTGATGAGACACACTGTGAGAGGAAGAAAGCAAGATGTAAGGAGTTCCCTGGTGGTCTAGTGGTTAGGATTCGGCACGTTCACTGCTGCAGCCGGGTTCAATCCCTTGTCTGGGAACTGAGATCCCAGAAAGAGAAAGAAAGAGAAAAACAGAGAAAGAAAAAACGAAAGAAGAGAAAAAAAGCAAGATGCAGAATGATGTGCATACTGGCCCGTTTGGGTGGGGAGGACCATGAGGGTATAAACACACACAGCTGCACTTACGCATCCTGAGAGCCTCTGTGGAAAGGCCCCCAGGACTGTAAACTACCACTGCCTTCCTGGAGAAGAGCGGGGGACTGTGGGATGGGGCGGGAGGAGGCCTTGGTTTGTTTCACTGCACATTTTGTTGGACTTTGAACAGTGGACCATGTGCCTTTTTTAAGCCATCAGAACAGACCCCTGGGGCAGGCAAACAATCCGAAAGCAGGCCCTCCCACAACACACCAGGCAGAGCAGGGTCAAGGAGCGAGCCTTTCTCAGCCCAGACATAGGGCCAAGCCCGCGCTGGGTACTCAGTGTCTGCTGCTCAGCTCAGACCACTGCTCCGTGAATTCACCCACCCGGCCCAGGGAGCAGGAAGGATACGTGCGCCTGGTCGATCATGCACTTGCACAGCGTGAAGTCGGTGTGGGGCAGGTTGGTGAGGGCCTTCAGCAGGATCTGGGCGGTGACAGTGGTCTGGAAGAAAGCTGGGTTGAATTGGTACCTAGGAAGCGGAACAAAGACACAGTGGCGGTGGCGTCTCCAGGCCCCTCGGCCTCGACAGGTGCTGTGCATTGCTTTGGCCCAGGGTTTGGGAGCTGGACATGCCGGGGCTCTAATCCTGAGTGCACGGCTCCCTGGCTGTGCCTTTACCTCCCTGACCCTACTTTCTTGCTGTGCAGACGTGCACAGTTAATGCTCACAACCACCCAGCAAGGCAGTGTTAAGTGCGTCACTAACAAATGAGCACAAAAGTGGCATCTGGAGGAGTGGTCAGGGCTTTGGAGTCAACTGCCTGGCTTTAAACTTAACTGCTGAGTGACCTACAACTACCTTTTAATTTTACTTTATGTTTTGGCCTTTTTAGGGCTGCACCTGTGGCATGTGGAGGCTCCCAGGTTAAGGGTCAGATTGGAGCTGCAGCTGTCGGCCTACAGCACAGCCACAGCAATGCCAGATCAGAGCTGCATCTGCAACCTACACCACAGGTCACTGCAACGCCGGATCCTCCACCCACTGAGCGAGGCCCGGGATTGAACCTGCAACCTCATAGATACCAGTCGGATTCATTATCACTGAGCCACAACTCCTCGATTACTTATTTTAAATACTCCCTGAATCAGTTTCCTCCCTTGCAAAAGGGGATAACAACAACCACATCTACTTCACAAAGGCAAGGCAGGCTCTAAGTGGGGCAGCACACACAAAGCTTCCAGCACTGCAGCTACCACTTCCTAAGTGGCAGTCATCCCCAGTACAACCCCAACAGCTCGCAAGTCCCAGTGTGTTATCTCCATTTTACAGATGGCAAAACTGAGGCTACGCCATCTAAAAAATCACACAGCTGGTAATGTGCCAATACAGCACTGAGGAGGTAGAACCCAAACGTCCATCGACAGAAGCAATAACTAGGACCACATGGAACACAATACAGCAATGACAACACACGGCAGCCACATAGAAAAAGGATGGATCTCACAAACCCAGGGCTGACTGGAAGACGCCAGATACAGAAGAGCTTCAGTCGTGTGACTACATTTATGTCAAGTTCAAAGCAGGAAAACAAGAGCTAGATTAATCGGGATGCGTGTGCGTGTGTGTCTACGTCTTAAACGCACATAAAACCAGGCCATGAGAGCCTAAAAGTGGTTACCATGGTGGGGGTAGTTGGCACAAAACACACGAGGCAAAGGCCCACTCACTTTTGCAACCTGGATGGTGAGCACACTCGTGCTCGTTTACACTTACTTGTTAAACTACGTATTTGGTTTTGTTTTTTATTTTTGCCTTTTAGGGCCACACACAAGGCATATAGAAGTTTCCAGGCCAGAGGTCGAATTGGAGCTACAGATGCCAGCCTAGTCCACAGCCACAGCGACGCAGGAGCCAAGCTGCATCTGCGACCTACACCACAGCTCACAGCAACATCGGATCCTTAACCCGCAGGGCGAGGCCAGAGATCAAACCTGCATCCTCAGGGATCCTGGTCGTGTTCATTTCCACTGCGCCACAAAGGGAACTCCATGTATTTGTTTTATGCGCTAGCCTGTGTGTTTTGAAACTATTTTTTAAAAAGCCATCCCTCCGCCTGCCCCAACTTCCCTGGCTTCCTAGTCTAGCACATCGAGAAAAGTTATATGTGATCCAAAAAATATATTTAAAACTCAAGACAACTCAATGCCCAAACCCCAAAAAACCCTACTAAAAAATGGGAGAAGACCTGAAGAGACATTTTTCCAAAGAAGATGTACCGATCACCACAGACACACAAAAAGATGCACAACAATGATAATCATCCGAGAGATTCAAATCAAAACCACAATGAGCTGTCACTTCACACCTGTCAGAAAGGCCAAGGATGTGGAGAAGAGACAACTCTGGTACATCTGTTGGTGGAAATGTAATTGGTGCAGCCACTATGGAAGACAATATAAAGGTTCCCCCCAAAAATGAAAAAAATAGAACTACCAGGGAGTTCCTGCTGTGGCTCAGTGGGTTTAAGAATCCGACTCGTATCCATGAGGATGTGGGTTCAATCCCTGGTGTCGCTCAGTGGGTTAAGGATCCAGCTTTACCGTGAGCTGTGGTGTAGGTTGAAGACTTGGCTCAGGTCTGGCGTTGCTATGGCTGTGTAGCTGCAGCTCTGATTCAACCCCTAGCCTGGGAACTTCCATGTGCCGTGGGTGCGGCCCTAAAAAGACAAACAGAAACAGAACTACCAGAAATTCCTGCTGTGGTGCCACAGGATACATGAGTCTCTGCAGCACTGAGACACAGGTTCGACCCCTGGGCCAGCACAGTGGGTTAAAGGATCCAGCGTTGCCGCAGTTTACGCTGAAACTGTGGTTGGATCTGATCCCTGGCCTTGGAACTCCATACGCCATAGGGAGGCCAAAAAAGGGGGAAAAGAAAGAACCAGCCACCTAAATGTCCATCAACAGATGAGTGGACTAAGAAGATGTGGTATATAAACACAATGGAACACTACTTGGTCATAAAAAGGAGTGAAATAATGCCATTCACAGCAACATGGATGCAACCAGAGATGATCACACTCAGTAAAGTCAGAAAGAGAAAGACAAGTACCATGTGACATCACTTATACATGGAATCTCAAATATGGCACAAATAAACATATCTACAAAACAAAAACAGACTCACAAACATAGAGAACAGATTTGTGGTTATCAAGGGGGAGGAGGGAGAGCAGGATAGACTGACAGCCTGTGGTGAGTAGATGCAACTATTACACTTATAATAGATAAACAACAAGATCCTACCGGAGAGTACAGGGAACCATAACCAATCTTTTGGGATAAACCATGATAGAAAGGAACATTAAAAATAAGAAAAAAAAAATATATATATATCTGGATAACTAAGTCATTTTGCTGTACAGGAGGAATTGGCACAACATTATACCAACAATTATTAAAAAAACAAACAAACAAACAAAAAAACTACTATATGACCCAGCAATTCCAACCTGAGTACACATCCAAAGATAACAAAAACACTAAGTCGAAAAGATACATGCACCCCAATGTTCACAGCAGCACTATTTATGACAGCCAAGACATGGGAGCACTCTAGGTGTCCACTAACAAATGAATGGATAAAACGGGATACACACACAAGGGAACATCACCCAGCCATGAAAGAATGAAATTTTGCCCTTTGCAATGACATGAATGGACCTCAATACGCTTAGTGAAATAAGCTGAAGAAAGACAAATACTGTACGTTTTGACTAATATGTGGAACCTAAAAGATGACAACGGATGACTATAATGAAACAAAAACAAACCCAAATACACAGAACAAACTAGTGGTTACCAGAGGGGAGCAGGGTGGGAGGGAGGCAAGACAGGCGGGTGAAGGAGATTAAGAGATACAAACTGGTAGATATAAAATAAGTAAGATACAAGGATGTAACATACAGCACAGACTATAACCAATGTTTTTTTTTCTTTTTTGTCTTTTTGCTATTTCTTGGGCCGCTCCCGCGGCATATGGAGGTTCCCAGGCTAGGGGTCCAATCGGAGCTGTAGCCACCGGCCTACGCCAGAGTCACAGCAACATGGAATCCGAGCCGCGTCTGCAACCTACACCACAGCTCACCGCAACGCCGGATCGTTAACCCACTGAGCAAGGGCAGGGACCGAACCTGCAACCTCATGGTTCCTAGTCGGATTCGTTAACCACTGCGCCACGACGGGAACTCCACCAATGTTTTATATAACCATGTTTTTGGCCATACTTGCAGCATATGGAAGTTTCAAGGATAGAACCCATGCCACAGCAGTGACAACGCTGGATCTTTAACCTGCTGAGCCACCAGAGAACTCCTATATTGACTTTAAATGCAATAAAATCTATAAACACATCCAATTGTTATATTTCACACCTGAAAATATAACACTGTACATCAATTACATTTCAACTTAAAAGAGAGAGAAGCCACATCCTGTGGGCCACCCCCAACTCCCACCCTACCCAGTATCGGGAGCGGCACCTTGCTGGCCACTGACACAGTGGTGGGAACAGATGCAGACACTCACAGTTTCAGAACAGCCAGGTTGGCTTCCAGATCATAGGCATTCTCCTTAGCCTGTGTCTCCACATAGCGCTCCAGGGTGGCCAGATTCTCAGGATTATACCTAGAGGAGAAACAAGATGGGTGAGCAGAAAAGAGAGGAGCTGAGGTCAGTCGCTCTGTGGGGCCGGGGTGGGAGGGGGCACTGTAGCCTGCTCCTCCCTCTTCCTTTCTTGCTTCCCTCCAGATCTGTCACTGGTCACTTGCTCTACTCAAATACCGAATCAGCTCTATAACCTCTAACAAAACTTATCCACATCCCAGACCTAAGCCTAAGCCCCGCGTTTTTTTTTTTTTTTTTTTTCTTAAGGCCGCACCCGTGGCCGCATATGGAGGTTCCCAGGCTAGGGGCTGAATCAGAGCTACAGTTGCCGGCCTACACCACAGCAATGCAGGATCCGAGCCCCATCTGCAACCTATACCACAGCTCACGGCAACACCAGATCCTTAATTCACTGAGCAGGGCCAGGGATTGTACCCGCAACCTCAGGGTTCCTAGTCAGAAGTGTTTCCGCTGCGCCACGATGGGAACTCTATCAGCCCTGTGTCTTTTCTAGGATGTCTCCTCAACCTCTCAGCCAACCAGCCCTGGCAGCATGTATACCTGGCCTCCAGGACGTCTTTGCCATGCACCCCTTTCTCCCCTCCCCAGGCCCCACTCAGGTCTAGCACCATCTTCTCCTGCCTAGCGTCCCCCCATCCCAGCCCTGACCACTTCTGGCTACCACTACCACTGCCTATTGGCAGGTTTGTCTAGACTCTGAACCGGGAACTCCGTGAAAGCACAGCCTGTGGCTCTCTTGGTCACTTCTGGTTCGCAGCAGTGCCCAGCACTGACAAAATATATTTTAGTAAACATGTATTGGATGAATGATATGGGAGGGGGGAGAGAGAAAGAGGCACTGAGAGAGACAGACTG
This sequence comes from Phacochoerus africanus, assembly GCF_016906955.1. NCBI lineage: Eukaryota > Metazoa > Chordata > Mammalia > Artiodactyla > Suidae > Phacochoerus > Phacochoerus africanus. The sequence goes on along the minus strand of NC_062551.1, from coordinate 47,513,089 downwards.
AGGAGCAGAGAAAGGAAAGTGAGGGGCTGAGAGAGGGGAAGCCGAGAAGCAGAGAGGGAGGCCTTACATCAATTAAAAAAGGGAGGACTGAGCGGTAGACAAGCTTATCGCCCGCCATAAGGCCTCTGCAGTGCTGTTTCCTTAAACATCTCCAAGACGACTGAAAAAATCCCACTCCCGGGCAAGCCCAGGATCCAGACCACCCTTGCTGTCTCCCGAAAAATCCCCTCCTCCACCCTGCTTGGCCAGAAGCGCTCCCTCTGACCAGGTTCAGACCTGTCGATACCCTTGAGCAGCTTGCCCACGTTCGCTCTCATCTGCTCAAACATCGCCATGACTACTCTCGCCTCCCACACCGGGACTGAAGCCGAAGATCCTACAGTCACGGCGTCCTCGAGGACCGGAAAAGGAACTGCGGGTGGAGACGGAAACTACGTCGCTGTTTCCTCTCCAGCCCTGGAGGCGAAGATGGAGGAGGCTCTAGCTGCGGCCGCCGCGCTTTCCGGCTGCCTCGTGACTTCTTCCCAGCGTGCGCAGTTGGCGCGTGCGCATACGCTCCACTTGAGCAGGACCAAAGGCGTGAGAAAAAGACCAGTCTAGTTCAGTGCGCAGGCGCCCTCTCGAGGCGAGGAGGCGGGGCTGAACTTTTCCCGGGCCTTGTGTACCCAGTCCTAGTCTCTGGGATGTGCACGCGAGGTCCCTGGGAAGGAGATGAGTCCCTGACGGCGAGCACGCACGTCGCGCTGCGCGCTGCTGTGAACTCAAAACTGTGTTGGAATGCACTTGTTGAAGTCCCTTTGGGCCATGGCCAAGTCCCGAGGAAGGTGCTCTCGGAGGCCCCCTTTGCTCCAGGCCTCGACCCCTGAGGCAGGATCTAGAGCGCCGCAGTTTCAAGCCCTGAACCGGGTCCCCAAGCTCCACCCTAACGCCAGGGTTAGCGGCCCGCAAAGCCGCTGTGCTCTGATGGCAATGGCCGGGGTGAGAGGCTACTGAAACCCCCCAGATCACGCCCAGTCCCTATAGGCTCCAGTCTTGTGGGTGAAGGCGAGCGCCTCGTGAGTTATGTACAGATTCTTCACACTGCAGGCATGAATGCACATGCATGTGTCATGTATGTGGAGGTATATGCTCTGAGTACTTTCACACGTATCGACTGCACTTTGCACCGCACAGGGGTTACCACTAAGTGCATGTATGCGCTCCAGGTGAACAGTGACATACACTGCATGGCCATCTCTGTGCAGACCTGCCATCTCCCGGTCGTGGCCAAACTCTCAAGCACTCAGCTGAGGTTCAACTGTAGTTTTTGGCCGCCACCCAGAATGGGGGAAGGAGTGTTAGGGCACCCTCCGGGTCACAATTAAGATAGTTTGCATCTGGTTTACATTCAGCCTGGAAGTGAAGGGGGGGTCCCCTGGGTCCCAAGGCAAGCTGCCCCTAACAGGCTCTCAGGGCCCAGGGGACAGGGGGTGGAGTCGGCTGCACAGCCCTGAGCTGGGGCAGGAAGCGAGAGTGGGGAGGGGGGAGGCCACAGCGGGTGGAGGCAAGGCGGGTGCAGGGCGTGTGGGGAGGGAGGGAGGTGCCAGCGATCTGAGCCCTGAGGCCCTGCTGGCCCCTGGGCGCAGGCCCGGCTCTGGCTCCCAGGAATGGACCTCGTGGACCCCGACATTTTTAATAGGGATCCCCGAGACCACTACGACCTGCTGCAGCGGCTGGGTGGCGGCACCTATGGGGAAGTCTTCAAGGTGAGGAACTCTGTCCTTCTCCATCATCCTCAAGCCAGTGACCTTTGGGAGGACACCCAAGAAGGGAAGGGGATGCGAGAGGGTCCCGGTCCCTGGTTTTGGTTCAGGGATGCTGAGGAGGACTCAGGCAAATGGAGCCCGCCTGACTGCCAACTTCCCCTTTACAAGGCTCGAGACAAGGTGACGGGGGACCTGGTGGCATTGAAGATGGTGAAGATGGAGCCTGGTGAGGACAGGACCCAGGAGCTCCTTCCCCACACCCCCCACCTCCCGGGACGGTGGCGGCCCCCCCCCACTCCCTCCTCCCCACACTCCCTCCCTGCAGCGGCCTTTTCTCTTCTGCCCTTCCTTGCAGACGATGATGTGTCCACACTTCAGAAGGAAATCCTCATCTTGAAAACCTGTCGGCATGCCAACATCGTGGCCTACCACGGCAGTTATCTCTGGTGATGAGCCCCAGACCTGCCCTGGCACCCAGCCCGGCCTCCACCCCCGAACTCCCGTTCCTGACCAGGGGGCCCCCTAACCTGACCTCCAATCCTGGACCAAAGTCCCACTTTTTTGACCAGATCGAATCTCCAATCCAGAACTCTCATTTCTGACCGGGGGGGCCCTCCAGTTGATCCCTTCATAGTAACCAAACCTGAAAACGAGTCCCCTAAAACTCATCTTTCACCGTCCTGCTCTTCAGGTCCCCCACTTTCACTTTCTGTTCCTGAAGGTGAACCCCTTAATTTCCTGACCCCCCAATTAATATCCCAGATGCCTCAGTCATGATCTCTGTTCCCCAGACCTGGCATCCTGGGCTCCTCTGTCCCCATCGAACTTCCACAACCTGTGAGGCCCGTGCCCTGTCTCCCAGGTTAGCACAGGACAACAGAGGATGCCATGGGTCAGGAGCCCAAAGACCTGGCTTTGATTCCACTTGACCCTAAACGTATATTTCCTCTCTGAGTCTCAACTTCCCCATCTATAAAATAGGAGTGGGGTGATGGTCACTCGGATGGGCAATAGATAGACGACGGCGCTTACATTAAAGTTTTTGTTGTCCTAGAACAAGATGGACAGTGAGCCAGGAGCTGTCCTATAAATAATCATTTTTTTCAGCTCTGATTATTTCTGCTCTTGAACAGGCTGCAGAAGCTCTGGATCTGCATGGAATTCTGTGGGGCTGGTTCTCTCCAGGACATCTACCAAAGTAAGGGGAAGAGCGGGAGTGGGGGAGGGTCCAGGCAGCCCCTGCCCCTCCAATCCACCTGTCCTGTCTCTGCTTTTGTGTCTCCCGGGACTGTCTTTCTGATCCATATTTCACACAATGAGCCCCTGCTCTGGGCCTGGCCTGGCCCCGGTGATGCCAGGGTTACTGTGGTGACCCAGGGGCCCTCAGCCGTGTCCTCCAGCGCCTGCGAGTCCAGCTCCAGCCTTTCTGTATGCCATGTTCCCCTCCACTTCCCCCACCCATCTTCCTCTGTGTCTGCATTTTCTCACCAAGGTCTGTTCTTGCATTTGAGCATTTCTGCATTTCTGGCTCGTCATCAGTGCCCACATGTTTACTTAATGAGTGAATGCATTTCTGATTCTCTCAGCCTGCTCTTCACTCATGGAGCGTTGGAGGGTGGGGGCAGGCCTCTGATCACTTCTCAATTTCTGACACTCATCTCTGTTTCCTTCCAGTCCAAGACCTCAAATGTCAGGAAAGGAAGGACTTCATTAAGGAGTTCTTGGGGCGGGGGAAACTGAGGCCCACAGACAGGAAGTGACTCACTGCCAGCCTGTCAGACCTGATCTCAGACCACTCTGTCTGTTGTCTTTCTTTCTTTTTCTTTTTTTTTTTTTTGGCGCCACACCCACAGCATATAGAGGTTCCCAGGCTAGGGGTCGAATCAGAGCTGTAGCTGCTGGCCTACAGCACAGCCACAGCAACACAGGATCCAAGCCGTGTCTGCGACCTGCAGCACAGCTCACGGCAATGCCGGATCCTTAACCCACTGAGCAAGGCCAGGGATCGAACCTGAAACCTCAAGGTTCCTAGTCGGATTTGTTTCCGCTGCACCACCACGTGAACTCCTGTCTGTTGTCTTTCTACGGTATCCTCACCACCCCTTTGTGTCTTTCTCCCCCTCTGTCTCTTTCTCTCTCTCTGTTTGTTTTGTTTTGTTTTTGTTTTTGGCTATGCCTAACTGCATGCGGAAGCTCCCAGGCCAGGGATTGAACCCACGCCATAGCAGTGACTCAAGCCATAGCAGGGACAACACTGGATCCTAACTCACTGAGCCACCAGGGAACTCCTCCCTCTTTCTCAATGTACCAGTTTTCCCACTTTTTGGTTTCTGACCATCTCTTTGTTTCTCTCCTTCAATTTGGATGTGTTCATGGTTCTCTCTCTCTCTCTCTCTTTCTCCCGTGCCTTCCAGTCTCTCCAACGACAAGCCCAGATTTCTCATCACAACCCTTCAGTCTGACCCCCACCAGCACCTCAAGCTGACCCGCCTCACCTCCACTGCACCCACTTTGCTGCCTTCCAGACCCACTGGGCTCCCTCCTACCCCCGGGCCTTTGCACTTGCTCATCTTGTTCCCCTTCTGAGTGGATCTGCTCCCCTCGTCACCTTCTCAGAGTTGCCTTTGCCGAGCACCCTGTGTAAAATGTCATACCCCTTCCCACACGTATTTCCTGTTGTCTTTTCTTGCTTTATTTTATCTTGTACTGTGTATTTTACCTGTTTACTTTTGTCTCCCATCTGTCTCCCCCACTGGAATGTTCTCTCCACGAGGGCAGAGAACATGGCTCTACTCCACCCTGGCGCCTACCACAGTGGCGGGCACACAGCAGACATGCAATCCATATCTGTTGAATGACTCTCTGTCCCTCTGGCCTCCGGTTCCCTGCCTCGCTGCCTCTCTCTGTCCCTGATACTCCTCTGCCTCCTTCTCCCACCTGTCCCATCCTGTTTCCCTGTCCCCATGTGGCATCCGCAGCTGGTGGGGGTGGCGACCAGGGGCTCGTGGGGCCAGGTTTCCTGCCCCCCCCCAATGCCGTGTCTTGGTGACCTTTGCAGTGACAGGCCCCCTGTCAGAGCTGCAGATCAGCTATGTCTGCCGGGAAGTGCTCCAGGTGAGGAGATGCTGGGCGAGCTTGGGTAGGGGCAGGGCCCTGCTCCAGGCCCCGGACACTCATAACCCCCGCCTTCCTCTCCAGGGACTGGCCTATCTGCACTCACAGAAGAAGATACACCGGGACATCAAGGTGGTCTAGGGGCAGGAAGGTGGCCTTGGCGGGGCAGGGGCAAGAGATAGGAGTGATGCTTGCAGGTGCTGTGGGGCCAGGGAGTGGAGGCAGCAGTGGCCTGGGGGGGAGGGTATCTCTGACAGCCTCTAATCCGCCCTCTTCTCCAGGGAGCCAACATCCTCATCAATGATGCTGGGGAGGTCAGACTGGGTGAGTGGCTGGGCGCGGGGTTGTGGAAAGGGACTGACTGGAGGCCTGAGGGGCCAGGGGACCTCGGGTCACTGTGTTTCTCCCTCTGTCTCCAGCTGACTTTGGTATCTCGGCTCAGATTGGGGCCACTCTGGCTCGACGCCTCTCTTTCATCGGGACACCTTACTGGTGAGGGGCACCTGACTGGTGGCTAGGGGTAGGGTGGGGCACAGTGGCTTTTCCCACCCTGGATCTCTGGGAATCTTCATCCTGGCGTTTTGCCTTCCTTCTGCCTTTCTCTGTGGAATGTTCTGGTTTCTCTTTGGCTCTCTTTTGAGTTTTCCATTTACCCAGGTCTCTGTGCCCCCTGCACCTGGGCCTTGCAGTCTTGGGGTTGACTTTTATCCTGATCTCTGCTTCTTTTTTTTTTTTCAGGGCCGCAGCTGCGGCATATAGAAGTTCCCAGGCTAGGGGTCGAATCGGAGCTGTAGCCGCCAGCCGACACCACAGCCACAGCAATGCAGGATCTGAACCGAGTCTGCGACCTACACCACAACTCACGGCAACACCGGATCCTTAACCCACTGAGCGAGGCCAGGGATCGAACCCACATCCTCATCGTTGCTAGTCGGGTTCATTAACCACTGAGCCACAACGGGAACTCCTCCCTGTCTTTCTATCTCTGTCCACGTTTGTCTCTCTGTCTCTTCCTGTCTGTCTGTATTTCTCTGCCTCTACCTCTTTCTGGCTTTATTTCTGTCTCTCTCCATCCTTATGTTTCTGCATCTGGCTCTCTCTATGCCCATTCTCCTTCTCTCTCTGTCTCTTTCCTGCCCACCCCCGACCAAAGATTCTTCCCTCCCCCTCCTTGTGTTACCCCTAGGATGGCTCCGGAAGTGGCAGCTGTGGCCCTGAAGGGGGGATACAATGAGCTGTGTGACATCTGGTCCCTGGGCATCACTGCCATCGAATTAGCTGAGCTACAGCCACCACTCTTTGATGTGCACCCTCTCAGGTAGGCAGATGTGGCGGGTCCCCTGGTCCCAGAGACCCCACTCAACTCTGCCTGTGAACCCCTACCTGCTTCCCCACATCAAGACCCCCTACAGGAGACCCCACCTTCCTTGGAGCTCAATCTGAGACCCTCAGGAGCCCCTCAACCCAGAAAGCCCTTCCCCCCAGCCCCCCACGCAGGAAGCCCCCAGTGCAGGGAGCCCTGTCTTGAGGCTCCGTCTGAGACCGCTGGCATCTGTGATGTGCTGAGCAGTGTCCCCTGGAGGTGGCATCCTGGGTTGTTGTAACACCCGATCCTTCTCGCGCGGTCCCTCACTTTGCTTTCTGCTAACCTTGGTGTTATGAGGGGCCCCCTCAAGCCATGAGGTCTGATGTCCCCTGGAGGTCTGAACCCCTGTTCTGTCCTTACTCTTCTAGAGTTCTCTTCCTCATGACCAAGAGTGGCTACCAGCCCCCGAGGCTAAAGGAAAAAGGCAAATGGTAAGAGAGGCCGATGGGAAGGGGGGAGAGGGAGGGCAGAGTGGGGGGCGGTGTCTGATGGGACGGTCTCCGGTCCTGTCACCCCAGAACTTGCCTTCTTCCTCCCAAGGTCGGCTGCCTTCCACAACTTTGTCAAAGTCACCCTCACCAAGAGCCCCAAGAAACGACCTGGCGCCACCAAGATGCTCAGTGTAAAGCCCCCTCCCTGAGAAGCCTTCCCAGCCTCACCCCCAGGACACCAGGGCCTCCCACAGCTGTCTAGAACGTGGATGATTTCGTTCCACAGAACCTCCGTGCCCTTTCAGAGTCCCCAGCCCCTCCGAATCCCCCAGGACCCACCCTAAGACCCTCCAGGTTATACCCCAGGCCTTTGCCCAAGAGCCACTGTGTTCCTAAAGCTCGCAACTTCCCAAGGGCTTCAGGACCCATTCCTGGTGGACTCTGGGATTCCAGGGGGGAACCCCGGTTCCCCCTAAGACACCTCTGGGATTCTCCAACTCCCTTAAGTTCCTCGAATCCCTTCAGACTCCTCAGAGACCCCTGTCTTCTTCTTCTGTTGGCAGCTTCCCCTCCTGACTCCCCCAGATGGGTTCTGGAGCCCCTGTCCCAATCCTGTCCCCCTCTCCAGCCCTCGGTGTGCTGACACCCCCATCTCCTCCCCAGCATCAGCTGGTGTCCCAGCCTGGGCTAAACAGAGGCCTGATCCTAGATCTTCTCGACAAGCTGAGGAACCCCGGGAAGGGGGCCCCTGGGGGCGAGATTGAAGACGAGGAGCCTGAGGTGAGGGCCCCTTGGCTGATAAACCCCTGGAACCTTCTGCCTCTGTTCAGGCTTGAGCGCTCCTTTGCTGCCTCTCTCAGGAGAGAAAAAGCCAGGGAGGAGAGGGCCTGGGCACAGGGCTGGGGGTGCAGAGGTTATGGGAGAGACGAGGGCTCCAGGCTGTGCCCACAGGGCGGTGGAGGCTGCTGGAGGGCCATGCGCCTGACACGCCACTGCTCTGCCCAGCTGCCCCCCGCCATCCCGCGGCGGATCAGATCCACCCACCGATCCAGCTCCCTGGGGACCCCAGACGCGGACTGCTGTCGTGAGTAGAGAATCCTTCCGCTTGGGGACACCTGACCCCGTAATCCAAGAGCCCTCCCTCAGCCCCTCATCAGATTGCCAGAGACGCTCAGCACTTCCAGACAGACCCCGGAGACCCCCATCACCATCTGACCCCACCAGAGACCCCCAAGAACCTCATCACCACCTCCTCTACAGAGTGACTCTAGAGACTCTAGTGACTCTCTGACCTGCAGGCAGACCCCGTGAGACTTCCCATGGCCACCAGGACTCCCAGGGACCCCAGAGATCTTGGTCAGATGCCGGATACCCAGCTAGAGCCTAAAAACACTCTAAAACCACGCTGAGCCCCTACCTCCCTGATCTCAAAAACCCACTCCTGGAGCTTCCGTTGCAATGCAGTGGAAACGAATCCAACTAGTACCCATGAGGATGCAGGTTCAATCCCTGGCCTCAGTTAGTGGATCAGGGATCGGGCGTTGCCATGAGGTGTGGCATAGGTCACAGACGCAGCTCAGATCCTGCATTGCTGGGGTTGTGGCCGGCAGCTGCAGCTCCAATTAGACCCCCAGCCTATGGAACTTCCATATGCCGCCGGCCCTAAAAAGACAAAAAAAACCCCAAAGCTGACCACTGGATGAGGCACCTGTAAACCAAGATCCGTCCCCGCTAGGGGTGCGCCTGCCCTGAGAGCCTGCCCCCAAATTCTAGTCTTCTGCTCCCAAACCCTGTCCCCAGCTCACTGTGTGTCTCCATCACCCCCCACCCCCCCAGGGCGGCACATGGAGTTCAGGAGGCTCAGAGGAATGGAGTCCAGACCCACGGCCAACACGGTGAGAGGCCTCCGCCGCCGCCACCGCCGCCCCGCCGCCCTCCCCGCTCCCCGGCCACCACTGACCCTTTACTATCCCGCAGGCTCACTTACAGCCCCCTGGAGACTTGAGGAGCAGCAGTCCTAGGTCAGGGACTCTCACGGTGGGGGGGTGGGGGGGCTGGGCTGTGTGTGGGAACGGCCTGAGGCTCACGCCTGTCCCTCCCCAGGAGGCACCAGTCCGAGTCCGACGATGACTACGACGACGTGGACATGTAAGAGAGCTCCTCGGACCCCTGCCCCACCCCCACCTCGCCTCTGACCCCGGACCCAGCCCTCCACGCTCCCACCTTCCTTCACCCCGGCCTCAACCCCAGCCATCAGCCGAGGCCCCCATCTGCCCCAGCCCCAGGCCTGTGTCAACCTCAGGGCCCACCCGTCCCCACCACACATCTCGTCGGTAATAGGTTCGCGTGCGGTGCACCCAGCACCAAGCGAGACCCCCGGGAGCTCACGTGATCTGTGTCACTAAGCAGGTGTGAAGATGCAGAGAGAGCCTTGATATGTCACCAGCCCTTGCTAGCCTAGAGTTACTTGTACGATTATGGGCGTAGTTATCAGTCCTTTAAACCCTTAGCTCCAGCCCAGACCGAGCCGCCCTCTGACCCTCCTGAGCTCAGAACACCAGCCCCGACCCACGCCAGTCCTCCCTGATCCCCACACCCCGAACCTGCTCACCCCATCTTTGTGTTGCAGCCCCACCCCTGCAGAAGACACGCCCCCTCCACTGCCCCCCAAGGTAAGGCTCTGGGCCCTGAGCTGGGGGGCTGGGGGCCAGGAGGCCAGGGTCCAGAGACGCTGGGACCGGAGCTCTCTAGGGCTCCCGTCTGGGATACCAGGTCCCCTGAAGTCTGGGAAGACTCTGGGTGGTGAGCACATTGGTATCTGGAAGTGGCCTCCCTGAACCTGGGGGTGGGACTCAGAATATTCAGCTGGATAGAGCCGGACAGTGGCTGGTCCTCTGAACCCCCTGCTGCACCAGCATGAACCCTTTAGCTGCTGGAGTGTGTTGCCTGCCATCGGGGCGTGGGTTAGAGACGAAGGCTGGAGGGGTGGTGGGACGTCGTGGAAAAGGTCAGAGCCGTGGCCTGATGGCAGCTCTGGCGGAGGCAGAGTGCAGGGCGGCATCTCTCTGGGATCATCTAATGGGTTTCCCCACCTTCCTTCTCTGTCTCCAAAGCCCAAGTTCCGTTCTCCATCCGATGAGGGTCCTGGGGGGACTGGGGATGAGGGGCAGCTGAGCCCTGGGGTGCTGGTCCGGTGTGCCAGTGGGCCTCCCCCACGCACCCCCCATCTTGGACCTCCCCCAGCCACCCGCAGCCCCCACCTCACTGCCCACTCAGGTAACAGGGTGGGCTGGGTGGGAGGGGGACAGAGGTAGGGCCTGGGCTGGGGGAGGGGGGCTTTGGGGGCTGATCTTCCCCACCCCATCTCAGAACCTTCACTCTGGAACCCAGCCCCCCGGGAGCCAGACCAGCCCCCCCTGTTGCCCCCCAAGAAGGAAAAGATGAAGAGAAAGGTGAGACCAGACAGGCTGAAGACTCATACTTCTGGGTGGCGCTGGGAATGCCTGGTGGGGGGCAGGTAGGGCTGGGGAGACTTATAATGGTGACAGGTGACACTTGTAGGGCATTGCTTTGTGCCGGGCACTGTTCTCCTATTTTTGCTTGGTGTGTACCTTCACAGCTAAAAGGAGGTAGCACAGAGCCAGGTGGTTTTTTGTTTTGTTTTTAGGGCTGCATCCACGGCACATGGAGGTTCCCAGGCTAGGGGCCGAATGGGAGCTATAGCTGCCAGCCTACACCACAGCCACAGCCATGCCAGATCCGAGCTAGCTCGTGGCAATACTAGCTCCTTAACCCACTGAGTAAGGCCAGGGATCGCTGAGCTACAACCTGAAGAGCTGGGTATTGCCCCACATTTTGAAAGGAGGGAACCGAGACACAGAGCTTTCCAAGGTCATAAAGCTTTGAGGGGGCAGGGCCAGGACTTGAACCTCTCGGCACCGTTGCTTCAGCATCTTAACCGCTGCACCTTCCTGCACCCTCTTTCCCTTTGCTGGATCTGCCGCTGCCCGGCCCCTGTGGCCCCCATGCCCCCCCCAGGGATGTGCCCTCCTCGTGAAGTTGTTCAATGGCTGCCCCCTCCGGATCCACAGCACGGCTGCCTGGACACACCCCTCCACCAAGGGTGAGCAGTCACGAGGGTCACCGAGAAGGTGGTGGCAGGAGGGCCCTTAATCGATGGCACAGAGGGTCCTCCCAGGGTGGGGAGCAGCCGAGCCAAGGCCTGGGTGGAGCCAGGAGTTACAGTTGGGGTTTAGGGATCAAAGATGGGTAGAGTGGAGATGAGTTTGAGAGGGACAACTAGGAAAATGAGAATTTGGAGGCCAGGAGTGTCAGATACAGCAGAAGGGTCAGAGTCTGGGGTACAGGATGGGACAGTTGGACCCCCGTTAACCTCAGTTTTAAGTTCATGGTCGAGAGACCCAGATTAGCACTTTGGGGTCAGGAGTTTTAGGGATTAGAATGCAGCAGAAAAGGACAGAGTCTGGAAGTCAAAGATGTGGAGACATCACTGGGGGGCAAATGCTGAGGGAGCAGTAGTAGAGTTTGCAGAGTCACGCTGGGCAGAGGCCACATGCCGGGTGTCTGAATTTTAGGATCAGTGTTGAGATAAGTTAGCATTCAGGGACCAAAACTGAAGAGAAAGAGGGACAGAATTTAGAGGGCTATCTGGGGAGGCACGTCTGATGCTGGGGTTGGAATTGAGGGGACAGAGGGTGAGGATTGACAGGTCAGAGATGGAAGAACCACCGGAACGGGGGAAGCCTGAGGCTGCTGAGAATGAGAGGAGCTCAAGGGAACGGGTCAGGGTTTGAGTTCAGATTTGGGGAAACAGAAGCTAGAAGTGTCAGTGTTGGGGGAGAGTAGAGAATTGAGTGTCAGGGCTGGGGAACAGTCACAGTGTTTGGGGTCAGAGGTGGAGGTCCAGGAAGTCCCCCATGGTGATGAGACAGGTCCCAGCATCCTCATTTCTGTCCCCCCAGACCAGCACCTGCTCCTGGGGGCCGAGGAAGGCATTTTCATCCTGAACCGAAATGACCAGGAGGCCACGCTGGAGATGGTGAGGGGCAGCACCTAGGGTGGGCCAAGGGTGGGGGCTGGAGTTGGGGGGGGCTGGGGTCTTACAGGACCCATCTCCCCCATCCTCTGCAGCTCTTTTCTAGCCGGACGACCTGGGTGTACTCCATCAACAATGTCCTCATGTCTCTCTCAGGTCTGCCTGGGCTTGGGTGGGAGGGGTGGGGGTCAGAACTTAGGGGGTCAAGGGTCAGGGGGTCAGGAAACAGACAGGCACAGCTGAAAAAAATTTGGCTCCCCCTTTCACAGAGCCCACAGTTGCAATTCTCGCCATATTTTCAATATGGGACTTGGCGCAAGAGACCTCTGCTCCCCGAGCCTCAGTTTCCCCATCTACCAAATGGGGCTCACAGTAGTTCCTCTCTCTCAAGTCAGTTTGGAAGTAATTTCCACAAGAAGTTAGTCTTCACATTTCTTTGATGTTCAGATGATCGTTCGTACTTATTCCCACTAAAATAGTGTGAGCAAGCTATAGATTAAAATGTTGTGTCATTGTTTTACAAACACTTTGTGTAAAAGCATTTCTCGTTTTTGAGGAAGACGCCCAGCCAAATAGGCCTCGTGAGCCCACTGATGTCACACCTGTGATGACACACTTTGGCAGAATTTCTAGATTTGTTTTTTTCCCCTTAGACTTTGTAATATGCGTAAATTCATTTGACTGGAGAAGCGTCCACCATTTCTCACGTGGCTACAGGCACCACGAGGACAGGGAACACCTAGTTTACCCTGGAGGCGGGCACAGTGCCTGCTCTATGGTGGGCATTTAAAATCTGTTGAATGAAAAATAATAAATAAAGATGCTGGAGACTTGAAGGCTTGGGCGTTTCCAAGGGCTGGGGCCGGAGCGAAGGGCTGGGGGGAAGAGTGCAGCGCCTTCTAACTGCCTGCTTTTCCTCTGCACACACACTGCAGGGAAGACCCCCTACTTGTATTCACACAGCATCCTGGGCCTGCTGGAACGGAAAGAGGCCAGAGCAGGCAACCCCATCGCTCACATTAGTCCCCACCGGCTACTGGCAAGGTACCAGCCCCCAGAGGCACCTTTGACCCCTCTAATGCCCGATGCCTGCGTGCCTCCCCGCTTTCACGCCCGCCTCCTTTCTTCTGCAGGAAGAACATGGTCTCCACTAAGATCCAGGACACCAAAGGCTGCCGGGCATGCTGTGTGGGTGAGAGAGAACCCCGAGGCTGTGCAGGGAGTGGGAGGGGCCGGGGCCGGGGCTTTCTACGGGAGAGGGTTGCGGCGTTAAGGCAGGGTGAACAGAGCCCGGGGAAAGATGTGTGGCCTTTGAGGGGGGAGCGCGGCAGGGGAGAGAGGAGTAACCCTAACCCGTCCTTACCCACCTCCACAGCGGAGGGCGCGAGCTCCGGGGGCCCGTTCCTGTGTGGGGCATTGGAGACATCCGTGGTCTTGCTTCAGTGGTACCAGCCCATGAACAAGTTTCTGCTGGTCCGGGTAGGGGGCCTGTAGACGCTGGGGACTTTGCCCGGTTCGGTGGCTCGGGCCTTCCACCCCACGCTTCGGGGTAGAGCTCCGCGAAGCCGGGCTTCCACCTGCGGCCCTGCCCCCAACTTCCCCAGATCCCGCCCCCTGGAGGCTCCTCCTTCTGAGGTCTTCCGGATTCCGAACCCCCCGGCCCTCACCTCTGGCCTAATTATGTCGCCGCCCCGGGTCTCTAAGGAGACCCCTTTAAGGTCCCCGAGAGTCTTTCCCGAGACTGCAGCCTTCGAGGCCACCCCACCTGGAGAGTCTTGCTTTTCTCTCCCCAAGGCGGCACGCCCCCAAGCGGAGGCCACGCCCCCTCGGAGGCCCTCCCCGTCCATTTCTAAGCCAAAGAGGCCTCACCCCCTGAAGGTTCTAGATGGCACCTCCCGAGACCGAGGAGGGCTTAGGAAATACCTCGGAAGCCCCCCGGCCAGCTGTCCTCCGGAACCCCGACCCCCTCGGGCCCCGCCCCCAGCCTCCTCTGAGCCCGCCCCTCCCCGTGCGACCCGCAGCAGGTGCTGTTCCCCCTACCCACGCCTCTGCCGGTGTTCGCACTGCTGACCGGGCCAGGCTCTGAGCTGCCCGCTGTGTGCATCGGCGTGAGCCCCGGGCGGCCGGCCAAGTCGGTGCTCTTCCACACCGTGCGCTTCGGCGCGCTCTCCTGCTGGCTGGGCGAGATGAGCACAGGTGAGTGGGCCAGGCTCTGGGAGGGATGGGCTTACCAGTTTGGGAGGGTTGGGTCTGGGCGGCTGGGCGGTGCTTAGCCTGAGGCGTAATTGGGAAAGGGCTTGGAAAGAGAGGGGCGGGAGAACGACGGGCAGACCTAATAGGTGGGATGGATGATGGACGGTGGGGAACCCTTTGATGGACCGGGTGTCCTGCTGGCTTGGGAATAAAGAGGGTGCCTAGCGAGGAAGGCGGAATGAGGTGGAATGGGTCCTTGAACCTTCGCTTCTCAAGCAGAGCACAAGGGACCAGTACAGGTGACTCAGGTTGAGGAAGACAAAGTGATGGTGTTGATGGATGGTAAGGACCCTTCTCCCCCTCTTTCTCCAACAGTTCTTGGGTCTTCGACCCCCAGACCTCCATCCCTCTCAGAAAGGCTGAGCCGCTCTGATCCTTGCCCATCCTGCTCTGCTTCTTACATAGAATTTATTGTTTGGTCCCTCAGCAACTTTCTAAGTCCTTCTTAAAGCCCCTTCTCGGAAGTTCCCCCGTGGTGCAGCCGATTAAGGATGCCCTGTTGCTGCAGCTGCGGCCACAGCAGCGAGGGTTCTATCCCTGGCCTGGGAACTTCTGTACCCCGCAGGTGCGGCCAGGAAAAAAAAAAAAGCCTCTCTACCTTCTAGGGTCTCTGAAGCTGGTGACCCCAGACGGGGCCCCTGTCCGGGGGCTTCGAACTCCAGAGATCCCTATGACTGAAGCAGTGGAGGCCGTAGGTATGTGCGAGAATGGTAGGGCTGGGGGGTCCAGGTTGGAAGCTTGCGTGAAACCCATGGGTAACAGGTACTGCTTTCCTCCCAGCTGTGGTCGGGGGGCGGCTGCAAGCCTTCTGGAAGCATGGCGTGCAGGTGTGGGCTCTAGGCTCAGACCAGGTAAGTTCCTCCATCCCAGCCCTGACACCTCCTTCCTCAGGTGGACTGGGAGGACGGGGTCAGGGCGGAAGTCCTGGAGGAGAAGCATCCTCCAGGCAGTTCAGACAGGTCCCCTTCTCCACCCCAGTGTCTCTTAAGTCCAGAACTCATCCAGGGCCACTATGTGACTGTGTGTAAGGGACTTTTTTTCTCTCTGAGCCTCAGGTTCCCAACTATAAAATGGGGTTACTCTAGAGATATGTGGGTTAAGACCATGGACCTGGCTGCCTGGGTTGGAATCCAGCTGAATGACCTTAGGCAAGTGACTGAATCTTCCTGTGCCTCACTGTTCTCATCTGGAAAATGGAGTGAAAACTAGTGCTTAGGAGTTCTCTTGTGATGCAGTGGGTTAAGCATCTGACGTTGTCACTGCAGTGGCTCCGGTTGCTGAAGTGGCGCGGGTTCGATCCTTGGCCTGGGGAACTTCCACATGCTGTGGTGCAGCCAAAAAAAAAAAAAAAAAAAGGAATAAAACCCCCCAAACAAACGGGGAGTTCTTGTTGTGGCTCAGTGGTAACGAATTCGACTAGTATCCACAAGTATGTGGGTTTGATCCTTGGCTTCACTCAGTGGGTTAAGGATCTGGCATTGCCATGAGCTGTGGTGTAGGTCACAGACGAGGCTCAGGTTCCACATTGCTGTGGCTGTGGTGTAGGCTAGCAGATGTAGTTCCGATTTGATCCCTAGCCTGGGAACCTCCATGTGCCGCAAGTGCGGCCCTAAAAAAAGCAAAAACAAAACAAAAAACAAACTAGTGGTTAGCTCATAGGACACTCTGTGTCAGACTCTGTCCTTACACTTTTGTTTTGTACTTACTCTTCGTGATTACCTATCAGGTAGGTACTACAATTTCAGTGGTTAGTAGTCAGGTGCAGAGAGGTTAAGTGACTTGCCTGAGGTCACACAGCCGTTGAGTGGTGTTAGCAAGAATGGTTATTTCTGGTGCTGAGGCGTTCAGAGCCCCCGGCCTTGCTGTCTTTAAGGGAAAGGGGAAAAGTCTTCTAGACACTGACACAGCACCTTCTCCCGCAGCTGCTGCAGGAGCTGAGAGACCCTTCCCTCACCTTCCGTCTGCTTGGCTCCCCCAGGTATGGACTTGAGGGAAGGGACAGAAGACCAGGGAGGGAGGGCTTCTGATGTGGAGAGGGCATCCTGAAGTGTCCCTAACCACCTGTATCTTTGGCCTGGACCCCTTTCATCCGGTCTCCCTGTTTCCATCTCTGCCCCCCTGTAGTCCATTGCCTACCCAACAGCCAAGGGGGAATTTTCATTGTAACTTTTTATTTGGACAGAACTTTAGACTCTCAGAGCCGTTGCAAAAATAAATTTTAAAATTCTGTATCCCCCTCACCCAGGTTATCTTTTAACCACATTTGTTTTATTCCTCTCTTTCATATATTTTTTTTCTTTTTGCATGTAAATTGCAGACATGAGGCCCATTTACCCCTAAAAACATCAGTGTATGTTTCCTAAACAAGGCAAGGACATACTCCTGTAAACACGGCCCTCACACTGAGATATCACTACTTTCTAATTCACACACCCATTCAAGTCTCACCAGTGGTCCCAATACTGTCCTTTATAACCAAAAAATACTCCTTTTTTTTTCCGGTCCAGGATATAATCCAGGATGATGGGCTGCATTTAAGTGTCATGTTTCTTTAGCTTTGAGTCTGGAACCATCCTTCAGACTTTCTTTGCTTTTCATGATCTTGACGCTTTTGAAGAGGACAGGAAATTTGTTTTACAGAATGTCCCTCAGTTGGGTTTGAGGTTTCCAGGCTAAGCGTTTGGGGAAGGAACATCACAGAAGTGATGCTGTGTCCTTCTCAGTGCATCAGATGAGTTTGTCCCATTACAGGTGATGTTATCTTTGGTCATTGGTTAAGGTGGAGTCAGTTTCTCCACTACAAAGTTACTCTTGTTTCCTGTGTATTAATAAGTGTCTTTTGGGGCCATATGTTGAGACTGTATATGTTTACTCTTTCTCATCAGACTTTCACCCACTAGTTTTTACCATCGATGACTTTTGTCTGCATGTTATTAGGGACGTTACTACATGGTGATTTTCTGTTTCTATCATTCCTTCTATATATATATATATATTTTTTGTCTTTTTGCTATTTCTTGGGCCGCTCCCGCGGCATATGGAGGTTCCTAGGCTAGGGGTCGAATAGGAGCTGTAGCCACCGGCCTACGCCAGAGCCACAGTAACGCGGGATCCGAACCGCGTCTGCAACCTACACCACAGCTCACGGCAACGCCGGATCATCAACCCACTGAGCAAGGGCAGGGACCAAACCTGCAACCTCATGGTTCCTAGTCGGATTTGTTAACCACTGCACCACGACGGGAACTCCTCCTTCTATATTTTTTAGTTGTCATTCTACTGTAGGGAAGAGCTATCCTTTTCCCACCATGTGTGTATGTGTGCATGTGTGTGTGTGTGTGTGTGTGTGTGTGTTTCAGCATAGTCTCAAGGATTTCCATTTTATTCTATGGGTTATCATCTGTTACCATCGTTATTTGTTTTGAGGCACAAATGCTCCCAGATTTAGCCAGTGAGAGCCCCTTCAAGGATCTCTGTGATCTTTCAACCTGCCAGAGGCGTCTTTTAAAATCAGATCTGATTGTGTCACTTTCTACCTGTTTAAAACCTTCCTGGGGGGAGTTCCTGTCATGGCTCCTTTTGTGGCTCCACTAGTCCCCATGAGGATTCGGGTTCAATCCCCGGCCTCACTCAGTGGATCAAGGATCCGGCATTGCCATGAGCTGCACTGTAGGTCACAGACACAGCTCAGATCCGGCGTTATATTGCTGTGGCTGTGGTGTAGGCCAGCAGCTGCAGCTCTGATTCCACCCCTTGCCTGGGACCCTCCATATGCCACACGTGTGGCCCTAAAAAAATTAAACAAAACCTTCCTGGGGACTCAAGATAAATCCCAATCCTGGTCACAGCCCATAAAATCAGGATGTCTATAGTCAAGCCCCAGGTTCTCTCCCACCCCAGGCTCTTTGCCAGGCTGATCTCTCTGCCCAGAACACCCTTCCCTGCCCTCTCCCCCAGTTCCCTCCTGAGCCTCTTGCAGTCTCCGCCATCCATTCTTCAGTGACTCCTTGGCCTGTGTTTCCCTGCTGTATGCCTCATGCTTCTTTGCACGCCTTTAATTCACTGATTCTTGTTGCTCTCCTGCTCTAGATTGAGCTCCCCAAGGGCTAGGGCTGTGTCTGCTCATTCACTGCTCTAGCTCACTGTGTCTGCTGGCACAGACTCTATAAGCGACTTTGTGAAATGAATGACTGAAGACCTGACTTTTCTTTTCCTTCCTCAGGCCTGTGGTGGTAGAGACACGTCCAGCAGATGATCCTACTGCCCCCAGCAACCTCTACATCCAGGAATGAGTCCCCGGTGGGGAGGGGAAATTAGGAAGCAGCCTGACCAACTGGGGTCATGACGTGCCCCTGTCTCTCAATAAACATGACGTCAGCCTCCACTGTCATCCTGGTTTTCTGGGGGGAGGAGGGGAGGGCAGAATTCCGGGATGCCCGAACATCAACCATCCAACACAGTGATGTCGGGGGTGTAGCACAGACTTTATTTCTCCATCGCATGGTCACCTCTCCCCTAGCTGCCTTGGGGGGAGGGTTTGGGGGGCTAAGGGGCTTGCTGTGAAAACAAGGCACTTGAGGTGGGGGTGCGGGGCCAGCTGGGGGTGTCTCAGCTAAGCTGGTCCTCATACTGCTTGCGGAAACAATCGCCAGCCGGGAAGAAATCCCAGCATCTCTCTTGGTACATCTTCCAGACATAAGACTCCTAGGGGTGGTGGATGGGGAAGAGTCAGTTGGTCACATTTTCAAACGCTTGATTTGATATGAGCTTTTTACTGCCACCTGCTGATTACCCTTATAATTCTCCACCTCCCTGCCCATTGTCCTCCTGTTAACACCCCTTTACCTGACCCGTGTGTTCTGTCTCGTCCTTGTTTATCAGATACATCAGGAAAAACCTAGGGGTGGGAGGGCAGGGGGAGACAGGTGAGGACCACCCTTACCTTCTCCTGATTGGCTGGCTGGGAACCCACCCCATGGACACCACACCCCCTTCCCTAACCGGCAGATGCCAAGGATCCTGCCCATGGCTGTCAGTGGCCACGCCCCACCCTCCTGATTGGCCAGCGGGTCCACGCTCACATGTAATTGGCCAGGTTGTGCTCCTCTAGCGTGTGGGTCTCGAACCCGTGTGGTGTCGTATCAAAGTAATCGCTGCCGATGCCACAGATGAAGCACTTGGTCTGCAGATGGCAGGAGACATCAGAGTCGAGGCCCATTCGACCCCCCACCCCTACCTGGAACTGGTCCCATGACCCTTGTGGGTCGCCCTTAGACATGACCTACCTCCATATCTTCTCTCACTTGCTCTTGTTGGTCTCGGAGCTCGCCAAAAGCATCAATGATCAGACCTGAGGTGGCAGGGTGCATGTCGGCGTCCATCCTCTGACCCAGTTCAGCATCCTCCCTCTCCTGGTTACCTACCTCGCCTCCCATCCGTCTCCCTAATCGCACCCTGCTTCCTAAAAATAGTAACACCTAGCCCTTCCTGAGCACTTATCATGAGCCAGCCACTTACCGCCTATGAACTGACTTAATTCTCACAGCTAGTATAATTAATAACCCCATGTCACAGATGGAGAAACTGAGGCTCAGAGAGGTGGCTTGCCCCACGTGTCACAGTAGGGAGAGGCAGAGCCAGACTTTGCATCCATGCCAAGTGGATCCTGGGCCTGCACGCTGAAAGGAGCTGGTCTGCCTCTGGCCACGGAGCCCCCACTCCCACAGCCCCAGCAAGGCACTGACCCTGGATGATGGCCAACAGGATGACGATGACGAAGAAGAAGAAGGTGATGTCAAAGACCACCCGGTAGAGCTCATATTCATCGCCTGCTGGGTCCTCGATCTCGTCCCCAATGCCCCCACCAGCGCGGACACCCACATACATGTGAAACAGGTAACACTGCGAAGCAGAGCGAGAAGCACGTTAGTCACACATTCAATCACTCGACGACTCACTGAGTACCCACAAGGCCCTGAGCTGCCTGGGGCGCGCTCGCGTGGCAATGACTGAGACAGCCCTGAACCCTGCACTCACAGGGCTCACAAGCTTGGCATCAGATAGTGACAGCCCAGAAACGATCAGGGTTGTGATAGGGAGGGCTCAGGGCCAGGATGGGGAAGGCGCAGAGTAATCGGGGTGAGATGGGGGAAGCACAGGAAATGCTGAAGCTCTGAAAGCCTGGCCCAGCCTGCGTGATCAGGCAAGGCTTCCCAGAAGAGGCGCCATGTGTGAGGTGGAACGTGGTGGAAACGTCAGGTGGGAGAGAGTGTTCCTGGCCAAGGAAATCACACAGGCTATGTCACCGCTGGGGAGCAAAGGAGCTCTTGCTCCTGTGAGGAACTGAAATAGGTTCAGCGAAGCTAAGAGACAGAGGCCCTGTGAACAAGAGCAGGGAGAGACATGAGGTCCAGCCAAAGGTCAGGGAGGGCTTCCTGTAGGAGGCAGCACTTAAGCTGAAGGGGCAGCATCAAGGGAAGGGGTGTGTGCTCGCAGGGCAGGGCCTGGGTGGGAGGGGCCAAGTGAATGTCAGATGCAAAAGGCTTGGGTTGGGAGGAAACACATGATCTTAGGGGAACTGAAGGAGAACCAGGCAACCAGAGAGCAAAAAGCAAGAAGGACTGTGGTTAGACTCAGGCCAGGCAAGCTTTCCCCGGCTTTGCAAACCATGGGGAAAGTACTGGGGAATGGCAAGAAGGTTCTGATCAGAGGGAGGGCCATGGTCTGCCTGGTACTTGGGAAAGACTTTACACAGTTTTTTCTGTGTCCCCTGGGGGCGAAAGAACCCAGTTGTCTCGGTTAAGAGTCAAGAGCAGGGACAGGTGGGAACAAGGCTGAGCAGGAAGACTTGGTCTGACGGGGTCTCAAATGTCGGGCTGAGGAGCTAGACGGGTCCTGCAAGCACAGAGCCGGATTACAGGCCCTCTCCTGAGAGGAAGCCCTGGGATGATGCTTTCAACTGTGGCCCCTGCCTCTGGTGGGTTAAATTCAGTGTGGGTTATGGCCACTGCTCTTAGAATAGAAGAGAAAACAGAAACACGCATGGCATGCTTTGCATGAGACTTTTAATTCTAGATAGTGATAACAGTAGCTCACATCTATGGAACCCTTAACACCTGCCAGGTACTATGCTAAGACTTTCACCTCCTAGTTGGTCAGGGAGCATCATTGAGTCCTAAAAGCAACGCTAGGGCTGTAGGCACTATTATTATACACCCAGTCACGGGTGAGAACACCGGAGCACGGGGCAGGTGAGTAGCCAATTCAAAACCACAAGGCTTGTAAGTCAGGCACTGTGCCTGAGCCCCTTTCTAATAATAACAGCTTTAAAAGCTCAAGTAGCAGGGTTCCTGCTGTGGCGCAACAGGAGGGCAAAGTGTGGCGTCTTGGGAGTGTTGGGACGCGGGTTCAATCCCTGGCCGGGCACAGCGGGTTAAGGATCTGGGGTCACTGCAGCTGGGCTTAGGTCACAACTGTGGCTCAGATCTGATCCCTGGCCCGGGAACTCCCACATGCCATGGGACAGCAAAAAACAAACAAACAAACAAACAAAATCTCGAATAACAGTAGTGGCTCATTTACTGGGCACTGTTCCAAGTGCCTCACTGAATCCTCCCAGTAAGTCGACAAGGTGGGTGCTATTACTCACCCCCTTTCCAGATGGGAAACTGAGGGTCAGGAATGGTCAACAGCATGCCCGAGAGTGTTGGGGGCAGGGGCTCACCGTCATCATGTCATCGCACTTCATGTCAGGCTCGTCCTCGTCCTCACTCTTGTTGTAGAACTTGCGGAAGAAGTTGAAGGCCACCACCGTGTACAGGTAGACCACGACTGCCAGGAGGCCCACGGTCATCACCAGCTGGGGGCGGGGCGGGGAGCAGGTCAGCGCCTCGCTCGCTTGGCTCACCCCACCCTCTTCCCAGCCGTGTGTGTGTGTGTGTGTGTGTGTGTGTGTGTGTGTGTGTGTGTGTCTCTCTCTCTCTCTGTCCCAGTTTGGCTCCGCCCCCGGGTGGCCCGCCCCCTCCCCGGGGTCTCACGAGTCCCCAGCCCGCCCACCCCGGCCTTGCCCCTCCTCACCTTAGCTGCCCGGTGCCCACGTCCCACTGGCGCCCGCCCCCCAGGCAGGTCCTCTCCACACCTGTTTGCCATTGTGGGTGACGGATGAGAGGATGGTACGCAGCGTCTTGACCCCCATGGCAATGTCCAGGAGGTGGGCGGCGAAGAAGAAGTTGTTGTAGTGACCCAGGAGGGACATCACCATGTACCAGCCCAGGTACAGGAACGACTGCGGGCACACGGGGTCAGGGGTCACCCAGGGGGCCCAGGAGTATTCAAGAGTGCTGGGTGTGCACTGGGGGCCAAGGCGCCGGGGTCTCTGGTTAGGGGTTATTTGAAGGATCGGGAACATTCTAGAATCATGGGGCATTCTGGGTGAGAAGCCATCCTGGGGGCGTTGGGGAACCCTCTGCAGAAGAGGTGTCCTGGGAATTGAAGAGCATTCTGGGGGACCAGGGGCCTGGGAGCAGAGGTGTTCCGGGGCTCAGGACTCAGGACTTCCCCTGCGGGTCCCTCCCCACCATGAATCCCTCCTCACGTTGTCTGTGAAGATGACCCCGAACTTCCAGATCTGGTACTTGACATCGATGGACATGAGCCTGTGGGGTGGAGGGAGGAGGGATGGCCAGAGGTGGGGGGGGGTGCGTCGGACCCTGGCCCCCTCCGCTGCCTGCCCTCCTGGCCGTGCGGGGTCAACCTCCGCTCACCAGGTGAGCAGCCCTGGCGGTGGTTCAGGCTTGCGCTCGTTGTGGGCTGTGATCTCCAGCGTGGCCAGATCCATGCCCAGCAGCTCGGCGATCCGCTCCCGCCCGTAGATGTCCCCGTGCTTGTCCAGGACCTGTGCGCGAGAGCGGGGGGGCCATGCAGACAAACTGGAGTGGGAGGGTCATGGCCTACACAGGGCGGGGGCAGGGGTGCGGGTGGGGGCAGTCAGAACTTTGTGCAAGAAACTGGGGATGCGTTTTCCTGGGGAGAAGGGCCAGAGCTTCCTTCAGATTCTCAGAGGGAGGGTCCACAGTGATAAAGATCCAGTTAATTCATTAGCCAAATTAATTGGGATAAGTTACTATTATTAGGCAGGTAGACAAGGAATCCTATATAAACTGGGCCCCCGTCAACTATCTCCTCCCACTCACCCCTTCACTCACTGTGCTTCAGCCACACTGGCCTCCCCACAGCTCCTCAAATACACCAGGCACATTCCTACCCCAGGACCTTTGCACTGGCTGCTCCCCCCTGCCTAGGACGCTCTTCCCCCAAATTTCCTCCTGGCTTACTCCCTCACCTCCTGACCATCCATCCTGCCTGGAAGAGCAACCTCTCTGGGCCCACACCCAAGGACTTCCCGCCCCTCTTCGTGGCTTTTTTTCTTCTACAGCACTCATCACCCCCTGGACACAGTATAGGTGCTCTTTTCCTTTCTTTGTTTTGCTTTCTAGGGGCCACACCCACTGCATATGGAAGTTCCCAGGCTGGGGGTCGAATCCGAGCTCCAGCTGCTAGCCTCCACCGCAGCCACAGCAACGCCAGACCCAAGCCATGTCTGGGACCTGCACCACAGCTCACGGCAACGCTGGATCCCCGACCTACTGACAGAGGCCAGAGGTTGAACCTGCATCCTCGTGGATAATAGTCAGATTCGTTTCTGCTTCACCACAAGGGAACGCCACTGTGTTCTTTATGTCTTTCCAGCTCAGTGTTTACTACTGGATTCCAGGTCCCTAAAATGGTTCCTGGCACACAGTCAGTGCTCAATAATCATTTGTTGAGTGAATGACTGACCGGAACAGCCAAGACTTGTCTGATGCTTTCCTATGGGCCAGATACTGGTCACACAGTAGGTCGTGTAATCTTCACAACAGCCCTCTAAGAGGGGATTGACCCTCTTATTCCCTCACTTTGAATATGAGGGACACTGAGGCGCAGAGAGGTGGACACAGCCGGGAGCAGAAAAGCAGACAAGCCAGCTCCAGAGTCTGTGTGCTTAAATAGGATGCCTTCCTTCCTCCCTCAAAACTAACATTCACCGAGGACTTCCTCTGCGCCGGGCAGTAAGCTATGCCTGCGGCGTGGATCACCTCATTACAGGGACGGGGGGTGATGATCACACCCATTTCCAGATGGGCAAATGGAGGCCAACAGAGCGGCAAAGCCCTGTGCCCAAGGTCACACACCAAGCGAGTACGTGATAGGGCTCAGATGGCCTGGTGGCAGCAAGGGATCCAGCCCGGGAGGCCCTTCCACCTTCATCCACACCCTCTCACCTTCCGCTTGACAAACTTGTCCCAGTAGTTGCTGGGGAAAGACCTGCCGAGAGAGAGGCCAGGAGATGTTAGGGCGGGAGGGAATGGGGGCACCCACCAGGGCAGGGGCGGCATGGAATTCCAGCGCCTTTCGCACAGGGGACGCCACACAGTAGGGTCACCTCTCATTCACGGTCAGGCTGTAAAGACCCCAGGCCAGGTGACATGTGCCCAGCGTCAACCCTTCCCCCACCCCCGGAGCCCAGAGGAGGCAGGAGGCTTGCATTCGAAACCAGGACATGCAAAGACCCCAGAACTGCCCTCAGAGGGGAGGAGTCGGGTTGGCAGCCTGGCCCTCTTCCGGCTCCAGGGAGTGCTGTGCTCTCTCACTGATCTATCTCATTTTATTTGATGATTCTGGCCCTTTATTTACCAGTTCTCTAGCTGATGAGATGATGCCCTAACATCCTGCAAAGGTGGCCAATGAGTTGTGTGTGGAGGGGGAGTGGAGTAGATTTATTATGAATCCATGGATTTAGACCTCAAGTCGTGGCACTTCCTATCTTTATTGATGCTCATATGGTCCCTGCTTTGTCCTCAGAGAGCCCCTTCTAGCTGGCGGCTGGGTCCTTTGGGCATGTCACCATTTCTCACTCTGCTTTCTGACACAGGAGATAATCCAGGCTCATCTTACACCTTCCTGCCCCAGCCCTGAAATCTGCCACTTCTCCAGGGAGCTTGGTTCCTTGTTGCAGGAAATGGTATTTAGAAGTTGAGGTCTTGGCAGACACTATTTCATTTTTTTTTCTTTTTAGGGCCGCACCTATGGCATATGGAAGTTCCAGGCCAGGGGTCCAATCAGAGCTACAGCTACAGCCTATGTCACAGCCATGGGAACATCACATCCGAGCTGCATCTGTGACCTACATGGCAGCTTGTGAGGCCAGGGATCAAACCTGCATCCTCACGGACACTATGTTGGGATTCTGACCTGCTGAGCCACAACTCAGCCACTTCTCTAAGTTCCAAATAGTGTCTGAAACTCCCAGACACTACTTTTTTTTTTTTTTTTTTTTAGGGCTGCACCCATGGCATATGGAGGTTCCCAGGCTAGGGGTCTAATCGGAGCTGTAGCTGCCAGATATGGCAACGCTGGATCCGAGCCATGTCTGCGACCTACACCACAGTTCATGGCAACGCTGGATCCATAACCCACTGAGAGAGGCCAGGGATCGAACCTGCGTCCTTATGGATCCTAGTTGGGTTTGTTAACCAATGAGCCACCAAGGGAACTCCCCTGGGCTCAGTTTAAAAATCAAATGATTTCATAGATTTCCCACTCATGGCACCTGGCGAGAATCACATGCGGGGACAATTTAAAAGGCAGGTTTCTGGGCTCCTCCCCAC
The DNA here is from genome assembly GCF_016906955.1 of Phacochoerus africanus. Lineage (NCBI taxonomy): Eukaryota > Metazoa > Chordata > Mammalia > Artiodactyla > Suidae > Phacochoerus > Phacochoerus africanus. The sequence goes on along the minus strand of NC_062551.1, from coordinate 47,487,419 downwards.
TGAACCAGAATCTCCAGGGCTGGAGTCCAGGAACCTCCATGTGTCACCAGCACCGCCCAGGTACCGTAACGCCCAGGACATCTGTATTACGAAGAGGAAGATGAAGCCTTGGGGAAAATGGGTCAGAACCAGCAGTGACTGGAACCCCATCTTTTGAGGCCTGGGCTGGGACTGGAGTACAAGCCCAGCTCTGCTTCCCCATCCAGCCCGGGGCGGAGGGGTGCGGGCCCCTTACGGCGTGTTGAGCACCAGCCGGTCCCACTGCCCCTTCACGTCATCGTCCTCGGGCTGCTCTGTGATGTAGAGGCCGTCAAACTCCAGCTTCCGGGCCAGTTCCTTCTCCCGCTTAAAGATCACCAGGGGCACCTAGATTGTGCAGGGAGGCCAAGGGGCGGGCATCAGGAGACCGCAGCCCCAGCGGGAGCCAGGAGATGTTGTGGGAGCCTGCGGGAGACCCCCCCCCCCGTCAGAGGCGCGTTCCCTGAGGGAGGAGGGCAGTCATGTGGAAACGTGGTCAGAGGGTCAGCGCCAGGGATGGGAAGAAATACAGGGGAGCGCCCAGAAGTGGTGGCGGCTGCAGCCTGCGGCCTCCCAAGAGGAGGAGGAGGAATCAAATGAGCAGGCGAGAGGAAGTGGGAGAGAGGTACAGCATTCCAGGCAGAGGGAACAGCATATGCAAAAGTTCTAAGCCAACCTCCGTTGGTCCAGTTGTAAAATATCAAGGTTTGCTAGGCCCTCCGATCTCTCAGAGCCCATCCTGAAGTTTTCCTAACACACCTGATGGGGCATCACAAACTTCAGGCATAGCTGGTGTCGGAATCCACATCCTCCTATTAGCACCCATGTTATGGCTGAGGCCCACAGACCCTCACAGACACTGATGACAAATTTTGCTTCTTGATCCAGAAATGAACACTGTCATAGGGTAGTGACCCTCATCCAATCGCAGCCTGAATATCATCCTTGCTGAAGACCTGAATCCTGCATTCAACCCCCCAGCCCTTGTCCCAACGGGGGGCCCCCTCCATCCCAACTGCTGTGTGAGATCCCCAGCCCCTGCCCCAAGTCCTCTCAGCTGGTGTCCCCATCCCCCCGCAAACACACACAAGCCCCAAGGCTGTGGTCATGGCCCACCTTGAGGCAGTTGTAGCCTATGATGCAGAGAAAGGCCACCAGCGTGTGCAGCAGGCTTAGGCAGCGCAAGGCGGGCTCCATGTAGCCCGTGCTCTCCTCCAGGAAGTAGTACACCATGTTCTCGTCCTCGTCGCCTTCCACCTCCTCTCCGGCCCCGGAGCCCCAGCCAGAGCCGCCACCAGAGCCTGCACCTGACAGGTCCCCGGCTGCTGAGCCCTCCATGTCATCCTCCCCTGGTGGAGAGTCCGAGACCTAAAGGGGGACAGAGGTCAGTCAGGGTGGGGACCCTGGTGTCCCGGCCACTGGTCTGCCATACCCAGAACCCGTGAACAAAGCCTCTGACCCCGAGGCCCTTGTCCGATAGTCTTGGCAGGACTGTCAACTAAGATCAAGGGGTGAGCCCAGGACCCTAGCTAGCAAATCCGACTCTGTCCTGGGACTCTGACTATTGAACCCAGTGACAGGAGGACTGAAAATAGAGTTGGTTCATCTTGACTGTCAGTGGATCCCTCAAGAGACTAATGTGAACACTAATATTAACACCAATACTAACGTTTGTAGGAGCTAACATTTCTACAGCACCTTTCTCTTCCAGGTACTATTTTAAGTGCTTTATACGCGTCGACCCCCTTAACTCCCAGAGCTCTAAGATGTAGACGCTGCCATCACCCCTTACACAGATCAGGAAATTAAGGCGCTGAAAGGTTAAGCACTTTGCCTAATATCATGCAGCTAGTGACTGGCAGAGCCAGCATCTGACGCCGCAGAAGCCATGCTCTGATCACTCTGCTAGACGGCCTCTCTGTCCTGTCATCTAGATCCCTGGCAAGACCCTGAGGGTCCCTTTGTCCTTTGAGAGGCCTGATTCTTAGCCTTCTCCCTCTATTTCATGAGCTGCCCATTTCCTCCTCCCCACACATTTCTCTTTAGCTCATGCAAAAGCCAAAAGATGGAACTGAATCAGTGGTGTTGCCGAGGTGCAGGGTGAGTGTGGAACCCAGAACTGGCTCCCTGCTATAATTCCTGCAAACACTCAGGCATCTGTTCCAGAGCAACCCAGATACCCACACTCATCCCCACGGGGGTCCCGAGATCCAGGTGTCCAGCCTGAACTTTCCTGAGGACCCTGAGCCCAACACTTTGTCCCTGGTGAACAGCAAGGGCCCTGGGAACATGCTAGGGGCTGAGCCTCCCGCCCCACAGCCCAGATGAGCGCCTGGTCCTCCTGGCCCCTCTTGAGCAGCACCTTATAAAACAGCAAGATGAAGTTGATGGCAAATGCCAAGAAGAGGGCAAGGAATCGCAGAGTGTAAAAGTTCCGGGAGAGGTAGTTCTAAGACGAGGAGAGAAAGAGAAAGACAGAGCTCACAGTCCACCCACTTTGCTGGAGAAGTCACCCCATCACACCCAAGACTCAGGCACCGCAGTCCTCGGTATCTGGCCCCACAACCTCCCACTTACTGACAGCTCACTCTGTACACCCAGGCCGGGGCTACGAGCTTTATAGGCATGAACCTGTTTAATTCTCACCGCGACCCTCTGAAGTGGGTGCTGCTGATAGGCCCATGTTATAGACAAGGATGGAGGATGGGGGTGGGAAGCCGAGGCCAGTGGCTCCAGGTGAGCAAGGGTGTGGGGGCTGGAAAAGGATGCTGAACAGTCCAGGGAGCCAAGGGAGGACCACCTAAACATGCTGCCCTGTGCCTGGGTTCTGCTCTGTCTGGGGACATCTCTGCCCTCTGCCCCAGCCTGGGTTCCCCTCAGAGCTGAGTCTGGCATAGGTGGGCTCAAGAGCAGGGTGGGGGGAGAGGTGGTGTGAAGGCTGGGTTTCCCTGGGCAAGGAGGCTTCGGGGTGCCCTTGCTGGGTCCTCACCAAGAACTTCACCCTCTGTACTTCCAGTTCTCCCCAGAATTCCAGGCCCCCGCTTCCAGCCTCCTCCTTCTTTGGAGGGGGTGGAGGAGGAGCTGTCTTCTTGGGGGGCTCTGGTGGGGGCTTGGGGACTTCTTCCTTCTCCCCATTCTCAGCACTGCAGGGCAGGACACAGAGAGAGTGAGGAGGTACCTGGGAAATGCATTCATTCATTCACCCATCCATCCATTCATTCATTCAAAGCCACAGGGCCCACCCCATGCCTGGTCCAGGTCTAGATGGTGCTGGGGACATAGTGGTGAGACAACCTCCAGCCCTGTCTGCATGGGGCTCCAGTCCTGTCACCAGGCCCCAGAGTGATCAGGGCTTGGATGGGGTAAGTTCAGGAGACACCTCTTCAACTTGGCGGGGGGGGGGGGGGCGGCGGGGGGCGGTATCAAGGTTGGCTTCCTGGAGAAGGAGACATGTGAGCCAAGATGGGAAGGAGGAAGAAGGTTGAGATGAAGCGTGGGGGAAGGTGCTGCAGGCAGCAGGAGTGGCTGGTAGAAAGGCTTGGGGGTAAGACAGGAGCATTCCTTTCTCTTCTGCCTTTCACAGAGCCCCTCCTCGGGGCCGGGGCCTGGACCATGCTGAGGTCACAGGGTGACCAGGGCAGCTTTAGGCCCTGACCTCAGGAGGCTCCCGGTCCAAGAAGGAAGCAGCGATGGGGCCGGGCCTCCTTGGACCTCAAAGCCACTTACTCAGCTTTCTCAGGCTCTGGCTCCGGCTCCGGCTCCGGCTCCGGCGGCAGCTCCTCTTCCTCTCCATCCACCTGGTGGCAGGGTGAGCATCAGGACTGAGCCCGCACCCCCAGTACCTCTCAGGGCTGACCTGCCCGTTCCTCTCTGGGTCCCCTTCTGGCTGTTTCCCCTGGGCAATCCAACCTTTGCTCTCCTCCCACCTCCCAGAAGAGGGATTACAAATTCTTTAAGAGGGAAAAATGAGGCTGGAGAGGTGAGGTGCCTTGCCTAAAACACTGCAGAGTCAGGCTGAGTCCAAGTGGAGCTCTTCCTCCACCAGGGCTTCCCATCACCTTGACAACCGCAGCCCCCTAGACCTCATCACCCTGAGGGCCTGGGCATGCTCTAGGGGCCTCTGTCCCGTGGGCTACTTAATTCCCCACCCCCTCCGTATCTCTTTCCCAGGGTCCCTAACCCTATCTTGGGTCTTTTTAGTTCTTGTCCCATTTCCCCTCTAATTTGGTCTTTGGATCTCTTGTCCTCTCTGGCCCCAGTTATCTTTTTCTCTGTTTCTCCCAGACGCACAACCACCCGGCCGCCTGGTCTCCATCTCTGCATCCATCTCCACGCCTGTCTCCACATATCTCTGAGGTTCCTCTTTCTCTGCACACGCCACCCACCCTCTGTTATTAGAGTCTCTCCTTCCCTCTCTCGCCCTCCATCCTACCCCCAAAGACTTGAGAACCCTGCAGCCCCTGCCCGCAGGCTCACCCCCAGCTTCCTCTTGATGATAGGGGAGCCCTCGGGCGTGGGCGGCTCCGCAGGCGTCGTGTCACCCATGTCCCCGAGGCCGCCAGCCCCTTCGGGCCGGAAGGGGCCCCCTTCGGCCACGGCCACAGCCCCGTCTGCGCCTCCCGGGCCGGCCTCCTGCACCGCCACCTCCTCGTCGCCCGCGCCCTCCAGGGCTTCGCCCGCGCCCTCGCCCGCGCCCTCGCCGTCCGCCTCGCCGCCGGGCCCAGCCGGCTGCTCGCCGTGCACCTCGTCGCCCGTGGGATCGGGCATGCCCGCCAGGAGCTCGGTCACCGTCACCTTCTTGGCACCCTCCACCAGGCCGCCACCAAAGAGCGAGCCCCAGAGCAGGCGCAGCGCGCCCGCCGCCGCCCCGGCGCCCGCCGCCCCCGCGTGCGCCAGCACCGCCCAGATCAGCGCAGCCAGAGCCGTGGCCGCCTCCCGCGCTGTGAGCCGCCGCAGCCGCCGCACGCGCCGCCGCAGGCTGCGGTAGCTGAGGCCGCGCAGGACCCGGCTCGTGGCCGCTGCCAGCCGCGCCGTCAAGCCGGCCGCCGCGGTCCCCGCCGCGCCCTCGGGCCCCACCGCGCCCTCCTCCGCGCCGTCAGCGCCCGCCTCTGCCAGGCCCGCGCCCTCGTCCTCGTCCTCCTCCGGCTCGCCCTCGGGCTCCGAGATCTGCGCGGCGATCTGCATCTCAAAGATGGTGTCCTCGCAGAAGCTCACGAAGAGCTCCATCTTCTCCGACTCGCCGCCCTCGTTCACCACGTCGAAGATGAACTGACGCTTCGACTCCTTCACCTGCACCGAGGGGCAGAGGGGACGTGATGGGGAGCCGTCCAGTCTGCAGGGACTTGGGACAAGGGCGGTCGCAGCTGCGAGCGTTCGCCGCAGCAGCCACCGTTTTAAGCGACGGTCGTTGTTTTTATTATTAATCACAAACCTATGCAGTGCTTGCTGAAGATGCACTTGTAAACAGAACTTCAGCAAGGCCGGCCCCAGATCAAGTATTTCACATATGGTATCCAAGTAATCCTCACAAACCATCCTAGTTAGGGGCTATTATCCATCCCTGTTTCATAGATGAGGAAATGGAGGCCCACATAGTCAAGGGCTCAGAGTGATGCAGCTGAGAGGTGGTGGGTGTAGGATGCCAATCCCCCACAAGCTGGTTCCAGAATCGATGGTTTTGGCTCCCCCACCTCGCCAGAGCAGGTGTCTAATTGGAGCTACAGCTGCCAGGCTACACCACAGCCACAGCCACGCCAGATCGGAACAGCATCTAAGACCCATGCCAGCAGCTTGCTTGCAGTTAACCTACTGAACAAGGCCAGGGATCAAACATCCTCATGGATGCTGGTTGGGTTCTTAACCCACTGAGCCACACAGGAACTCCACTTTTGGCTTCTTTGAGGGACAAAGAATAATGGTTGAGAGCAAAGGTTTTGCAGCCAGCCTGCCTGGCTTTGAATCCTGATTCTGCCACTGAGTTAGAGGTAACTCTCTGGGCCTCAGTTTCCCCATCCGTAAATCAGGGAATAATGATACGACCTATGCATATTATGGTTGGTGTGAGGATTAAACACGTTAATAGAGGTTGAGTGATTAGAACAGTGCCTGGCACCTACTAAATGCCGCACAGTGTCTGCTGTCATAGCACTGCTGCGTGAGTGCTGGCGGGCCTCGTGGGCTCTGGACCCATAGGAGGCGGTGGGAATGGGGAGGAGTGAGCAGGAGGGAGTGGGTGTTTAGAGGACTAACACTGACAGAAAGAGTGCGCACGTGGAGGGCACGTAAGGGGGGGCGGGGGAGGGGGGAAGGGTGGAGCGCCCTCTCAGGTACAAGAGTGTGAGGAGCCAGTGGTGAGCCAGGGCTTCCTGCTGATGATGCACAGACATCCTGGGTGCACGGATGCTGCAATGGCTTTTAAGGCAGATTGGAGAGGAGCATGAGTATACAGTGGTGCCCCAAGAGACACAGGTGAGTGTGCAAAATCTAGGGGGTTCTGTGATGTATGTGAAGAGGCTGCTGCGCAGGAGCCTGTGGGGGGTACCAGGGGCTAAGGGAGGAGTCGGGTGCGAGGTGGGGTGGCGGCATGGGAGGATGTGGGAAGAATGTGACCGTGCCGGGCTCAGTGTGGTCGGCAGACTCGGCAATGTGGTCAGGCTGGGAACGCCTGGGCAAAACCAGGGCGGGGGAGTGCCAGTGTGGGAGGGATCTGCAATCAGATGGTCAGTGCATGTGCAGCAGGATGAGTGTGCAGAGGGAGCCGGGAATCAGTGTAAGAGGGCCTGGAACATGAAGGCAGGGCTCAGGGCGGGGCACAAGCCTAGGTGTGCGTGAGCCAGGTGTCACTGAGGAGATGAGGGGAGGGCAAGCCTCATGGACTGTGAGTGTAAGATGGGAAGGGTGTGCAAGAGCAAGGGGGAGGAGTGTGTAGATGCCTGGGGTCATCTAAGGGACACGTGAGTGCAAGGAGCAGGTAAGGGGCTCGCAGGCTTGGTGTGCATTGCAAGAGTGTGAGCAGGAGGGCCACCTGGATAACAGGGGCAGGGCTGGGTGCTGAGCAAGCATGAGGGGCACATGGGAGTGTGTGAGGTGGGCTCCGGGTGTGCCAAGGGCATGTCAGCAAGTGAGTGTGTAAGGGGCATTTAAACACTTATGAGGAGTTCCCTTTGCAGCTCAGTGGTTAATGAATCCAACTAGGCACCATAAGGATGAGGGTTTGATCCCTGGCCTTGATCAGTGGGTTAAGGATCTGGCATTGCTGTGAGCTGTGGTGTAGGTCACAGACAAGGTTTGGATCTGGTGTGGCTGTGGCTGTGGTGTAGGCTGGCAGCTGTAGCTCTGATTCGACCCCTAGCCTGGGCACTTCCACATGCTGTGGGTGAAGCCCTAAAAAGCAAAAACAAGAAAACAAACAACAACAACAAAAACCCAAAACAAAAATAAAAAAACCACCACTTATGGGCTTGGGCACATCAGGCCAAGGAGTAGGCTTGGCCATCACCCTGGCGGCGGCTCTTGCAGATGAACTGGGGAGGGTGGTCCAAGAGCACGTGGGTGAGCATGGGTGTATCAAGGCATGTGTGGGTGAATGAGTGAGGGGTGAGCAATCATATGGTGTGCCAGAGCTGCAGGAAGGCACACTTGGTATCCCCCGAGTGAGTGTGCAAGAGATGTGCACCCCTATGTGTGCCTAGAATAAGCAGGATGGACACTCGGCATTTGGGGGCATGGGCGGTGACTGGTGAGGGGTGGGCCAGCATATAGGACACCCCAGAGCTCCCAAGGTGAGTGTGCAAAAGAGTGGGTGTGGGCAGAGCAGGGCCAAGAGAGGGCACACCAGAGGCTGCTAGGAAGGTGAGCAAGGTGTATGTCACCACATGGGCTCAAGTAGGAGAGAGTACAGCCATAGCGGGGGCACAGGGCCGCTGCTGCGTGTATGAGGGTTACCTCCATGTGTGGGTCGAGCCTGCAAGAGGTGTTCATGGGAGAACCTGGGATGCGCCGCGAGGGCACAGCAGCGCTCATACAACGTACGCAAAAGGGCGGGCGTGGACTTGCACGAGTGGAGCAGGGGCCCACCAGTCTGCAGAGCAGCTGTGCAAAGTGTGCACATCCCCATGTGGGGTCCAAGGCTGCAAGGAGCATGCCCCGAAGCCCGGGGAGGCGAGCGTGCAGGTTTGCGGGTCCACCCACCTGGGGCATCTCCCACTGGGCGCGGTTGGTCTCCGAGATCTCAAAGTAGATACGCTCGATGCGGCGCGAGGCGCCCATGATCTCGATGCGGCCCAGGTAGGGCCGGAAGTACTCGAGGATGCTCTCCGCCAGCTCGAGGAAGTTGCGCAGGCGCGGGTCGTGCGGCACGTGCTCCGACAGGTTGGTCAGCAGCACAGCCACGTTGAAGCCAATGTCGCGGGCTGGCTCCTGGAAGCGGTTGGCGAACTCCTCGCAGTCGATCATCTCGTTCTCATCCGCTTCAGAGCACGAAAGCAGAAACTGGATTTCCGGACCGGTGAACTGCTTCTGGCTGTCCATGGCCTGGGGTGTGGGCAGGGGTAAGGGGGTGCCGGGGTTAGAGGGGAGTGGCCTAGGGAGCCCCACAGCCCTTGCTGAAACAACTATAGATTTTTCAGACAGCAAAGTCCAGAATCATGTCACCAGCATCCAAGGCTGACACCCTGCCGGGTGGTATGGATAAGGCTATACCACCCCTTAAAATGCTCAATGCTACATTTCCACAGCACTGAGCCACCACCCACCGTCAGATACATTCCATTCTCAGGGACGGTAAGATGTGAATTGATGGAACTCGGCCCTTGTGTAGCAGTTGCCTCAAGCTCCCATCTTGGCGAGTCCCTGCAGGCCTGCTCTGTACAGGCGGCAACTATGGGCTGTACCAGAGGCTCTCCTGAACTTCTGGCTGTGGGTGGGACCCATCCCTTTGGGGTCAGGGAGCAGGAAGAGATGGAGGTATGGCATTTCTCTCCCTGGCCCTCTCTCTATGCTGGCCGTCTCTCCCTCAAAGGTCAGTCAAGCCATCCTGCCCACACAGCTCCTTCTGTCGCCAAGTTAGATAATGACTCTTTCCTCCATACCAGTCCCCTTAAGGCCAGGGCCCTGAATGATACATACCACCACCTCTGCCCCTTCCCCCAGGGCCTTTGCACCCACCTCCCACCATTTCCAGCAACTAAATAATTGGCACCCGACACCATGGAGGCCTCTGAATTCCAACTGGTAATAAAGTCATGTGCCCATCACCCCAGAATGAACGAATGCCCCTGATGACATACTTGTCAACTGCTATATATTTAAGAACTAAAACATGTCAGGTATGCTTGGAGACTTCTGGGTACCCTGCTCGTGTTCCATTCCCCCCGCCCGCCCCCAGGTAACCATCATCCTGGGGTCGGTGCATCCTTCCAAAGAACCATGTGTCACAATGGATGGACCTAGAGGGTATACTTAGTGAAGTAAGTCAGACAAGTATTGTACGTTATCACTTATATGTGGAATCTAAAAAATAAATGAATATAACAAAACAGACACAGACTCACAGATACAGAGAACAAACTAGAACAAACCAATGGGGAGATGGCGGGGGGAGGGGCAAGATAGGGATGGGGATTAAGAGATATAAACTACTATGTATAAAATAAATAAGCTACAAGGCTATACTGCATAGCACAGAGAACATAGCCAATACTTTACAATAATTTTAAATGGAGTATAACCTATAAAATACTGAATCGCTGTGTTGTACATTTGAAACTAATATAATATTGTAAACCAACAATACTTCAATAAAAACAGAAGTATGTGGGAGTTCCTGCTGTGGCACAGTGGGTTAAGGATCCACCTACAGCGGCTTGGATCCCTGCAGAGGCCCAGGTTTGATACCTGGCCCACGCAGTGGGTTAAACGATATGGCATTGCTGCAGCAGCTGTGGCGTAGGTCACAACTGTGGCTTGGATTCCATCTCTGGCCCAGGAAGTTCCATATGCCATGGGTGCAGCCATAGAAATTTTAAAAAAAGAAGTTATGTGTCAATACTTTTACTACTTATATTCTGTCATTTTCTCACACAAAAAAATGGTATCCTGTGCATTATTTTGACTTAAAGAACAGCTAAAATCATGTAATTTTTCTTTTCCACTCAAATGTATGTTGATTCCAAGATCTATCCTTATTATATATGGATCAAATGAAAGCCTTTTCACTGCTGCGTAGTATTCCTCTTTAAAAAATACAACACTCTATCTAGTCTCCTGATGACAGACATTTAGATTGTTTTCAGTTTTGACTTTACAGACACTTTCCTGTAACATTCTCGTGCTGATCTCCAACACACTTTTTTGCAAGAGCTTCTCTGGGGCAGTCTTTCAAATGTTTTGAGTGCACCCACAGTAAGAATGCATTTTACAATGTGACTCAAAAAAAAAAAAAGAAAAAAAAGATCTCGTGACACAATTCTGACTTTCGCTAGGTAATACACTCTGCAGTGTTCCATTCTATTTTATTTTTTAAAGATGCCGGTCATGACTTAACTAAGTCAATTTCATGACCAACAGATGGCTTGCCACATGCAAGCCTGAGAAACGCTGCTCTGGGGTATGATCAGAAGTGAAGTTTTCTGGCTCTAAAAAGTGCTTTGTAGCCAAGAACTTTGCAACATGCTTTCTAAATGAGTAACACGCTTTGCAAATCATGAAGGGCTCTGGAAACCACAGAGCGTGGAGACAAAATCGCACAGGAACTCTACCTGCAACCTGGCTCCTTCCCTTCTGATGCAGTGTAACACGGCCCTTCTTAAAATCCGAACCCTCCGCATGGGACCCGGGACTCCATCCCTTCCGTTTGGTCCTGGACTACGCTCTTGTGAGTTGCTGCTCTCTCTCTGTCACTGTCCATGTGACTATCCCTTTCTTTTGAAACATCTTCTTTTCTGACTATTGTCAGTTTCCTTTGCTGGAAGTTCCTTGTCTTCCAGAGAAGGTCAGAGGGGCTCCAGGCTTGTACTGTGCACGCTTTTCTTGAGACCTGCACACTTCATGGAGATATGAGCAAGGCCCAAGGCTCGGCTGCCGTTCCATGCCAATGGGTGTGAAGTCTACATCCCAGCCCTGACTGCGCCCCAAACACTTACACCCCAAGCCCTACGTGACATTTCTTTGTGAAAAAGGCTACAACTGAACTCTTGATTTCAAAACCTCTCCTCCCACAGTCTTACCCATCTCAGGAATAGCATCGCCACCCCCCAGGTGCTGAAGTTAAAAACCTTTGAGTCATCTTTGATTCCTCTCTTTAATCTCACTGCCCACACCTAATCCATCAGCAAATCTGTCAGTTCTGCTTTCAACAGATCTAGGACACACACACACACACACACACACACACATTCTGTCCCCTCCCTGGCCCCCAACCTGGTTTTGTCCCCCACGAGACCACCTCAGCAACCTCCACCCGGGACTCCCTGCTTCTCTTCTGTCCCCACAGTCCCTTCCCCACACATAGATGGAGGGACCCTATAAACATCTGAGTCAGGTCACACCCCTCCCCTGCTCAGAATCCTCCTTAGCTCCATGTCACTCAGGTCTGCCCTGCAGCCACCCAGGCCCTGCACCCCTGCCCCCTCACCTCTTAGGCTTAGTTCTTTCCTCTCTCCCCTCAACAGCCTCCTCCAGCCACACCGGCTGCCTCTGCATCCCTCCTGTTCCCACCTTTCAGCCTTTACACTTGCTGTTGCCTTTGCTGGGAAGGACACAACCCCCCCGCGCCTTCCCAGGTAACTTCTAGCTCTCAGCTTCAGTGCCCTTTTCCAGAAAGTCCTTCCCTGACCACTTGGTTTACAGGGCTTATTCCACCCATGCTCGCTCGCACACCGCCCTGCTCCTTCCCTTCAGGCCACGGGTGATGACCGGAAATCATTTCATTTAAGTATTTCCATCTGCCCCTTCCCCACTAGGCTATCAGCTCGGAGGGTGGGGTCTCTGTTTTGTTCACCAACAGGTGTTCAGTGCATCCTTGTCAAGGGAATTGAGCATCTGGAAAACTGAGAAGAATTTTAACTCTGTTACAACTTTTGGAACTTGAGAAGTCCTTCTTTTTTTTTTTTTTAAGGTACAAATACTATGCAAAGAAGTATGGAGATACCTCAGAAAACTAAATATAGAACTCCCAAACGACCCAGCAATCCCACTCTTGGGCATATATCTGGACAAAACTTTCTTTGAAAAAGACACATGTACCCGTATGTTCATTGCACCGCTATTCACAATAGCCAAGACATGGAAACAACCTAAATGTCTATCAACAGATGACTGGATTAAGGAGATGTGGTATATACACAATGGGGTACTACTAAGCCATCAAAAAGAACAAAATAATGCCATTTGCAGCAACATGGGTGGAACTAGAGACTCTCATACTAAGTGAGGTAAGTCAGAAAGACAAATCCCACATGATATCACTTATATCTGGAATCTAATATACGGCACAAATGAACATTTGCACAGAAAAGAAACTTATGGACTTGGAAAACAGACTTGTGGTTGCCGAGGGGGAGGGAGAGGGAATGGGATTGCCTGGGAATCTGGGGTTAATAGATGCAAACTATTGCCTTTGGAATAAGCAGCGACATCCTGGTGTACAGCACTGGGAACTGTATTTAATCACTTATGATGGGGCATGATGGAGGATAATGTGAGAAAAAGAATGTATATATGTAAGTGTGACTGGGTCACTTTGCTGTACAGTAGAAAATTGACAGAATGCTATAAATCAGCTATAATGGAAAAAATAAAAATGGTTAAAAAAAAAAAAAGAAGTCCTTTTTGGAGTTCACTATGTGGTGCAGTGGGTTAAGAATCTGACTGCAGCAGCTCAGGTTGCCACAGAGGTTCAGATCCAGTCACTGGCCTGGTGCAGTGGGTTACCAGTGGTGCAAAGATCCCATGTTGCCGTAGCTGCTGCATAGGTCACCACTGAGGCTATCAGATTCACTCCCTGGCCCAGGAACTTCCATATGCTGTGGGTGTGGCATATGGATTATAAAAAAGAAGTCTTTTTTTTTTTTTTGGCCATGCCCAAAAAACTTCCATGTGCTATGGGTGTGACCAAAAAAACAAAAACAAACAAACAAACAAAAATCCTGAACGGGCCTTTTTTTTTTTTTTTGTCTTTTTGCCTTTTCTAGGGCTGCTCCTGCGGCATATGGAGGTTCCCAGGCTAGGGGTCCAATCGGAGCTGTAGCCACCAGCCGAGGCCAGAGCCACAGCAACGAGGGATCCGAGCCGCGTCTACAACCTACACCACAGCTCACGGCAATGCCGGATCCTGAACCCACTGAGCAAGGCCAGGGATGGAACCTGCAACCTCATGGTTCCTAGTCGGATTCATTAACTACTGCACCACGATGGGAACTCCTGAACCTGTCTTTTAAACTTTAAAAAAACTGAAAAGCATGTTGTAAAATACCAGATTTGTAAAGAGCGAGAGAATTCATATAATGCTTTGCATTTTGGAAACCATATGATAATGCTTGGAAAAGGCTGAACATTTAGAAATGAGAATATTGCCCTTTTGCAATCTCTAATGGACTAAAGTGTCTGGGCATTGAATACCAATGGTTGCTGACATCACAAAGGGAGAGATGATGGGCCAAGCTGGGCCTCTTGATAGATGTATGAAGTTCCACAAAGGAAGGTGCTGGCAAAAACCAACAAAAACAAAACCCGCCAGGAGTTCCTATTGTGGTGCAGCACAAATGAATCCAAATGGTAACCACATGGGGTTGCCGTGAGCTGTGGTGTACGTCACAGACACAGCTTGGATCCCGCATTGTTGTGGCTGTGGTGTAGGCCGGCAGCTGTAGCTCTGATTTGACCCCTAGACTGGGAACTTCTATATGCCGTTAAAAAGCAAAACAAACAAAACCTCTCTAAACCTGAATCTGATGGAACTTTTTAACCTAAGTCCCAGTTTACAGGAAATGCAGGGGATGAGGAGAACATTAAATGACACCACCAGGTCGCATCAGCCAGATCTTAGCTATGGGAAACTCCACAACAAGGACAGTACCAGCTAAGGACAGCCGAGAGCCACGTGTGGCTCCTGAGCCCTTGTATCGAGGCTGGTGCCAAGTGAGATGTGCTGACAGTGTAAAATACACATAGATTTTAAAGACTTAGTATAAAAAAGGAACTTAAGGGAGTTCCCGTCGTGGCGCAGTGGTTAACAAATTCGACTAGGAACCATGAGGTTGCGGGTTCCATCCCTGGCCTTGCTCAGTGGGTTCAGGATCCGGCATTGCCGTGAGCTGTGGTGTAGGTTGTAGACGCGGCTCGGATCCCTCGTTGCTGTGGCTCTGGCCTCGGCTGGTGGCTACAGCTCTGATTGGACCCCTAGCCTGGGAACCTCCATATGCCGCAGGAGCGGCCCAAAGAAATAGCAAAAAGACAAAAAAAAAAAGGAACTTAAAATATCTAGTAATTTATATTGACTGTATGTTGAAATAATATTTTGGTAAAGTAGGTTAAATAAAACATATTAAAAATAATTTTTCATTTCTTTTCACTTTTTCAAAAGTGTGGTACTAGAACTTTTTTTTTTTTTCCTTTTTAGGGCCTCACCTACGGCATATGGAGGTTCCCAGGCTAGGGGTCGAATCAGAGCTGCAGCTGCTGACCTACACCACACAGCCACAGCGACGCCAGATCCAAGCCACATCTGGGACCTACATCACAGCTCACAGCAATGCCAGATCCTTAACCTACTGAGCGAGGCCAGGGATCGAACCCACAACCTCATGGTTCCTAGTTGGATTCGTTAACCACTGCGCCATGAGGGGAACTCCGAGGAACTCCTGGAACATTTTCAACTATATCTGTTGCTCACCTTGTATTTCCATCGGGCGGTGCTGCTCTATAGGACCAACAAGGGGTCTCTAGCTGACAAGCTGCCAGGAAAGGGAAAAATGATGGAGGCAGCAGTAGATAAAAGGAGCTTTAGAGAAACATCAACCAATTGCACTGGGTGGCCTTGTTTGGATCCTGATTCAAAGAAATTTCAAAAAATTATATGAGGTATTTAGGAGACCTGGAATTTGAATACCGACCATATTTGATGAGTTAGTGAACTGTGGATCATTTTTATTTTGTCTTTATTGCTGTGTTTTCAGTTGGAAGTGATAAAGACATTGTGGCTTGTTAAACAAAAGGAAAGCCTTTTGAGACCATATGTTCTTTGGTTCCATTTACATGACGTGTCCAGAATGGCAGCTCTACAGAGACAGTCGATTAGTGGTTGCCAGAGGCCTGGGTGGGGGAAATGGGAAGTAACTCCTAAAGGATATGGGGTTTCTTTTCCGGGGTGATAAAAAATGTTCTAAAATTAGATTGTAGCAATGGTTGCACAATTCTGTGAATATGCCAACAAATATTAAATTGTACCCTTTAAGTGGGTGAATTTTATAGTATGTGAATTATAGCTCAATAAAGATGTTTCTCAAAGGAAGTTTTTTCTTTTTCTTTTTTTGGTCTTTTTAGGGCCGCACTTGCAGCATATGGAGGTTCCCAGGCTAGGGGTCCAATGGTCCAATCGGAACTGCAGCTGCTGGCCTACACCACAGCCACAGCAACGCAGAATCCAAGCGGAGTCTGCGACCTACACCACAGCTCACAGCAATGCCAGATCCTTAGCCCACTGAGCGAGGCCAGGGACCGAACCCGCATCCTCATGGTTCCTAGTCGGATTCGTTTCCGTTGAGCCATGACGGGAACTCCTCAAAGGAAGTCTTTTAATTTAGAGATAGATAACAACAACAAAAAATGCTAATTAAAAAAAATAAAGAAAACCACAAGATAGTACTGACCAAGAATAAGTGAGCAGCCAGTAATGTGTTTTTATCCACCAGGAAGGCCTTTCCAAACTGTAAGAGACATTTTGGAATCTGCAAAGTACTTACTGGAGCTATGTTTTGCAAACTGTCAAGAACTCTGTCAACCAGAAAGAATGTGGGACACCCT
This sequence comes from Phacochoerus africanus, assembly GCF_016906955.1. Lineage (NCBI taxonomy): Eukaryota > Metazoa > Chordata > Mammalia > Artiodactyla > Suidae > Phacochoerus > Phacochoerus africanus. The sequence goes on along the minus strand of NC_062551.1, from coordinate 47,471,381 downwards.
CAAACAATCCTGTATATTTTTCAATGCAGACTTACATATGAATGGAAATGTAGAAATAAACATCCAGAGATATGTACACCAAAAAGATAACCTCGGCAGCCTTCGGAGATGTGGGATGACAACAGGCTTGGGGTGGAGGCCAAAGATGACTCCAACCATAGCTTAAGTTCTGAATTTCTTTCTTCTGTTTGTTTTGTTTTTTGCCCACACCCGCAGTATGGTAAGTTCTGAATTTCTTTTTTTTTCTTTTTTCTTTTTTTTTGCCTTTTCTAGGGCCGCTTCCTGCGGCATATGGAAGTTCCCAAGCTAGGGATCTAACCGGAGCTGTAGCTGCCGGCCTATGCCAGAGCCACAGCAACGCGGGATCTGACCTATACCACAGCTCACAGCAACGCCAGATCCTTATCCCACTGAGCAAGGCCAGGGATCGAACCCGCAACCTCATGGTTCCTAGTTTGATTCGTTATCACTGTGCCATGACGGGAACTCCCTGAATTTTTTTACAAAAGGATTCTTATATTACCTCTTTTGTTAAAAATTAATGAAATATTTGAAATAATTTTCTACATAAAAATCAAGTCTTAAGGGAGTTCCCCCTGCAGTGCAGCGGGTTTGGAATCTGACTGCAGCAGCTCAAGCAGATCAATCCCCATCCTGGCTCCGTGGGTTAAAGGATCTGGCATTGCTGCAGCTGTGGGGTAGGTCACAGCTGTGGCTCCAATTCAGTCCCTAGTCTGGGAACTTCCATATGCTCCCAGTGCAGCCATTAAAAAAAAAAAAAAAAAATCCAGACTTAGGCATGGCCAAAAAAAAATACCCCAAAACACTATAGGCAAAGTCGAAAGTCAAACAATGAAGTAGGAAAAAGAAGTGCATCCATATCACTAACAAAGTTATAATTACCCAAATATATAAAGAAGTCTTTATATATCAAGAAGAAAAACACCAATATCCCAATAGAAAAGTAAGCCAAGGGTACAGTCAATTCACCAAACAAGCAATACAAAAGAAGTAACATGAACAGGTGCCTAACTGCACTCATAACAAGAGAAATGTAAATTAAAACTGTCCTGTAATACCCTTTTTCACCTATCTGATTGGCAAAAATCCAAATGTTTGACAATGCGGTCTGGTGGTGAGGCTGTGGGGAAATAGGCAGTCTCACATGTTGCTAATGAGAAGAAAAACAGAGGGCGAAATCTGTCCAAAGGACATATGCATGTACCTTTTAACCCAGCAATCCCACTTCTGGAAGTTTATCTTTAGCTATAACTGCACACACAAAATGATGTACATACAAGGGTAACTGTTTCGAGGAGTCCATAAGGAGCCTTCTTTAACACACTTACTTCCATCTGCTAGAAATCTGCATGACAAACTTATAAGATCTGTGCTAAAAACAGCACCTTTGTGCAGTGCACAACTTGCACAACTGTCCCTGGCATTCCCTAATAACAGCATGTGTTGTAATGGCACAAGAATGAGAACAAAGCAAGTGTCCATCAACAGGGAGTAATCAAATAAACTATAATATATACACAAACTGGAATACTGGATAGCTGCAAAAAAAAAAAATCATAATAATCAGGATACACCCCGTATCTCCAGAATATAGTGTTAAGTGATATAGGCTAATGTATATAGTTTATTGCCTATTATATAAGAGGAAAATAACAATATCTGGAGAAAATGATAGGATACAAATAAACTAATGCTCACCACAGTGGGAGTGAGGTAGCACAGGTAGAGAAAGGGGCAGGAATGAGACCTCACTTCATACTTTGTTGCACTTAACTTTTTAAATTACGTGAATGTTATTATTTATTAAAAAATGAAGCCAATGCATCTTTAAAATTACAGGTTGTAACTGTGTGAAACAGATATTGAGCTACATAATGCTATGTACATGACATCAAATCTTGGGATGTGTGAAGCCCTGAATAGTTGGGAGGGAGGGATCGCTTCCCATTTTTTAAAAAAAAAGTCATCTTATAACTGAAAGTTATACCTTTTTACCAGCCTCTCCCTATTTCCCCCACATCCCTCCTCATGGAAACCACTCTGTTTTCTACTCTCAGTTTCTATGAGTTTGACTTTTTTTTTTTTTAGATTCCACTGAAATGACACCATGCAGTGTTCATCTTTCTTTGGCTGGCTTTATTTCACTTAGCATAACACCCTCCAGGTTCATCCATGTTGTTGCAAATAGAAGGATTTCCTTTTTTTTTTTTCTTTTTAAAGCTGAATAATATTTCACTGTGTGTGGACATATATACACACATGTACATACCACATCTTCTTTATCCATTCTTTTTTTTTTTTTTTGGCCATGCCTGCTGCATGTGGAAGTTCCAGGGCCAGGGATTGAACCTGAGCCACAGCAGCGACCCAAGCCAAACAGTGACAAAGCCAGATCCTTAACCTGCCGAGCTACCAGGGCACTTCTTCATTCATCCACTGACAGCCACTTAGGCTATTTTCACACCTTGGCTATTGTGAATAATGATGCAATGAACTTGAGAATGCAGATACCTCTTTAAGATAATAGTTGTATTTCCTTTGGATAAATAGCTGGAAGTGTGACTGCTGGGTCGTATGTACGGTAGTTCTATTTTTAATTTCTTAAGGAACCTCCATTCTCTTTTCCATAGTGGTTATACCAGTTTACATTCCCACTAACAATGGACAAAGTTTCCCTTTTCTTTGTATTCTTGCCACTCTAGTTATCTCTCGTCCTTGTGCTGATAGCCATCCTTACAGGTGGGAGGTGATACCTCATTGAGGGATTTTTTTTTTTTTTTTTTTTTGCTGCACCTGTGCACATGGGAGTTTCCAGGCCAGGGACTTAATCTCAGCCACAGCTGTGCCTAGGCCGCAGCTGTAGCAATGCTGGATCCTTAACCTACTGGCTACAGCAGGAACTCCTAAGCACTTTTCTTATACCTGTTGGTATACTAGCATCCATGAGGACACAAGTTCAATCCCTGGCCCCTCTCAGTGGGTTAAGGATCTGGTGTGGCCTTGAGCTGCAGTGTAGGTTGCAGACATGGCTTGGATCTAGCATGGCTGTAGCGTAGGCCAGCAGCTATAGCTCCAATTCAACCCCTGGCCTGGGAACTACCACATGCCATGAGTTAGGCCCTAAAAGGAAAAAAAAAAAAAAAGAAAGTAACATGCTGGTCTTGAGAGTAGGGCTCGACTCCCCAGATAGGGCCTGGCACCCAGGAAGTGCTCACTGACTATTTACTAGGCTAGATTAATGGGCGAATCTGGAGGCAGTACACTCTGGTCAAACCCCAGATGTGTTAGTTGCTAGTCGTGTGACCTTAAGCACGTTACTTTAACCTCCCTGTGCCTCAGTTACCACTTTTGTACAATGGGGAAGAGAAAATAGGCCTCACTACATAAGGCTTGTTGTAAGGATTACATTAATATTCATTCACACACAGGACCTGGCACAGAGTGGGAACATGATACATATTAGCTGCTTCTTCCTGAAGGTGGAGGGCTCAGGGCTCAGGGCCGGGCATGCTTAAGAGGCGGGGAGGGCTGAGCAGGGAATGCGGGGGTGGTGGGTGGAGGTGGGTGGGGTGGGGGGGTGGATTGGGGGGGGGGGGTCCCAGGAGGGTGTGGCTCAGACGCCCAGGGACTCAGGCGTGGCTGTGGCAAGGAAGTGGCCAGGGCGGCAAACGCTTCCAAGACGACGACGAGTCAGAGAGATTCAGGGGTGAGGGATCACTGGTGATCTGAGGTGGGGTAGTTTCGGGAGAAGGGCAGGGACCGAAGCCAGCAAGCCCCGAGTCAGGGAAGGAGTGGGAGGTGAGAAAGGAGTGAGTGTGGGTAGAGGTGTGGCTGAGAAGGGGCAGGGGAGAGAGAGGCAGGGACGCTCTCAGGGGACAACTGGGAGGCTCAGGGCTCTTTATGTTTAACTCAGGAGACCCTGGGCTTATTTAAACGCTGATGGACAACAGCGATTGCAAGCTCCAGAATAAAATAAGAAGCCATGAGTCCACACGGATATAACTGAATAGATGAATAAATACACAGACAAACACATAAATGGAGGAGAAGGGAAAAACTCTTCTTCTAGCAGAGTGGTACCTGATCAGGGTAAGGGGTCCAGGGAAGTTAGAGAGCCGCCCTGCGTCACCTGCCACAGCCATCATCATTTCCAACAAGAACCACGGATGGATACTACCCCGAACGGCTGCACAGAATATTCACCTGGTCTCAAAACGCATCCTCACAAGATACCAAAGGGAATGACGGTATCATCACAGTGGAGACGCCAGTAAACGCCACCTTCACCAAGTGAGCCAAGCGAACACCAACTGTAATAGGAAGAGCCCACAGCGTGTGCCTCCCAGCGCGAGGCACTGAGGACACATCACTTCTCTGATGTTCCTGCCAAAGGTGTGCAACCGGAATCATGAAGAACACTCAGACACACCCACACCAAGGGCCAGCCTACAAAACAACTGCCTCTATTCTTCAAAAGTGTCAAGGTCCGAAGAGACGGATCAAGAAAGGGTTCCAGGTTCAAGGGGGCTAAAGAGACGGGATGCCTAAATGCAATCCCTGTTCACAGACGGGACCTCACATGCGGGAGTTCATGGGCCAGGGATCGAACCTGCACCCTAGCAGGGACCTGAGCCACAGCAGCGACACGGCCACATCCTTTAACTGCTAGGCCACCAGGGAGCTCTTCAGACTAGATCTTCAAGAGTGAAAACTGGAGGTCCTGTCATGGCTCAGTGGTTAACAAACCCAACTAGGATCCATGAGTGTGTGGGTTCGATCCCTGGCCCCACTCAGTGGGTCGAGGATCCAGTATTGCTGTGAGCAGTGGTGCAGGTCACAGACGCAGCTTGGGTCTGGCGTGGCTGTGGCTGGGGTGTAGGCTGGCAGCTATGGCTCTGATTCGACCCCTCACCTAGGAATTTCCAAATGCCGCCCTCAAAAGACCAAAAAAAAAAAAAAAAAAAGAAAGAAAAAGTGAAAACTGAATAAAGTCTCTAAGTAGCAGCATTGTGTCAATGTTCATTTCCTTATCTGCATAATGGTTTTCTGGTTATGTGAGGGAATGAACTTGTTCTCAGGAGCTACAGCCGGATGTCTGCAGAGGTAAAGGGGAATCACGACAGAGCAAATGTGCTAAGACGTTAATGTGCAGACAAAATCTGGGCAAAAAGCTACTCAGAAATTTTACGTACAATTCTTGCAGCTTCTCCATAAGACCGAAATGTTCAAAAGAAACATGTAATAAAATGGGGATGGAAAAGACCTGGCAGTAAAAGTAATAAGAGTAGGTCACATCTCTTGTCCGTCCTGTGTCCCAGGCATGGGCTGCTGTCACAGCAGCCCGCGACATAGTGAAGGTGACGATCCTGGCCCCGTCTCGCTAAGAGGCTCAGAGCAGACCAGGGACTTACCTGGGGTTGAAGGCTTAGCAGAGGCAGGTGAGTGGGCTCTTGCATAGAGCTGGTGCCTGCATTTCCCCCAGCAGGCTCCTTATTTAAGCCTTCAGTGGTCATTAATAACGGCTTCTCCCATTAGTCTTATATGCCCCACCGAGGCAGGCCTGTGTCTGTCTCAGTCACTACTGTGTCCACAGTACCAGCGCAGGGCCCAGCACAGAGGAACAATGCAATAGATGTCTATTGAGGCAATGACTGATCTCTCTCTCTCTTTTTTCTTTTTTTTTGTCTTTTCGCCTTTTCTAGGGCCACTCCCTCGGCATATGGAGGCTCCCAGGCTAGGGGTCTAATCAGAGCTGTAGCCGCCAGCCTACGCCAGAGCCACAGCAACTCGGGATCTGGGCCTCGTCTGCGACCTACACCACAGCTCACAGCAACGCCAGATCCTTAACCCACTGAGCAAGGCCAGGGACCGAACCCGCAACCTCATGGTTCCTAGTCGGATTCGTTAACCACTGTGCCACGACGGGAACTCCGATCTCTCTTTATAGTAATAATAATAGCATGACTATGAATAATAATAGAAATCATGGTTTTCATTTGTGTTAATGCACTTCATCTTCAAAACAACTCCAAGGCTGGTTTTATCTCCATTTTACAGATAAGGAAACTGAGGCTCCCCGAGAAGGCTCTTGCCCAAGGCAGGCAGCCAGGAGGGGCATGACTGGCTCTTGGCACCACCCCATCTGTCCCATACCCACCTTCTGGAAGTCCTTCTTGGAGATGAGACCCCGGGGGTCAGTGACATAGTCCTGGAAGGCCTCAGAGCCCACGATGTCCTTGAGTTTCAGGAACATGTCGAAGAACTTGAGGATCATCTCCACGTTGGACGAGGACTCCACAAGCATGTCCACCATCTGCCGGGCAATCATGCCGTTCACCACGTTCCCTGCGGGCAGCCCCAAGTCAGTGTGGCTCAGCAGAGCCTGCTCTCCGGAGCCGCAACGGGCCTGCCTCCCAGCGCCAGGACCCCCTGTGTCGGTGACAGTGGCTTCCGGATCTGCATCAGCAGCAGGGGTGAACCTGGCTGATCCCGTCTTTGTTCACCTCCTCCCCGATGGGGGGGGAGTCATCCTAAAGATAACAGTGGCCTAAGCCAATGGCCCGTCCCAGATGCCATGCCTAGTGCTGCGTGTCATGCCAAGAACCTCATCCTTGTAAGGGAGGCAAGTCACTATTTTATTTTATTTTATTTTTGCTTTTTAGGGCCGCACCCACGGCATGTGGAAGTTCCTGGGCTAGGGGTCTAATCGGAGCTGCAGCTGCTGGCCTACACCACAGCCACAGCAACATGGGATCCCAGCCGTGTCTGTGACCTACGCTAACAGCTCATGGCAACATCGGATCCTTAACCCACTGAGCGAGGCCAGGGATCAAACCTGCATCCTCATGGATGCTAGTCATATTCATTAACCACTGAGCCACAATGGGAATTTCCTGTCACTATAATTTTTTTTTTTTAATGGCTGCGTCTGTGGTATGCGGAAGTTCTCAGGCCAGGGACTGAACCACGCCACAGCAGTGACAATGCCAGATCTTAAACTCACTGAGCCACCAGAGAATTCCACTATTCATTTGTTTGTTAATGGCCACACCCATGACATATGGAAGTTCCCAGGCCAGGGATTGAATCTGAGCCACATCTGCAATCTTTGCCACAGTTGTGTAGCTGGATCCTTTATCCCACTGCAATAGGCCAGGGATCAGATCCGAGCCACAGTTGCAACCTACAATGAAGCTGCAGCAATACCGGATCCTTTAACCCACTGTGCCAGGCTGGGGATTGAACCTGCGTCCTGGTGCAGCAGAGACACTGCCAGCATTGTGCACGCCTAAGTGCAAAGGTTTTTTAAAAGTGTCTCGGCCACCCATCTTACTCAGATTTCTCTGGGGATTCAGTAAATTACCGTATGTACAGCCAGGATTTGCCGCATAGTAAGTGTTTGCTGAGCTTTTTATAGTAACTTCTTCATTAACGCATTGATCCTGGCATGATGTCAGACGGGGTTGGAGGGTGGGGCTCCAGAGGCCCAGATGGCCATTTTTAGGCTCGGCTGCACCTCTGACCCCCCACTCACTGGGTGTTTACCTTCTAGTAGCGACAGCAACATCACCACCATGTCCTTCTGTAGATCCAGCAGCTCCTTCAACAGCTCGATCTGGCTCGAGTCCTAGAGACGCCACATCCCAGGTATGCGAGGTCTCGTCTCGGCAGAGACGCCTCCCCCCCACCTCCAGCTGCTTCCACCCCTCCTCAGCCACCCAGCAGGGCCTAAGATCCCCTTCCTTTCCCCCTCTTACCTCCGAGGGGACCCGAGTCCAGACATGTTCCTCGGAAGCAGGGGAAGGGGCAGAGAGACAAGATTGTGGGGGTGGGGTTGGCACTTGGGGGGAAGTGTGCCCAGTGGGTGACGTGTAGGGCAAGGACTGGCGGGACAGGAGGATGGGAGGAGTATGAGGCTCAGAGAGCAGATGCTTGGGACCAAGAGAGACAGAGACAGACAGGGGCAAATACCGGGGACAATAACACAGATCAGAGAAGGGATGAGAGCTCAGCAGTGCGCCTGGCCTATGGCAGGCACTTGACACATGTCTGTTGAATGAATGTGTGATGGAAAAAATGGGACTATGGGTTCAGGAAGAAGGCTGCAAGGCAAAGCTACATGCTTTCTGGTAAGCCATTTGCGGAGAAGGTGGGGACACACTGCCTCTCCTGTCACAGTGTCTCATGTAGGGCCCCAAGATGTCTCCAACAAGGTCAAAGTTCTGCCTCCTGGTCCTTATTTGTTTCTTTTGTCTTTTATTCCTGAGAGCCTCAACAGGCACGTGGAAGTTCCCAGGCTAGGGGTTGAATCAGAGCTGCAGCTGCCAGCCTACGCCACAGCCACAGAAACGCCAGATCCTTAACCCACTGAGCAAGGCCAAGGATCGAACCCATGTCCTCATGGATCCTAGTAAGGTTCATTACCGCTGAACCACAACAGGAACTTCTCGGGGTCCCTATTTGTATTAGATTAAAGCTACATAAAATTCTCAATATGCAGCTACTTCTCACCAACAAAGTGGTAATTTCCTAAGATTTTACCTAATAAAATGGAGACAGGGGAAAGGAACTAGATAAATGGGATGTATTCTAGAGTTGCTGATTCTTTTTTTTTTTTAGAGCTGCACCTGTGGCACATGGAGATTCCCAGGCTAGGGGTCCAATCAGAGCTGCAGCTGCCGGCCTACACCACAGCCACAGCAACGAAGGATCTGAGCTGCATCTGCGACCTACACCACAGCTCACAGCAACGCCAGATCCTTAACTTGCTGAGCGAGGCCAGGGATCAAACCCACAACTTCATGGTTCCTAGTCAGATTCATTTCCACTGTGCCACGACGGGAACTCCTAGAGTTGCTGGTTCTAATGCTAACACGTTTCCACAATTCCAAAGCTTGGCATTCTGACTCTAAGGTTCCAACATTCTAGGATCTCAAGATCCCAAGATGGGTGAGTGCCTGCCCATGATGCAGCCCCTTGGATGTCGCAACAATCCCACTCTCAGAATGGGACCCACTTGGGCTGCTTGGTTCTAGTGGTGGGACTAAGACCAGGTCTGGCCAATTACAGCTTTCCTTCCCCTAGCCTGGGTGAGTGTTTCAGGAATGGGCATGTGACTCAGTAGTCTAATAATAAGAGAGTATTTCAGGTCTTTTCCTGGACCTAAAGAGGGGTTCTCTAATCTCTGGAGCTGTTCGTGGGGTACATGGAAGCCTGCGGCACCATTTTTCTAGCCCGTGGGGAGAGCCTGCTGAGAACGAAGCCAGGGAGGAGAGAGACATTTCTACTAACAGCACCCCAGGCCCTGAATCTGATCTGGGATTGAACTGATTAAAAAAAAAAAAAAAATTTTTTTTTTTTTTTTTTTTGGTAAGCCACCATTTTACATTGGATTTCTAGCCCTTGTGATTTAACCCACAGGTTTTAATTAATTCTGCAGGATTTGGGACTCTAAGATACCAACATTCTCCAGAATTTTAAGATTGCTCAACAGCTCGACTTCAACTCACTGACACTAAGAAACTGCATTCTTAAGCTCAACTCCTTTCAAAAGGTCAGATGACACCAGACAGGGTTTCTGCCAGTCCCTGTGGTGTATCTGAGTAAATTAGAAAAAGGCTTCCCTTCTTGGAGACTCTTCATGTTGGGCAATTATAATATACAGAATATTGCCACCTGCTGGAAACTACTGTAATAACTATACCTATATCATATACATATATATAGATGTATTTATTACAGTAGTAATATACAGATTATATATATATATATAATATATATATAAAGTATGATGTTTAGGGTATGGATGGTGTCCTTTTAGATGCTGAGCCCTGCTGCAGCGCCTATGGCAGCCTTGAATACGTTTACCAGCTAGAAGCAGAGCAAATGGATAAGGTATTTGTGAAGCATTGACAAGGCTGCAAAGGGGCGAGGGTGGTAGGGCAAAAGGGACCATGTAGAGGCTAGAGATGGGAGATAGGAGATGGGGCTTGGCAGGGACCTTACATCATGGATGCCCTGGATAGGCGTCACCTGCCGCAGGCAGAATGAAGAAGCAAAACACTCCTTCAGCCCCAGGCCCAGATCAAGAAGCCTACCCCCAATTCCATCCCCAAAGCCGTAGGAATCTGGGACATCATCAGAGAGGAAAGAACAACGACCAATCATAGAGGAGCTCCGGTCCAGAGGGGGCGGGACCCAAGTGTCAGACCAATGGAACTGTAGATGGGTAACCAGCCAATTGGCTGTGGCAGGGGGCAGATGCAGAGAGCCAATCCAGAAGGAAGAGGGATTTGGCCACCTGGGAAGGAGCAGTCTGGAACCTGCCCTGAGCACTGGGATGCGAAACGGACAGATGGGGCAAAACTTGGAAACCGGTAGCAATTGGATGAAGAACAGAGGGGCCCGAACCTGAGCGAGTTTCATCATCATGTGGGCGAACACGTGCAGGAATCCCACCACGGCGTCCCAGAGGCGACTGTGCGCTAGGCTCTGCTGGTTCCCGGTGCAGGGACCCTGGAGGGCAGAGGTTCTACTTGAGCCTTGGACAGAGCGCTGGAGGCAGGACTGCCCCTCCCCACCCCGCCTCAGCAGGCGGCCCTACCTGGATGTATTCCGTGAGGCTATTGAACACCTGTTTAGCCACTGACATGGCCTTGGAAAAGTTTCTCTTGCCCTGCTCCTCAATGACATCCTTGCCGGAGTAGTACCAGTAGAAATCACTGATGGACTCCTGCGGGGTGTGTGGGGGGGGGGCGCCAGGGGCGGCCAAACACCGTGTGAGGGGCTGCTGGGGCCCATCATGGCCCAATGGACACCAACCCGGGTCACACCTGGACGGCCTGCTCTCCTTACCTGCAGCCGCAGGAGGTAGTCCACAGTACAGATGATGATGTTAATAGTGGTTGTGTTCCCTGTCTGTGTCCGTAGGTAGTTTTGGAAATCTAGGGACATAAAAAAAATCATGCATTCAGTGAGCATCTACCATGTGTTAGGGGAGGTGGACAGCGGGTCCTTTATTCATTTATGCAATAAATGTTTTGAATGCCTATTGTATGCCATAAGGCACATACTCATTAACTTAATAACTCTCTTTCAGCAGCCCCTCCGTGTTGAGGGAAGATGGAGGATCATTTATCCAATTGAGTAACAAATATTTGAGAGCCTACTCTGTGTCAAATGAGGTGGAAAGTCATTAATTCTTTTTTCCCCAAAAATATTTATCGAGCACCTAAAATGTAGCAGAGGGAAATGGAGACCCAGTCCTTCCTTTGTCTACAAATTTTTTTTTATTGAATGCCTACCATGTGCTGGGAGAGACGGAAGATTGGTTATTTATTCATTCATTTATCCAAAAAAAACTTTATTGAGCACCTACCAAAAGCCAGAGGAGAAAAGCATTTGTCATTTATTTGTTCATTTATTCATTGTATTTATTGAGCATCTCCTATATGCTAGTGGGAGATAAAGATTGGTCACTTACTCTTTGATACTCTAAATCTATTGAGCATTTATCATGTGTCAGGCACTGTTCTGGGCCCTAAGGATACAACAGTAAAAGAAAACAAAGTTCCTCCCCTTGTGAGGTTTCTATGTTGTGTGGTAATTTTTCATTCTTTTCTAACTGCAACCTACAGTAGGAAACACATTTTTCATTGAGACCCAGTATGCATGTTCAATCTGAAATTCTGTTCACATATACCTGAAACAGAAGTCTCACACGCCCTCATTGTGTGCCATGGATTCTTTTTTCCATCCTGGACTAGCCTAGTTCACTGCAAAAGAATTCTGGTCTCAACCTCCCAAACTCAACTGCACATTAGAACCACCTGGGGGCTTTTAAAAAAAATCCCAGGAGTTCCATTGTGGCTCAGCGGTTAACAAACCTGACTAGCATCCGTGAGGATGTGGGTTCGATCCCTGGGCCTTGCTCAGTGGGTTAAGGATCCGGCATTGCCATGAGCTCTGGTGTAGGCTGCAGATGCTGTTTGGATCCTGCATTGCTGTGGCTGTGGTGTAGGCTGGCAGCTGTAGCTCCGATTGGACCCCTAGCCTGGGAACCTCCATGTGCCGCAGGTGTGGCTCTAAAAAAAAATAAAAAAATGAATAAGTAAATAAATAATCCCAATGCTGAGGCCCCATTCCAGACCAATTAAATTAGAGCATCTGGGGGTGAAAACTGGGCTTTAGTGGCGTGTAAAGCTCCCCAGCCATTCCCACTGTGCAGTTAGGAATGAGAACCTCTATGATAAACTTCATTCACAACCCTCTGGCAAGTTGGTTCCCACTATTCAAAAAACATCGTTCCAGGGTAGAAAGTTGATAAGCGTTAGATCTGAGTGATGGCTGCTCGGGGGCTTATTGGACCATCCTGTCTACATCGGTGTTTGGTTGCGAAGCTCTGGAATGATGACGATGATACTGCTCCCGGGTGGCAGGGGAACACTGAGCAGAATGCTCAGGGTCGGGATGGGGCAAGTTCAGGGGGTTGGAGGAGTCCGAGGAGATGCCTCGTTCACATTGGGTGGTCAGGGAGGGCTTCTTGGAAGTGGGAGTACCTCTGAGCTGTGACCTGAAAGAGCAGAAGGAGCTGGCCGCACAAATTCCTAGATGTGTGACCTCAGGCAAGCTATTGAACCTCTCTGTTCCAGGGTTAATCCCTGGCCCGGGAATGTCCACATGCCACTGGTGCGACAAAAACCAAACCAAACAAAAACAAAAACAAAGAACATTCCAGAACATTCTCATTTCCAAAAAGTCCTATACCCAGGGAATAAAATTCATTTAAAACCCCAAAGACTGATTTCACTTCCATTAAAGAAAGAAAACCCTAGTCACAGAGCACAATGGTATTTAATAAGCCTTAAAGAAAAACGAGCTCTGGACATAAGAGCTTAGGATAATGCAAAACAATGGATTGTGTTTTTCCTTTGTTGAAAAGAAAAAAGTAAAGATTAAAAATGTTTACCATTTACCTTAAAGAACACTAGCCAAGTGGGGTGCAGCCTCTATGGGGGTTAGATTTATGATTACTCCTGTTCTTCTCATGAAGGTTAATTTCTGGGCAGTCTGTGGCATCATATCACCTGCTAAGTGTTATAACCACAACCTTAAGGTTGTGCATGTTTGTTAGAGGAAACTGCATTGGGTAGAAGCCTGCTGTTCAGAGCTTTAACTGTTCCTTTAATGTCATAAGCTATTACGATGTGTTTAATTAACTGGCTGTGTCATCCCTGATCTGGTTATATTGCCTGAACCAGAACCAAAGTTGTGAAAACTCTTAACTTGTTTAAGTGAGCGAAGAGTCTGTAAGCCTTCCACATGGCAAAGAATTTTATGAGCAAAATAAATACATGGTTCTAATAGATTAATTTTTTAAATGCCAGGCAATTTTTGCCTCTGCAGGCCCAGAGTATGGAAATACTCATCTATGGAACTTTGGCAGCTGCTGCAAAATGCCTGTGTAAAAAATGACATGGGGCAAATTGCTCATTTGAGAAAATTGATTTGGGGCCAGGCTGGTTTTGGCAGATTGCTCTGGGGGAACTGGACTGGCTAGAAGAGGTGAAACGAAGCAAAGTGGCTAGATTCCAGAAATTCGAGATTTAGGAAGGTGGGTACGTGGGGCTTGACACTGGCTGAAAGTACAGACTGAGGGACAGTGGGGTGGACAGCAAGGTTTGGTTGTGTGGTGAGGCAGTTACTGCTAAGGGAGGAGGGGACTGGAGATTAACTCAGACAACCCTTCCAGACCGTCCTCCAACCTTGGCTTCCTCTCTGCCTCACCCACCCCTCCTCCTCACCATTATTGTGGCCCTCGCAGAGCAATTGCAGGAATCGGAACAGGTCTTGGGTGAATTCATCATCTGCCATGACCTTCTCTCCTGGTGGAAGAGGGGGTCGGGGCCCAGAAGCGGTCAGATGAGCCGCGATGCACAAACACAGCATGCACACGGCCCATGCAGACCGCACACACATGCACAAAGCGTGGGCGCGCAGGGAGGAGCAGCCGCCACTTTAAAGACACTGTGAGGGTCACGGGCATTCATGACACCAGGGGTCCCAACCTCATCGTCCATGACATCAGCAGATGGGCGCTGAGGGCCGCCCGAGTCATGAAGCTGGGACTTCAAGTGTCTTTCCACAATATCAGTATCCCTTTGATGTCACCACTTGTGTGACATCCAGGAGCGTCTGCCGACCTAGCAGAGGTTCAGGCTGCTGATATCTCCCTCAGCCCCCCATCCAGGACCGCAGCGGGGCGGTTAATGGATTAAGAGGGTCGGAGTCACTTTCACGCAAAAGCTCTGGGCAGGAGAGGACTGGGCAGGGGATGGGATCAAAAGCCAGCCAATTGGCTCAGATGCCTTGAAAGCAGCCAATCCAGCAGAAGCAAAGGGGGAGGGGTGTAAACATGGGCCAATCAGAATGGAAGTCTGGAAGAAGCCAATCACTGTGGGTTGTAGGGAAGGGAGGAGAGTGGGGAGGCTAGATAGTGAAGGTTCGGGCCAACCAGAGCAGGTGCAGAGGCGGCACGCACACCAATCAGAGTGGATGCTGGGGCAACCAATCCGGTTGGTGGATGGGAACCGCAGACTTGATCAATCTGAGGCCACAGGCGCAGAGAGCAGGGTAGTTGGGAGTGGGTTTGACCCCACCTCGGGACTGTGAATCTGGGTCAGGAAGTCCAAGAGCAGCCAGCTGGAAGGGGTTATCTGCCATCTTCTCTAGCTTCTACTTTACAATGGAGAAACTGAGGCTTAAGGACAGTAAGAGACTTGTTCATAGTTCCAAATGTTGTTAGTGGCTAATTTAGGACCGGAATCTTGGTCTCTGGGCCCCTGATCTTAAGGCTTTCCACGGGGCATGGAACCTCCCTCCCCTGGATGGCCCAGATCCTCAGCTCCCGGGTGGAGGGGGCGGTTTGGGGTTAGAAGGGAGGGGTGGCAGTAGCACAGCAAGGGGAATGGGCTAGGGGAATTACCGTTCTGGCGGTTGATGACTGGGGCAGCCAACAGGATGGGAGGAGGAAGCAGAAGAAAAGAGAGAAAAAGAGAGACAGAAAAAAACAGAGAAACAGACAGAAAAACACTTACAGTGACACAGCCAGGGAGAAAGACACACACAGAGAGAAAGAGTGATAAGGAGCAAGGAAGCCAAGAAGAGAACAAGGAGAGGATAAAAGCAGAGGGAAGAGACAGAGAGAGATGGACAGGGAGAGGAGACGAGGCAGGAGGCAAGGATCAGGGCAGAAAGGTTAGACACGTCACAACACGGCAAAGAGGAGACTCGATTAACCCGGATTAGGGACATTAATGAGAGAACGGCAACCAGGGCTGGAGACCAGGGGCATATGGAGGGTGGGGTGGAGGTGGTGATGGGGGAGGGAACACAGGACAGGACACCCGGGGGTGGGACCATGGGGAGGGAGACGCTGGAGGAACATGGGATGCAGGCCTGGGGACCACTGCAGGAGGGGAAACCTGGGGATGCTCTTGGGGAGGGAGGGTGTCTTGGGGGGGCTCTGGGCAGTGTGGGGGAGAGGGGAGCCTGACGGAAGAGGATGTCCCAGGGAGGGGGAAGTCCACGCGAGGGCCTCACCGGTTCCATCCTCGTTCACCATGCCCAGCCCCTCTGCCTTGTTCTGTCTCTCGAAGGCATTGAGATCCAGGACGCTGAGGGAAAGAAAGCAAGGTGGTGAAGGTGGCTGAGGCCTCTGCCCTCCTCTCCTCCAGCGCCCAGCATCCCCCACCCCCACTGCAGCAGGAAGAGCCACAGTAAACCGAGAGTGTGTTGAAACCAAGAGGAAGCAGAAACAAAGAGCCTGTTGTGGCTATGCAGTGACAGCTGTGAGGTAAGGTGGGGTGAGGATGAAATATATAAGAGCTGAGGAGTTCCTCTCATGGCTCAGTGGAAATGAATCCAGCTGGTATCCATGAGGATGCAGGTTCGATCCCTGGCCTCACTCAGTGGGTTAGGGATCCGGTGTTACCACGAGCTGTGGTGTAGGTCACAGACGTGGCTCAGATCCCCAGTTGCTGTGGCTGTGGTGTAGGCCAGCAGCTGCAGCTCCAATTCGACCCCTAGCCTGGGAACCTCCATATGCTGCAGGTGCAGCTCTAAAAAGACAACAACAACCACCAAAAATGCTGAAATCAGGAGGAAAGAGAAACCATCTCTCAGCAAAACTTCAGAGAGGTAGAGAAAGTCAGTGAACTCTAAGAGGAGAATGAAGGCAGTAATGGAGCCACATGAATGGGGGTCCTCAGAAGGGGCCCCAGTTCCCTGCTGCCTGGGTGCCACTTGAAGTTTCAACAACCTTCTGGTTCCAGCTGTCTGGATCCTTACTACTCCTCTTTTTCTTTTTTTGGCTGCACCCATGGCATGCAGAAGTTCCAGGACCAGAGATCGAACCCATGCCACAGCAGTGACCCAAGCTACAGCAGTGACAATGCCAGATCCTTAACCCACTGAGCCACCAGGGAACTCTGAACTCATTCTTAAAAGTCTGTGCCATTTGCCCTCCTTATGGCTTCATGTAAATCCTTATAATAAACTGCCTGTTATTTGATCTGGTTTGAGGGGGTTTCTCTTCCTGGAACGAAGAGAGCAGAACTAGAAGCAGAGGTGGGACCGGGAGCGGGGGCTCAGCCACACCAAACCGCTTAACGGAAGACGTGCACTAGAGCCCACCTGCAGGTTTGCATCAGCGCCTGGATACTCTGGAAGAAGCCGACTTCCTTCTTGTCCTTCAGGTAATCCAGCATTTTCTGCAGAGGGGGGAGTGGGAGTCACACAGGAACCTCCACCCCTCTCAGCCCTCCTCCCAAGTCCCTTCGCCTGTTACCTGCTGCACATCGGCATTGCCTCCGTTCAGGATGGAGATGCCCAGCTTCAGGGTGGATGATACCATGGCGCCTGTCTCTCCTGAAGGGGACCGGGCAGGGGTGGGGGTGGGGGTCAAAAGATGACCCGCTCAACTTGGGAGCAGTGTTCTGACTCACCCGAAAAGAGCCATCCCAGGGGGGTGTGGGAGAAGGGAGCAGACAAGTGTGCAAAGGTGTGTATGCAGGAGTGGTCATGACTGGAGGAACGGGTGAGACATTGCGAGGCAGGTGTGCAATGGGCAGAGTGCAAACCACATGCAGGGGTGGGAGGAGCACGACGCTGGGTGGGCGGGGGAAGGAGAGGTGCATGTGAGGCACCTTTGCAGGCACTGATCATCTGCAGCACCATCTCCGCGGCCCCGCGGTTGTGCAGCCGTGCCTGCTGGTACAGGAGCCTCTGCTTCTCCATCTCCTTTTCCTGTGGCAGAGCACACGAAGCAGAGTGAGTCCAGGCTCACCAGCCCAGCCTCACCGTCACCCCTGCCCTTCCTGCTCAAGCCACCTCCTCGGCTCATTCCTTCAACTCTGAGGTCCTTCTATCCCCTGGGACTTAAGTCTTGTACTTAGCACAGTGCCGGGCGTGGAGCAGTCGTAACCCAGCCCCACACAGTTGCCAGGGGTCAACCGACAAAATCCAAGGGGTCTGTGAACATGGACATGCGTGGGGAAACAAGATATATGTGTATATATATATATATTTTTTCCCATACCCTTGGCATATGGAAGTTCCCAGGACAGGGATCAAATCTGAGCCACAGCTGTGACCTATGTCACTGGATCCTTAACCCACTGTGCTGGGCTGGGGACTGACCATGTGCCTCAGGAGCAACTCGAGCTGCCACAGAGGCAATGCCGGCTCCTTAACCCACTGCACCACAGCAGGAATTCCAAAAAGTTTTGTTTTTGTGTCTGCCACCCTCTAACCAAAATGCTGCATTTCCTTCCATTATGGATGATGCCATCAGTCATAGCAGTATTAGCAGAATTCATGGTTGTGTCATCCATAAGAATCACGGATGTTTCCATAACATCATTTTTGAAGACATCTTGAAATATTGCTTATGTTCATCACTACTGATCAATTATGGCAGCTACATGGACCCACTGATAGTTCTTGTTATTTGGTAGATTAATAAAGAAGTACAGATATTACTCTATCACACTTTTTTGGGGGGGGGTCTTTTTAGGGCCACTCCTGTGGCATATGGAGGTTCCCAGGCTAGGGGTAGAATTGGAGCTGCAGCTGCCAGCCGACACCACAGCCACAGCCCCTCCAGATCCAAGCCTTGTCTGCGAACTATACCACAGCTCCCAGCAATGCCAGATTCCCAACCCACTGAGCCAGGCCAGGGATCGAATCTGCATCATCATGGATACTAGTCAGGTTCGTTTCCACTGAGCTACGACAGGAACTCCTGTATCACATTTTTTAAAACTCTATTTTGATAACTATTTCCATATGTTTGTTTTCTCTGCTATGGATTCATTTTTTTCTTTATCTTTTTATCTTTGTTTTTCTTTTGCTATGGATTCATTTTATGCATTTAAATACATGATTCTGAGAAAGGCTTTACCAGATGCCAAACGGGACCCTGATACCCAGCCCAGGGCCAACAGAACTCACACTGAATGAATGGGGGGGTTGATGAAGTCAGGGTCCCCCATCCCTTTACTCCAGGTCCACGTGATCCCACCTACCTCAAAGGAAACCTCAACCTCTTCTTGAGCTTCGCCGTTCTCCCCTCCCTCCTCCAGGTGGCAGCTCTGGGAGTGGGACACGGGTTAGAGATGATGGTGAACAGAGGAGATACACCAGCCCCCCACCCCCAGCCCTTGCAGTGGGCAGGCATTGCAGCTGCAGGGAGGTGGGGGGGGGGGAACCTGCCCTAGATGGACAGGGCCTCACCTTTGCCATGATATCGGCATACGCCATATATAAGTAATCTTCATCCAGTTTGCTGAGGAAGTAAGGGGGGGACAGTCACCACCCAGCAGAGAGGAGCCCCATCTTATAATAGCCTCCAGCTTTCCTTTGGAGAGCCACCCCTCCCCATGGTTCAGATGGGGTAGACTCTCCATTGCCAGACTGAGCACGTGATCATGGCTGAGCCAATCAGTACTTTCTATCGGCTTGGCTGCAGTAATAGGGAAGAGACAGTCATGTGACCCACGCTGGTCCAATGGAATTCACTCTGGGAGTTTTGCTGAAGCTACTGATGGACGTGCTCCCTCTCCACTGAGGTTGCTCTGATGGTTTGAGGGAAGCCTGGAACTTCTGGGCCATCTTGCCGCTTGTTCAACTGAGAACTATGACCAACCACCTCCTTGGATCTCCTCTCTAATAATAATACTAATAATAGAAGTAATGGCCAGCACTTATTGCATTTGCTCTAGGTTGCGCTCTGTTCTAAGTGCCTTGCACACATTAACAAATTAATTCTCACAGTAATCCAGTTGGGTAGCTATACAGCTGAGCCATGAACGTTACAGGTGTCAGTTGCATGGGTCCACCTATATGTGGGGTTTTTTCACCAACTACTGCTACAGTACTACACGCTCCCCTGTTAGCTGAATCTGCAGATGCAGAACTGTGGATATGGAAGCCAACTAAAGTTATACGCGGACTAGTGACTGGGTGGAGGGTCAGTGCCCCTAACCCCTGCATTGTTCAAGGGTCAATTGTATTATTAGCCCAATTTTACAGATGAGGAAACGGAGGCACAGAGATCCTTCTTGGCCAAGGTTACCCAGCTTGTACGGGGTTTCAAATCTGCACAGTCTAACCCGAGTCTCTGCTTTCCCAGAGGATAGAAGACAGAACACCCAGCTTCCCAGTCTCCTTTTCCTTGGATGGAACGATTTTGGTTTTGATTGGCAGGAAGCCTTTCCCCATCTTCCTGCCGGACGTGTGGCCATGACATCTGGAGGTTCGGCTTCCACCTTGTCACCAGCAGGCAACAGCTCAGGGTGGGAGGGCAGAAATCCTGAACAAGGCTGGGTCCCTGCCACTTGCCCAGCCCCGGACTTTCCGACTTGATGTTAGGTGAGAAAAAAATCCCCGGGCCTCCATTTCCTGATCCACACAAAGTCGGTGATAACAGTATCTATCTTGCAGTGTGAAGACAGAGGGGGTGCATGTGTCAAGTGCTCAGCATGATGCCTGACACATCACATGCGTTTGATAAATGCTGCCTGTCGCTGTCGGCAGCAGCAGCACCCTCATTACTGCCATGTATTCCCAATACCGCCATCAGCCTATAGGAAGCCTTTGGGTGAATGAGAAAAGGGCCTCCTTCCTCACCGCCATCTGTTGGAAAGGTGTCACAACACATTGGTTTCTTCCCCATAATACACTGATTTTGTTTGAGCAAGGCACTTCCTTCTAGAAGAGCTGTGCTGTGAATGAACCCTCTAGAGGACACGCCCTTGCGAAGTGCTCGGGCTGCACAGCGGTTCATGGTGGCGCTGCCTGTGCTAGTAACTGGCATGGAAGGAGCAGCTGTGGGGCTCCCTACCACACAGAGGGTCTCTCCTGAGGAACAAGGAGATTGCTGGGGGTGGGGAGAGGAAGCGGGGGTCTCTCCAGGACCCAGGAAGGGTCCTCACCTCTTTTCAGTCAGGGCGGTGCGGCTGAAGTGCAGGACGAGCTGGTGCAGGGGGTCCGGCTTCTTCTCCTCCACCTCTTCCTCCTCCTCCTCCTGCTCGCCAGCTTTCTGGGGGCGGGGAAGGGGGGCTTGGGGCGGGGGCTTCTAGACTCTCCACCTGTGTCTCCCCCATAGTCCTCCTGGGCTGTTTTTTTCCCTCTTCTCCCACATCCTGCACCCTCCCCTGGTTCTGCCCAGGCCAGCAGCCTGGTTCCCATGCCCCTTGAG
This sequence comes from Phacochoerus africanus, assembly GCF_016906955.1. NCBI lineage: Eukaryota > Metazoa > Chordata > Mammalia > Artiodactyla > Suidae > Phacochoerus > Phacochoerus africanus. The sequence continues at coordinate 47,450,602 of NC_062551.1, read as the reverse complement.
GTGAAGGGCAACCCCTGGAGGTGTACCACCCTCCTCTGCCCCCGCAGGCCCCAGCTCACTGAAAGGTCATCTATCATGCGGTCCTCAAAACTGTGGTCTTCGGTCAGGATCCACGCGGCCTTGTAGCTTTCCAGGAACATATTACAGGCCCGGTGCCTTGCAGGGAAAGATGGGAGACACCGTGGAGACATCCCCATCCACGGCCCTCTGGCCTCCCACACTTCTGCCTCCCCTCACCTTTTCCCAAGCCCCACTGTGTTGGCACCCATCCTCCTGCCTCTTCAGGCACCCTTTCTCCAAGACCCCTCGAGCTGCCCTCCTCCATGGGGGGAGGTGTGTGTCTTACGTGGGCAGGTTGTACAGCGGGGTCATACGGAAACAGGCGACCACGGCCCTCCGGCGCTGCTTGGACAAGAGCTTGTGCCACACGGCCTTCTTGGACTTGTAAGGGTGCTCCATCTGGAGGCGGGGTGGTCTGTCATGTCTCCAGACTCGGCCCCTGCTCTGATTCCCACTTCCAGCCCCAAGTAAAACGGCCCATCTGTGCCCAGGTCCAAATTCAGGCCCAACGGAATACCGTGGCTCTACCAACCACGTCAAGGTTCAGACCTGTACTCAGCTTCCAGACTGAGATTTCCCTCCTTTGTCCGCCAGGTGCACAGACCCAAGGCCACCACCCAGATTCCGCCCCAATCTCAAGACCCGGCCAAGACCCCGCCCTCAGAATCGAGGGTCTTCATCAGGCCTAAGATTCAAGGACTCTGTCCCCAGATCGAAGTGACCATTCGAAGCCTCACTTTGAACTCAAGATGCATCGGCTCCCACAGCTTCAAAGCCCGCCCCAGGCCCCGCCCACAGATTCAGGGCCGCCCCGAGACCCAAGCTTCGGGCCACTAGGTAGTAAGACACCTGCTCCAGATGATAGAGCACCGCAGACACTTCCTGGACTCTGCGCACGATTTTCTCCGGGTCGTCAGCATCCTCCTCGCGGCCCGGGAGGCCCCGGTACAGGGCCATCTGCCAGCGCAGAGACGGGGAACCTTCGACCTGAGAGGTGGAAGGTCAGCCAGCATGAGGCCCCTCCCCTGCCCCCTCTCCCCTCCCTCAGCCGAGGGCCCCACCCTGCAGAGTGGGCTACTCGGCAGCTCTAACCCCCTTTCAACGCTCTGACCATTCTCTGGGGGACTGAGTACAAGTTAAGGTCCTTCATTCAATGCCTGGTACGCAGCAAGTGCTCAAAAGTCGGCTGTCACTGTTGCTGTCATGCACTCATGCCCCTTTCTGTTGCAGATTAAGGAGGCGTACCTTTCCCTGAAGGTGAAGGTTGTTTTGCAGAAATTCCCGGACCTCCTCATCTGTGTCTTTCTGGGGAAACATGCCAGGCTGGGTCACCGTGGAGGACCCAGCATCCTCCTTGACCCCCATCCCTTCCCTTCTAGTCCCATCACCAGCAGGTGGTGAGAGGCTCGAATAGGGTTCGGGGACAGAATCCATTGATCCCCAGCAGTTTTGAGACCTCGGAGGTTTGGGCTGGGTGTGGTCCTTGGGGAAGAAGCCATTAGGATCCTGGGGGCTACTTAGGGTCACAGGGTGTTCACTGGGCCCCTGAGAGTCTTTGAGGGTCCAGGTGGGAGGGGTCAGCGGGGCCCTGAGGGAAAGAGGTGGTGCGCTGGAGAGCTCGGTGGGAACCCAGAGGTTCAGAGGAGGCCCAGTGGATCCCAAGAGATTTGGGGAGTCTCGGGAGGGCTCATGATGTCTTGGGTGGGGTGCTCAGGGTCTCAGCAGGTTTAGCATGGCTGGGGGTGGGGGTGTTCAGTGAGGCCCTTGAAGGCTCAATGTGGTTCCTGGGTCCCAGGGGTCTTAGTGGCCTTTCAGGTTCTAATGGGGTTCCGGTGAGGGTCCTTAGGTCCCAGAGTTCTGACAGCAGCCCAAGCGGGGTGTCCAGGGCATCCTAGGAGCCCCAGAGAAGCCTCAGGGCCCTGGAGAAGGACTGAGGAGGGCCCTCGGGGAGGGCTCCCAGTGGGCTCCCGGGGCATTCAGCAGGGTCCGGGGGCTCAGTGGGGCGCTGAGTGGGATCCCAACAGGTTCCCAGAGTGGGGCTGAGCAGGCACCAGGGCATAGCGGGTCTTGGCCAGCGTGATGAGTTCCTGGTCGGTGGGCGCACACATGTTCAGGCCGATGGGCAGCATCTTCTTGAGCGTGGCCACAATCAGCGATGTCTGCACAGAGTACCGGTCCCCCCGGCGCTTCTTCTTGGTGCGTTCTTGGTCTGAGCCACCCGACTGTGGGGACAGGGGGCTCAGCGCCAGGCTGAGTCTCAGCCTGGCCCCGGGCCCTGGGCCCAACCTGCCTCTCTTGTCCGCACTCCAGCCCGCAGCCTGAACACGAGGCACACCCTCCCCGACTCCCCAATCCCAGAGTCTGCCTCAGCTTCCATCCTGGACCTTGCTGATCTTTCCCTGCAGACTCCCAGCCTGACCCTAGAACCTTCCAGACCTGAGCCTCTCTCCCAAATTCCCAACTTCTATCCCAAATTCTCCCAGATTTCCCCCAATTCCAGGCTTTCTCAACTTCTGGCCATCCTCTCCCTGAACGTCCTAGGAACTTCCAGTAGGACTCCCCTCTTGCCCCTGCACAGCACCTACAACCCCAGCAACTCCAGACCCCAAGACACAGTTCCCAAGAATGACATGAAGATGTAGAATGGTAAAGAGTCCGAAGAGACGAGAGAAGTTGGAAGAAAAAGAGAAAGAGACACTGAGAGACTCAAATGGAAGGAGACAGGAAGACAGAAGAGGCAAGAAAGATCCAGAAAGATCTGGAAGCAGAAACACGGGGCACAGAGACCCACAGCCGTGTTCTGGAGCCATGATGCAGACCCGTGGCCAGGGCCACCTCTGTCGTGCCAATGAGAAACCGAGTGACAAGCTTCGGCCAGAGCCATGTCCACGCTGGCTCGTGATGTGGCTCATGAGCCAAGTGCCAACACATGCAGCATTTCACGGGCCCTCACAGAGCCCTGGGGCTGGAGGCACTGACAAGATGCCTTCAAGGCTCGAAAGGGTAAGACACTTGGCCAAGGTCACAACTGCCAAGAGTCAAGATTCTAACCGCAGTCTGTCTGATTCCAGAGCCCAGGCCTTAAACCCAACCATGCACGTGCATTCCCTGCCCCATTCCCATCCCCTGAGACCTCGGCCCACCAGGCTTTGATGCTTTGGGGAAAGCTGAGAGGTGTTTTTTTTTTGTTTTGTTTTGTTTTGTTTTTTAACAAAAGTTAAAAAAAATTAAACTGCCAAAAGTTGAGAGTCAGGAAGGGAATGGGTGGTGGTGGGGGGGAGTGGAGGAAGAGAAGGAGGATGGGGCTGGGAGCCAAGGATGAGGGGTGGGGAACAGGGGCAGGGGCTTTCTGGAAGGAGAACGGAGGCTGAGGTTTAGGGGGAAAAGAGGGGATTAGCCAAGAGCCATGCAGAGGGTCCCAGATGTGGGGCTGACCTGTACATCGCCCGCCTGCTTCATCAGGTTGCCGACAAAGACAAGAAGTGTTACCCCAGTCCCTTTAGAAAACCCCAGGTCCCCTCCAGGTTGGCCCAACCCTAGCTCCGCTGCCCCCCTGGCTGGGCATTTCCAGACCTCGCTCAGGGTGGTGGGCCTGCCCTTTGGACTCTGCCCTTTAGAGGGCAGTTCTGGGAAGGATGAGAGAAGAAGAAAGGGGTGTGTGTGTGGGGGGGGGGGAATAATGGGATAGAAGGAAAGAAATGGGAAAGGGGAGAGGAGGAAACTGGGATGGAGGAGGGAGAGGATGGGAAGGAGGGGGGAGCAAGCACATAGGGAGGAGGGGGAGATGGCGCAAGAAGAGGGAAGTGGCGGGAAGGAGGAGATGGGGAGGGAGGAGGAGGGAGGTGGGGCGGCTGTGCGGGCTGCAGGGGATGTGCCCGGGGCAGGGCGGGCTGGCTGGGTGAGGGGTAGGGTAGGAAGCGGTGGAGGGTGGTCCCCCCGCCCCCCGCCCCCGCGGAGGGCTCCTCCCGGAGCAAAGCACCCACCTTGGCCATTTTGCTCTTGTTGTCGGCGGTCAGAAATGACATGTTGTTGATCTCATTCTGGACCACAAAGTTCTGCTCCTCGCGCTTGAAGTTCTGATAGGGAGGCAGTGCTGGGATCAGACGGGGTGCAGGCGGGCATCTTTGGGCAGCAGCGTCTTGGGTGGAGAGAGACGAGGGGCGGGGCGCGTGGGGACTCACGTGGGACTTGGACCAGTAGATGAAGATCTCGCCCACCATCCGGAACAACTCCTCCGCGCTGGGATTGGGTTCCGTCAGCCAGTGTGCCCTGGGCCAGCAGGGGAAGGGGCTGGTGAGGGATGAGGGCAGGGACCCCCAGGGGAGGGGACCGCACAGAGATCTCAGGGGAGGGACTGGGGGGACCAGGAGACTTCAGTGGGAAGGAGACAGCTTTCTAGGGTAACCCGGCCATTCAGATGATTTAAAAATGACTGGAGCTCCTGTTGTGGCTCCACACATTAAGAATCCAACCAGGATCCGTGAGAACACAGGTTCGATCCCTGGCCTTACTCAGTGGGTTAAGGATTCAGTATTGCCACACACTGCAGTGTAGGTTGTGGATCTGGCATGGCTGTGACTGTGGCTGTGGTTGGTGGCTCCAGCTCTAATTCAATCCCTAGCCTTGGAACGTCTATATGCCTGCCCCAGGTGTGGCCTTAAAAAGACAAACAAACAAATAAATAAAAAGATAAAAAATTATAAATAACCATTCTATTCTTTTCTTTCCTCTTCTTTTTTTTCTTTCTTTCTTTCTTTCTTTTTTTTTTTTTGCCATACCCAAGGCATATGGAAGTTTCTGGACCAGGGATTGAATCCAAGCCACAGCTGCGACTTACACCACAATGGCAGCCACAGTGGATCCTTAACCACAGTGGGAACTACTAAATGACCATTCTTTTTAAAAAGTTTGTTTTTTTAATGATTTTTATTTTTTCCATTATAGTTGGTTTGCAGTATTTTTCTTTCTCTAAACTTTTTTTTTTTTTGTCTTTTGTTGTTGTTGTTGTTGTTGCTATTTCTTGGGCTGCTCCCGCGGCATATGGAGGTTCCCAGGCTAGGGGTCGAATCGGAGCTGTAGCCACCGGCCTACGCCAGAGCCACAGCAACTCGGGATCCGAGCCACGTCTGCAACCTACACCACAGCTCACGGCAACGCCGGATCCTTAACCCACTGAGCAAGGGCAGGGACCGAACCTGCAACCTCATGGTTCCTAGTTGGATTCGTTAACCGCTGCGCCACGACGGGAACTCCAACCTTAAATTCTTTTTGAACCAAGATGGAACTTGGAGTTGAAACTGATTTACCATCCCTGGATTTGGCTGCACCTAAGACTTAATAATTCTTTAAACACTGCTTCTGGTTTTAGGGAGATGTTAGTAAACTGGTTGATAACCTGTGCTTGCCCTTTTATAAAGATCTACGTTTCTGGGAAAATCAGGCTGGCCATATCTGGACTATCTTCCTGTCTTCTCTCAGTGATGGAGAAAGGCCAGACCACTGGACTTCACTGTGCAATCAGAGAGCCCATGTCCCCCAGCCCAGAGACACAGTGCTGGACTGGGGAAGTAGGGCTCCTTATGGCTAACCCTGCAACCATCACAGGGCCTCAGATTCAGGAGGTTTAAAGGAGCAGAAGGGGAGCAAACCCAAGAAGGCCGGCTTTTCCTGGGCCATATCGGGGGATCGAGTGAGGATTGCAAGAAATTTATAGCACATCAGAGGTGAGAGGTCATGCTGGGGTGTGAGTGATGACGGCTGGGGACGGCTGACCTGTTGTTGTCCACGTAGCGGATGAGCAGTGGGTAGAGGGCATACAGGTCCCGGCAGAGCACAGAGAACTCATCCCTCACCAGGAGCTCCCCTTCCTCGGCTTCCGCCTTGGCCTCCAGGCGCAGCTGCTCCTCCTCGGCCACCACCTTCCCGGCCCGCTTGCGCAGCCGCCCGATGGTGGGGATGAAGTGTGAGTGCAGGAGCTCGGGCCGGGCCCGGCTCACGATGGGCTGGGCGAACACTGCAGGGGCAGAGGGTGCATGTCCTGCTGCAGGCCACCGACCTATGACCTCTGAGCCCCCGCCCGGTCTCTGTTCCCATCCCATGACTCCTGACCTGTCCCTCTGACCCCACAGAACATGGATCCCAGCCTGACCCTGGCTTCTGATCCCAGCTTCTACCTCTGATCCCACTCTTGACCTCAGGCTGTGACCTCTACATAGTCCCAGATCCTTGATCCCAATCAGAACCCTTGACCTGAAACGGTGACCCTCAACCTGACACAAGTTCTTGACCTCTGACCCCAACAACTGAATCCTAACCTGATATCTAACCCTAGGCCATGACATCTCACCCCAGTCTTTAACCTCTGACCTGGACTATACCCAGACTTAACTCACCACATAATTTCTGACTATGTCCCCTGGCTTCCTACTGCAGCCTCTGACCCCTGACCCTGGCCTCTGATCCCAGCCCAGATCTCTAGTTTGGCCCTGATCCAAAACTCAAGTCCTGACATACAACTTCTGAACCGGGAATCCCAATCTTTTAAAGACTCATTTCTTGACCTCTGACCCAGAACCCTAATTGTCCATATTAGGGACCTGGATGTTTGACCTGGTCCTTTGACCCTTTGTAGAAGGAACTCAGCCTTCTGACCCAGCTCCTAACCCTTGTCCTAACTCTCTCCAAGGCTCCAGAAATCCAGAATCCAGCCTGGAGAACCCCGGCATCCTTAAGAGCCTGAGATTCTGATCCCTTAGGATGACCTCTGGCCTTGCAACCCCCAAAAATCTTGGGCCCCTCTGAGGGATCGCCCTCTGAGACCATCAGATCAAGGCACCTGAGCCCCAGGGCACTGGCCCCAGTTCTCAGGAGCCGGGTGCCTGCCAGACCCACCGGCCAGCCGCTTCATCCACGAGGCCTCATCGATGCCCAGGTTGTTGACGATGATCCGCAGGATGTTTCCCAGCAGGGAGTTGAGGTGATCGGAAGTGACAGCTGTGCAGGGCGGAGGGGCTCCCGCAGGCAGGGCGGGTGGAGGCGCCTCGGGCCCGCGTTCCCACCAGCGGGGCAGGTAGCTGCACAGCATGGGCAGCGTGATCTCAATGACGTGTGGCATCTCCGTGTAGCGGGCCCCTGACTCGGCCAGCCCCCCGATGTCTGCCATGAGCCGCTCCAGCACCGGAATATCCGGACACATCTCCTCCACGCTGTTGGGGAGCCCCAGGACTGGGGTGCAGGGAGGGGTCAGGGCATACCAATCCATCATGCCCAGACCTCAGTGTCCGCACCACAAACCAGAGCCCCACAAACTCTGGGATTCCCTACTCTGGAGCACCCCCAAGCCGGGGACTCCTCAGCCCCTTGGGGTCCAGACTGGGCCACATCACCTCCATCATGGGTCTCCCCAGCCCTGCGCGGGCAGAATATAACCCTTGACAGCTGCCCCAGCCACATCCAACTTACTGGCCCGCTCCCGGGGAGACTTGGTGGTGTACACCGAGCAGGCATTGTACTCGTTCAGCTGGGGCTCCAGGAATGCCACTGGCATGGCTGCTGCCAGGCGGGCTAGGCACTCACCGAGGGCTGGCCGCAGCCTGGAAGAGGAGGCTGTGCTTAGTTCCCACGCCCCCTCTGCCCAGTCCTGGATCCCAGTCCCCTCCTCCACGCAAGTGCCTCTCCCCAGGACCCTTTGGAGCAGAGAGGCTATTCATTGGGGGTCACTGATACGGCCGTCTCCCTGGCTTTCCTAAATGCCCTCTTGCTTCTCCGGTAATCCTAGCACTGCCAGTGGCTCTCCCCAGGGCTCCTAGTATGCCTGGCTCCTGTGTGTCACCATAGTTTCTGCGTGACCCTGCCGCCACTGGAGAACAGCCTGGCATCCTGGCCCCCAACCAGTCGGCTCCACTTGCTTCCCATGCCTTCCTCAGTGCGCCCCCACATGGCCACCCTGAGGAACTGCAGTTGCCACAGTGCGCATGTCTGTTGAAGAGCGACCGCGTCCCATCTCTTCTCTCACCTCCATCCTCACCCGCGCCCTCCCCTCCCTGAGCCACCTCAGTACCCAGCCCAGCCCCCCATGGGCTGTCTCTCCTTACTTTTCCACGTAAGGGTTCCTGGTGGTTCCCAGAGAGTAGATACTGCACAGCGTTCGATAGCAAGAGACCTGAACGTCATCCACTGAGGGAAAGAGGGAAGGCGGGTGTCCACACAGGTTCCTCCCAACCCACTCCTTTGTCATCAGTGATGGGACAGCGCAGGGCCTGTACAGCCAGCCTACCCTTTACTAGGTTTGTGAGTTAAGCAAGGACCAACTCTCTCTTGGCCTCGATTTGCCTGTATGTAAAATGTGGATAATTACAGTATCCTCCTCGCAGGGTTATTTTGAAGATTAAATGAGTTAATATTCAAAAAGCAATGGGAAGAGGGTGTGCAGCAAGCACTTGGTGAAGGCTGCTTGTTGTTCTTTCCTTAGAGAGGAGTCATGGATGTCTTTGATGACAGCAAAGGGACGCTCTCTCCAGAAAATGCAAAGAGACAGCCAATCCAGATTCCAGGCATGGCTACCCACATACCACCCAAAGGCCAGGTTAAGAACCTCAGCAACTTCATAAATGTCATGAGGCAAAAAGAGGGCAGGGGGACTGTTCTAGATTGACGAGTAATGACATAGAGTTCCCATTGTGGCACAACGGGACCAGTGGTGTCTCTGCAGCACTGGGATCTGGCCTGGCACATGGGCATTTGCTGTAGCTGCAGTGTAGGTCACAACTATGGCTCAGATCTGATGCCTGGCCCGGGAACTTCATATGCTGTGGGGCAGCCAAAAGAGTGAAAAAAAAGTAATGAAGAGACATAACCACCAAATGCAATGAGAGAAAAAACTTAATTGAATTTTTTAAAAAATCAAAGACATTTTGAGGGTAACAGGGAAACTTACCTATCGTCAGGTTAAGTATGATACTAATATTGTGCTTACATGAGAGAAATTTCTCATTCCAGGTGCTGAAGGATAAATATTTAGGAATGAGGTGTCACTGTGTGTGCAACTCACATTCAGAAGTTCAACAAAAAGTTTGTAAATACTGTCCTTCACTAAGTGAAAGGTCAAACAAATGGGGCAAACTGTCGTGGTTATTTTATTTTATTTTTTTGTCTTTTTAGGGCTGCACCCTCAGCATATGGAGGTTCCCAGTTTAGGGGTCCAATGGGATCGGCAGCCGCCACAGATACACCACCAGTACCCAGCCACGAATGCAACCTACACCACAGCTCACGGCAATGCCAGATCCCTGAGCGAGGCCAGGGATCGAACCTGAGTCTTCATGGATGCTAGTTGGATTTCTTTCTGCTGAGCCATGATGGAAACCCCCAAGGGCAAATTGTTTTTTTTGTTTTTTTTTTGTCTTTTTGCCATTTCTTGGGCTGCTCCTGCGGCATATGGAGGTTCCCAGGCTAGGGGTCCAGTCGGAGCTGTAGCCGCCAGCCTATACCACAGCCACAGCAACTCGGGATCCGAGCCGCGTCTTCAACCTACACCACAGCTCACAGCAACTCCAGATCCTTAACCCACTGAGCAAGGCCAGGGATTGAACCCGCAACCTCATGGTTCCTAGTTGGATTCGTTAACCACTGCACCATGACGGGAACTCCAAGGGCAAATTGTTAATAATTCTCTCCTTTCTACTCTTCTGTATTTAAAAAAAAAAACAAAAAAAAAACCAAAAAAAACAGTGGCTGCACCTGTGGCACATGGAAGTTCCCAAGCCAGGGGTGGAGCCACAGCCACTGGAGAAGCAACACTAAGTAGTTCTGCTGCGAGCCACAGGGGAAGTCCTACTTTTCTGTATGTTTTCAAAATTTCGAATGTCAGGGTATGAGAAGAACCCCATCCAAGCGTTACTGTTCCCTTTTTTTTTTTTAGGGCCAAACCCGCTGCACATGGAAGTTTCTGGGCTAAGGGTCGAATCAGAGCTGCAGCTGCAGCTGCCAGCTGACACCACAGCCATAGCAATGCAGGATCTAAGCCACGTCTTCAACTTACACCACAGCTCACGGCGACACTGGATCCCTGACCCACCATGCAAGGCCAGGGATCAAACCCACATCCTCAAGGTTACTAGTCGGATTTGTTTCCGCTGCACCACAATGGGAACTCCTGACAGCTCTTATTTTTATCACTTACAAAAAAGTAGGGAGCTGAGATGGCCTTCCCCTTCCCCCAGGGCCCCACAGCACGCCTGGACACCTCCGCCTGGGTAGCCATCCCCTGGGGCCTCACAACTGACCTTGGCATTTCCTACAAATGTGTTACTTCTTCCAGTCTGTCTCATGGAGGCCCCACTTTCCCCAGGTCCCCAGGCCAAGGCCCTGACTCTGGATGCCTCCCCTTCGCAACCTGCCTCTTCAGCCTCCCAAAGTTCCCTCCCATCAGCCCCTCCAGCCTTTCCCCACCTCCAGCCTGGCCCATGTCGAAACTTGGAAGGCTTTTTGGAGGAGCTGAACACACCCTGTCACGACTCCCGACCAGGTGTTTCATCTTGCCGGTGTCTCATTAAGGTCATTTTGTTACACACTGTATGTGCTATGTCACTAGATCCCAGGTCACACAATATAGGTGCCATTCGGTTGGATAAACAGAGCAGGCGCAGCTCACTGACCCCCAGTATCTGCCCTTACCTCCTTTCTGCTCTGCCCTCCTTCCTAGTAATAGGCCTCCAATACCTAGCCCGACACATGACCTCCCAGACTACAGCCCACTTTCCTAGCCTTCTTTGCAGTGACCTGTGACCATGCGCTGAGTCCTGGCTAATAGGATGAATGTGAGAGAAGTGATGTGGGCCACTCCTGGGCTGTTCCTTTCAAAGTAGTGAGGTGCTCTCCTGCTTTTTCTCCTCTCCTTCTGGTAGAATGAGAATGTGATGGCGCACCCTCTTGGAGCAAAAGGATAAAGGCAGTATTTTAGGGACAGCAGAGCAAGAAGATGGAAGGAACCTGGGCTTCTGACATCACAACCAACCAACAAGTAGATTGTTACATGAGAAAGAAATATAATTCTGGGAGTTCCCTTCATGGCTCAGCAGTTAATGAACCCAACTAGGATCCATGAGGATGCGGGTTCAATCCGTGGCCTTGCTCAGTGGATTAAGAAGCTGGTGTTGCTGTGAGCTGTGGTGTAGGTCATACGCATGGCTCATACCCCGTGTGGCTGTGGCTGGCAGCTACAGCTCCAATTCTACCCCTAGCCCAGGAACTTCCATATGCTGCAGGTGTAGCCCTAAAAAAAAAAAAAAAAAAAAAAGGAAACATACTTCTAACTAGTTTAAGCTACAGTGACTTAGGTCTTTTGTCAGAGCTACAGAATTAACACTCATTCTGTTACCCACCACCCACCACTGCACTGAATTGAATGCACACTTTGCTTATGGAAATAAATCCTCTCAATAAACACACACTGAAACGTGTGCAGATTCCATTGGGATGGGTGGTAGTGGCTGACATCCGCACCTGCCCCCCGCCCCCCGCCCGCCCTCGGGACCGTCCTTACGGATGACGTCGTCTCCAAACTGGTGCTGGGCGATGTGCTGGAAGAGGGTGGTGAGCACGGGCAGCAGGGCCACGGTGGTGTAGGTGAGGTTCTGGCCCACGCCCTTGACCTGCGTGCGTGCCTGCGACACCTTGCCCAGGCGCAGGTTCTCCACCATCTTCTCGATGTCCTCTGAGGCGCTCTCGAAGAAGGAGCGGAGGCCGGCCTTCACAATCTCGGGGCCAGACTTCATCACCGTCCTAGGAGGGAGGCGGGAGCACGGCAGCTCTAGAGTCTGAGATTTGAGGTTGTGGAGCATCTGGGAGAACAGGGGCTGGGGTTCGAGCAGAGTTAGGATGGGAGGGGGCACCATGACCCGGAGCCCCACCTCGCATCCAGGGAACGTGCCAGGATGTGAAGGCAGTTGACCACGGCTGGGGCATCCGTCCCTGGGGGAGGAAGACGGGCTTGGCTGAAGGAAGGGTCATGAGGACAGACCTCCTTGTCCACCCACCCCGACGGCTCTCTCTCCACCCACCCACCCCACCCACGCTGCCACAGGCCCACATCCTTCCCTCATCCGGCTGTGACCCCTCTGCCAGTCCCTCCCTCATCCTGGCCCTGACCTCTGACTGTCACTGTCTGGTGATGAATCTGGAAGCTCTACGGGGGCAGAGCCCAGGACTATCCCATTACTGGCCTGTCCCCAGGACTACGCACTCCATGTCCAAGTCCAGAGGAAGAACGCGGAGAAGGTTGTTCAACTTAAAGCAAGAACCTTCGGCCCTATTTCTTCAGGGTGAGGTTGGTCATGGGGGGAAGGGAGGGGGAGCTGGGGAGAAGGGCTCAGGGAGCAGAGCTGCTTACCAAAGAGAGAGACTCGGTGACGGACGAGAGCGGCCAGCTTGCAGAAGAGGCTGAGGAAGAGAAAGGACCAGGAGGACGGCAGAAATGGAGCAAGGGCAGCAGGGGACACAGTTAGGGAAGGAGGGACAGGGAGAGAAGGGCAGAGGACAGAGCCAAGGGGACGTAGGTAGGATGAGGGGAGAGAAAATGAAGGAGACGGGTGCGGGGGCAGGGGGGGGGGCGCAGAGAGAGGAACAAGCTTGAAGGTCACAGCCTTGGGCTCCTGGGGGTGAGGAGGCTGGTGTGTCTTTCTTTCTTTTCTTTTTTCTTTTCTTTTCTTTCTCTCCCCCCCCAGCTTTCTTTCTTTTAGGGGGAACAGACCTGCAGCATATGGAGGTTCCCAGGCTAGGGGTCTAATCGGAGCTACAGGTGCTGGCCTCCGCCACAGCCACAGCAATGCCAGATCCAAGGTGCATCTGAGACCTACACCTCAGCTCACAGCAACGCCAGATCCTTCGCCCACTGAGCAAGGCCAGGGATCAAACCCACATCCTCATAGATACTAGTCAGATTCTTAACCCTCTGAGCCACAACCGGAACTCCTGGCCTGCTGCTTTTCTGACAGGGTGACCTGACCAGTTCATCCCGGTTTGCCTGAAAGTCCCATGTCCTGGGGCGCACCAGGATGGCTGGTCACCCGAGCCCTTCGATCACCTCTGCAGGTAGACTGGTCAGTGCTCAGTGCCCAGGACAAAGTCCCTAAGGCCCACAGTTGGGAGGAAAGGATCCAGGATTACAATGCTATGAGCTCTGGGGCTGGGTCAGAGGGCGGGGGGCGGGGCAGGGGGCGGAGCGGCGGGGGCGGGGCAGAGGCGGGGCGCACCTGGTGATCATTTCCTTCTCCTTGTTGGAGGCGTGGCCACCGCTGCCCAGCACTTTGGCGGGTGTGGACAGAAAATAGAGGCAGTGGTTGGTGAAGTACTGGTTGATCAAAGGGAGCAGGATCTGGGATGGGGTGGGGAAGAGATGAAGGTGGTGAAGGGCAAAGACAGCCCCCAAGTCCCCAGCCCCCTCAGCTTTTGAGCCCACCTCTCACCTTGGCAAAGAATTTTATCTCCTGTTCATGGGGGGACTTTTCCACTCGTCCACTGCTGACCACAGCCTCTGGTGGGGAGAGCAAAGAGGGGTCCTGTGGGTTCAAGGCCAGGGAACTCAGGGTGTTCTCATCAGGCAGAGTTAGGATATGATAGGATATAACTTCCTGGTATGAGGTCACTTCTGTTGGCTTTGAGGTAAATCTTTCTTCCCTATCTTTCATCTCATTCCCCCTCCCCAAATCCTTGATCAAACTTTTCCTGAGGCTGACAATGGGGAACAGGACAAACTGGGGTATGGTTAAGGTCATGGAACATCCCTATCTTCACCTATCACATGTCCTTTTCTTCATGAACTTCAATACCTGGCAGAGAATAAGTATGGAACGAACGAATGAAACAAGAAGTCGATGTAGGGAGTTCCCGTCGTGGCGCAGTGGTTAACGAATCCGACTAGGAACCATGAGGTTGTGGGTTCGATTCCTGCCCTCGCTCAGTGGGTCGAGGATTCGGCATTGCCGTGAGCTGTGGCGTGTCGAAGATGCGGTTCGTATCCTGCGTTGCTGTGGCTGTGACATAGGCCAGCAGCTGTAGCTCTGACTCGACTTCTAGCCTGGGAACATCCACATGCTGCGGATGCGGCTCTAAAAAATAAACAAACAAAAATAAAGTGGAAACGGTATGATGCTATTTCCATCATCATAGTGAGAGCAGTAATTCATACTATTAAGTAATAATGCTGACTCCAATGACTAAACACTTGCTCCGTCCCCAGCACTCAGAGAAATGTTCTCGCACAATCTCAACGTGGAGGCCCACACACGGGCCCCTCGCCCTCCTTTTGCAGATGAAGACACTGAAGCGAAATGGCTCACCCAGCAAATAAATGACAGAACCACCCCGGTTATGGCGAACAGACCCCCCTTCTGGCAGGTGAGGAGATGGAGGTTCATAGCGGAGAGGGACATGCGGGGAGAGTGCAGGCCGGAAGTTCAGCTCCAGGGAGATTTGGGGTGAGATGTACGAGTGAATCCTGCTGGGCCGTGGGAAGGGAACGTGGGGATTCCTGGTGGCTCTCAAAGGGACAGTTGGGGCTTTCTGGGGGAAGCTGGAGGGGAGTATCGGGACCCCAGCTGTGATTCTTAGCGACATATCAGAGGCATCTGCTGGGCCCCCCAACAGACTCAGCCTTCAAAACAGACCCAGAATCCCCAGTTCTCACTCTTTTGCTCCTGTCCCTGACAGTCTGTTCCCTCAAGCAGCCAGAGGGATCCTGTGATCCCCCAAGGCAGGTCGGGGCTCTCTCCTGCTTAGAACGCTCCTGGGGCATCATTTCACTCAGAGAAAAAAGCCACAGGAGTTCCAGTCGTGGCGCAGTGGTTAACGAATCCGACTAGGAACCATGAGATTGCGGGTTCGGTCCCTGCCCTTGCTCAGTGGGTAAACGATCCGGCGTTGCCGAGAGCTCTGGTGTAGGTTGCAGACGCGGCTCAGATCCTGCGTTGCTGTGGCTCTGGCGTAGGCCAGGGGCTACAGCTCTAATTCGACCCCTAGCCTGGGAACCTCCATATGCCGCGGGATCGGCCCAAGAAATAGCAAAAAGACCAAAAAAAAAAAAAAAAAAAGCCACAGCCCTCACCAGGCCTGCAAAGCCCGATGGGATCTGCCTGTCACCTCTCTGACCACACTTCCTCTCGCTCGCCCCCTCTGTCACTCTGCTTCAGCTGTACGGGCCTCCTGATACTCACATCAGCGACCTCTCAGAGCCTTTGCGCTGGCTGTTCCTCTGCCTGGAATACTCTCCCCAGATGACCACAAGCTCCTTCCCCACCTTCCTGGAATCCTCTATTTAAAATTATAACCAGTTCGGAATCCCACTGTGGCTCAGCAGTAACGAACCCAACTAGTATCCATGAGGATGTGGGTTCGATCCTTAGCCTTGCTCAGTGGGTTAAGGATCCACGAGCTGTGGTGTAGATCTCAGATGTGGCTCAGATCCCGCATGGCTGTGGCTGTGATGTAGGCCAGCAGCTGTAGCTCCAATCTGACCCTTACCCTGGGAACTTCCTATGCCGCAGGTGCAGCCCTAAAAAGCAAAAAAACGAAAACATAAAAATAAATAAAATTATAACGGGTTCCATCAACTCTCATCCCCACTCCTCCTCAGTCCGACCTTAATCAATTTCTAACACACTAAGGGATCCTTATTTCTGACGTTAAATGTCTGAATCCATCACGGGCGTGATAAGTTGCAGAGGAGGGGGATCACTGTTTCCGTTGTTCGCTGCAGTATTCTCAACGCCTAGAACAGTGCCTGGCAGAGTGATCAGGCCAGGGAAGGAAGAGGGAATGCATGCCCTGAGTCCCTAGGTGAAACTCCGTACCCAGGTGGGCGATAAACTCCTGAGAAATGTCCATCCAGCGCAGCAACTGCTGCAGGAAGCCGAAGGCGAACCGTTTCTCAATGGAAGATGTGTCCAGTTCCATGTCCTTAAGGCCCCTGCGTGCAGGCAGAGGGAGGAGTCAGTCCAGACACAGGTCCGCCGCTGTGTCTCCAGCCCCGCCCCAGTTCCCCTGGACGCCCCCCCCCCAGGCTCCGCCCCCGCTTTTCAGGACTCGCCCTTCTAAGACTCCTCCCCTCCCTGGCTCCGCCTCTGCTTTCCAGGGCCCACCCCTCTCTGGCCCCACCTCCTCTCCCCAGGCCTTACCCCCTTTAACTTCCCCACTGGGGCTCCGTCTCCACTACCTAGGGTGTGTCTTTCCCAGCTTTCGCCCCTGCTCCCTGACCCTCCCTGGTGGGGCTTCCAGCTAGCTTGCCTGGTGACCGCATAGCCATTCATCTGCAGGAACTTCAGCAGCTCCTGGGCCTTCTCTCTATCTCGTGCCTTCTCCTTGGCCGTGAGAGTGTCGTAGGGAACCAGCAAGGGGTGGGTCCCACCACCTGGGCGATAAAGACCAGAAATCAGGGGGCTGGGGAGTACCCAGGCCACTCCTGAAGTGGTTCTGGAGTTGAGGGTGTGCATAATCACAGCGATAAAGACAGAAATAAGAATAACCAAAACATTGCTTTCAGATGCTCGCAACATCTTCACCACAACCCTACAGTAGTAAATGCTGTGATTATCCCCACTGCATAGATAAGAAACGAAGGATCAGTGGGGTGAAAGCAATTGTCTAAAGTCGCACAATTCTATCCCTGGCGCTTATGACTCCAGAGCCTGGGACTAGGGGACCGTGGAGCAGGAGGGACTGTGGAGCAGGAGGGTCTGTGCGGCGGTGGGGTAGGCGCCCTTACCCTTGGCTTCCAGCTCCTGCTTCTTCTTCCGCCCCCACGTGTTGTGGTAATTTTCCGCCAGTTGTTCTGCCATAGCCTGGGAGTGGATGCACAGGGCAAGGCCCACATTCAGGGGATGTCCTCCTCCCCCAGAAGACACGTCCATGTCCCCCAAAAAAGATCAGAAGTCTCACCTGCAGCTCCCGGGACAGGGTAACGCCGCTGAGGTCGGGGGGCTGGGGGTTGTAGCCTTCTCGAGCATCATAGGTCTGGGAGGACAAGGGAGAGATTGGGGCAGGGCAGAGGGGACTTAATGGGCTAGCAGGAAGCTCAGGCCCCAACCCAATTTATCCCCATACCTAGCCCTACACCCCTCCTCTGTACCCTCTCCTAAGGCCGGGTCTCTAAGCCACCCTCCTCTCTTCCGCCCTTTGCAGTTCTGCGGACCCACGTCCCCTCCTTTTCCAGCCCTCTTAGCCTTTGCCCGCCCCCTTTCCCTGACCCCACCCCTTTCCCTGGTCTTTTCCCCCCTCCTTCTCCCTCTCCCTGACTCCACCTTCCGCCTGGCCCCACTCTCCCCTGGTCCCGCCCCTTATTCTAGCCACTCCCCACCCTCGTGACCCCGCCCCCCGCCCCAGCCCCGCCTCCACCTCCACCTGGGCACTTTGGGATATCTTCCGTGTTTTTTTCTTC
This sequence comes from Phacochoerus africanus, assembly GCF_016906955.1. NCBI lineage: Eukaryota > Metazoa > Chordata > Mammalia > Artiodactyla > Suidae > Phacochoerus > Phacochoerus africanus. The sequence goes on along the minus strand of NC_062551.1, from coordinate 47,433,114 downwards.
TCCGTCTTCTCCTCCTCACCCTCCCTGGCTTTCTCTATCGTCCATTCCCAGGCAATCATGGCCTTCAAGGACTCTTTGATGGGCCAGCGATAAATCTCTTTGTCCTGGGATGAACAAGAAGGAGTGGAGTTGGTGGAATGGGGTGATAGCTAGGTGGGAGTAGGAGCCCCTGGCACAGCCTCACTGGCCTCCAGTATCCCAGGAAGGGGCAAGCCCTGACCACGTGGCTAGGAAGTGGTCCAGTCGGAATTAGAACCCAGGTCTCTTACCTGCTCTGTAACGAAGCCTCCCAAACAAACTCTCATTATCCCATTTTATACGTGAGACTTGGAGAAGATAAGCTGTGTGGTCAAGGACTCAAACCCAGTCTCTGGGACTCTTTCTAAGGGACAATAGGAGTCCGGGGTCTAGGGGAGGCAGCCAAGTTCGAGAAGGCCAAGTCCATGGATAGGGAGCCCTAAACAACAGATCCAGCTAGATCCAAACCCATGAAGCTGCCTCACTCCTCCCTGAACCCTCAAATTTTGAACCCCTAACATTGGGGCCCAAGGCTTGGTCACCTTCTCTGAAAAGGTCTTGTAGGGCCTCAGCATGGGATGGGTCTTCAGCTCCTCATCTATGTTCTCCCCATAGGACCAGTTGTTCTGGATCTGGAGGTGGAGAGGGGGTGGGTAGGGGCAGCGTCACTAGACACCTGGGGTGAGAGCAGGATGAAAGGTGCCCAGCAGCCTAGGGACACAGAGGGGAAACCCTGGAGGGGCCAAGGATTCCAGAAGAAGCTGTGGGTCCCAGGAAGTTAGGGGTCTCAGGGAAACGTGGGGCCCTTGGGGAGGATATGAGACGGAGAGAAGGCTGAGGTCTTGAGGGGAGCTGGCAGGGGTGGGGATTCCTGCAGAAGGGAGGACCCCGACGCCCACCTTGTCGAAGGCCCACTTCTCATGCGTGTACTCGGCAAACTTGTTAATGAAGGAGTCCAGCTTCTCTGGGATGATCACGCTATTGAGGGAGGGGTCAGCAGATGCTGGGTGGGCCCGCCTTCCACTCCTGAAACCTTATTCTCCCTCCCCTGCCCCCAGGCCCTGCCCCCCCAGGCCTCACTTGAGAGTCTCCACAGGCCGAGGATCGAAGTTGCCTTCAGCGTCCACGGTAGCCTTTTTCTCAGCCTTGGATGAGTATGAGGCGTCCACGTAGTCGGGGGGCAGGGCCCCTGCGATGGCACACAGGCAGGGCATAGCCATGCGGTACAGCTCTGGGTCATATTTCTGGAGATGCCAAGAGGGGTGGTGGCGAGGGGGGTCACTGCAGGCCTGGCTAAGCCTTCAATTCCTGGAGCCCCAGGACCTCCAACTCGCCCTCCAGTCATCAGCCCTCCTCCCTGAGCCCTCAAACATGAAGTATGGTCTCTCGCCCTGCAACCCAAACCTCAGACCTGGACTCTCAAACCTCCTCTATATTACCCCTCTCCAAGCCCCCAAACTAGAGGCCCATTCTCTCTCCCATAACATTCCAAGCGGAGACCCCACTTATAGATTCTCTTGGAACTACAGAACTTGCAGAACTGCCTCCCTCCCTGAACCCCCAAATTTGTGGTTTTCATTCTGGATCCCCAACTTTGGGCCCCAAACCCCCTAAACAGGCTTCTTTTGAGGTCCCTGGGCCCCCAGACCTTATGGGCCAGCGAGTCAAAGATGCCCCAGAAGAGTTTGCGAGTGAGGTGCAGCTCTTCCTCCGAGGTGACTCCGAAGTTGGCCCAGCCTGTGGGGAGGCAGTAGTACTTCCAGCAACGCTCATAGTGGTTGGTGAGGAGCTAGATGGGGAGCGAAAAGGGAGACACATAAGTGAGGGGGACATACACAGGCGGCAGGCAAAGAAAGCCCCAGGGAGGCCCAGGGTATCAGTGCTTTTAAATTATGAATGAAGTGATTATGCAAATGGTATGCTAATAAGGGTGAATACGCGTGCCTATTGGGGTGTGGTCCTAGATGGTTTACTATCTAAATTTGGCACTATAATTTAGAGTCAGGATGGGCATTAAATCAGAGCTGGATTTGTTTGGTGTTGCTTTGCACAAATAAGTATGTGAATATTAATGCGTGGGTAGGGGTTGTGGATAGATAAGCATATGGATGGAGTGATCTGTGCTTATGTGAATAAAACATGGCAAATAGAAACATAGGCAGCACCCCATGCAAACATATGGTAATTGGGAAGAAAGCCTCCACCGTCCAATATGCAAATTTGTAATAGGGGCTGATTTAGATGTTTTATGCAAAACAGTTACGATATCTGAGTTCGAGGTATCTCCTTATGGAAATGAAGCATGCAAATGAAAAAATAATAGGAGAGACAGTGTGCAAATAATCAGGATAGCTGTGGTACTGTTTATTCAAATAAATGCACTCATTTGAATAGTAGAAGGCGGGTGGTCGAAGCCTTTGAATAAGCATGCTAATCAGAAAAAGTGGTGTGCCCCGTGCAAATACGTGCTAATTAAGGTGGAAGCTGGCTCACTATTAGGAGCATTAAACGCTAATTAGAGCGTGTTAAAGGCACTCATGACGCAAAGTGAATGTCCCCGGAATCCCAGTATGCAAATGAGAATGCCCGTGTGGCCCTGGCCGCCTCGGCCTGGGCGCGTGATACAGAAGACGCCCCAGAGTCCGAGGGTGGCGCAAGCTGGTGGGTGGAGGCTGAAGAGGGCTTGTCCTCACCTTGAGGGGCATCTTGGCGAACTCGTTAAGGATGGGCACGTCGAACACCAGGCGCCGAAGCAGGTGCTGTAGCATGGACGGGCGGATGTACCTGCGGAGACATGTTCGGGGCGGGGTTTTCCCACCCCCGAGGCCCACCCCTGCGGGAGCCCCTCCCACCCCGAGGCCCGCCCCCTGGGAGCCCCTCCCACCCCGGGGCCCGCCCCCCACCTGCAGAGCGCCATCAGGCATTCCTCGATGACGTCGCGCTGCGCCTTGGTGAGCGAGCGGCCACGGGACAGGCGGTACACCGTGTGAAGCATGGAGTCCACCATGATGGCACGATGCTCGGTTCCCGCGAAGAGTGGCGCACACTTGGTGATGAGCGGCAGCACGGCCAGGCACAGGTAGCGGTTCAGCGCCAGTGCCATTTCCGTGGTGCTGAAAGTGGCCTGGGGTACAGGGGGCGGACATCAGGCCCTCAGTGCCTCCTGGGGTTGCCCTGGCACTTGCCCAGGACAACTCTAGGCAAACAACCCTAGGTTCTGATCTTCCCCTCAAAGATCAGACGTAGCTCCTCCTCGTCTCTGCTACGCTTATTACTTTGGATCGTGCAAAATTTCAGAGGCAAAAGTCCAGGAGGCAGTTAACAAACCCTCACTACCCAGATTAGACTGTTCTGCAGCTATCCACTGTCTGCATGCTTATTTCAGCTCTAACCCCACCTTTTTTCCTGTAATATTTAATGCAGCCTCCAGCCATATACCCTTTTACCCAAAGACCCTTAAATGTGTACCTTCATTGAGACAAGTACTTCCATGTAACATTCCATGCTTTATACCTCACATGATGAACATAATCTCTTAATAATCATGACCAGTTTTCTCTGTCTTCAAAATGCCTTTGCAGAGTTCCCGTCATGGCTCTGTGGTTAACGAATCTGACTAGGAACCATGAGGTTGAGGGTTCGATCCCTGGCCTCGCTCAGTGGGTTAAGGATCCGGCATTGCTGTGAGCTGTGGTATAGGTCGCAGGTGCGGCTCAGATCCCGCATTGCTGTGGCTCTGGTGAAGGCCAGCAGCTACAGCTCCGATTAGACCCCTAGCCTGGGAACCTCCATATGCCATGGGTGCAGCCCTAGAAAATACAAAAAAAAAAAAAAAAATTGGCCTTTGCATCTGGCTGGGATTGTTTGGATCTGGGCCCCAGGAAGATCCACATACTGTACTTGGCTGACAGATCTCTCCATTGGTAACTGTCCCTCCCCTCTTTTTGGTGGCACCTGCAGCATGTGAAAGTTCCCAGACCAAGGATCTAACCCTTGCCACAGCAGCCAACCTGAGTCACTGGATGCTCAACCCCTGGAACCACACGGGAATGCCCTCTGCCTTTTTAAGGTTATTGATTTGCTGAAGAAACTAGGTCATGGGGTCCAGTGGAATTTCCTACATTTTGGCTCTGGCTGGTTCTTCCTAGTGCTATCAGCTCACTTGTGCCTCCACCTCCTGTATTTCTGAACAACTGAAAATTGATTGAATAACCGTGCTAATTTAAGATTCAGAGTTCCCTTTCCCAGTTAACAGACAACAGTCATTTCTCCCATCTTAAGAACAGCTCCCTCTTGACCCAGTTCACTCCTCCAGCACATCACCGTTGCTCTATCTCCAGCTTCTGTAGACTGACAGCGCTTGCAATGTCCAGTACCTCAGCCCCAGGCTCTCCTAAACCCTTTCCTGAAAGGCTTCCAGTCCCCCGCCCCACCTCACGGAAACAGCTCCTTCCATTTGATCAAACCAATGGCGAGTTCTCAGTCCTCCGAACTTGGCCTTGTCACCTTCTGTGGTTATTGCCGTTGTTGCGGTGCATGTGTCTTTGTGTCTCCATGGTGCTGGCCCATCACTGAGAATTATTTGTTACAACCTGAGGTGTTGGAGACTTCAACCCACCCTTTTCCAGAAGTCAGTGTTTTTCTTGGTTTTTGCTTTCTGTCTTGATGGGGGGTGGATCATGACACGTGCACAGGTTCAAAACCAACAAAAGTGCTGCCACTGTTCCCATGACCCATCCCACCGCCAGGAGGTTGACCAGGCTACTCACTGTGTCCAGCGAGGCGGCCGCCCTCATATCAGGCAGGAACCCCACGTCCAGCACGTGCAGCAAGAAGTCCTGGTTCTCGATGCCGTACACACGGTCCAGGAAGAGCACCATCGACGCCTTGTGGTCCGGCACGAAGGATGCTGACATCTTCGGCTGTACTAGAGCCCCGTCTGTGGGCAGGAAGAGGGGGGTCAGGGCTGCCCTTGGGGCCCCTCCACTTCCTCCCAGCGTCGCTCCCCTGCTGAGTCCCCCCCCCCCTGCCACTGCCCCTGCCCGCCGCCCCGTCTGCACCTTTGCCCAGGGTGGGTATCTGCAGTGGGAGGCTGATGATGCCCACAAGATCGTCCAGGGGCACGAGGGAGCGCAGGATGGCACGGATCCGCAGGGCCTCACCCTTGCCGGCTTGGATCAGCTGGAGAAGGGAGGTGGACATGTCGTCAGACACCCCATCCCCCTTTTGAGCATTCCCCCAGCTCCATCCCTTTCTGACCCAAAGGCAGGCAAAGCAGGCCTCCGTGTTGTGGAGCTAATTCTAGAATTCCCAGCCCTGACCCCTCTGCCTGTGCTGCTCCCTGCAGCCCGACCACCGCTGGCTCTCACTGCCTGGTTCCCCCCTGACCCCCAGTGGACTGGGAGCTCTGTGAGGGCAGGACCTGGGGCTCTCTCGGTCACTGCTGTGTCCCCAGCATTGCCTAGCCCAGGACCACCCCAAAAGCGAGAGCTCAATCAATGCTGTTGAGCGTCTGAGGGAAGAGGTTCAGGTTGGCTGTGGACACCCGCAGCCCATGCTTTGGGTCTCACATGCATCTCTGGTGCACAGCGTCCCAGGAGGTCGATCAAGGCAGCATAGAAGGACATGATGGCGTGTCCCAGGTGCACCCGGTTTTCTTCAGGGGGCTCCTCCCCGAAGCTGCAGGGGAAGGTGCGTGGTGTGGGGGAGGCGGCAAGGGGCTTGGGGAGGGTAGGATGTTCTGCTGAGGAGGGGGCGGGTGACTCACTGCTCTCGCCGCCGGTCCCTGCGGACGCCAGGGCCATCCCGTGCGGGGTCCTCAGAGATGCGGATGGCCTCCTCGATGGTGGCCAGCAGCCCCGAGCCGCCCTCGCCCCGCAGGGCAGGCCCAAAGCACTCGGGCTTGCGGATCAGCAGCCGCACCACCACGTTGGCGTTCTCCTCCACGCTCTCACCTGGTGGCTCGCAGGGTCGGGGGGTCCTCGTGAGCCCCTGCCCAGGGCCCCTCCCCAACAGCCCCCAACCTCAGGGTGAACGCCAGGCCTCGTCAGCCCCCAGACCCTGGCTCGAGCCCACTTGGAGGGCTCCGTGCTCTGGTGGGCCTGAGGGAGGCTTTGGCCCGTGCCCCCCAGCCTCCTGCCCTGTCACTGCCACCTCCGGACTCACCATTGACAAAGACAGCAAAGCGCAGGAAGTCCAGGTAGCGCTCACCACCACAGGGGTTCCAGCCGATGTCCGGGTACCCTTTGGCCAGGAGCATGGGGCAGCTTTGGAGGCCACAGCCTGCCAGGTAGGACACCACCTGGGGGCAGAGGGTGGCTCAGCCAGGGCTGGACCATACCACCTGTCTCCCCAAGGCTCCAGTCCCTGCCCTTCCCTGGAGCTCCATCGTCCAGGTCATCTCAGGACCACTCAGCAAACAATAACCCTCATCGTCCCCCAGCACCTCCCACCTTGACCATCGCAGCCGCCTCCTCCCTGGGCTCACTGTGCCCTCCAACCCCCTGCCTGTCCCCCACACAGTCAGAGGGACCCTGCAAATACTGTGATGCCATCTCGCTTAGGGCTAAAGCCAGAACCCTCGCTGTGGCCCACGAGACCCTCCGCACAGTCAGTTTGTCACCTCCCTGCCACCACATGGCAAGGGAGTGGGGGGAGTTGAACCTAAGTTGCTGACTCCAGAGCCCACGCCCTTCACTGCTACACAAAGAAGTGGGGGCCACAGAGGGCCGAGGCCACGTGGCTGGGAAGGGGGGGTGTGGATTTGCACTCAGCCCCATGAACGTGTCAGGGTCCTATTTTTTCCCTGCAAAGTATTTCCCTTCTGATTCGGTCCTGGACCAGGCAGAATGGCACCTACAGAGTGGGTCCCAAATTAGCAGGTGCCCCTAGCGGTCAGGCCTCCCCCTTCTGCACCTTCTCCAGGTCCTGCTCCTGCAATGCCAAAGCCAGCTCGTTGTTGTCAATGACGGAGGCAGCGGCCACATCCAGGGGCGTGGAGCCCTGCATGCCTGTGGGGGTGAGAGGTGGTGACAATGCTCTTTAGAGGTGCATGGCTGACCATCTCACTTTTGCTTGTCTCACCTCCTCCAGGAAGCTCTCCTTGACCACCCCTTTTCCAGCCTGGGTCAGGTGCCTCCTCTGGCCTGTGCTTCCCCATCCCGGGCCTGACTGTGCCAGGCTGTCACTGTCTGGGATGGGTTCGTCTTCCCCACTCTCCTATGAGCCCCATGAGGGACTGTCCCCAGCACGGCTCACTACAGGGCCAGATCTGGTGAGGGGGGGCGGGGCAGTGAGAGTGAGTGTTTGTTGAATGACTGAGTGAGTGATCCAGCAGGGAGTGGGGGCCGGCCCGGAGGGACTTCCAGGAGAGGGCTCAGGGGTTCTCACCCAGGCCAATGCCGCTGTTCTCCAGCAGGTAGCTCAGGTGGTCAAACATGGAGCGCTGGTTCTGCCGGCTGATGCGGCAGAAGTAGCAGAGGAAGCGGCAGCAGCTCGTCACCATCTTGGGGAAGCGGATCTCCTGGGCAGGAAGGGTGGGCTGGTGGTCAGCGCCTGCCCTCCCGTGGCCCCTCCCCCGAGCTCCCCGGCCCATGCAGCCCCCTTACCTTGGATTCCCCACCGCCGAGGACATTCACCATGACCTCCATGACTGTCTCGTGCATGCCCAGTGCCCGCATCAAGTTCGGGTGTTGGTAGAAGACTTTGTTGTTCATGATGTTCCTGTGGCCGGGAGAGTGTGGGGGTCACGACGGTAGGGGGGGTCCAGGGAGAGCCCCCAGATCCTTGGGGGAGCCGTCACCAGCACTGTGGTAACTCACCACAGTGACTGAACTACGCCGTGCCTGGCACTGCCCCTTCACAGATCTGAACTCGCTCAACCCTTGCGTCCACTCTGGGAACAGGAACTCTAATTCTCCCTATGTCGCAGGCCAGGAAACCAGGCACGGATCCAAGGGGGGCTCCCCTAGCAGGGAGGCCTTTATTATGTTGCATGTTGTATCCCTGAGTGCCTAGGAAGGGCCTGGCCCACCGTAGGTGCTCACTAGATGTTTGCTGAGTGAATGAATGAGGCACACTTGACACTGAGTGCTTAAGACTATTACTATTATTATTTCTTCATTATTATTACCACTACAAGAACTCGCTGAAGCCACACCATGACCCTGCAAGGTAGATAAAGAAACTGAGGCCCAGGAGTTCCCGTCGTGGCGCAGTGGTTAACGAATCCGACTAGGAACCATGAGGTTGCGGGTTCGATCCCTGCCCTTGCTCAGTGGGTTAACGATCCGGCGTTGCCGTGAGCTGTGGTGTAGGTTGCAGATGTGGCTCGGATCCCGTGTTGCTGTGGCTCTGGCGTAGGCCGGCGGCTACAGCTCCGATTAGACCCCTAGCCTGGGAAACTCCATATGCCGCAGGAGCGGCCCAAGAAATGGCAAAAAAAAAAAAAAAAAAAAAAAAAAGAAAAAGAAACTGAAGCCCAAAGAGGGTATATCTTGTGCCAAGAGTCACAGGTGAGTAGGAGCTGTTCCCTGGGGGTGGATGGAGAGGTAAGGGGAGGGGACATTACCCAGGGGATGGGCTCGCTGCTGGGGGGAGCGTACCACTCTGAGGATGGGGCAGGAGCCTGGGAAGGACACAATATTACATCCAGAGGACCAGCTGGAGCTGGGATGGCACCCCTTCCTCCCCCCCACCCCAGGATGTGCAAAGCCAGGGGAGGGCTGGGGCCTCACCCAATGCTCTGGATCATGAGGTTTTCCTCCTGGGGGCCCATCTGCACGATGAGCAGTGACCGTATCTGGCCGAGGCACTCGAGTAGGCTCATGGTGTCCTCCACAGAGGAGGGGGAGATGGTGTAGGCGCGGGGCAGGGCGCGCAGCAGCTCCCCGAGCCCGTCGTACTGCCGGTGCAGGAGGCTGAACATGGCCCGTACCAGCTCCGGGCTCTGCACAAAGTCCTCTTGGGCCCAGCGCACCACTGTGTGAGACACCAGCTCCTGCAGTGACTCTGGGAAGGGGACACAAGGGTCGGAACACTCTTCCTGCTCAGGGCCTTGAGCGAGGACAATGTGGAGGGCTTCTCAGTTGCTAACCACCCTCCCTCATGGATGCTAGTCGGGTTCACCTGACTGCTTTTCTAATCCCTCACCATAGCAATAATTTCACAAAGAAAAGAAAAGCCACAAGGATATGACATCATGATGGTGCAAAAATTGCCATCATCCCAGGGCTGGATGTATGTCTCTGCCCTGACAGCCATGCACCACACTGTTCCAACACACACACTTTGTAGCTTCCACACGGGGGCCACACCTCCAGCATACCTCCTCCCAAACCTACTCTCCACTCCTCCTCTCTCATTAGCACTCATCTACCCATCCATTGTGTGACTCCTCATGGCTTGTGTTGGACCCAAAGGCTCCCGAAGCATGGAGCTGTCTGCCCCACCCTGTCCCCTCCATGGTGGCCCCAGTCCTCACGGGGTTTGCTCTCCTCGGCAGGTGGCTCCTCCTCGGATTTCTCCTCCTTCTTCTTCACCAGTCGCACCTTTTCCAACAGGCTCATCAAGCGGCTGCCCAGGGTGGCTTCTTCCTCTGGTTCTTCCTCCTCCCCCTCCAGCTGAATTCCTAGAAGTGGTCAGGAAGGGAGGTGGTGTCAGGCCTCTGTTTGCTTATTAATCTGCTGAATCCTTTACTTTTTCATTCATTCAATTCTCTTTCATGTGTGCATTCATGGAGTTTTTCATTTATTTCTTTATATGTTCATATGCTTGGTTATTTATTCGCTCCTTGAATTATTTGTAATTTTCAATCAACTACTGCAAATATCTTCAAAGAAATAAAGGAAACCATGTCTCCAGTATTAAATAGAAGTATGATAACAATGATTCATCAAATAGAGAATACTAATAAAAAAGTAGTATAAAAATTGGAAAAGTTTTAATAACTGAAATTCAAAAAACACTGGAGGGGCACAACAGCATATCTGATCTGGAAGGGGAAAGAGTCAATGAACTTGAAGGCCAACAGAGGTTTTCCAATCCGAAGAAAAGAAAAATAAAAGAGTGAAGAAAAACTAACAGTGATCCATAGGACACCTTTAAGTGTACCAACATATGTATAAGGGGGGGTCCAAGAAGAGATGAGAAAGGAGCAGGAAAGTATTTGGAAAAATAATGGCCCCCAAATCCCCAAAAACAGTAATCTACAATCCAAAAAACTCAACAAACTCAAGTCGCATAAGTTCAGAGTTCCACACCTAGATACATCATACTCAAACTGCTAAAGGCAAAGAGAAATCCTGAAAGCTAGGCAGACAAAAATGACTCCTCACATGCAAGAAAATCTCGGTAAGATTATCATCTGACTTCTTATGAGAAGCAATAGAGGTCATCCATCCATCCCTCCAGCCATCCTTTTCATCCATCCATCCAGCCAGCCAGCCAGCCATCTCTTCAACCATTTTTTTATTCATTCATCCTTCTATCCATCACTTCACACATTCATCCATTCACCTATAGCCAATAACCATCCCTTCATATATATACATCCACCCAAATACCCATATAAACATATCTTTCCACTCATCATGTATCTGTCCACTATATTCATTCATTCATTCATCCTACCAACAGTTACTGCACAAATACTGTAGATATTTAAGATCAGGAAATCTTAGGGAAACTTTCAGAGAGGTCTTGAGAAAAAACTGGGGAAGAGGATTCCCTGATCTCCTCTCTTACCACAGTGAGTCAACAGGTCTTGATGGAATTCCAGCAAATCCTGCCGGATCTCATCAGGAAGAGGACAATCTTCCTCATCCTCGCCATCTTTGAAGTGCAATAGCATGTTGATCTAGGGAAGGTCAAAGGTTAGAATGAGGGTCGGAGACCCCGGAGCAGGAACTCTGAAGTCAAGGATCTAAGATCCAACTGAGCCCCTGTCTGAAGTCATGAGTTAGTGAGGAATATCTGGGAGACCAAAGGTTTGAAAGGACTTAGGGTCAGTCTGGGCTGACTCCGAAGTCTGGGTCAGAGAGAGGTAGGGGAGCAAGGGAGAAGTATACCCATAGGATCAGAGGTCAAGCCCAGGTTTAGAGGTTGAGTGCCATCAGTGATCAGAGTAAGGGGAGAGGCTGAGGTTGAGACAGTAAGGCCAGCTGAGGTTGGGGGTTAGAGGACCTGCTCCTGGGGTGGGGAGCGGAACTCGCGAGTACGTCGGGCAGTCTCGGCAGCGGTCATGGTGAAGGCCTTCATGAGGATGCCATAGCGGTCCCTCTGGTTGGCCTGGAGCTTGTCCACGTAGCGTTCTGCAAAGGCTGCCAGGGACTCCACACGGTGCTGCAGCTCTTGGTCACAGAAATACTCCAACAGATTACACATCTGTGGGGTGACAGCCATGCAGTAGGAGGGACGGTGGGGAGACCACTAGGACTTCCTAGAACCTTTCCTGCTTTCTCTCCCCACTCCCTAGCCCTGTCCTGCTCCACCCACCACTGTCTCCTATCTGGATCCTTTTTTTTTGTCTTTTTTTGCCTTTTCTAGGGCTGTTCCCACAGCATATGGAGACCCGTTGCCAGGCTACGGGTCTCATTGGAGCTGTAGCTGCCGGCCTATGCCACAGTCACAGCAACGTGGAATCGGAGCTGCATTGGCAACCTACACCTCAGCTCAGGGCAACACCAGATCCTTAACCCACTGAGCAAGGCCAGAGATCGAACCCGCAACTTCATGGTTCCTAGTCGGATTTGTTAACCACTGTGCCACGATGGGAACTCCTCCTATCTGGATCCTTAAGCCAGCCATCTCCATGGTCTCATCCCTGTGATTCACCTCCCACATGGGAATCAGAGAAATCATTCCAAGGCAGCAGGGCTCCATCACTTTATGCCCTTCCATGGCTCCCACTGCCTTGGAACCAAGTTCAGACTCCAGCCCCACCAGACCCTGTATCTCCCAGCCCAGAAGGATGGAGGCTGGAAACCAGGAAGAATCAGCCCACCTGTAACTTCACAGACTCTGGTAACTTCATCTGGAGCAGCCCTTCCTCCAAGTATTCTTCTTTTTCCCCTTCTGCTGTCTCCTCTTCCTCTTTTTCCTCATCCTCCTTCTCCCGTGCCTCCTCCTCCTCATCCTCCTCCTTCTCCTCCTCGTCTTCTTCTTCCTCCTCTTCCTCCTCCTCCTCCTCCTCCTCTTCTTCCTCAGTGAATACTTCGGGCTCAATCATCTTCAAGATCTGCTTCACGTCCTCATCACCAAAGATGCCCATCACCTACGGGGCAAAGCCTGGGTCCTTCACTGTGACCTGCACGACGCCCATAACTGAGGCCCAGTCTCACTCTCCAGACCTGCTTATCCCGCACCAGACAGATTCTTTCCTGCATTGGGTGGATAGGACTCCTCCCACAAATGGGAACAGCATCCCCCTGCCCTGTCATTCATCCCACTTAGGATCCCCTCAGATCCACACCCTGTGTCCCACCTACATGGTTCAGACCACAGAGCCAAGCATGAGAAACCCTCCCTTCACAAGTAGGTGTGCTTTCTCCCAAGCTTGAGCATATGTGACTGTAGAGCACGACAGTCCCTATACCTAACAGAGGCCCTCATAGCTCCCAGCATATGCTAGCCTTCAGTAAACATAAGGAAGATGCTAACAGGGGGAAGGAGAGCGGGTAGAGGAAAGGGAAAAATGGTGGGGGAAGAGGGAGAGATGGATGAATGGGGGAGGACTGAGTGGCTGGGTTGATTAATTAATAGATGGGATAACAGAGGTTTAAAGGGGAGATGGATGGATGGGTGGATAGTGGAGAGAGAGATGAAGAAGGTAAAGGTGGAAGAAGAGATGGTGGGGAGAGGGATGACAGGATAAATGATGCATAGATAGGTGGGTGAGTGAGTAGATGGTGTGACAGATACATGAGCAAGTGTATGAGCAGATGGGTAAACAGATAAATGGGTAAATAACCAAGCACTGGGGTGGGATAGGGAGATGGACGAGTGGATGGGTTTGTGTATGAAAAGTTGGATTAGATGGATCTGTGAATGTAAGGGTTCCTGAAATAAAGAATGGATGGGGGGAATTCTCATTGTGGCTCAGCAGTAGCGAACCCGACTAGTATCCATGAGGATGCAGGTTCGATCCCTGGCCTCACTTAGTGGGTTAAGGACCAGCGTTGCTGTGAGCTGGGTGTAGGTCGCAGACAAGGCTCAGATCTGGCATTGCTGTGGCTGTGGTGTAGGCCGGCAGCTGTAGCTTCAGTTCGACCCCCAGCCCAAACTTCCATATGCTGTGGGTGCAGCCTTAAAAAAAAAGAAGAATGGATGGGGAGTGGGTGAATAAATGGGTATCGATGTTTGGAAGAACAGGTCTTCCTAATACAGATAGAGAGATAAGGGCTGTTGGACAGGTGGGTGGCAGATGGGGGGATGGCTGGCTCTGTGGACAGGTGGATGAGTGGATGAATGGAGGCACAGGTGGAAGTAGGATGATGTTGGATATATGAAGGGAAAGACATATTAATAAATAAATGGACAGGTGGATAGATGGAATGGTGGATGTAAGAATGAATGAAGAATAGAAAGATGAACGGACAACAAGACTGAAAGTTGGATTGATGAATACATGTATGTATGGATAGATATTGGGTGAATGGAAGGATAAAGAGACGGATAGACTTTTGAATATGAAGATAGGGGTTTGGCTGAATGACTAGATGGATGGATGGAAAGCTGGGTGGAGGATAGATGAATGATGTTTGGCTGGATGGAGGAATAGAAAGAAGGAAGAGATTACTAAATAGATGAATAGATGACAGACGAATGGGTGAAAGGAAAAGGGAATGAGTAGATGATAGAAAGATAAAGGAGAAGGTGAAGGGTGTGTGGCCGGAGACGTGAATGAGCGGGTCGGATGCATAAATGGGAGCGGGAATGTATGCATACATGGATGGGCGGATGGATGATGTGCAACGCGAGAGAAGAATGGGATGGGGGAGGCAGGAGGAAGCCATTACCAGCAGGGTGGACACGAGCTTGAGCACGGGCACAAACTGGAACTCCACGGAGCCCCCGACAGGGTCGCGTGCGTGCTGCCCACCGTCTCGTACGGCCTCCCCCAGCATTCTTAGTGCTTTGTCCCGCAGAGCCTCCAGAGGGATGCTGGGGCTGAGGCGGGCCGGGGCTTCGGCCGCTCCAACAGCTGGCAGGGCCGCCACAAAACAGGGGGCTGAGAAATGATGCGGAGGCCTCAGCGAGGTGGTGACGCCAACGCCGGGTAGGCCGTGGCGGCGGGGACCGTTTTCCGTCCTTTTTCCAGGCGGGAAGAGAGTGATGGCGCGGGTCTCCGGCGTGAGGGGGACGATGTACTCAGAGAGCATGGAGCGGCGGCTGCGGCAGGCGCTTTCCAGGTGGATGCTGATGAGGAGGTCGTAGTAACCTGCGCGCAGAGGGCCAGGCAGGTGCGCATCCTCCAGGGCGTGCAGCAGCTGCGCCTGGTCCACGTGGCTGCACAGCGCATGCGCCACGCGGTTGTTGCCCAGGGCGCACACAGCGCGGTAGAGGCGGAGGGTGTGCGAGTGGAACTGCTGCAGGTCCAAGCGCTCGGACAGCTCCAGGATGTCCATGCATCTGCGGTGGAGACGGGCCCCAGGCAGGAACGGAGCAGGCAGAGGACGTGGGAGACAGAGACACAGACCACAGAGAGGCAAAGAGGTGCTCAGGTGCATGGCCCCAGCAGGGAATCCCAGTATTCTGCTGGGTCAGGGTTCTGTGAGGTCTGTAGTGCTGTCTAGGAGTTTTTTGTTTTCTTTTCTTTTCTTTTTAGGGACACACTCTCTGCACATGGAAGTTCCCAGGCTCAGGATCGAACTGGAGCTGCTGCCACCGGCCTACACCACAGCCACAGCCATAGGAACGTCAGATCTGAGCTGTGTCTATGACCTACACCACTGCTCACGGCAACATTGGATCCTTAACCCACTGAACGAGGCAAGGGATCGAACCTTTGTCCTCATGGATACTAGTTGGGTTCGTTACCATGGAGCCACAACGGGAACTCCCTAGGAGCTTCTTAAGGACTCTGGAAGTCCCTTTGTGGTCTGGGGGCTCCCTGGGATACATCTAGGATCCATGGGATGGTCTGGTACCCCAGGGACTCTAAGAGTCTATGGAAAAGATCTTGTGTCCTGGGATGTATCTGAGATCCCAGATTGGGTAGATACAACTCCCTCTGGCAGGTCTGGGCACCCTGGTCAGATGTGAGCACCACTAGAACGTAAACGCCACCAGGACAGGACATTTCTGCCTGCTTTGTTTGCTAGATTCCCAGCACCTAAAAAGGACTTAGCGCACAGTCTGTGCTCAATATATATTTGTGAAATAATGAACGAATGAGTGTGTCTGGGGCCCCTGGGGATGGATCTGAGTCCTCTTGGACAGGTCTGAGCCTGCCGAGTTATGTGAGAGCCTTACTGGAACATCTGTTCACAGGAGCTCTGTGTCTCCGCCTAGAATGCTGCTGCCATGCGGGAGGAGCTCAGAGGATTTGTCAAATGCGTGCATCAAGGAGAGGGGAAGCATGTCGGAAGGCTTCTGGGGTGTGTCTGGCATCTTGGCCATGTTCACAGTCCTTAAAAGCTTTCCTGTCATTCCGTGTGAACCCTGTTCAGCCCAGGTGTGTCTGGGTCCCCTGGAGTGGGTGACAGACCCCGTGGGAAACAGCTAAAGTCTCCCTGGGTGTGCCCGAGACACCCTAGGGGGCACCTAGGCCTCTCTGAAAAATGTCCAACACACTCCAAGGTGCACTTGAGGCCCCTGGGGTCTCCGGTGGGCTCCCTGATATGGACTGCGGCTCCCTGAGATGGGTTTTGAGCACTGTGGGCAGGTCTAGGGTCCCTGGAGTGTTGTCTGGGGTCCCTGGAGGTGGGTCTGTGGTCCTCTGAGGTGGTGCTGGAGCCCCCTGGGGTATTATCTGGGGATGCCTGGGCTGAGCCTGGGTCTGGGCCTGCAGAAAGGATTTAGAGGCCCCTGGAATGTTATCTGGGGAGAGTCAGGTAAGTCTGGGGCCTCATGGGGTGTTGTCTGGAGGCCTGGGAGAGCAGGGAGGGGCACCGAGAGGGATCCTGGCCCCGGAGGTTTGCAGAACCGCCCCCCCTCCCCCGCCAGCCCCCAGGCACCCAGGCAGGCCCTGACCGGTTCTCTTCAGGGATGTGCAGCGCCATCATGGTCAGTGGCTCCTGACACTGCACCGCCCAGCCAAGCCGCTCGCCGGCACGGCGCGTCTCCACCCGCAGGAAGTGGTTGGGCATGCGGCTCCACGACACGGGCATCAGCATCTGCATCTCGAGCCGGGGCGGGCACTGCGGGGCCGGGTTCTTGCGCTCGCTCAGAAACATGGCAGCGGACAGCGGCATGATGTTCTGGGGGCACGGAGGTGTGCACGGGTCAGGATTCCCAGCCCTCTCTCTGTCCCACCCCTCCGCTTCCAGGGAGACCTCCTGGATTGCCCCTCGCCACCTCCAGCTGCCCTGCTGGCCTGACCTCCTGCACCACCTTCCTCAGCCCGGCCCCGCCAGGGCCATCACTGTGCTCATACCTTCTGCTTCCCCAGCTCAAACTGGATGACATTCTGGTGTGTGGGCAGGACAAAGACAGCTGGAAACAGCTTTGTGTTGGGTTCCACCTGGCAAAGGAGAAGAGGGCAGGGTGAGGAAGAGGATGCACTGGAGGTAGGGTTGACTGTGGATCCAAAACTCTGGGTCCGACTGCCCCAGCCTGATCCTGTTGTAGTGTCTACAGAGCCAAACTCGGCCACTGGTGGCTCCACAATGGCCCTAAGGTCGCTCATGGGCTGCACCACTTCTGATCCAGCCAGGCCAGCCTCCTCCAACTCCCCCAGGGCAACCCGTCATCTGGGTCTTTGCGCACATCATGCCCACCCTCCCCGACCCCCACAAATGCCAGTCCTGTTTCTCTCCCAAGCACATTCAGTCTTCAAAATCCAAAAAGCATCCTCTGACTGCTCTTTCCATGCGGCCCCTCTGATCTTGGAGGAGGATCTCACCCAGCCTCCAGCACCACAAACACCACCATCTGTAAAGCAGGCTTGCCAAACCTGAGTCTTTTTTTTTTTTTTTTCTCTTTTTACAGCTGCTCCTGTGGCATATGAAAGTTCCTAGGCCAGGGGTCAAATAGGAGCTGCAGCTGTTGGCCTACACCACAGCCACAACCACGCCAGATCCAAGCTGCATCTGTGACCTACACCACAGCTTGCAGAAAAACCGGATCTCTAACTCATCAAACCCGCATCCTAATGGATACTACGTCCAACCCGCTAAGCCACAACAGGAACTCCCAAACCTGAATCTAATTGCACCTGTGGCTCCATCTCCCAGTTTACAAGGAACTACAGGGGACAGAGGAAAATGTCTAAGTGACACCTCAGGTATGCATCAGCCAGATTCAGACTGTGATAAACCGGGCCAGCACGCTTCAGATGGCAGTGTGGGCATGAATCCCCTGGGATGTGTTAAAATGCAGATTCTGTGTGGGCAGGCCTGGGGAGGGGCCTGAGAGTCTGCGTTTCTAACCAGCTCCCAGGGGATGCAGATCCTGCGGGTCCAGGGACCACACGCTGAGGAGCAAAGCTCCTTCAACAAATACATTTCCAAGGGGCGGGGAGGTGGGAACTGAAATAGATCACCTTATTAAGATTCTGACTCCAACAAACAGTAAAAAGACTTTTTTTGGTTTGTTTTCACTAGGGCTGCACCCACGACACATGGAGGTTCCCAGTTCCCAGGCTAGGGGTCAAAATGGAGCTATAGCCTCTGGCCTACACCACAGCCACAGCAACACCAGATCCTAACCCACTGAGTGAGGCCAGGGATCAAACCTGTGTCCTCATGGATTCTTTTCCACTGAGCCACGACCAGAACTTTAGTCAAAAGACATTTTTGAGACAAGCAGAGAAGTCTGAACATGGGCTGGATATTCGATGATATCTAAGAATTATTGGGTTGGCTTTTTTGTTGTTGTTGTTGTTAAAGATAACGCTATTGCAGCTATGCTCTTTAAAAGAACCCTTTTAGGAGTTCCTGTCGTGGCGCAGTGGTTAACGAACCCGACTAGAAACCATGAGGTTGCGGGTTCGATCCCTGGCCTTGCTCAGTGGGTTAAGGATCCGGCATTGCCGTGAGCTGTGGTGCAGGTCGAAGACAGGGCTCGGATCCTGCATTGCCATGACTGTGGTGTAGGCTGTCAGCAACAGCTCCGATTAGACCCCCAGCCAGGGAACCTCCATATGCTACAGGTGTAGCCCTAGAAAAGACCAAAATAAAATAAAATAAATGAACCCTTGTAGAGATACATACTGAAAAGAGACAAAACCGTATGATATATGGGCTCTCCCGCAGAATCATCTGGTGGGTGTGAGGTAAAGATGGAACACAATTAACTGTTGGATACTAGTTGGATATGTGCGATGGGGCCATGGAGGTTCATTATGCTGTTCAATTTTTGCAAATTTTTGAAATTCTCCACTTAAAGTTTTGTAAAATGAACAAAGTCAGATGGACTTCTGGATGGACAGACAGAGAATGTGTGATAAAGCTAGTGTCTTAAAACACGGATGGCAGATTCACAGTAGTGGGTATATGGGCATTCACTGTACAGTTCCTTTAATTGTGCTGAAGGCTTGAAATCTTTCATAATAAAATGCTGAAAAGGAGGAAGTTCCCCCTTGTGATGTAGCACGTTAAGGATCTGGCATTGCCACAGCTGTGGCAAAGGTCACAACTGTAACGCATCTGCAGGTTTAATCCCTGGCCTGGGAACTTCCACATGGCCGGGTGTGGCAAAAAAAAAAAAAAAAAAAAGGCATTCCCTTCATGGCGCTGTGGAAATGAATCCGACTAGGAACCATGAGGTTGCGGGTTCAATCCCTGGCCTCACTCAGCAGTGGGTTAAGGATCCGGTGTTGCTGTGGCTGTGGCGGAGGCCAGCAGCTGTAGCTCTGATTAGCCGCCTAGCCTAGGAACCTCCATGTGCCAAGGGTGCAGCCCTAAAAAGCAAACAAAAAACAAAAACAAAATTTGAAAAGGAAAATCCCGCCTTAGAATTCTGGCCCAGCCTAGGGTGTTCCCTGACAGGTGAAAAAGCTTCGACTGGTGTCACCCAGCCCTAGAGGGAACAAAAACATCTCTCCAAGGTCAAGGTTCTGCTCTCTCTCCTCCTTTCTGGGTGTCAGTTTGATGCGTGGTTCACCTAAGTGGTCTCCTAGGGACCTCCCCACTCTGGCCTGTCCTGAAGCTGTCTTTGTCCTGTCTCTCTGAGGTGTGTCCCCAGAAGGTGTCTGGAAGGGCTGTCCCAGGACACAGAGACACGAGGATGCTATGGCTAAGTTGCTGAGAACAGGACTCACCTGGAAAAAGGTGTTGCTCTCTTTGCTGTTGGCGGTAAAGGTCATAAGCCCAGTAGCCAAGTCCACCAGGCAGCCGATGACAAGGTCCGTGTGGCTGATCCGGCCCTGCTGCCCGGGGCTCACGAAGTCTCCACCCCACACCATGTAGCAGTTGCTGCACTTGAGGCTGGAAGTCACGGAGGTGTCAGTGCCTGGGTCCTCAGCCGAGGCACTCGGGACCCGAGACACCCCCTTCCCTGAGCCCCATCCCCCAACACCCACCACCTGCAGATGGGGCCCTGAAACCTCTCACCCCAGACCCTGAGCCTCCTGGAGCTAGAGTTCCTAGAAGATGGTGGCGGGGGTGGGGAATCCGAAAGGAGGAGAAGGAAGGCGAGCAGGAGGAGAGAACAGAGAAAGGAGGCACATCGAAAGAGGACGGCAAGACGGAAGAGGAGGAGAAAATGAAAAAGAAGAAATGGAAAAAGAAGAGGAGGGAGGCGTTCCCCTGCAGCTCAGCAGGTTAAGAACCTGGCATTGTCACTGTTGCGAAGCAGGTTTGATGCCAGCCCGGGGGAACTTGCACAGGTCGCAGGTACAAAAACAAAAACAAAAAACAAAAAACAGAGGAGGAGGCAAGACACAGAGAAGGAGCCATGGAAGGAAGATACGCAGGAAGAGAGGAGAAGGGAGGAGGTGCCAGCGCCCACCCCTCCCCGTACCTGCTGTGGATGTTGCCCTGCTCGTCCCCCATGGTCACCGTCACCGCCCGGACCTTGGTGAGGTCGAAGTTCATGTCGTGCTGGTGGTAGTCGGGGGTGACCCAGCCCACCCACACGCAGCTGGGCTCCTGGCCAGCGAAGACCCTCACCGAGTAATAGTACTGCAGAGACAAAGGGGGCGCCAGCGGTCAGGCGGGAAGACCAGGCTTCCCGGGCTGGGACGCTGCATTGGTTTCTCTGGAGTCCCAGCGTCCTCTGAGGGTTTAGTAAGAAGGGGAGACCTCCTGGGTCTATGTCCCTCTGCTGCTGGGTCCAGGATTTCCAGCTTCAGGAATCCTTTGGGACCCTTTTGTGACACCCCCAAGTTGGAGTCCCTCCCCAGGTTATACAGTGAAGTTAGAAATAAATAATAGCAAAGAGGGAGCTCATGAATTAATTCACTTAATCCTTACAGTCACCACCAGGGAGATACAATTTTTATCTCCATTTGACTGATGGGGAAATCGTGGCGCTTCCACCAAAGAGAAGAAATAGACCAGTGGAGCGACATCCAGGCAGCCCCTTGTCCTGACCACCAGGCTGTTTGTCTCAGAAAACATTATGGTCTGGGGAACTCCCCCAACTCTAGTGAAATAATTGTGAGTGTGGGTTCCCAAGGACAAACTAGGAGAGCTATCCAATGGGCGGGGTATTGAGTTTATACAGGTGAACCCAAACGGTGGGGTCCTGAGTCGGTGTTCGTTTATCCCCGGGATCTGGGGAGCCCTGGGAGTTATATCAAGGGTACCTCATGGCTTCACTGTGTTGTCTGCAATTTTTAGACCCTTAGATATATGGATTTAGGGGTTCAAAGGGTGAAACTGATGTATAGTGCGCCTTGTGGTCTCAGCTATATATTGGGGTGGTGCCAGATAAGGGCAGTTACCAGGGATCACAGTGTGAAATCTGGAAGCTGAAGGTCCCCAGCGCTCACCGTGGTGGTGTTGAGGATGATGTCAGGGTCATCGCGGTCATCAGCAGGCACCACCTCGTGAGGGAGTCGGGGCAGAGTCGGGGTGGCCGGTGGCTGGGTCATCATGGCAGCCTTCTTGGCCTTGAATAGGAACCTGGTGGTGGGAGCAGAGGCTGTCCTGAGAATCGCTCTCAAGCGCAGCCCCCCAGGCCTCCCCATCACAGCACGGGTGCCTGCACATCCGGCCTAACTGCACCCCATTTCTAAGGCTCAAGGCCTTGCCGCCGGAAGTGATACAGGCACCTGGGAAAGGGCACTTCCTCACTGTGTCACTGCCTTGTATGCTGGAGGCGTGTCCTGGGGTCTCCAGTAAGCAGCACCCCTCCCCCCAAAACTGCGATAACCCAAAACTTTTCCATCATTTCCAAACGTCCTCCCAAGAGACCCCGAACGACACCCCGCTGAAAGCCACTGCCGCCATAGCGGCAAAGCAGATACAGCTTCAATTCAAGTTAAAGCCCTACGAGGGTCCCCCTTGAAGTCAGTGTGGGGGGAGTCCATTTGAGACAGAGAAATGACCCATCCATCCGTCCATCCAGTCTTCCATGCTTCCACCCATCCGCCCGAGACACGGAAATGACCCCAGTTGAGAAGGCCGGTGGTGTTCACTGAGATACCCTGGGATTTCCCAAGACTCTGCAGCCCTCTTTAGTGCTGACAAATGATGAAGTCCATTAGGTGAAAAGCTTTGGGGCCCACCAGATACCCCAAGGATGGTGGAGTTCTCCATTGATACAGTGGGGCCCCCCAACCATACATGCCCAGGGAAATTAGGGCCCCCCAGGAAGATAATGGCATACTCTCGAGACATAATAGGATCCCTCAGTAATCTGATTCCACTTAGCACATATGGGGCCACTTGGGGACACAGTGGGGTTTCTCAAGTTACTGACATTGCCTAATTGCGGGTCCCAGGACAGACCCCAAACCCGACCCTACCCCACCCTTGACTTACCCTCTCTTCTTGTTCTTCTCTGTGGTAGCATCCTTCTCATTTTCTGCCCTGGGAGGCTGGGCCTCTACCCCAGCCTGGGCAGTGCCCCCAGGTGCCCCCTCCTTGGCAGTTCCTTCTTTGCCGCCCTCAGCCTCACCCCAGCGCCCAGCTGAGCGGCGCAGGTTTTCATAGTCGGGATCAGGTTCTGCTGCCCGGGCCTCATCCTCAGCAGGGGGCTGCAGGCCAGGTGGTGCCAGGGGGGTGGCCCCTGCAGTGCAGCGGAAGTGCTGGTGGAACTGGACAGGGAGGCTCAGCCGGAGAAAGAGCATCTCCACCAGACTGTTCTGGGAGCCCCAGGTGCGGTGGGTCAGGCGCAGGCAGGGGGGCGTGTCCACGGTGCCGTCCACACGAGACACCTGTGGGGCAGGTAGGAGGCACTGAGGCAGGAAGGGGACTGGGCTATTATTGGTCCTAAACCTCGCCACACACAGTCATCATTAGGCCTCAGAGCACTGAGTGAGGATTAGCCGAAGACTCACTCCTCTGTGTGGAGGACCACCCATGGGACACACAGCTTAGCCATGGGTGCACTCAGTCTTCCGTCTACCTTTGTCTGGGGACCTTTGTGCAGTGGGCAGCCCTAGCAGGACACTGGAGTCATTTGGGGAGCTTTCAAAACCTACCTATGCACAGGCCTAACTCCAGACCAGGTCATTCACCCATCCACCCACCTATCCATCCATCCATCCTTCCACACACCCACCCACCCATCCATTCATCCTTCCATCCATCCACCCACCCATCCATCCATTCATCCTTCCATCCGTCCATCCACCCATCCATCCATCCATTCATCCTTCCATCCATCCACCCACCCATCCATCCATTCATCCTTCCACCCACCCATCCATCCATCCATCCATCCATCCTTCCACCCACCCATCCATCCATTCATCCTTCCATCCGTCCACCCACCCATCCATCCTTCCATCCATCCTTCCATCCATCCACCCACCCATCCTTCCATCCATCCACCCACCCATCCATCCATCCATCCTTCCATCCATCCACCCACCCATCCATCCATCCATCCTTCCATCCGTCCACCCACCCATCCATCCATTCATCCTTCCACCCACCCATCCATCCACCCACCCATCCATCCATCCTTCCACCCACCCATCCATCCATTCATCCTTCCATCCATCCACCCACCCATCCATCCATTCATCCTTCCATCCATCCACCCACCCATCCATCCACCCATCCATCCATCCATCCAGCCAGCCAGCCACCCATCCATCCTTCCCTTTCTTTGATGTCCCACCTCAAGCTGACCTCCTCAAGGACCAACTGCCAAGACAGGCTATGCTCCTCACCAACTAATGAATTCACCCTGAAACTATACAACCAAGACTGTCTGCAGGGCCTTTCTCTCTCCTCTCTCTTACTTTCCTTATAAATCCTGTTTTGCCTCTGCCCCTTGACCAGTCTACTGTAGTCTACAAGTCCATTCCCTCCTGTAATTTGTTTGCAAAGTAACTAAATGTCTGATTTCTCCTGACAACACCCTCTTGACTTAACATCAGCTTTGCCTGTTCTTGGACTTTTCTATGAATGGGATCCCATGGTATGTGCTCTTTTGTGTCTGACTTCTTTCACCCAACATCATGTCATGAGATTCCTCCATGTGGTTGTGTGTGGGTTAGTCTATTCATTCTCACTGACGTCTAGCATTCTGTTCTTTGGGATGAGAACACCATCCGGCAGCAGCAGGGATTGGGAGGGTCAGGTCTACACCAGCATCCTCTCCCGCCCCAGGCACCTCTCTGGTCTCTGTGCCCCAACTCTTGCCTCCTACAATCCACTGTCAGTTGGGACATTTCCAAAACTCAAATATAGGCTGGACATTCCCCTGATTAAAACCCTTCCACCTTGGACTTCCTGCAGTGGTGCCATGGGTTAAGAATCCAACTGCAATGGCTCGGGTCTCTGCAGAGGTGCGGGTTCGATCCCCAGCCAGGTGCAGTAGGTCACAGCTATGGCTCAGATTTAATCCCCAGCCCAGGAATATCTATATGCTGTGGCTACAGCCATAAATTTTTAAAAAATTAAAAAATAATACCCTTCCATCTTTAGCCTTAAAACGCTTCTCCACGAATTATGTATTACTTACAAAGAGAAAAATAGTAACTTGATGGTAAAGAAACCTGGCAGACTCCACCGTAACCAAATTGTCAAAGCTGATATAGTCAGTAATAAGACATAGTGACCCAATGCACCTCCTGAGAGCCTATATCAAGCAGAACACAACCTCACTGCTGTGGTATTACTGCCAGGTATGTGTAAGCTGAACCTACCCAGGAGGAGACATTAGACCAACACAAATTGAGGAATATTCTGCAGGTCAACGCGGCTGTACTCTTCAAAAATGTCAAAGTCACGAAAGGCAAACCAAGACACAGGAACATTCTACATTAAAAACTAAAGAGACATAAAAACTAACTGCAACATGTAATCCTGGATTGGGTTTTGGACAAAAAAATAACATTAATTGCTGCAATTAACAAAATTTGAATGTGGACTGTAAATCAGGTAATGGTATGTATCGCTGTGAAATTTCCTGATTTTCATAACTGCAGCTCTGTAAGAGCACAGCCTGTTCTGAAGAAATGCACATTGAAATATTTAGGGTGAAAAAGGCATGATGTCTCCAATTTATCCAAATAATTCAGAAAAGAGAAAGAGAGAGAGAGAGAGACGATGTGAGAGGGAGATCTGAACCAGGCCAAGGATGGAAAACAGGCTCGGGAGGAGAGAGTCACATGCCCAAGGTCACAGAGCAGGTAAAAGGCCAACTCCAGGTCTGTCTGGTTCTAAAGTGTCAGCTGAAGCTCAGACATGTGGGCTTCAAGTTCTTCCTGGGTTGAGAAAAGGACAGTCACTTTTAGTCTATGTGGCTTTGTTTTGTTTGGTTTGGTTTATTGGCTACACCTGTGGCATGTGGAAGTTCCTAGGCCAGGGATGGAACCTGCACCACAGCAGTGACAATGCCAGATCCTTAACCCACTGAACCACTAGGGAACTCCCACATGTGGGTTTTTTATGGTCAGAGTCTGACTCTGAGTTTAACCTTGGGAAAGAAAGGCACTAGGGGAGTTGCCGTCATGGCTCAGTGGTTAATGAGCCCAATTAGTATCCATAAAGACATGGGTTTGATCCCTGGTCTCACTCAGCGGGTTGAAGATCCAGCGTTGCTGTAAGCTGTGGTGCAGGTCAGACGTGGCTCAGATCTGGTGTTGCTGTGGCTGTGGTGTAGGCCAGCAGCTACAGCTCCAATTGGACCGCTAGCCTGGAAACCTCCATATGTCGCAGGAGTGGCCCTTAAAAAAAAAAAGAAAAGAAAGAAAGGTACTAGGGTCCAAAAATTAGGATACTCAGATGAATTAAGAGTTACTAAAAATAAATACCGGAGTTCCCGTGGTGGCGCAGTGGTTAACGAATCCGACTAGGAACCATGAGGTTGCGGGTTCGATCCCTGCCCTTGCTCAGTGGGTTAATCATCCGGCGTTGCCGTGAGCTGTGGTGTAGGTCGCAGACGCGGCTCAGATCCTGTGTTGCTGTGGCTCTGGCATAGGCTGGCAGCTACAGCTCCGATTGGATCCCTAGCCTGGGAACCTCCATAGAAATGGCAAAAAGACAAAAATAAATAAATAAATAAATACCCCCCCCAAAAAAACCCACCACAGGAGTTCCCTGGTAGCTCAGCAGGTTAAGAATCTGGCATTGTCCTGCTATGGCTCAGGTTCGATCCCTTGCCCGGGAACTTCCACATGTCATGGGCGCAGCCAAAAAAAAAAAAAAAAACCACTACTATAGAGAACAATTAGCAAGAAAAGTGCCAAAATGTACCTAGGAATTTATATGTCTTTAAAGCTTGTTGTAGGATCAGGTGGTTGTAAGGGCTGGAACACTGGGGTCACTTAATCCAGCTTCTCTTTTCACCCTTCCCCCACTTTGTAGGTAAAGTACCTGGAGCTCAGAAAGGTGTGGTTGCCAAGGTTACAATCTCCAAGGCAGCCCCTGGGAGCCCATCCTGACACCCGCTTCGACATGGTTTGTGGGCTCCTGCAGAAGCAAAAGAGAAGCTTGCTTCTCTTGGGAAGAGAGTTGTGGGAAGAAGGAGGTTTGGAGGCAGATTGGAAGGTTTTGCGTGGGGTCAGTCCTCACCTCGTAGTGGGGATGCTCGAGGGGCACGGCCTCAAACTGGGGAAGGCTTTTGCTGAACCAGGTAGTGACGGGACGCTGCATGTTGATGGCGAATGGCTCAAAACCTTCCTGGAGGCCGCAGATGGCAAAGAACCGCAGGGAGCTCACATCCTGGCCCAGGTTCAGGTGGCCCACCTGGCCGGGTCCCAAGCTGCAGACGGGCAGGAAGCCTGGCGGGAGGGGAAGGATGGGCAGGGGTGAGGATAGGAGGGCAGGGCAGGGGCAGGACCGTGGAAAGAAGGGATGGACGTGCTGGAGGCTGGAAGGGACCGTATAGGGACAGGCGAGGTGCAAGAAGACCAGAAAGGGGCCAGGAGGCCACCAGCCCTCACCATCCCCAACCTCGATATCCCGGAAGGCGGTTTCAGAGCCCGAGTCGGACATGAGGACCTCGCCGTTGAGCGTGAAGATAATGGTGTTCTCTGTGAGGTCGATCATGCAGCCCACGACATCACCTGACTGCCAGGGACGCCCAAACAGTTCGCTGCCCAAGTGCCAGCGCTGACCCTGTGAGGAGGCAAGGGGAGGACACACAGAGAAACAGAGGGCAGACGTGTAAAGATACGTATGCGCTGGATCGGTCTGCTGTACAGCAGGAATCCTCACCACAGTGTAACTGAACTCTACGTCAATAGAACTTTCAAAAATGAAAAAATACAGAGGAGATGATGCTAAAAATAAATCCAGATACAGGGGGTTCCTTTTGTGGCTCAGCGTTTAAGGATCCTGACTAGGACCCATGAGGATGCAGCTTAGATCCCTGGCCTCACTCAGTGGGTTAAGGATCTGGCATTGTCATGAGCTGTGGTGTAGGTCACAGACACGGCTCAGATCCCACATTGCTGTGGCTGCACAGCTCCGATTCAGCCCCTAGCCTGGGAACCTCCATATGCCGAAGGCACAGCCCTAAAAAGCCAAAAAAGGGAGTTCCCATCGTGGCGCAGTAGTTAACGAATCCGACTAGGAACCATGAGGTTGCGGGTTCGATCCCTGCCCTTGCTCAGTGGGTTAGGGATCTGGCATTGCCGTGAGCTGTGGTGTGAGTCGCAGACGGGGCTCAGATCTGGTGTTGCTGTGGCTCTGGCGTAGGCCAGTGGCTACAGCTCCGATTGGACCCCTAGCCTGGGAACCTCCATATGCCTCGGGAGTGGCTCCAGAAAAGGCAAAAAGACAAAAAAAAAAAAGATACATATGTAAGGTGTCAGGTCCAGGACATGTGGGACAGAAGAGGGTTCACCCCCACGCTGTCCCCCATCTTTCCCCACATTCGCCTCCAGGATCCTTGGGATGTAAGGGATCGGCTTTTGTGCTTTCTCTCCCACGCATCTCATCCCTTCTGCCTGGGCCGTTTCCATGGCTGTACAGACTGGGGCGTGGCAGTGGGGGATCGGGAACAGCAGAAATTAGAGGCAGAGAAAGGAAGATCTAACCTATCGGTGGTCCCTGTACAGTCCCACACAGGACCCACATGCCTCCGGAACAGATGAACGGATGTGATGTAGGGATGGGAAGCAGGGTGTGTGTCTACAGGGAAGAATGAAAGGAAAGCGGAGAATCTACCTGGGTTGACTCGGGGAAGGAAAAAAGTCAAGACAGACACATAGATAAGTGGAGGAGGAGGTGGATGACTCGATAACGCAGGCATTCAATTACTGAATAGAGTGTGACTTGCTGTACAGTAGAAAATTGACAGAACACTGTGAACCAGCTCTGATGGAAAAAATAAAAATGATTAAAAAGAGAGAAAAAAAATTATGAGATAGATAAATGGATCGGTGAGAGCACAAACTGACTAAAGAGGTGAATGGCGGAATGAACCACTACATGAACAGGTGGGAACATGGACGGCTGATTCTGTGGACCAAAGAGTAGATGGAAGGATGAGTGGATAAGAGGTGGATGATGGATGGATATGTGCACAGACAGAGGGGAAGCGAGGGATGGATGGTTGGGGGCGAATGGATGGATGGGCGGACAGGGTGATGCAGGGATGATGGGTGGACAGGGCAAGCCACAGCTGGAGGCAGGGCTGGAATGTGGGCTGCGGGGAGGACCAGAGCCCGGGCGAGTGGAGCCCAGGGAGCTACCCACCCGGTGCCCATTGAAGACATAGGCCAGCTCATCGGCTCCCAGCTCCACATCAGGCCGCAGCTCAGGCCGCGCCCAGCCCACTCGCATCTCGCCCGTGGTGACGGCCTCGAACTCGAAGTACCAGCGGCCGCTCTGCACCGCATAGGACTTCTCAGCCCGGAAGATGCGCACACGGTCCCAGCGAGACTGGCTCTCCACCTGACCTGCAAGCGCGGGGCCAGGCAGAGTCAGAGAGGCTGGGTTGGTGGGAGAAGCCAGAGAGGACGAGGGCCTCAGGGGTCGGGGGAGGGGGAGGGCTGTCGGTATCAGAGGAGAAGAATCAGGAAATCTCAGAGCAGGAGGGACCAACTGCGTGATTTTCCTCCTCCCCGTCTCTTAGCAGTCAGAGCTCGTGGAGAGGACATAGTGACAGACAGACGTGGAGGGAGAAAGTTGAGTCAGTCATGGTCATGGTCTGGGGCTAAAGGTCAACGTTAAGGGTGATGGTAAGAACACTGGGGTAAGGGGGTCAGAGTCAGGGTCAGGGAGGGGACAGAAATTGCCATTGGGGGCCAGGGTTGAGAAATTGAAGGCTGGGAACCACGGTCAGGGTGAGGGGTTGAGGCTGGGATTGGAGGCCAGTGATAGGTCAGGGGTCAAATCAGGAGTAGGGGCTTAGAGGCTCTCTGAGTCCTTGGTTGGGTGGCTTCCACATTGTAGCTATAGCCCAGAGATTAGGGGCCAGGGGTTACAGTTGGGGATCAGGAATTGGAGTCAGGGGTCAGGGTTGGCGCCCACCAGGCTCCTGGCCTGGCTGTTCAGTGTTGCGGCTGTAGCCCAGGCAGGGCTTGTGTCAGGTCGAGGTCGGCGGTCAAGATCAGGTTCAGGGTCAGGGACAGAGTACGTGCCAGGGTTGGGCGGAGGGGGTCTGTGTTGTGGCCCATCGAGGGGCTGAGCTGGGTCCGAGATCCGGAGTTAAGGGGCGGGGTCAGGGCCGGGGTGGGAGTCGGGGTCACAGGCCTGTGGCCGGCACTCACTGGGCTCCTGGTCGGGCGGCTCAATGTTGTAGCCGTAGCCCAGCAGGGTACGCACGGCCTGGCAGAGGCTGTCCCGGTTGCTGCGCTTGGTGGCCTCGTCTAGCAGGCGGTAGGGCACGAGGCGAGGGTTGCGGCGCGCCGGGATGTCCTGCACAGCACTGTAGCTCCAGCCCTGGGCCACTCGGTCTCGGGCCCACACGTTGTGCCCATTCTCCGCCAGCCGGTCCACCAGCGTGGTCTGCGCAGGCGTCAGTCTCACGTGGCTCAGGTCCAGCGGCGCCGGCTTGTACCCATTGCTCATCATGTACCTGGGGTGTGGCGGGCGGGGCTCAGCGGGACAGGATCCGCACTCCGCCTCTGCGCCCTGTGCTATGGGATCCCTGACTTTTGAACCTGGTCATTAGGATCCCGTGATCCTTAGTCCTGAGCTTTGAGATGTCTGACCTTTGATCTCTGACCTCGGAGTTCTTAAATAAGCTTACCTGACCTCTGACTCCAGGATCCTGTGACCCTAGCAAGGACTTTCGCTTCACTGACCTCTGGCCTCTGTGACCCCTGCATCTTGACGTTGGGCGCCTCATCTCTGACCCTGGAACTCTCTGACCTCTCACCGCTAACTCTGAGGCATCTCACCTCTGATCCCAGGACACATTATCATTCTAAACTCCTGACTTTGGAGTCCTTGACCTTGGAACCCTGACCTGATCTCTCACCCAAACTTTTCGTGTCCCTTACTTAAAATGCCAACAATTTCTCACCTCTTTCCCTTGACCCCTCGGGACCTCTGCTCTCCTACTTCCCCGGGCTCCATGGCGGATGCTGACACTGAGTCTGACTCACTCCCACCCTCTCTGGAACGCCTAGCCCCGTGTTCCTGACACCTCGCCAGGACAGTCACCACTGACCCCGGGGCCCTGACTCTGGGTCCTGTGACCTCCATCCTAACCTGCCATCCCTTTATCTCGGCCATCAGCCTCCCCATACCATCCCTCGACCGCCCCAGCCCTCAAGAGGCATCCCCGGCCCCACGTTACTCCCCACTCACGTCTTGGGGAGTTTCGTCTTCCTCAGGTTGTCCTCTGCCTTCTCGTCCGCCATGCCCACGTGGCAGCCCAGCGCCAGCAGAGTCCTGGAGCGGGGCGAGGGGACAGGGTCACCCACGCAGCCTCCCTGCCCCTGGCCTCCTCCTCCCCCGGCCCCTGTCCCTCTGTCTCCACGGCCCCAGCTCTACGTCTCTTGCTGATTTTCCAGGCGTCTGTCCCATCTCCCTCTGTCTCGGCCTGACTCTCCCTGTGTCTCTGGGTCTCTGTGACTGTTTTCATCTTTCCCTGTCCACCTCTTTCTCTCACTGAGCATCTCTCCTTGCGCTGCTGTCTCTCTCTCTCACCCTCTGTCCGATTCCGCCTCTCCTCCCTCTCTCTCCTCCTCTCTTTCATCTCTTGCAGGCTCTGTCTCACCTCCTGTCTCTCCCTACCCTCCCGCCCAGCAGTGCCGCCCAGGCCCCTGCTCCCCGGAACCCCCCTCACTTGAGCGTCTCCCCCGACATCTGCAGGTTGTAATTCCTCTCAGGCTCCGGGAGGCTGTGGAAGTCCACGAGACACGGGTGCAGCCGCTTATTGTCATCCCGAACCTGGGAAACCCCAGAGTCACTCCTCGGATCCCCAGCACCCCCAGACTGTGACCCCTGACCTCCCACCCCTAGTTCTACCACCCGAAACCCAAGGACCCCCTGGTGTCCTCAAGTCCCTTTTCCCAACCACCGGCCCCTCCCCACTAGTAAGTGGCTCGCACTCCCCCCACAGCCAGCCTAGCCCCCTCCCCCGAGCAGCAGCCCCCTTACCGGGCCATAGGTCCAGCCCTGCTCGATACGCGTCAGCGCCCAGAGTTCATGGATGTTCTCTGCCAGCTTCTCCCGGATACGCTCCAGATGGGGAGGCAGGACAATCTAGGGGAGAGGACATTCCCTCATGAGGTCCCTGAGTTCCCGCCAGCCTGAGCAGTGACCCTTCTTCCCAAGAAATCATACAAGCCCTGGACAGTTCCCCAGCCAGATTTTTTTTTTTTTTTTTTTTGCTTTTTAGCGCCATACCTACAGCATATGGAAGTTACTGGATTAGGGGGCCAATGGGATCTGCAGCTGGTGGTCTACACCACATCAATGCCAGATCTGCAACCTCCATCACAGCTCATGGCAACACCAGATCCTTAACCCACTGAGTGAGGCCGGGGATTGAACCTGCATCCTCATGGATGCTAATCAGGTTCATTACTGCTGAGCCATGACAGGAACTCCCCCCAGTGAGCTCTTTCGACCTTTCCTGCCCTCTGAGCCCTGCTCCCCAGCATCTTGCCCTGCCTCCAGGGTTGATACCCAGCTGAGTAAGGACTTAGCATCCTCAGAGTTGGGAACTATCTGAGAGTGGGTCCGTCTCCCCTGTGGACTGGCAGCTCCACAAGGGAAGGGTGGGTGCAGCCTTAGTCTCCACCATTTGCCCAGCCTTGCCCAGCCCAGAGGAGATGCTTAGGAAATGTTTGCTGAATGAATGGGAGTGTCTCTTTCCTTCCCTGTACAATGAGAATCAGAACAGTGTTAATAATATCACCTCTGGAGTTCCCATCATGGCTCAGTGGTTAACAAATCCGACTAGGAACCATGAGGTTGTGGGTTCAATCCCTGGCCTTGCTCAGTGGGTTAAGGATCCGGCATTGCTGTGAGCTGTGGTGTACGTCACTAATGCGGCTAGGATCCCGCACTGCTGTGGCTCTGGCGTAGGCCTGTGGCTACAGCTCCAGTTAAACCCCTAGCCTGGGAACCTCCATATGCTGTGGGGGCGGGGGGGGGGGTCTAGAAAAGGCAAAAAGACAAAAAAGAAAAAATCACCGCATGAGGGTTCAGTGAAATCATTTACATAAACTACTAACGTTACCCATGCTTGACTCTTGAACAACACAGGTTTGAACTGCATGGATTTTTTCCATTAAATACAGTACCTGTATTTTTGTTTTATAGATTTTTTTTTTTTTTTTTTGCTTTCTAGGGCTGCACATGGAAGTTCCCGGGTGAGGGGTCAAATCAGAGCTACAGGTGCCGGCCTACACCACAGCCACAGCCACAGCCACAGCGGATCTGAGTTGCGTCTGCAACCCACACCACAGCTCACGGCAACACCAGATCCCTGACCCAATGAGCGAGGCCAGGGATCAAACCCACATCCTCATGGACACTCCTCGGATGTGTTTCCGCTGCACCACAATGGGAACTCCCTAGATCTTTAAAATAAGTGTGGGGAAAGGTGTGTGTTTGACTAGAGATCACAATATATGGAATCCAAAGAACCAGGGTTTGAGTCCTGAGTCTATCTGAAAGGTTTCAGCCTGTCACCCTTGGGTGTGTCTTTTACCAATGCCTTTGTTTTTTGCGAGGAGCTGGCAGTACTTGGATTTTTGACGGTGCTGAGGTCAGCACCCCCACCCCCACACTATCTAAGGGTCACTGTAGTTTATATAAATGTCTGGCGCATGGTAGGTGCCTATGAAACCTATATTGTTGGGGTTCTGCAGGGAGAGGTAATGATGGCTGAACCAGGGTGGGAGGAGAAGAAGGTGGCAGGGGTGTCAGGAGGCCAAGGGGACCACCCTCGAGGCTGCCTGGTGGGGGGAGGAGAAGGGAGACATCTAGGGGGTGGCCCAGGGCTCTGGCCTGGTTACAGGGCAACGGCAAGGTCACTCCTGCAGTATCACTGCTGCCAATAATAACGGTAACTCTACTGAGGACCTCCTTTCGCTCAACTGTGCTGAGCACACCACCCGTGTTAATTCATCGAACGTTCACGACAGCGCTGGAGGGAGGGTCTATCATCATGCCCTTTTCCTCACAAGTGAGGGAACTGAGGCTCAGAGAAGTGAAGCCACACACCCATGGTGACATGCCGAAAGCCAGACCCTCGTGATCAGGCTCTTAACCTAACCCATAACCACTCCTGTAGGGACCTGCTTGGAAGGCAGGTGGGGAGTTTGCATTGGGATAAGAGAGGAGAGGGAGGGAGAGGCCTGGGAAAGAAAAAGATGCCCAACAAATTGTAGGGTTTGGGAGTTCCCGTTGTGGCGCAGTGGTTAATGAATCTGACCAGGAACCATGAGGTTGCAGGTTTGATCCCTGACTTTGCTCAGTGGGTTCAGGATCTGGCGTTGCTGTGAGCTGTGGTGTAGTTTGCAGACACGGCTTGGATCCCGTGCTGCTGTGGCTCTGGTGTAGGCCAGTGGCTACAGCTCCGATTGGACCCCTAGCCTGGGAACCTCCATATACCACGGGAGCGGCCCTAGAAAAGGCAAAAAAAAGACAAAAAAAAATTGTGGGGTTTAAGATCACAGGCCACCTGGGTTCAAATCAGCTGTGTGACGTGCACAGGATGCTAAACCTCTCTGGGCCTCACCTTCCTCCACAGTATATTGGGGGCACTAACATCCCTTTCCTTAGGGGTCGATAATGAGGACTCTCGGAAACTGGGGCTCTGCCTTGAGAGATTCCTTTGCCTCTGATCTGCCTCAGTTTCCCCATCTGTTAACAAGGTACCCAGTGTCCGGCTGAGCTCCCCACCTCCCTGACTGCTCAGGGAGTCTACCCCGCCAGGAAGTCCTTGCAGAGCAGAGAGTACCTGGACAGTGTCCACCGGGCAGGGCACAAAGTCGGTGTGTGAGAGGCAGCGGCTGGGGCCCACCAGGTGGGGTCCCCGGGGCCCTTCTCGCCGATACTCCTTGATGGGTTCCAGACGGAGTCGCTCTCGTGGGAGCACAGCCTCGTGGCAAGGGGCGTAGCCAGGCGGAGGGAGGAACTTGAATTCGCCGTGGCGGCCCCCAAGGAGGAACCGCACCCTGGGTGGGAGAGCGGGGAAGCTGGTGACGACCATTTACAGAGGAGGGTCTGTGCTCAGTGGGGGTAAGGGGCAATCCTGGGAGAGTCTAAAGTCAGAGAAAATGCCTGAGGCCAATGGAAATTGCTGGAAAACCAAAAAGGGAAAGTAGGAGTCAGGTCCCTGGGGAGTTAATCCAAGATCATGGAAGGGCCTTTGGAGGAGGCCCTGGGTCAAAGCAGAGCATCTGGAGATACCAGAAGGTTTGGGGGAGACCAAAAAGAAAGTCATTTGGAAGTCCCTGAGAGTCTGGTGTGACCTGGAGAAAACACTAAATTGCCCCTGGCATGGTGAGGAGGTCATGCCCAGAGCTTGGGTCACGGGGAAAAGATGGGGTTATTGCGAGGTCTTTGAAATAACTGGTGTCACCCCCACTGGAGACTGTGGGGCTATTAGAATATCACTGGGAGAACCTCAGCGGTGAGAAGGTGTTCAGAGCATGGAGTCACTGGGAGAGGCCAAGATCCCTGGAGGGTTACTGGGAGGCTTTGTGGTCATTAGAAGGCCACTGTCGGGGAGTTCCCACTGTGGCTCAGCAGGTTAAGAATCCAACTAGTATCCATGAGGATGGGGGTTTAATCCCTGGCCTCGCTCAGTGGGTTAAAGGATTTGGCATTGCCATGAACTGTGGCATAGGTTGCAGATGCAGCTCGGATCTGGTGTGGCTGTGGCTGTGGCATAGGCCGGCAGCTGCAGCTCTGACTGGACCCCTAGCCTGGGAACTTCCATATGCCATGGAAAAAAAAAAAAAAAAAAAAGATCCCTGCCAGATTCTGGAGTCATTTGGTGGTCACTGCAATGACACAGTCATTGGGAGAGTCAGAGGTCATTTGGGAAGTCACTGGGAGCGTCTTATTAATCATTAGAAGGTCATCGTGAAATCGGGGAGGCACTTGGAGGTTGGGGAGAAGCTGAGGTCATTGAGGACACTGAGAGTGTCTGCGATCATGCAGAGGTCATGGGGACCTTGACCTAGGGGTCTGCCCCGTCAGTCCTGAGGGTAGGCTGCTGAGTCTTGGCCCCATGGAAGGCCATGGGGTGCTTGCAGAAGCTGTCTCAGGACAGTCCCAGGTCCGGGGACCGGCAAGGGGGCAGGGGCAAGTCCTCACTTGACACCGGCCGAGAAGCTGACGACGGGGAAGAAGAGCCCGTTGAGGTTGAAGGCCTCGAAGACGCCCTGCACGGGGCAGCCGTTGATGCGGAAGGAGATGGACGGCACGCTGAGGTCCAGACAGCAGCTGACCACGTCCTCGGGGGCCAGAAGGTGCTGCCCTGGGGAAGTCACCAGGCGTGGCACGTGTCCTGCACCAGGGACACCAGGGAAGAGTCAGAAGTCAGAGGGCCAATGAAACCAAGGGTCTCAAGAGACAAAGGGCAGATGCTAGTGGATCCTATGGGGTCTGGATTCTAGAAACTCTAAGGTCAAGTGTTCCTTAGAGATTGGGGCAGATGTCAAAGTTCCCTTGAGATGAGGCTCCTTAGAGCTGTGGGGTCAGAGATTAAAATCATCCTGGAGCTAGGGTGCTGGAAGCTTTGGGATCAGGAGTCAAAGATCAGAGCTCTGAATCATCTGGGCCGCTTTCTGGAATCTCAAGTCAGAGGTCAGACATCTTCCGGAGGCAGAGTTCGGGAGGTTATGAGGAAACAGGTTGGAGCCAAGATTCTGGAAGCTCTAGGGTTAGGGTCCCGGGAAATGAGGAGCCAGGGGTCAACGTCAGCGTGTCTGGGGGAGTCCAGATCCCAAGAACCCCAAAGCATGCGGTGAGAGCCTTCGAAACCCTGGGGTCGAGGGTCCCCTGCAAGGGTCCAGGTACCTGTCCAGAGATGCAGCCCGTCAAAGCCGTAGGAATAGAGGTCATCGCCGACCCCGTTGCCACCCCAGCCCTCGCCGCCCCCAGGGTAGGGGCTGTAGCCTTCGGTGAGGGCCCAGCCCACCCGCAGGTGGGTGGCCTGAGCTGTCAGGAATGGAACCACTTCGTCCACCATGACCTCAAAGTACCATTTGCTGTACTGCGTGGTGCCCTCTGCTCGGCCCACAAAGATGTTGGGGCGGATGCTGCAGGAGAAATGGGACAGAAGAGGAGGATGAGGAGGGCTGGAGAAGAGAGCCAGGCTTGAGGGAGGGCTGGGGGGAGAGGGAGAAAGACAAAGAGACACATACGCAGGAAAAACGGAAAGGCAGAGCCATGGAGACAGAGACACAGAGAGAGAAAGCAGAGGCAGAGACAGACAGAGAGACGTCAAAAGACAGAGAAGAGAGATGAGAGAAAGACCTGGAAAAAGAGATGGAGGAGAAATAGACAGACAGACAAAGAGAGCAAACACAGAAAGAGAGAGAGAGGAAGAGACAGAGGGAGAAAGAGTTTGGGGAAGAAGGGTAAGAGAAGTAAGAAGCCAGGGACAAGCTGGGACAAGTGCGACAGGGGTGGGGACTGGCATTAAGTCCGGGGGTGGGGGACGGAGGAAGGGCCATTCACTGGAGTAGAGTCTCTGAGTCGGGGCGGGGTGGTGGAGGGTTCTAAGCTCTGGGGTCAAAGGTTGGGGGGCCAGACCTGGTGACATAGTTGATGAGGTTTGTCTGCAGCAGAAGCTCGCGGCCAGGGAGCAAGTTCTCAGTAATGAGATCTTGGTTGGAGCGCACGGCCACGCCATTGCACACACACAGGGAACACAGGACATCCAGCACCTAGGGGTCAAGGTCAGAGGTCAAGGTGTGAGGGCACTTGTGGGGAGGGTGTGGTCCATGGAAGACCCAGGGTGGGAAGCCAGAAGGATGATGTCCCAGGGTGGGAGGTGGGGATGTGACTGAGCAGAGGTGGTGAAAGCGGGAAGGTCAGGGATGACACAGGGAGATCAAGGTCAAAGAGAAAGGTCTGGTGAGACGCAGGGGGCTGCGGGGGTTGGGATCGGGCATCAGCAGAGGAGGAAAGGAGAGACGGGAGCAAGGGGTGAGAAGTAGGAGGCAAGAGTGAAAGGCCGGGTCAGTGCGAGAGCACGGAGACCAAGACGAGGTTCTGGATGGGCGGGGGTCACCAACGTGCATCTTCGGGGCCAGGTGGATGTTGTCCATACATGAGGTGGTTAGAAATAATTAATTCAGTGGGGACCGGTAGGACCTGTGGCAAACTGGAGCGTGTATATGCAGCCGCCTGCATTTACATTAGACATTTAGAAAACACTTCAAAGATCTAAGGAAGCACATCGGGGGCCCAGAATCCATTTAAGAATGACTTTGAGGAGTTCCCATTGTGGCTTCAGTGGGTTACAAACCCAACTAGTATTCGTGAGGTTGTAGGTTCGATCCCTGGCCTCGCTCAGTGGGTTAAGGATCTGGTATTGCTGTGAGCTGTGGTGTAGGATCTGGCGTTGTTCATGAGGCTGTGGTGTAGGCCAGCAGCTATAGCTCTGGTTCACCCCCTAGCCTGGAAACTTCCATTTGCCACAGGTTCAGCCATAAAAACAAAAACAAAAACAAGGAGTTTGAGACCTTTGTATTGAGCTAGAAGCATGTGGCAGAGGAGTCCAGGTAAGAGCGAAGAACGGGGTGGGGAAAGGTCAAGTGCAGAATTGAGGGGATGAGAGGCCCACCTTGTGGTTCCTCCCATGCTTGTCCAGAAGGGAGATGATGGATTTGATGTGGTTCTCCTGGATGATGTTCAGGACCTCAGGACTCTCAATCAGGACACAGTACAGCACCTCCAGGATCCCTGCCCAGGGATCAGAGTGAGAGGTGAGATGGCTGAAGCCCTGCCCTCCCCTCCCCTGTCCCCTGTCCCCTCCCCCTGGGTTCTCCTACCCGAGGAGGCCTCCAGTCGATCCAGCTTGCTGACCAGCCAATCCAAGTTGTTGGAGAAGAGGGCACAGTTGGCACGATTGCCACGGATCAGAGAGGCTGAGGGTGGAAAGAGGGGTCAGACCCAACAGGACTGGAAGCCTGGGCTATTCTGGGGGAGTCAAGACTGAGGCCCCTTACCCAGGATCTCATACAGCAGGTTCACAATCTCTTTCCAGGACTCGGCTGCCTCCTCTCCTGCAAACTCAGCAAAGTGGGCAGCAGTGGTGTAGACATTTAGGCGGTCAATGCAATTCAGGACCAGGGAGAGCATCCCCTGAGGTGGGAAAAACAGAGGCATCATCCTCGGAATCCCAGGACCTCCCTTCCTGGCTTTTCTTAGGTTGGCCAACTCACATTCCTTCAACAACTAGTGGCAGCCGTGTATTCCCAGGTAGCTCCCTATTTTTTTTTTTTTTTTGCTTTTTAGGATCGCACCTGCAGCATATGGAAGTTCCCAGGCTAGGAGTCGAATCGGAGCTACAGCCAGATCGGAGTTGCATCTGCAACCCACACCAAGGCTTGTAGCAACTCCGGATCCTTAACACTCTGAGTGAGGCCAGGGATTGAACCCACCTCCTCAAGGACATCATGTTGGGACGGGAACCCTTCCCTATGCACCTTCGCTCCCAAGCCCCTCCTTCCTCTCCTCCTCAGGACATACACGCGGATTCTTTTGCTCAATAGAATGTTTTAAGATTCAAAAGCATTGTTTCATGTGGGGGGAGTCTGTTCATTTCCATTGTTGCAGAGCCTCCACAGCCATCGTAAGGATGTGTCACAGCTGTGGATTCTTCGTAGCGGTGGTGGACCTTTGGGCTAATTCTTGTTTCAGCCGCTACAAAGAGAGCTGCCGGACAACAGCTGTGTCTATATCCTGGGCCCATAGCAAGAGAGGCAGCGTGTCGTGGTAGAGATCACAGCCAGGCGGAGTCACACAGAGCAGTCTGCCACTAACTAGTTGTAACTGTCAAAGACTTAACCCTTTGGGACTCCCGGAGCCAGTGTCCTCACCATGGCCTGGCCCTTGCCACCTCTCTGCCCTCATCTCCTCCCATACTTCCCCTCGCTGGCCTCCTCACTATTCTGGAAACTGCCACGCATGCTCCCACTTCGTGGACTATGTCCTTGCTCTACTGCCCCTCTGTCCCTCCCTCAGCTGTGTGCTTGGCTGCCTCTCTATCAGGTCAGCCTCCCTGACCACTCTCTTTTCTTTCTTTCTTTTTTTTTGCCTTTTTTCTAGGGCTGCACCTGTGGCATATGGAGATTCCCAGGCTAGGGGTCGAATCGGAGATATAGCTGCCAGCCTGTGCCAGAGCCACAGCAATGTGAGATCTGAGCCACATCTGTGACCTATACCATAGCTCACAGCAACGCTGGATCCTTAACCCACTGAGCAAGGCCAGGGATTGAACCTGTGACCTCATAGTTCCTAGTCGGGTTCGTTTCCACTGCACCTCGACGAGAACTCCTGACCACTCTAGTTTCTTTTTTTTTTTTTTTTTGCCTTTTCTAGGGCCGCTCCCACAGCATATGGAGATTCCCAGGCTAGGGGTCTAATTGGAGCCGTAGCCACCAGCCTACGCCAGAGCCACAGCAACACAGGATCCAAGTTTGGTCTGCAAACTACACCGCAGCTCATGGCAATGCCAGATCCTCAACCCACTGAGCAAGGCCAGGGATCGAACCCTCAACCTAGTCGGATTCGTTAACCATTGCGCCATGACGGGTACTCCCTGACCACTCTATTTTCAATTGCAACAACCCCGGCGCTCCCTACCACTGCCCTGCTTTGTTTTTTCCTTAGCGGTTATCATCATCTAATATTCTGTATAATCCTCCTAGTTTATTGATTACCTATACCCCCCCATATAGACTCCATAAGGACAGGGGTTTTTGTCTGTTTTGTGGGCAGCCGTATCCCCCTCCCCCACATCAATCTATTTGTTGAGTAGATGGCTCTTACTTAATCTCTCTGAGCTTCAGTAATATGAGAATTACAATTCCCCATGGGGTTACGGGGAGGGGGTCAGTATATAGTGCCCTTAACACATAGTAAGGGCTAAACTCAAGGTAATAATAGCCACGGACACTTAGAGTCTACTTTGTGCTGCTACTATTCTAAATGCTTCGTGTATACTAATTTCACTCCATAAGTAAATTCGGTTATTGTTACTATTACCATTTCTAGGTCTGCCTCTCCCACTAGACTAGGAGTCCCTAGGAAGGGGGGCCAACTTGAAGGACTTTAAATGAACTTCTTCCCAATCACCCTGTGGAGACTTCAGATTCTGGCAGATGGGCAATAGAGCCCCCTCCTCCCGCCCCGCTTGGCCCCGCCCACTCAGACCCTGTGCCACTGTATCTCCCCCTAGGTCCTCTCACACACACAGACTCACAGCCCCCGACCCAGCTGAGGTCCCTCCCTACACTCCCTTCCCAGATACCCAAAGAAAGACCCACCATTCTGGCCCTGCCTCGGCCCCCATGATCCACTCGGGTTCTATCCTCCCACCCCAAAGGCTCCGCCCCTACAGACACGGGCCCCTGAGTACAGCAGCCTCATGCAGCTCATCCTCTGACTTCTTCCCAGGCCCTGCCTCCAGGCCTGCCAGGGCCAAGAGTTTATGATTGCCCCGCCTCCCCTCCCAGGTGTGGGAACAAGCCCCGCCCCTGCCTCAAAGTTCTGGCTCTCGCAGGCCCCGCCCCTGCGCCACCTTAGGCCCGCCCCTCACCAAAGCCTCGCCCATTAACCCAGACCGGACCCTCCTCAAGGCCCCGCCCCCTCGCGTGTTCCAGACCACCCCCAACCCCATTGACACAGGCAGGATCCTTCCTCAGGTCTCTTCATCCATCCTGCCTCTCAGACCACTTCTCCCTCGGGTCCAGGCAGACGCGGCTGCTCTCACAGGCCCCGCCCCCGCGCCCACAGACCCCGCCCTCCCGGGCCCAGGCCTCACCTCCTCCTGGAAGAGGCTCTGGCGGTTGCGCAGGCTGCGCAGCTTGCTCTGCTTCTCCTCGTGCTGCAGCTCTTCCGAGGGCGGCTCAAAGTAGCCGATGAGATCCTGCAGGCTCAGGATGACGCCCTCGAGGGGCAGCGCTGTGCCAGCCGGGGCCCCTGAGCCCCGTGGCTTCCCGCTGAAGCTGTCCAGGCCCCTGTGGGGACCGCACACTTATCAGCCGGGGACCAGAAGCGACTCCCCCCCAAACCCTGTCCCTCGAAGGACTCCCACAGGCACAACTATTTAACCGACTGAGACGCAGAGAGACGGCATTGGCCCAGGGTCATACAGTGGCCAAGGGCCAGAGCTGGGACTGGGACCTGTACCTGCATAGCAACAGGTCATGCAAGCAGAGGTCAGGGCTAGGGAGGTCCAGGATCTGAGGGTCTGGGTGTCAGGGGTGTGAGATTAGGTGGTGATCAGGGAGGTGAAGTCAAAGGCATGGTTGTGGCGTTCAGGTTAGGGATCAAGCGTATAGAGGTCAGGAGGTTGTGTTTGTTAGAGGTGCGGATGTCAGAGGCAGAGATGTCAGAGGTCAGGGGCATGAACACCAGGAGCACGGGGGTCAAGCTGTGGCCGCCCCCAGCCCCCCACAGCAGAGTGGCTAGGTGGCTCACTTGATGAAGTGGTTGTAGAGGCCGGCAGTGCTATAGATCATGCGGGCCGCCTGGGACTCCTCCTGCTGACAGCGGGTCAGTGACAGTGCATCGTCCATGTGGCCTTCCTGGTGCAGAATGGCCTGACAGTGGTGGGACAGAGAAGTCAGGAGGGGGCCCTGTCACCCAGGGCCATGCTCCCCAGACCTCCACCAGAACCTAGCCCTAAACTGCCCCCATTCTCCACCAAATCTCTCCGCCAGCCCCCCTCCTCCTAGCCCTCTCCACCTGTCCCTGTGTCTTTCATTCTCAATCTCTCTTTTGTTCCCTCGCTGTCTCTCCTTTCTGTCTCTCTGTTTCCATCTGTCTGTCTTATTTCTGTCTCTCTGTCTTTGTCTGTCTCTCTCATGTCTGTCCCCCCTCTGCCTCTCTCCCTGTCTCTCTGTTACGTTCTCCATCTTTCTCTGCCTCGCTCACTCGGTCCCTCTTTGAGTCTGTCTGTCCCCAGGCCAGATCCTGTCCACTTTATCTACCACTGCCTTAACTCCTCCCCACTGCAAAGCTCTAGTGGCACCCCAAACTGAGCGCGTCCCAGACAAAGGCCTGAGCACCTTTCTGGGAGGTGGGACCATCATGGCTGCTAGCTCTCCCCTGAGTTGACCTGCCCAGGGCGCTGTAAATACCATCCACCTGCTGCTGACTCCCTCTCTGGCCCAAGCGCATCTCTACATCCTCTGCTCTCGTATCAATTCAGGCCTCATTTTTCGCAAACAGATGCCGCCCTAGGCTTCCCACTCATTCACCCAGTGAGTCTGTTGAGTGACTCTGTTCTAGGCATTAGAGGTTAAACTTCATTGTTTGGGGGTATTTTTTTGGCCACGCCTCCCTGTTCTGCCCTCCCAGTTGGCTTGTTCCCAGAAGCATAAAAGGAGCCCCGTGAACCCGAATCAGGTCAACTCCCTGGCCCACTCATCTCACACAGGGAAAAGGTTGGGAACCTCCCCATGTCCCCCAAGGCCCTAACACGACCTGTCCCCATCCCCTCTCTGTGCTCATCGCCCACGACTCACCCCTCCCTCTCACTCACTCTCCTCCAGCCAAACTAGATCTCCTTTCTGTCATTGCAACAGATCAACCTCATCTGAACTTCAGGGCCTTTGCACATGCTGTCCCCACTGTCAAAAGTAGCTTGCCCACTCTTCAGTCGTAAAACTGTGTACTCCACCAGAGACAGTTTAGTCATGGTGTCTGCGCACCTATTTTTATAGCTCACCTGTTTTTCCACACATACGTCCAGAGCAACTGGGGGACTCAATGACTGGCTGAATGCTATTCTGTCTGTTTGTCACTGTCTGTCTTTGCCTGGCTCTGTCTTTCCTTTCTCTGTCTCTGACTTTTTGTACTTTTCTGTCTCCACGTCGAGTGTACTCTCTCTCTCCATACATTTACACATATCTTTTTTCTTCTCTCAATCTTTTTTTTTCTTTTGTGCTTTGAGGGCCACACCGGTGGCATATGGAGGTCCCCAGGCTAGGGGTCCAATCGGAGCTGTAGCCGCCGGCCTACACCACAGCCACAGCAATGTGGGATCTGAGCCGTGCCTGCGACCTACACCACAGCTCACAGCAACGCCAGATCTTTAATCCACTGAGCAAGGCCAGGGATCGAACCCACAACCTCATAGTTCCTAGTCAGATTCGTTTCTGCTGTACCATGATGGGAACTCCTCAATCTTTTTTCCTTTTTGCCTTTTTAGGGCCACACCCTCAGCATATGGAAGTTCCCAGGCTAGGGGTTGAAACAGAGGTACAGCTGCCAGCCTACACTACAGTCACGGCAACACCAGATCTAAGCTCCATCTGTGACCTGTACCACAGCTTGTGGCAACACTGGATCCTTAACCCACTGAGCAAGGCCAAGGATTGAACTTGCATCCTCATGGATACTAGTCAGGTTCATTACCACTGAGCCTCAACAGGAACTCCATTCTTTCAACCTTAGTTTCTCTCTCAGTCATTGTCTTTTTCTCAATCCCATCCTCAACCTCCTGAAGGCTCAAGCATGACCAGCCCCAGTCCCCTTCCTGGCCCTGCCTACACCCCACACCTCCCCCGGCCAGGCACCCACCTTCTTCTTGAGC
Source organism: Phacochoerus africanus (assembly GCF_016906955.1). Taxonomy (NCBI): domain Eukaryota; kingdom Metazoa; phylum Chordata; class Mammalia; order Artiodactyla; family Suidae; genus Phacochoerus; species Phacochoerus africanus. Next base: position 47,389,173 of record NC_062551.1, on the reverse strand, counting down.
ACGCCGAGCCTCAGGGCCTTGGGGTCTGGGGCAGCATAGGTGAGCCACAGGCCCGAGGCCACGTGCTGCACGAAGCACAGTGACTCCCCATACTTGATCTCAGGGGGGCCCATGCCCTCCACGTCCCGCTTGGGGGCCGTATCCAGCTTCTCCTGCAGGGGTAGGGGACAGAGGTCAGCCGGCAGACAGAGCTGAGAGACGGCAGGGGGCAGCTGGGGTGGGATTTGGGGCTCCAGCTGAGGGAGGATATTTGACCCCACCGACCTTGGAAATGCGGAAGCAGAAGGAGGTGGCCTTGGTGTGGGCCTTGCTGGCATCAACCACCACCAGGCCCTGGTCCTCGATGAGCGCCAGGTACCGCCCAGTGGTGACATGCCGGATGCGAAGCGGCTGGCCCCAGCGCAGGTGGCTCCCACTCCAGCTGCAGAGGTTGATAAGGAGGGGGTCCGAGGCCCCCAGGTCTCCCATGGACACCACAGTCTCAGGTGAAAGCCCTTAGCCCTCTTCCAGGGTGCCCCCCTCCTCGAAGCCCTCAGATCTTTCTTAGGACCCCCCAGTCCTCATTTAGGAACCCAGTCTCCTCTCAGGCCCTCACCACTTCCTCAGGGCGCCCCAGATGTTTCCAGTGTCCCAGTTTTCCCAGAGCTGTCATTTTCTCCCCTCCACTTCCCAGAGTGTCGCTTGGGACACTGATCACTCCCTCGGGAACCCTCACCATCCCCAAGACCTTTTTTTTCTCTGGGACTCGAGAACCCTGAGAACCCTCATTTCTCTCTTAGGCGCCCCAGATTTTCCCCAAAACCCTCCAATCACTTCCTCAGTTCTTCCTTCAAGACCCTCATCTCGGAGTTCCCATTGTGGCTCAGCAGGTTAAGAACCCAGCTCGTGTCCATGAGGATGCAGGTTCAATCCCTGGCCTCACTCAGGGGTGAAGGATCCAGCGTTGCTGTGGCTGGGGTGTAGGCCGGCCGCTGCAGCTCCGAGTGGACCCCTAGCCTGGGAACCTCCATAGGCCACAGGGGTGGCCCTTAAAAAAAAAAGATCCTCTTCTCCTCCCAGGCCCCCCAGGAACTTCTAGCCCCTTCCCCAGCCTGCCTCCTGCCCCCCTACCTGATTCTCAGCGGCTCCAGTCTCCAGAGGGAGCGGGCGTGGGTGCACACAGATCCCCCCTCGTAGTGGACAAGTCTGTGCACGTGGAAGAGAGCGAGGGCAGGGGTTCAGGCTCCAGGCACCCAGAGTCTGATCCCTAATCCCCCCACAGGGTGCCAGGCTGCCCCCCGCCAGCCTTTGCCACACCACCCCCAAACACAAGACCCCAGGCCCTCTTGCCCCCAGCCCAGACCTGCGCTGGTCATCACTGTCAGCGGGGGAGATGGTCAGGCACTCATCCATGTGTCCGTGAAAGAGGCGGAGGACGTGACCCCCGGTCACATAGCCTGGACAGAGCAAGGGACGGTGGTCACAGGGGAGCTGGGGTTGCAGAAGGGCCCGGAGCCAATGTGGAGCCTGGGAGCCCTGCTTCTCCCCTGCAGGAGGCTGGGGGCTGGTGGCGGGGGTCCGCAGCTGGATATGTGAGTTTCAGGGTACGAAGTGGTAGCCTGAGATTTGGGCTCAGGGTGAGGCTGGAAGTGGGGGCATGAGACTTGGGATCTAAGTTTGAGGGTCTAAGGATCCAGGGATGAGGCTGGGAGGTTTGTGGGTCTGGGGCTTAAGAGGCTGAGTTTGGATTTTTGAGGTTGAGGTCACAGAACGTCATCAGAGACTTGGGTCTAACATTCCCCGACAGTGGAGTCTGGGTTCTAGGGCTTGCTTTGGGGTCTGGGATTAGACATATAGGGGTTAGGTCTGAAGTCAGGGTCTGAATTTTGAGGGCCATTTTGGAGATGTGAGGCCAGTATCTGAGGTTTGAGGTCGGAGGTTTGGAAGCCTTAGATTTGGGCTCTGAGTGCGGGGAGATATGAGCTTTATAGTTAGAAGCTGGGGGTCTGAGTTTTGGGGTCTGAATCAGGGGTCTTAGTTTGGGGATGTGAGTTTGAATGGGGGGGCTGGTTTGGGGGGAGCTAAAGTCATCTGAGGCTTGGAGTCTGAGGGATAAGCTTCAAATTTGATGTTTCAAGCTTTGGATCTGAGTTTAGGGGTCTGACCTCCGGGACCTGAGTCTGGCATGTGAGCTTTGGGGTCTGACCTCCGGGACCTGAGTCTGGCATGTGAGCTTTGGGGTCTGAATTTGAGCTCGGGGTTTGGAGGTCTGAGCCCCAGGGCTCTGGAGTTGAGGTCAGTTGGAGATCTAAGCATGAGGGTCATAATTTGGGATCTGAGGGGCGATACTGGAGGTCTGTTTTGGGGGGGTCTCACTTTAGGGGCCAAAAGTCTGGGGTCCTCACCTTCTTCACAGCCAGAGCAGATGGGGTTCATGTTCCACAGTGTCTGCATGAAGGAGGCGTCAACCTGGAGCTCCCCACTGGCCGTCGACAGGTGCTGAAGGCAACCAGGATGCAATGGTCAGAGATGATGGGGGTGGGGGCGACAAGAGTTCCAGAGCCAGTCAGAAACCAAGGGTGGAAACCAGGAAACCGGCAGATGGGGGACAGAAAATTAGATCAGGAAATGGAGATCAAGTCGGGAAACGGGGCATCAGAAACCAGAAATTGGGAGTTCCTGTCGTGGCTCAGAGGAAACGAATCTGACTAGCATCCATGAAGATTCAGGTTCAATCCCTGGCCTCGCTCAGTGGGTTAAGGATCTGGCATTGCCTTGAGCTGTGGTGTAGGTTGCAGATGTGGCTCAGATCTGGCATTGCTGTGGCTGTGGCTGTGGCCAGCGGCTATAGCTCCGATTTGAACCCTAGCCTGGGAACTCCCACATGATGAGGGTTGGGCCCTAAAAAGACGGAAAAAAAAAAAAAAGAAAAGAAAGAAAGAAAGAAAAGAAAAAGAAAGAAACCAGAAATTGGATGGAAACTGGAAATTGGGTGCCAGGACCCTGGGGCTAGTGACCACCAACAATGAGGAGGTGGGTCAATTCCAGCCACGGGGTGGGGAGCGGGGTGGGGGGGGGTGCTCACCAGGTAACGCTCAGAGGAGACACTGACAAGGATGAGGTCATCTCCTACTCGAACCTTCTCTCCTTCCGACCTCTGCTTGGAGGCCGGGTGTGTAGTCCACCAACAGGCCTCTCCTATGGGTGGGGGCAGGAGGGGGCTGTCTGGATGGCGGTGGTCCAGGATGCTCTTCCCTAAGGCATTCCCAGCCACCAAGCCTCCCAGGCCCTCTTCCCCCAATTCTCTTATCACTGCCACCACCTCTCTGCCTCCCAGTCCCTGGCTCCCACCCTCGGATTCTCTCTCCAGAATGTGTCCAGCCACACCCCCGACTCTCAGCCCTGAGCCCTCGTCTCTGCCCCCAGAACATTGCCATGCCCATGCCCAGGGATCTGCAGACCTTCTGCAGCCCCCTGCCTGCAGAGTCCCCATCGTGCCCTCTCCCTCCAGCCCCTGACCTGTCGCATCCTCCTGCAGTCCCACGTCGAAGGCCAGCTTGTCAGTCATGGAACGGGAGGTGGTGAGGCAGCTCAGATACTAGGGTTGTAGGGGGAAGTCAGCCTCCGGGCCCGTCACCGCACTCCTGGCCCCTGCCCGCGCCGCCTCCCGCATGCACTCACCATGCCACTGTGCGCGTGCCGGAGCAGGATGGCGTGGCCGTACAGGAGCGTCCTATGGCCCCCGCCCTGGGAGGACTGCGGGGGGAGAGAGGGCACAGAGTGAGAACAGAGCCCCTGTGCCACCTCTGGCCTGGCCCAGGTGGGACTATGCCCCCCCAGCAAAATACCATGCTCCGGCCTGGACGCAAAGAGGGCTCAGCTCAGACCCACAGCAGAGTCTCTGCCTCAGTTTCCCTGCCCATGGAAGCAGGGGCTCTGTCTCCGACAAGCCTGTGCAGGGGGTGTTTTATGTTCCCCAAAGCCCTGCCTCCTTCAACTTGTTAACGAGGCCCCAAAGTCACTCAGAGGGCTGAACCCCTCTTCCAGAGGTTCAGATACCTGGGGACACTCAGGGAAGCCCCCGTGTCTTGTGTTCCATGGACCTTGGCGCCCTCTGCTCCCTCCTGTCATGACCATGGCTGGGCACCGGTACAGTCCTACCAGTTGTGAAACGCTGCAGCATCACCCATAGGGACCTGCCCTGTGCTGCCGCACACCCCCCCGGGCTCAAGGAGACGTGGCCCTCCTCGGGGAGAGGGTACACCAGGGCGCTCTCTGGCAGCATGCCCCTCATCCTGGCTCTCACACGCCCATGCTCTGAGGGGGCCATGTGATGGGGCCATATGGTCACATGGCAGACCTACTCCTGGACTGGAGGAGACTCACACTCGGGATGGAGGGAGGTGATGGCAGGAGAGGTCCCATGCAGGGAAGAGCCGGGATGGGGGTTGGGGAACAAGGGAGAAAAGAGGAGAAAGGCGGAGTGGGGGCAACGGGGGGGCTCAGAAGCCCCCACCCCCTTCCTGCCTTCCTGCCCGGCCAGTTCTGGGCATCACAGACCCTGACAGCTGAGACGGAGGAGACCCCCCAGCCTCTGTGTGCAGGATGTGGGCTCCAGAGGCGGGCCTGGGGTCAGGAGAGGTGGGAAAGACAGATGACACCCGAGGCCAGACCTACCCACTTATCCAAATTGAGGGCCTGTGGGGGGCAGGGCAGAGAGAGGAAGAAGAGCGGCTGGTAAACGACCCCCAGGTCTGCCCACCCGTCCCTGCCACCCATCCCACTCGGGAGGGAGCCTCACCTCCACGCCGGCCTCCACGGTGTTGGCCAGCATCTCCTGCAGGGCTCGGACGGATAGGGACTGTTCCAGGACGAAGCAGCAGATGGCCAGATCGGGGGGCACATTCTGGTGGCGGAGAGGTGGAAGGGGGTGCTGAAGGCCCCTGAGTGCTGGTGCACCCTCTGCCCCATACTAAGCACTCACGCCCCTGAGAGACCCAGACCCGGCCCCAACCCTCCACAAAGCCCTGCCCTCTGCCACCCACTTCAGACACCCTGAATCCCCACCACCGGCCCAGGAAACACCTTGGCTCTGTCTCCTCTTTCACACCCCCACGCCCTACCTGGACCTCCCAGAAGTTTCCACACCCTGGCTAATCTCATAGGAAGCCTCAGCCCGAAGCCTCCCCCACCCCAGACACACTGCAATGGAGTCTCCCCTGCAAATAACCCCAATCTCTCCCGATCCCAAAGGAAGCCCCACCCCCTTCCATCACTAGCAGACGTCCCAGCTCCTGCCTCCTCCCTCGGACCCTGTGAACACTGCTTCAAAGTCACACCTGCCACCTCAGTCCACCCCCTATCACCTGAGGCACTTAGAGACACTGCCCCTTGGACCCAAGACTCTCTGTCCCCTCAGACCCTTGGCCTCACCCCCCATCAAGGCCCACGTCTCTCTCTCTCCCCACCCCAGGAGGCACTCCATCCCCCCAGGCCACCTCCTCCCTCAGACCCTGTGGTGTCCTCAGACTCAGACCCCAGCCTCCCTCCACCTCTCAGCCTCCAACCCCCTCCCCGGTCAGGCCGCTGCTGGCACCCCTGTGACCTTCCAGGCCCTTTTACCCTGGATCCAAGACCCTCTGCCCTCTCAGACCCCCTGCCCCTCGCTCCTCAGACCCCTGTTTTTTTCTTTTTTCTTTTTAGTGCCACACCCTCAGCATATGGAAGTTCCCAGACTAGGGGTCAAATCGGAGCTGCAGCAGCCGGCCTACACCACAGACACAGCCACGTGGGATTCTTAACCCACTGAGGGAGGCCAGGGATCGAACCCGCGTCCTCATGGGTACTAGTTGGGTTGTTACCACTGAGCCACAGGGAACTCCTTTTTTTTGCTCTTTCATTCTTTCCTTCCTCTCTCTCTCTTTTCCTTGTTTTGTGGCTGCACCCGCAGAAGTTAGTTCCAGGTCAGGGACTGACCCCCACGCCGCAGCGCCCCTGCCATCTTCCCGGCCGGCAGCGCAGCCTTCAGATGCCCTCTTCTTTGAGCTCCAGACCCCCTGTCCCTTCCCCCAGACCCCGGCTCTCCATCCTCAGACCTCCAGCCCCTCTCCCTCTTCGCAGCCCCTCAGGGTCCCCGCTCCAGGCTCCCAGACCCCTCTTCTTGGGCGCTGGCCTCTCCGCCCCCGAGACCCCCCGAGACCCCCTGTCCCTCCCTCCCGACAGACCTGGGCGTTGCTGGTGGGTTCCAGGAAGCAGAGGCGGTTGCCGAAGCCCTCGGCGGCCAGGCAGAGCTTGAGCTGCTCCTTGAGCACCGTGGCGCTGCACTGCAGGACCACCTCGTCGTCCTGGGGACCGGAGGAGGGTCAGGGCGGCCCGGCGGCGGCGCCACGCCCCGCAGCCGCGTCCACCGCACCCCGCCCTTCTCGTGATGACACAGATGCCGCCACCCTCACCGTTTACCGAGGAGGGGCCCTGCCGGGCGCTCTACCCGCTTCTCACAGCCCCACGAGTTGGGAGCCAGTGTCACGCCCATATTAAAATGGGGAACCCGCCGCTCAAAGAGGAGACAGGGCTGGTCCAAGGCCACAGCTGGTAAGAGGAGGAGCTGGGACTTGAACCCTGGCCCAGCTGGCTCCCGAGGCCTCCCAGGTGGGGGTCTGCAAGGGGAGTCACTGGAGGATGGGAAATAGGAGCACCTGGAGTTGAGCGGTTTTTAAACTCAGCCTCCTCTAATTGTCATTTAAGGGGTAATGATAAGTAAGGGGTCAATGCTTTCTAATGAGTCCTGTAGGCAATGCCAGAGGCTGGCCTGGCTCCAGGATGGGGGCGGGCAGGGGGACCCAGTGGAGAAAGGTAAACACGGACTGTGAATTAGATGAGGGTATCCTTGCCATGAGCCATCTCCTGATTTTGATAACTACTCTGTGGTTTTGTGAGAGACAGCCTTTGTTTTTTAGGAGAATAAGCACTGAAGTATTTAGGAGTTCCAAGTATCGTGTCCACCAATTACTCCCAAAGAGTTTAGGGGGAAAAACGGAGAGAGAGGGAGGAAGGAACCATAAAGCAGATGTGCCACTTCTTAACATTCGGGGAAAATGACTGAAGGCCAGATGGAGTTCTCTAAAGCTAACCCTGCGACTTTTCTCTCAATGTGAAATCATCTCAAGATTACACTTTAAAGTTTTAAGAAAAGTTTCTATGTGCTGGGCCCCCATTCCAGGAACTTAGCCTGTATTAACTCATGTAATCATCACAACAGCCTTCTGCGGTAAGTCCCATTATGTGAACCTGTGGAAACTGAGGCCCAGAGAGGTGAAGGGACTTGCCTTAGGTCACACAGCCCACATCCAACATAGCTGCGATTTAACCCCAAGGCTCTATATGCCACACTCTTAGAACACTAGGCCACGTCTTGATATGTTAGCAGAGTAACCCGCATACCTTTATAACCAGCATAAATCTAGGTAGGGGCATCCTCAACGCTTTCACTAATAAGGGTTTAAATCGAAACTGATGGAGACTCTGGCTCGTAACTGCTGAGTAACGCAGTGATTATCCCACTTTACAGCCAAGGAAACAGGTTCAAGGAGCTTAGGCGCCCTGCCTGAAGTCACATAGCCTCCAGCCCTTCCAGAAAAATCACAGAAACATGTCCCAGTCCTGGACTTCATCCCACACAGGCTGCCCACAGTCTTTCAGGAGGACGGAGAGAGATCTGACCTGTTGGCAGGACTGCTCTGTCCTATAAGCCCCACTCTGACATCCTGGCATGTGTCATGTATGCATAAGGATCGTAGAGCTTGCATTTATTAAGCACTTGCTGTCTATTAGACCTTCTGCACAGGGCTTTACATTCATCTGCTAGATACTGACTGAGCACCTGCTGTGTACCAGGCACTGATCTAGAAACTGGATACAGAGCAGTAAATAAAGCAGACAGAATCCCTGTCCTCGTGGGGCTGACATCCTTGTGGGGGGAGATGCAAAGAACAGGTGAATAGATTTATAAGTTTAATGTCAGTGATAAGTGTTATGGAAAAAAATAACCCAGGGTGATGTAAGGGAGTGGCTTTTGGGGTAAAGATGACATCAGTGAGGGGGGTAAAGTGACAGCCTCTCCAAGGAGGTGACATTTGAGCTAAGCCTTGTCCAAATAACGAGAAGGAATCGAGCTTGATCATCTCTAGAGGAAGAACGTTCCAGGAAGAGGGGGGCAGCCTGGAGCAGGGTATTCAGGAAAAGCAAGGGAGACAGAACAGTGGTGCTGCCATCAGGAGTAAGGGAGAAAATGAGAGGAGATGAGCTCAGAGAGCTATTTGCATGGACCCCTTGAATCCTTATGATATATATTTTTGTCCCCATTTTCCAGATGGGGAAATTGAGGCTCAGAGAGAAAAATAAAAATCACTGGCCCAAAGTTAGGAAGCAGGCAAATGGCAAAACCAAGTTATAAACAAGAGACAAGGATCCTACTCTCTACGCCAATGATTCTCTTTCTCCTGCATCAGAATGAAGTGGGGGCAGCCTTGTTAAAAATTGAAAGGTTGTGGCTGTGTCTGTGGCGTAGGCTGGCAGCAACAGCTCCTATTCGACCTCCTGGCCTGGGAACCTCCATGTGCTGCAGGTGCGGCCCTTAAAAAAAAAGTCCTCACTGCCCTGGTCTCACTCTCAACACCAAGAGCCTGATTCAGTAGATCTAAGGTCAGCAGCAAATCTTACCATTAACTAGCTCCCAGGAGGTTCTGAGGTGGGCTATGCTTTTGAGGAATTCCAGCCTGAGCAGAGCTGGACATTGACACCCATCAAAAGGAAATAAAATGAATTTGGGGGCCCGTGACCAACATACTTAAAAAGTGAAATAAAAGTAGAGCAACAACAGAAAACAGCAGCATGTCCTTCCTGCTCTAAGGGCTACCTACGTTTTATGAAACATGCTTCAGCTAAAAATAGGTGTATAAACGCACCCGATTCAACCATAGCAGCACAAATCAGAGGCAACCCACATGTCCATCAGCACGTGAACTGATAAACAAATGCACGCAATGGAAGACTACTGAGCAACAAAGAGAAATGAGCTCTTGGTACACGCTACATGGTTGAAAGTCCAAAATGTTACCCTGAGCAAAAGCAGCAAGACGGACAAGCATGTATTTCATATGAAACATGAGAAATGACTCATGGGCCAGGTGATGACTGCAAAGAGCCACAGGGGACTTTCTGGGGTAAAGGAAGCCTTTCTATGTCTCGATTATGATGTGGTTACATGCGTGTATGTGGTTTCCCAACTCTAACACCTAAAATCAGGACAGTTTCTTTCATGTCCATTATAGCTCAATAAAGTTGACTTTTTATCATATATGTGCATATATGCATGTACTTGGCTGCAATATAAGCTCTATTTCTTACTGGCGGGATGAGATCCCAAATGTATGAAAAAACCAGCACAAAACCTCAATAAAGTTCCAGGACATGGACCCAGTATGAGGCCAAGAGATGCCAAGGCCAGACCTCTAGAGCCCAACCCTGGCTACTCTGGCAAGACTGAGCCCAGGGTTCCTCTTATGAAAGCAGGAGGTCTGGGCCCCAGGAGGATCCAGAGATGACACTTCCTGGCCTTGACCTTGGTCATGACCCTACCACTCAGGCCTCAGTTTCCCTCAAATCTCCCATGGAGATAAAGATAGGGCCCTACCTCAGAAGATAGGACAGCGAGGATATAATTAGATGTCTCAGGAGGCTGAGGGCCTGGGCATGGGGCCTGAGGTAGAGTGGCTGCTCAGGGGCTGACGGCCATGGCCATGGTCTTATTAGGTCTGGGGAGGAGGAGAGAGAGCCCAACCCATGGTGTCTGCTAAGGGGCTGGAGCTGGGGCAAGAGCCTAGGGTGAAGCTAGGCCTTCTCCCGTGGCTGAATGTCCAGCTGTCCCCATCCTTCACTACGGGCCTCAGCTGTTCGTCCCTCCCTCCCGGGAAACCAGACCCGGCTCACCAGGGTCCTATTCTGGGGCCAGAATGCTGTGTCAGCATTTCCCAGGGCCCAGAGGGCGTGGGGAGGGGCTAATGCAGGGTCAGCAGACCTAGCCCAGAAGAGAGAACATACCCCCACACTCACAACCCCCCCACCCCCACGGGGCTGAACCACTGGGAGGGAAAAGTGGGAAGGACTCCCCATGGGCAGCCCCTCCCCCATCATCTCCCCGGCCCCTGCCCAGGCCCCAGAAAAGCAGGCTATTCTGGGAGGGACACCTGTTGTTCCCGTTCCCATCCCTGCCCCCCAGCCGGGGATCAGAGATGTGGGGAGAGACAGAGCTGGAGACACAGCAAGAAAAAACACAGAGGGCCTGAAACCAGCAAAACAAAGCCAGAGACAGAGACCAGCAGACAGAGATGGAGAGAGATACAGACACAAACAATCCAAAGAGACAGATAGAAAAAGGCACACCCCCCCCCCCAGAGACCACTGGCAGCCATATTTGACCCTCCTCCCTAAAACCAAGTGGGGGAAAAAAGAAGACCTAGAACTAGAGAGACCCCACCCGCCCACCCCAGGAGACCCTCAAGAGCTGGGAGTTCAAAGGAGCTGGGTCCTCCAGTCCACCCCAGCCCCCTTCCCAAGAATTTAAATAGGTCAGAGTCTGGAGCAAGAAGAGAATTAGAGCTAGGTGGTGGGGGGAGGAGGGGGGCAGCTAAATTAAGCTCAGGAATTAGAATCACCTTCCCCAAGTGCCGGCTTCCAGAGTGATGGGAGGGGGTGCTCCCTCAGCGACCCCCTTCTCTGGGACAACCCGCTAGTATCAGAGGGAAGGGTGGCAGAAGGTTCTCCTCCCCATCCTGCAGTCCCAAATTCTACTAATTCTAAGGCGAGAAAGGTGGGGGAGACTGAGAGAGACAGAAACGGAGAAAGACAGTGACAGTCACCCAAAGGACAGTAGAAGAGACCTCTAATCTTAGAGAAGAGACCTCGAATCTTAGAGACCACCAGAAAACACGACGGAGACATCCAGAGACAGAGAAACATTCACAGGAACCCGAGAGATGGCCCCAGAGACCCTTAACAGAGATACGTACTGTCCGCAGAAACTGGACCTCATCTTCGCCCTCTCCTCCGTCACCCATGATGTCGAGGCCCGAGGAGCCGGGGCTGAGGTTAGGGAATAGGAGGAGGGGGCCGCAGGCTGGGCGGGCGGGCGGGCCGGGGGCGGCTGGGGTCGGAGACCTCTGGGAACCCCAGAGGCACCCGCGGGGTAGATGGAACTGCGAGGAAGACTCGCGTGCAGCTCAGAGCTGGTAGGAGGTCTCCGCCCTCCGGTCTCCATTGGGCCCCGACAACAAGACCACGCCCCTTTGAGGGAGCCCCGCCTACAGATCCCAGACTTTAGCCAAAGGTGCACTTTCGGGTGGGAGGTGTTAAGGGAGGGTGTCTAGGAGGTAGCTACCCTCTCTCCTCTCTCCTCCCATTTCTCAAAGTCCAAACTGAGGCTCTGAGCGGGGAAGGCCCTGCTTGATGTCGTACAGCAGAGCTGGGGGTATGCACCAGGTCTCCCGGCTTTAAAAACCATCATACGTAGTGATTAAAAATAAAGACTCTGGAGTTCCCGTCGTGGCGCAGTGGTTAACGAATCCGACTAGGAACCATGAGGTTGCAGGTTCGGTCCCTGCCCTTGCTCAGTGGGTTAA